>NC_141485.1:1200000-1800000 GCF_009769465.1 Tauraco erythrolophus | reverse complement strand
ACGGGGGTGCTCAGGGCACCTCTGCAGCAGTGTAGAAGCCGTCCTGGTGAGATGCCTTGGTCAGATCATAGGGCTGAAACAAAAACCCCAAAGATGGCAAAGCAAATCCGGTGGGCGAGTTTATTCCATCACACGTACGATCAGGTCGGAGATGCTTACCTGTCGCCGTGGGCTCCCCGCCTGAAGAAAGCCAGCCAAGGCCTCCAGCTTTTGCCTGGGTGCCTGCATTTGCTTAGCAGGTGTAAGACAGGAATTACAGGACGGCGCTGATCAGTGGAACTCTTGCATATCTGCTCCCCACGTCCCGCTATCCTACCACATTATCATGGCTAATATGCACATAACAGTCAATTAGCCCAGCTGAGTGCACTCATGACCTCTGATCCCTGCTGTGTCCCCCAATCCATTAACAGACCCTCATCCTTTAGCTCTCAGTATGAACTGGTGTAGCATCCATTCTCTTTCGGCAAAGAAACACGCTTCCTCATTCATCTGTCCGTTTCCACTTTCTGTTCCTTTGTCCTCCCCTTCTGTTCCCTGTGTTGCTAACCTGGTCACAACTTCTTGACCCCACATCCTTGTCCCTCCCGAGGGTGTTGTAATCCCAACCACTACGAAAAAACTTTTACTTTTTTTTCCCTTTACCCACATCTTATTTAGCAAAAATGGTTTCCAGCAGTGTGGGAGCTTTGATCCCCTATTCAAGAAATCCTTGCAATGTTTTTTTAAAGACTTTCTTTCTAAGGCAAATGGATTCTTCATAAAGGGGAAATGGTGTGCTAGTTGGGCTCTGTTCATCTGAGGAAGACAAATGATCTCTTTTATTACTTGAAAAGCATAACAGTTGAGCATGTAGATTTGTGATTTATCTGTAATTAAGAATCCATTTGAGCAGCATATTAATTACAGAGGGGAGAATTAGTTTTGCTGAGTACAAAAGTAAAATCAAAGTTCCTGGAATTGGAAGATAACGTAAAATGTCTGAGGTTCAGGTTTTACGTGGCTCTGTACCACACACATACTGGGATGGGACAACTCTTCAGCGCACGTTTGAGTTTTTCAACTTTTAAATTTTATCCCTGAGTCAGAGAAATAAAGTCCAGGGGGTCAGGGACCTCTCTCCCCCTGATGCTGGTGGCCCCCCAGCACTCCCATTGCTGGCTCACAGCAACACATACTGCTCCTTTGCCCCAGTGCTGCTGCAGGACCTGTTGGCCTTCCATCATCCACAGAGTGGGAAAATCACCCTTCAGGATTAAATGAACACGCACGGGGAGCCGGGCTCCTGTGCCAGCTGAGCGGCCGGGCATCAGAGCCTCCCACGTGTCTCTGCCTCTGGGACCATCAGCTGTGGGGTTTTGTTCAGGTGTTTACCTACCTGCACTGAGGAGCAGCCAGCCCAGTCCACCTGGCCCAGTCTATTCACATCAGATGTTTAACCTGACCACACGCAGTGAAACCAGATTCCTTCTACAAAGCATCCATCCTTTGTCCCCAGAGGACCCAGGGCGGTGTCTTGCCCATCTCATCTGCGCAGGAGATCTCGTAGCACTCGCAGTGAGAAGGCAAGCGAGCCACTTCAGCCTTCTTCTGCCTGCGAAGGACCTTTGCAGAGCAAAGGGGCTGCAGGGACGGACCTGCTGGTGCTCACGGCTGGAGAGGCAGCCCTGGTTGCTCACCGTGGGACGTGGAGCATCGCCCGTGTTGGCTTGTTGTGGTAGGATGAGGGTGGGATATCAAGGCTCTGCAAGATCTTCACAGACTGGTGAGCCCCGGGATTTGCAGGTCCCTTGGCTGCTGGGGGGAGGCCGGTGCGGGGCAGTGCAGCAGGAGGTGGGAAGGTCACAGCACCCGGAGCTGCAGGATCAATCGCAGATGCACTGGAGCAGGCAGAGAGTGAGGTTTTCTCAAGCTGCTGAGAGAATTTTAAGGTGCGTTGGTTTAGGAGAGTAAACTGGTACAGTGCTGTTCTCTGCTGCTGGTGGTCTTGATGTCTTGCATCTCTCCCACCTTTTCAGAAACTTGTGAAGACATCCTGCAAATGCATCATGGAAACCCCACATCAGCAGGAGACGGGATTGATGCACGCTGCCCAAAGCTGCCGCCTGCCTGGCACGGGGACTCCTCCAGCTCCTGCGGCCGGACCGCAGCGCAGTGGGGAGCTGGCAGCATCTGCAAACAGCACAGCCTCCCAAGGCAAGCACTTTCTGCTTTCCTCTCTGTGTACTCCTCAAACTCTGCCACCAGCCTGACCAAATCCGCTCAAAGGCTTCAAAGGACGGAGCGTGTTTGCTGTCTGCAGGGGACTGGCAATGCTTTCCCTTTCGACCCACGGCACTGGCGGGCAGCGCTGGGACTGCTGGGCAGTGGTGTGCAGGGTGCAGGGAGCACAGCCCCAGCAGAGCCCCAGCTCTGCACAGCCCCACACCACTGCTGCTGGTTTTCCTGCCAAAATTTCCAGCAGATCCGGCCATCCGGCTGGACTGGCAGAACAAGTCTGGAAAGACGGCACATTTGGAGCCTGGTGTGTTTACATGGGCGCCAAACAACATTTTTAAAGTTGCTGAAATAGCTCGTCTGCATTTCGGTATCCCTGGAGAGGCTGTTGCCTTGAAGGCCAGCAGGACGCCCGCTCATCCGCAGGGATGACCTGGGAGATCTGTAGCGATCCGCATGCTCAGTGCCAGCCGACACAAGCTGGACTGGCTGCAGCAGGGCTAGAGCCTGGCCCGTGCTGGAGCCCCGGGCATGGCAGCTGAGCCCTGGTGCCGCTCCAGCCTGGCACTGCTCTGGCAGTGAGGTCTGCACCACCACCAGGCTGCCATCACACAATTGGGGACAGGGAACCCAGCACCAGGGTGCCCCAGCCCTCTGTCCAGCAGCTGGCACACAGGGTTTGGCCCTGGACAGGGTTTCCCTGGCTCCGTTCCTCCCCATTATTATGGAGGTGATAAGTGCCAAGGAGCCCTGGTCCCCAGGGACGGCCACAGCCCCATGCTGAGGGCTCGTGCTTGTGGTCTGATAAAGCCCTATCGCCACTCCGGGGCAGGCGGTGAGGGTGGCACTAACCTGGTTTTGACCCAGTGACTTCACCAGCAGCATCGCCCATGCTGCGGCGTGAGCAGGAAGTGGTCAGGGCACAGGACTTACCCAGCCAGGCAAGTGTCACCAGGCTGTGCTCTCCTCTGGAGGCAAAGGAGAGGTCATGCTCCTGCCCAGCCCTCCTGCATCCCACCACTGCACCTCTCGGGGCGTCCACACACCCATGCGTGCCCTTTCCCTGCCCCACAGCCTGCGCATCCCGGTTGGGGAAGGAACACAGAAAGTTTGGAGAAATACCTGCCTGGAGAGAGCAGGTCCTCACATCACCGAGAGCCACAGCAGCCCTGACCCTGCCTGTTACTCCCTGGTCTCAGCAATGCTGGGATTTGGGGGATTTTTTTCCATGCACCCACACCTGCACTTCAAATTAAATGCTGTGGCGTCCCTGTGCTCTGCCAGGAAGGAGGATGCAGTTTGTTATGAACAATAAAGCCTCGTGGCAGCCTGCAGATCCTTATGTGCAAGGAATTCCCTCGTGAGCAGCTTTGAACTGTAAAATAATCACCCAGCCCTGTAAAACTCTGCTGGTCACAAACGAACTTTGCCGCGTCTCTGCCAGTTTCTTTGCATCATGGACAAACACAACGTGCCCAACAGCAATGGGAAGAAAAAAAAAAAAGTCTTCCAGGAGCCTCACTTGACATTACGTCGTATTTTCCAACAACTTAACGAGGCAGCGAGGGCGTCTGCAGGAGCAAACACCCCACCCAGTGCTTCTCCTGCACACGGCAAGGTCTGGGCAGGGCCAGCCCCAGCCCAGAGGCTGCTCAGGGAGGCAGTTTTGGATGGCACTTCTTTGGGCAGAAAGGTTTCCTCAGCCAGAGGTTAAATTCAAATCAGGAGAACCTTTCTCCCCATGGAGGCGTTGGTACATGTAGCATCCACAGCATCCTCCAGGAATCTCTCATGCTTCCTGCCTTCCTGTCTCCTGCTACCCAGGGGCGGGTGACAGCACACAATGAGCTGTTTGGCAGCTTCATAAGTTCACACCTCTTGAGTCAATACTATCTGTTCTAAATCCTTTGTTCTGTTCATATTATTGACTTTATCCTGCCTACTCTTTGCTCCACAGTAGCCACCTTCTCCACTGGTATCTTTGTTTGGATGCCTTTTTTCCCAGTTTTCTTTTGGTTCAGTCCCCTCTTCCCTTCTCCAGGTCCCTCTCAGATGGGGTTGCATCTCAGAGTCTCCTTTCCCCATGGTTCTCACTTACCTTCTCCATGGGATTTTCTGGAGAGCAGCACCAACACCAGGCCACTTACCAAAGGGTGCTTTACATGTGGCTTCCAAACTCCACACCTCTCAGCCTGTGTCTCTCTTATAGCTGGTGCAGAAATCAAGCCCCAGAAGGTACCACCCTCTGGGAGCATCAGCTCAGCTGCAGCAGGTCACGCAGTGCCTCTTCCGCCCCCTCCATCCCGCTGCATTCCCCATGCCTCTGCAGGACCAATTCGACCTGATGCTGCATATGCAGCAGGTGGGGAAAGCTTGTCCCATTTAGCTTCACGAGCCACTCATGGAGCAAAACATCAGCAGATGACTCCAAGTCCTTTCTGCCCTGACTGATGAGGCCCTGCTGGGAATGCAGTATTTAGGAACAGAATTTCAAAAGGGCTCAGCCTGGTGCTCGGGTGTGTTGGAAAGGACTTGCTGAGCAGGAAGGTGCAAAGGGGATCTCAGAATAAAACTTTCATCTTTTCTCTCCAAATTTTGCTAAAAGAGAGCATCACTTCCGAGTCTGCACGAGAGGGACCGAGCAGTCTTCAAGGCTCCCGTCCTCTCCCAGCTTTGTGCTTCCCATTTTTATCTGGGGTAGCTAAAAATCACAGAAACAAAGAAACTCCATGGGAAGGTTTTTATCGAGGTGTCCTGCCCCGGCTATGAAGGTGAGCACCAGATTGCTGCCCTGAAAGCCTTTCCCACAGCAGCCCAAACCTAACTTACGAAAAAAAAACTGGTGCCAAACCAAAACCAGTCATTTTTGAAGGCGATTCAAACCAAAGCCCTTCAGTATCTTCCGAAGGGCCGCCCTTTCCTACCGACGTGCTCCGAGTCACTCAGCTACGTTAGCTCTTCGCAATCAAAGATCTTCAAGAGCTTTACAGCGCCCGCAGCGCACTCTCCCGCCTCCCCCTCCTGCTTCACTGGCCCACGGGCTCGGCATCCCAAAGGGATGGGGTTTGGCTTTGTCTGGCACTTGCCTCCTAATTGGTTTGCTTAACACGGGGCTGCTAAAGTTAGCGGAGGATGAGAAATAAACTGGGCTAAGGGCAGCATCATTAGTGCATCGTTAAGAGGGTGAGGACACAGGTCTGACCTCTTAGAGCCTCTTGCTGCTTTAGGGCTTCCTACAAAATACCTCACTCGCCCTGTTCAGGCACGTAGAAACCCAGATCAGCCTTGCCAGGGCCAGCAGGAGGGACGGGTCACTGCCGCCAGCCCGTGCCCCTGCCTCCTGGACTGACGTCTGCCAAACCACGGCAGACGAGGACTGGGGAATTTACAGACCACGCGGCAGCAATAAATCAAAAGAAATGGTATTTAATTATGGTATACATTAAATTAAATGTCATTCTGAATATTGGTCTCCAATTCGTGATGACTTATTCACCGTAGGGCAACTCCTGTTAGTCCCAGTAAGGGTTGCGGTCCCACTGCCCTAGACATTGTACACACACAGAGCAAAAGAGCCTTTCCTGCCCCAAAGAAATCCTCCAAGTGTTTTTCATTTTGGCAGTGGTCATCCATCCACGGGCACCTCTCAAAATCACTCTCAGCAGTTGGCACATGCTGCAAAGTTCAAGAGAAATTTGCACAACCGTGGAGCGTTAGATCCATGTCCAAAGGGAGCCGGTGTGGAGGAGCTCGTGTCTCACAGGAGGGGAGATGCCGCCTTTTCCAGCTTCCGCAGCTTTGGGAGGTGGGACTTGGGCACCTAAACCCCTCCAGGGAGCCTGGTGTCCTCAGCAGGTGCCTGGCTGGCATGTGCCCTCACTGCAGAGGTGGGCTTGTTCACAAGCTGGAGATCTTGCTGCAAAGCTCCTCCAAGAGCCGCTGCCGGCGAGACACGGCAGGCAGCCGGCGGGGACCGGCGTGTTCCCATCACACCCCAGTGCCTGCCCGTCCGGCTGCGGCTCGGAGGTGACACCATGAGGACAGGAGCACTGTGTTTATGGATACAGGTGGAGCCACCAAGGCTCATCATCAACCTGCTCATGGTGGAAAATAAGCCACCCATACTGGCCATTTACTGGACAGGAGACGAGGCAGTAACTGGGTACTCAGTCCCTTCCATGCTCCAAGGAGAGGAGAAAAGGGGGACAGTCTCTGAACGCCATTTGAGGAAGACCCCAGCAGAATTCCTGGCAGCCTCATTCACCTCTGTAGCACCAAATGCTACAGGCTCACCTGAAAACCGCCGATGCCAAACGCTTCCCAGAGGTCTGGATGTGTCAACCGGGCTGCTGAGCCCTCCCCCACCCCACCACAGTTCATCCCAGAGCCCCCAAAAGCAGAAGAGTCCCTTGAGGTGGTCTCCATAGTGGTGGTTGTCCCCACGTGGATAGTCCAGGTCCTGCTGGGGCTCCGCTTGTCTCGCCCCGTGCCCTTCCTTCACGTGGGATGTCACCGTGCGGAGGACACGCGTCTGCCTGTCCTCCCGCCGAGCAGAGACCGGTGCTGCCTGACCGGCGTCCTCACACAGGCCCAGGTCTTTGAATTAACTCATTGAAAGGAAGAAAAGAAATACAAAACCAAAACCATCCTCAGCTCTGACCTTTACAAAAAAAAAAAAACAAAAAAACACAAACAAAAAAAAAAGGAAGGGAGAGAAGAGATTCGGGAACAATATATACAGATGGGGGAATTGCACTTAATTACAGTAGTTTACATCCATTGGACAAAATTTACGTCTTTTATATAAATCTCTATGTCTGGGAGCGGGGAAGGGCGAGGATGGAGCAGACTGTACCTATATTTACAGCTTAATTGGCTCAGTTCGACAGCACATGCAATTCCTCCTTCCAAACGCCAAGTAACAGACCCAAGTCCCTCTCAGTCCGTCGGATGGAGGAGAATAACTTAAATATGATCCATCTTCCCCTTCTGCCAGTTCCCAGGACAGCTTGTTCCCAGTTCCTCGGGAGAGCCTACGGCCTCTTGGAAGGCAAATACTTCAGGAAAAGAAAAATCCCCAAGACACGTCTTGGAAATACTGCGCGGAGGGAAGGAGAGGCACGGCGCCGGGTGGGCACCCCGCGATGCCGGGCTCGTCCCCGGCGGGGTGCGGAAGGGCGACGGGGAGCCTCGAGCCTCCGGCTCCGTTTCGGGTTGCTGGGCTCCTCGCTGCGGCGCTGGGCTTCGCTCTGGCGACTCCCGGGGCTCGGCGCGCGGGTCACCGGCGGGATGTTGTGGAAAAATCAGATCCCGTTGCTATGTGCAAAAGCAGCGAGGTGTGGAGCATCACCAGGCTTGCAGGGGACACTGGGGAGGAGAGAGCAGCACCGTGAGCGCGGGCAGGAGGTGAGGGCAGCACTGCGGGGGCTCTCCGGGGACGTTGCAAAGTGTTCGGAGGCATCACCTCCCACACTGCCCGGGGACCTCGGCAGGGCTGCACGAGCCCTGCTTGGCCCCGAGCCCTCCCCAGCACCCTCAAGGGTGAGGCACTGGGAAAACACTTTCTGAGCCAGATACTGCCACCCCCTCCCCAAAATAATAATAATAATAATAATAATAATGATGATGATGATGATGATGATGATGATGATGATGATGATAATAATAGTAATAATAAAGGGCTTGTCTGTGCCCGGGCTGTTGCAGAGGTCATGCCACGCAGCTCAGCCCCACTGCCAAGAGCAGCCTGGCATAAGGCTGAGCGCCAGAGCTTGCGCTTGGGTGGGCGTGGGGTGGGGGGGCCGCACTCATCGCTGTCCCCTGGCATTGCCCACGTCTCCAGGGAAGGAGCTGAGCAGCCCCCGCCGCTGCACCAGCCCCACCACAGCAGCCCCTTCTCCATCCCTCGGGGTGGGATCCCAACCTGGGGTCCCCCCGGTCACCAGTGGGGTGGGGGGGCCGGGAGCCACGGGTGACCTTGCGGGCTGGAGCACACGGCAAACATCGTAACGCAGAGATAAGGAGACGCCAGGAGCCTCCCGCGACATGTCATTAGGGACAGGCCGCGGCTATCGGGTGTTTGCCAACGTCATAAAAATGGGAGCTCGGCCTCAAGCGTTGTCAAAGGAACCGGGAGGTATTTGCCCCTTCCAGGTCTAAACAACAACATCTGATAAGCCATCGCAGCGAGGATGGAGAGCCGGGGGGGCACCGGGGACGCCCCTCCAGCCTCCGTCCCCGCCGGCAGGACCGGGAGCAGCCGCGCTCCGCCACAGAGCGGGTCTGCAGGGTTGGGCGTGGGGGCTGCGGGGTGCAGAATTGCTGTTGGGGAACAGGGTGGTTTGGCTCAGCACGAGGGTGTCTCTCCTCTTGCAAAGGGGGGGATGCTTGGGAGCAGCATTGTGTTTTCCCCCCCTGCCCCAGCTTGGAGTTTCACGGGGCTGTGCAAAAATATTTGGGTGTTTGAGCCATTTAGGGGCTGAGCAGCGTTTACGGGGCCCCCCATTGTTAGCAAGACCCCACGCCTTGTTAACAACGGGCATTCACTGGAAAAAAAAAAAAAAATCAATGTTCAGGGATGTATTTTTTCCAGCTTTAGCATAAATGTCAAATGGTTGGTAGGAAAAGAGGCCCCAGGGGCTGGGAGGTAGTGCTGGGGGGGGACACACAACCCCAGCACCTGCTCCAGCCCTGTGCAGGGCAACAGGGACCAGATCCTGCCCTCTGCGCTTGCAGGACCAGCCCATGCTTGTTTGTCACATACAGGGGGGGCTAACAGGGTGGGCACGTGCCCCTTCGGCGTTTTGCACCCATCTGCCACGGCAGCCGGGGGGGGCCCGGCCCCATCTCCCCCCATCCTGAGCCGCCAGACCTCCTCCTGCTTTAATTAAAGCGCGAAAGCGTGATGGAGCGGGAAAACCGCGGGAGCCCCCATCACCCCGGGCAGCGCCAGCGTCAAGGTAGGCTGATCGCAGGGCGCAGCGGGGATGGCCGGGCGCTGTCTCTCTGCCAGGGATTATTTCCTGCGTGCCCAGGGCTCCTTTCGGCCAGCCCGGCATCAAAGGCAGCCCGTGGCGGGAGAGCACGATTAATCAGGGGGAGTTCGGGCTGAGCGCACACCAGATGGGCCGATAAAGCCGCGCGGAGGAAATGGTGCTCCCGAGGAGCGCGGCCGCGCCTGACCGCCTCCCGGACCGAGATGCGCGGGAGCAGATAAATGGTCACCCCGAGCGCGGGAGCTCGAGCCGAGCGGGGAGCAGTGGCGTTCATCACCCCTTCCCGAGCACCCCAGACCCCCCGGGCAGCCCCTCTCCCCACTTCTCCCCTTCTTCAGCTCGTCTCTTCCTTCGCCCCCCACCTCAGCATCCCCGGGGGGTCTCACGGCAATCCCGTGCCGTATTTACTCTGTGGCCATTGCAGACATTTTTTCCCTCTCCCCTGTCAAACCTCAGTAAGAAAGTTTATCTGACTGCAAGTTCAAGGCTCTCTCTTATTTATCTAGCAATCAATAAGGGCCACATATTTCCCACAGTCCCCAGAGCTGCCTTTTAGAAAGGGACTATTGTCTGAGTACGGCCTCGCACACCTGATTTGAACCGGGATAAGTCCTGCCGTACACCTGCGCCCGCGCCGGGCAGGTCAGGAAGGTTTATGGGCTGGGGGATGCCGGGGCGCATCGCAGCCCGGCTCCTCTGCTCGACTCCAGCCGGCATCGATCTGCCCCGTGCACAAAGGCACCAGCCCTGCTTGGTCCCACCCTTCTCAGCCCAATTTGAACCCCAGTAGGATGCTCCCGTGGTGAGGAAGTTGCCCCAGGGATGAGCAGGACCCAGCTGACACCACCACGACAAGTCCTTGCTGTCCAGCACAGTGGGACCATCACCCAAAACCCCGTCACACCAGCTGAAGCAGGTTTTTCAGAGCCCACGAAGGGGCTGGGACAGGGTTTCCAGTGCTGGAGCCTTCGTCCTCAGCTGCCCACGCAGGTCCAGCGCAGGCAGCAGGACGGGGTCTCTGCAACACCCTCCTCCAGCCCCACATCCAGGGAGAAACAGCCCCACTCCACCCTCGCCCACCCACCCCTGCGCGCCCTCGGCCACATCTGCCGGGCCATTACCTGCTTACTGGAAGACATATTGGTCAGCGTGCTGATGCTGCTGGTATCCGTCACCACCATCGCCGAGGGGAAGCGGGAGGTGTGGGAATACTGGGGAGGCTCCTGTTTGTGTGCATACACTGCGGGGACGAGGGAGACAAGCAGCTGTCATGGAAAAGCCCCCCGCAGCCCCCGCGCTGGGGCAGAGCAGCTGGGTGCTGCGTGCCGGCAGGTCGCAGGGATGCTGCACGGGAGCGAGCGTGGCGGAGGCACCACTCAGATCAAAAATCCATGGAAAGAAACCATCGTCTGCCTCTGAGCTGCCACTTTCTCAGGCAGCGGCTCGGCCAGGGCAATCAGTGGGGACTGAACCGTGCACAGCCGCCGGCAGCTCTGCAATCCCCCTGCAGCAGAGCCGGGTGCTGGGATGATGGATGAGCCCCAGGGGTGAATCCAGATCCCTTCATGGAACAGTGGGGAAGCGTTTGCTTCGCAGGGAGCACAAGAGGCCCGGCCACCTCCCTCGGCAAAGCATGTGTTTTAGCAATAAGAACGCAGAAGGAAAAATAAAGTAGCAGGTGGGGGCTGCACCCGGTCGCAGGGCAGCAGCGGGGCAATACGGGAGATGTGGCATGGCAGGTGGCACAGGGGAAGGAGAGGATGGAGCGGGATGTGGCCACCGTGCATCCTGCTCATGGCCCCGCACTGGCTGGTACCCGCTGGAGAGAGGCAGCAGCCAAGGGCGTGAGCTCCAGCAGGACGAGAGCAAAAGCTTATTTTCCATCCGAACGGATTTCCCGGGCCTTTCCCATAGCAGCTACTACCCGGACCCTCCTTACTGTGCGAGTTCTGCAGCTGAGTCACGGTGGCCATAAAAGGCTGCTGAGTCATATGGCTGGGCGACTGCTGCAGCAGCGGCTGCTGGTGCGGGCTGTGCAGCTGCTGGGAGAACTGCACCGGCTGCAGGGCTGTCAAGCTGCCCGCGACACTGTTGATAACGGGAACGCTCTGCGCCTGCGAGGTGTTCAGACCTGGAGGAGAGAGCGAGCAGAACGGGGCCGTCGGCGCCGGCAGGAGCAGACAAGGTGTCCCCCGTCCCCGCTGCAGGAGGAGGGGGCCGACGCGGGGTGCGGAGGCGAGCTCGGGGCGCGCGCTTACTCTGTGCGATGGCCATGACTCCCGAGAGCGGCGTCATGATGAGGTTCTGCGACTGCTGCGGGTTGTGGTGGGACAAGCTGTGGATGTTGGTCAGGGTGCTCACCGGGGGCAGCCCCCCACCCGAAACGGAGATCTGTTGGGGAGCAAGGCAGGACAGCCACCGTCAGAGACACAGCCAGGGCGGCCCCGGCACCCTCCCCTGCTGCCTGCCCGCTTCAGCTGGGAGATTTTTGGGAGGAGGGTGAGGCTGCAGTCCTGGGCACCTTCAGTTCAGCGCACACAGGTCCCACCGCCCTGGGGACGCCTGAACCTCCTGTTAATCAATAGCAAAGCCACAGTGGTGAGGAACTGTGCTGGCTCCCAGCTCCATCCCAGCACGGCGCCGGGACACGGCGCATCCCAAGCCTTTGCCATCCTGACCCCCAAGTCCAAGCTCCCGCCCTCCTCCTGCTGAGGATTCTCATCACTCATTAACTTCTCACCGTCAGGGCTGTAGAGGAAAGTGGGAAATATACACTCGGGCAGGTAAAGAAAAAAGACAGGATGCAGATAGACAAGATGTGGTGGTGGTGATGCCCGTCATCGCTTTTGGCAGGACTCCGGTGAGACGGGGCAGGCGTGCTCGGCTAGAGCCAGCTCCTGGGATCGCGGGTCAGCGTTTAGGGATCAGACACACAAAGGCGCTCGGAGCGTGCGAGAGGAGCAGAGCGGGTCCCCAGGGCAAAGAGGGGGCCAAGTGCCTGACTTCTTTAATTGCTGCACCTTCTCCTAATCCCCTTAATTAGACCTCTTGCACTGAGCAACCTCCGTCCCCCATGCGAGCCCTTCGTGTGACACCTCCAGACACCAGCCCGAGCACCCTGTTTATTTTGCACATGTGAGCTGGAGATAGCCCCGTTGCAATTGAAACAAATCCGTCAATAAATTCCAAAGCCCAGGAGTGACTCATATTTCCTGATCCGGTATTTTCCACTTTCAAAGTTTCTCCAAGGCCAGGTCACACCACACTCGGCTGCACAAGGCAAACAGCTCACAGCAAGTGCACGCCGCTCGCCTGCAGCCTCGGCTCCTTTCCCGGGGGGTTTACACCCAAAGCACTGCACCCACAAGAAATCCTCTGGAAACTGCATGACTGGGAAAGACACACTGGACCCTCAGGGGAGACCCTCTGACACTACCATGGCTGACGGCAACACTGGAGCAGGAAAGAGTGACCCACCAAAGCTCTCTACAGCTTCAGTAACACTCTTCCCTGAAAAAAATCGATTGCCTTCAGATGCAGCAACTTCCTTGGCAGCTTTTGGTTTCGTGCGGGGTATTAAAGGCACATGTTTGCTTACTAGAAACCACAGCCTACAGCATATTTTTATTAAATCACCAGCAAGCACAAGCTAGCCCTGCTTGAAGATCAGAGATAAGCTGGCAGGGCCACACGCTGCCGAGGACCCGAGCGGTCCCCGACGGCGCTGAGCAATGCCCGTGCAGCGGCGATAACCCGGCAGAGTTTTCACTGCCGCACGCTCTGCCTACTGCACTTCAACAAGTTGCTTTTCCCAGTTTAACCCGCTCCGTCTCCACGCTGCCCGGCTGCTGTCAGCTCCCTTCTGCCCATCTGAGGGTCCCTGTGCTCCGGCAAACCCACCCCTGCAACACGGCCCCTGCAAATGGAGCTGGTGGGGGGGTGCTGGCAGCCTCTGCCACTGAGCCCTGCATTGCTTCGTCCTCGCGGACCCCTGCCCCGGGCACTCGGTGCCTCCGGCTGCTGCTGCTGCCTTTATCCCTGACTCATTTTATGACTTCAAGGCTGAGGGTCATAAGGCTCAACACACCCCTGGGGAGATACGGGCGCGTTCGGGGTGGAGGGAGCGTGCTGGGAGCGGGGGGAGTTTGCTCTGCAATATCCCCCCTGCGTTGGGGGGGGCACGCTTGGCTTTGCAGGGGCAGCGTTGGAGCCCGAGGGGCTGCACGGAGACCCCCGCGAGCACGAGCCAGAGAGCGGCAGAAGAAAAGGCAAAATTAAACGGTGCCATAGCTAAGGGGGGGGATGCCAAGCCCCTTGGCAGCCCCCCAGCTTCACAAGGGGGCAAGAGAGCCAACCCTGAAAAAACGGAAGTGAAAACTGGGTAAGAGCGGGCTCGGCCCCGCTGCCCCGTGCCATGTTTGACTTTCACTTTCAGCAGAAAAAACTCCTCCCGGAAGAGCCGCTGGCCGCATGCGAACCTCCGCCAGCCTGCTCCGGGCACGGGCTGTGCTCTCCCGTCCCATCCCGCCCCATCCTGCCCTGACCCCTGCACCCCCTCCTCACCCTGCTCCTCCGTGCCCTCCTCCTCTGGAGCCAGGCGCCCGCAGAAAGGAGCAGCCGGAGCGCTCGGGCACTGGACACCCAGCCCAGCCCTGCATTTACAACCACTTATTTTTTTTGCAATGGCCCTGCAGGTGTCGGGGACGCTGATGTCCCATCTCTGCCATCAGCCACCGTGGGAGTTTGCATCTCTGCCCAGCAAAGCCCTTGCAGCACGTGGGGAAGGGGACTGGGAGAGGCAGGAGCTCCGGGGCCGGAGCTGGCACTGGCAGGTTGGACACCCCGGGTGATGCCCCGGGACAAGGAGGTCCCTGCTTGGAAGGAAAACGCTTCCCTGGCGAAACTCCAAACTCGGGAGGGCTTAGGGGGAAAAAAATAATGAATGAGCATGTTATCAATAGCCATGTCACCGGCAGGAGAAAGCAAACAGTGATCCGCCCCGCCAGGCATGCGATCAATAAAAACCGGAGCGGGGCTCTGCCGCGTTTACGGGCCGCGCTCGGAAAACGCGCCGCTGCCCGCCGGGGAGCGCGGGGCTGAGCGCCACCTTTGAGGCGGGCAGCGGGGACGGTCGCACACCCGCGCCGCGGCCCCGGCCCCACAATGCCCCATTGTTCGGCGCGGGCCCGCGTGTGAAACCCGGGGAAAGCGTGTTTGCTTTGCCCGCTGGGCCCTCTTATCTTATCAGCGCCGCCGCCACAATAGGCCAGGTGTACTCACCATTTTACCGTCGGGCGAGAGCAAACCGTGGCCCGGGTCCAAGCCGGCCGGGGAGACCTGCTGCAGGACCGCCTGGCTGGTGGTGACCATGGCACCGCCGCCGTGGTGGCTGATGGCCCCGGAGGATGTCGCCTCGCCGCTCGCCGCCTGGCTGTACCGGACCCCTGCAAAACACCGCCGGGCGTTGGCATCACCCGTGGGCACCCCAGTCACGGTGCCCCACTTGTGCCAACCCCCTCCCAAAGTAGCCCCGCAAAGGGGAACCCCCCGACCCGTCGCCGGCTCCCTCGGCGTGCGCAGCACAAGGATGCAAACGGATGTGCAAGCTCCTAAACGACACCCTTAAACAATAAATGTGAGGGATGGCACCAGATGACATGCCCATTCCTCCAGTGCCGCTTCCTGGCTTCTCCCCAACCCCACTTTCGGAAATTATAGCAAGCAAATTACAGTGAGGGATGGCTGAACAGCCAGCGCTGGGCTGCCCGTGGGTCCTGATGCCGTGGGGCGGAAAGGGCTGATCCCGTGGGAGCCCAACCCGAGCCAGCAGCCTGGACACCCACCTGCACCCCTTGTGCTTTAATTTGCACCCGTTGTGCAAACTCCTGCCATGTCCCCGTGGCTTTCAGACACCAGCCTGGGGACCCTGAGCTGCAGGGAGCGACTCTGCATCCTCCAGCTCTCCCCTCCGCGAGGCTCCCCCGGCTCCCCCGGCTCCCGGCCAGCCCGGCGCTGCCCGGCTCTGCGCGGCGACGGCTCACGTTTTTTTTCTCAGGCCCTTCTGCATCCCATTTCCCTCTCGACAAGTGTATGATTAACAGATTACCGCAGGAAGACGGAGGGACCAGACACACACAAACCTCCAAATCAGACCACAGCCCACCACCGCCGAGGAGAGAAACCTGGCTGGAGCACAGGTCTTCTACACAAATATATTTAATTTGGCTAAAACGCCCTGCACTGATAACCATATGATCAGCCATGTGTCATGGAAAGGCATCCACAGATCACAAATAATTAACCGAGGGAAACCCGCGGGAAACAAAAGCGTCTTTTAAGAGGCTGCCTTGACGGCTACGGCAAAAAGCCATTTATTACGAGGAGTCCGGCACCGCGCTCGCGGCCGGGTTCACTGAACTGCCCCGGGATCGAAGCCGCCGCCGGACAGACAGCCTGCAGCTCTCCTGGGAAAGAAAACCACGGCGGCGAAGCCCACCCTCCCAACCGAGACCACCAAGAGCATCGCCCGCCCGTCACCCCCGCCGCTGCGCAGAGGCACTGGGGATGGCTCCCCAAAGTGATGGTCAGCCGGAGAGGTTCAGCCTGGGGAGGATGCTGGCAGCTCCTCAGCTCTCCTGGCACAGCATGGACATCCCCAGCTACAAAACCCACCCAGGTAAAGGATCTTCCTCCTGGGATTTTGGGATCTCTTTCTCCCAGGTGCCTGAGGAGAAGAGCTGATGTCGGCTGGCCCGGCAGAGGATGCTCTAAGTGCTACTCTAAAAACCTCTGAATCAAGGAAAAGGAAAGAAAATTATAACCAGAGTCTGGGAGTTTTCCACGAGCTACCAAAGGCACCTGCCAAAGTGCAGATGGCCACCCGTGCCCTCCGCCAAAACCACGGCAAAGTCACCCTTCAGTCGCCTCCCAGTTTTCCCCATCAGCTGGTTAAACACATCCCACAGATCGGAATCTCCCTGCCGTGTCTGGGTCCTGATCATTTCCCAGCAAACCCCTTTTATCCCTGATAATAAAAGAATGTCCTCTGGCAGGTGGATATTTGCCGGTCCGAGTGGACGTCCCTGCCGTGAACAGGGCAAACATTACCCAACCGGGGCACTGTCACACGCATTCTTCCCCGCGCTCCCGGCCTCGTGCGGAGCGTGCTTCAGCCGCCGCCGGCCCGGGATCCCGCCGCGCTGCTTAAACAATGGGAGGGCAGATAAAATAAAGCCCTTGCCTCTGATCTTAAAGATAGAGGAGGAGCACAGGCAGCTCCTGTTGGAAAGAAAACGGGAGTTTCTGCTCAATCTCTTTGGGGTTCGGCGAAGCTTTCAGTGAGAACAAACAAAAATCCAGTTTGAAAGCCAAAATCGCGCTGTATCCAATCGAGGATGTTTGTAACTCATGAGTCAGGACAGCCGGAGCCATGAAGTTGTCTTTAAAACATACGAGAGGGGAAAAGCTGATTTTCCAGCTTTTCCTTACAATCCCAAGGACGAGACTTTCATTGTTCGAGAAACAATAACCAACGCTGAGATTTGCAGATAGTCCAGTGACCGAGATTTTGGGTCTCTAGATAAAACCGCCGAAGACTCCGAGTCTCGAGGAAGATTAACTCTCCCGAGGAGCGCGAGGGTGGGCTCCGGGGATGGCGGCAGCGGTGCCACTGTCCAGCCCCCACCAGGACCCCACTCCCGCGGAGGCAGGGGCTGCGCTGGTGGGGGGCTCCTGCATCCCCAAAGCCCATGGGCACTGGGTCTGCCCAGAAACCGCTTGCTGGGCACAGGAAACGCCTTCTGCCACAGCTGCCTTGCAGAGCTTTCGGAACCCACCAACTATCCCAGCTTGGCTTTTCCCCATTCCTAGAATGGGATGGGTGTCAAGCCCCCGGAGCCCACCCTCCCCTGGCAGCACAACCGCTCGCCCCCACCATGGGACCCCCCCGGGGACCCCAGCGGCCGGGGCGAATGTGCAGGGACGGCTCCGGCGGTTTGCCCTGGGACGTGGAGGTTCCTCCCGGAGCGAGCGGGGGGCTCTGGGCTCCGGGGTTTACGAGCAGGAGCCGTTGAAGCCCGACGCCACTGTTCTCCCACCGCTCTCCTGCACCTCCGCAGCTGGAAGCAGCCCCCGTGCAGAGAGATTTATTCCTCCCCGGCCTTTTCCCGCAGCCGCCCGAGAGAGGAGCCTGGATGGGATGACGGGAAGGGGCTGCCCGCGGAGCTGCCCTCTGGAAGGCTTTTTTTTTTTTTTTTACTGGAACTACAGCCATAATATAAAAGTCTGTTTATGGGACCCGGCTATTGAGCGGCCCCCGAGCTGCACTGCCCGTGAAAGGTTTTACAGCTTTCCCATGTTTCCAGACAAACTGCAGGGTCCGGCTCCGGGAGCCTTAACCCTGTGTTCCAGCCAACAAGGACAGGGACGGGCGGCGTGACAGCCCCCAGACCCCGCAGCCCGGCTGCTGCGGGGTCCTGTGCACCCACGGCTCCCTGCAGCCAGCCCCGGCACCCTCCTGTCTCCCAGGGGTGCCAGACCCGTTCCCCCAACTTGGCTTTTGGGGTGTTTAGGGCACTAATGGATGATTTTGCTGTTTTCATCGCAGGCTTGGGCCGTTTTCGAGGTACAACCAGTCTCGTGACATTGGCAGGCAAAAGAAACGAAGCAGCTTGGTTCTCCTCTGCTTTACATCCCATTGGGACAATTAAACTGTACTTTTTAAAAAAAACCTCACTGAACTCTTCAACGTGTTCCCATGCAGCAGGAACTCCTGCCACCACCGTCGCACGGCACATCCCGACCTGCTCCGGCAACTGCGCCGCTCGCCCCGGCACCAGCCTGGAGCTTCGCAAACATCCTGCAAACCGCCGGCGATGCCCAACCCCAAAACGGGCCCTGCCTGATCACCCGTGACTCAGGCAGCGGCACGGGTTCAACCACGGCTCTGCCCGACCCGCCGGGGTGCACCGCCGGCACGGACCGGGAGCCTGGCAGTAGGGTGAGAAAGGCAAAAGCACCGGTGTGGTTTTTGGGGTTGCGCTGGACTCGGCGATGCTGCGCCTACTGACACCATGGAAGCAGTGAGTCGGTGATGGGACCGTTTCCCCGCTCCCAAATGCCAGTCCGGGCAGCGCCGCGGGCAGCTCTGATTTTTGGGCTGCCACTCAAATTGTCCCTAAAGTGTTAATCTTGCTAAGTTACAGAGGTGCATAGTTTATATCCATTATAAACCTGTTTATGGGGACCGGACCCTCCCATTTCGCTGCTGTCATAAAGCTCTAATTACCCCCCATAAAACCGGGAAAAGCTCCTAACAGCGCACCGTACCCACCGAGCCCCACAATGCGCCCAACAGTAAAATATTACAACCGCTGGCACCGGGTCTGCAACCAGAACCCGCACGTACCCCGGGGACCAACGTGTAGGACCCAGGTACAAACTGAAGCACCCCTGGACCGAGGGTTTATTGATGGAATCTCCTTTAAAAAAATTAAATTACCCTTTGGGTTTAGGAAGAATCACGGGGGGGTACTGAGTTATTTTTGTTACCTACATCTACAGAGATATCTAAAAATATATCCAAAAAATGTACATTCATACGTGTGTGTGTGTGTGGATACATGATTGCTCTGATACAGCGTAGGTCCTGCTGGACAGACAGACGGATGCTTTGACCACCTTTCGGGACGGGCTGGAGGCAACGCTGCGACCCCCGGCCGTGGGGACGGGGCTCCGCGGGGTCCGCCGGGCGCCGGGCGGCCCTTTGTATGCAGGGTGGGGGTATGGCGAGCGGGGCGGCGGGGCACCTAATCTCATCAATGCGCTGATTGTCTTCGGGGCTCTTGAAGATAAAAATGGCATAAGCCAGAGTCTACGGCACCGAGATAAAGCCCCGAGTGACCTTCAAATCAAACAGGGAACCAAGATCGCTGATAATACCCCATAGGAAGGGAAAAGTCCAGAGTCTGAGAAGCCTCCCAGATAGATGGGCTTGAAGTATTTACCTCCAAATAGTTAAAAACTGCAGCTCGAGGCCTGACAGATGGGTCCCCTAGAAGAGGCCGGGAGGATGCTTGACTTTTACAGCTCTTATCCCTGCCCGGCCGTCATTCCGCCCTTTCGCAAGACCCCATTGACGTCCCGAGGAGCAGGTGACCCCTCTTTGTCTGCGGGCACCGGAGCGACGTTGCAGCTGCCCCGCGCCGCCAGCCCCGTCGTTTCCTGCCGGGGGACGTCCTGGGGGCCGGGGCCGCGCGGGGGTAGGACGCGGGCAGCGTCCCGGTGCTGTCATTAAGCTGTTAAGGCATTGAGGGCTCCAGACGTCGCCGCACGCGGTGCAAGGGCAGTTCAAATCCCAGCGTGGCCAGCCCCAGATGGGGTCAGCCAGGCAGCGGGGTCGGCCCCGCCAGCACTGCCCTGTGCCCCGCCACGGCAGTGGGTCCCCAAATTTCTCCCGGAGGAGGTTTTAACAGCGATGGACCCAGCGATGTTTCGGGAGCTGCGAGCCCACCAGACCCAGCTTGGTCCAGGTGAAGCAGACATGGCTGAGCTCCATCCCTGCCCATCACCCCCAAACCAGCCCTCAAACCCCACGGTAGTCTTCGCCGTGGCCACCTCCTCCTCCTCCTCGGCAAAGCCAATGGATACAAGCGCCGGCCACCAACAAACTCCCGCGGTCGAGCCCTCCTGACCCCTCTGGAGGGGCCCTTCGCCGCCGCCACGGCCATCACTCCTGCCCTGCTCAAAAGCCGCTCGGAATGGGCTGTCACGGGCCCTATAGCCACGGCCGGCTCCTGCTGGCCACTGCTCCGACTGGAAAATAAAGGTTGGGGCTTAAGGGCCCTCCAGCCCCGAGATAAATGCCCGCGGTTACAGTAATTGCCGGCCCCTAACAGAAGAAAAGAAAGGCTCTCGCGGGGTGCCTGCGCGCTGGCGGGACGGGGGCACATCAAAGGCAGCGGGGTTCGTTCAAAGCCCCGGCTTAATTGTCAATTAAGCATGCACGGGGGGGGGCAACGCCATGACAACGCGGGGCTGCATGCTGGTGGGGTATTGTGAAGCCCGCCGGCCGACACCGAAAACAGCTGATTCCGCTGACAATGTGCTTGTAGGGCACCTTGTAAGCAATCGGCCCGTGACAGGAGGGACAAACGTGTCCCCCCCCCCCACTCCATCCCCGCCATTGTGCGGGGCATTCCTGGGGCAGGGTCACACTTTGGTCACCGCTGGCCGGCCCCACGGCGCGTTCCCGGGAGCGGGTCGGATGCTGCATGTCCCTTCCATGGATGGGAGCAGGTCGGCTGCTGCGCACCCACCCAGGCGCATCCCCCAGGTCCCCCTCGGGGGCTGCCCTCCCTTGCTAACGCCCAGGGGCTGGGGTCCAGCCAAGGGCTGGCACCGGCCCCAGCTCTCAGCCTCCTCTCCCCAGGCACCTTGCCCTTCCCGCAGGGACTCTCTGCCACAACGGGTTTCTTTTAATTTGCCTTTGTAACGAGCTGGGTGTGTGTAACGAGCCAGGCAGGGTCATTTCCAAGAGGTGACTGGTTTTTGCCTCCCGAGCCAGGCTGTGCCGGTGCCGTGGCCAAGGGGGGACGCGGGGCGGTTGGGGTCTGACCCCCCGCTGCCGAGCGCCCGCTCCTGCCCGGGGCCGGCGGCGTTGGCTGCAGGTAGAGGGACAATGGGGATTGTTCTCCCAACAATGCCTCTCGCCCCACGCTGCGCCACCCCCCTCGCCATGATTAGCCGCCCCGGGTGCGCAGCCCCCTCCCAGCGGCGTTATCTCCTGAGCAAATCCCCCCGGGAGTTTTCGACAGGTCTGCTGTCCCCAGTCGGCTCCTCACCACGCACAGCGGGGCCGGACCGTGAGAGGTGGAGGTTGGGGTGAGCCCTGCACCCCATGAGCAGCTTTCTTCACCCACCTCCTTCTGCGCTGGCATGGGGACGGTGCAGCACCGTGCTCCCAGCCTGGGCCAGCTCCAGCCCTGCAGCGAGACCAGGACACGCTGCCACGTCTTCCTACGGGCTTTGCAGCATCACCTGTGCATCCCCTCCCTGAAACCAGTGCTCACCAGTGGGCTGCATCCCAAGGGCCCAGCATCACCAGGTCAGCCTGCCTCCCTGCCCCGGGCACAGCCTTTCCCCGCCCAGCCCAGCCTGCGCAGGGACTCCAGTGAATTAAACCAACCAAGCAAACGCCGATTAATCCTTGGCAGGACGGAAATCCAGCCCCCGCCACGTGGCTCGCCCGGCCATAACACTGCAGCGACGCCCCGGCCCCTCCAAGCTGCAGCAGGGACCAGGGTAACCATCTTCCCCCCGATCCTGCACGGCCCCGAGGGCTCAGCACCCCAAGCAGAAGTGGAAGCCAGTGCCACGACTGCCCCGACGGCACTGCCCGAGCACCCTCGGCGAGGGCTCACCTGGCATTTTGCTGGGAGGTGAGGCGCTGGGCTGGTTGTGGTGGGGGGAACCATGAGACAGCAGCAGGTTCATGCTGTGCGGGGGCTGGCCGGAGTTGTAGGCGTCCATGGCCAGCTTCTGGCGGAAAGCCTCCTCCTTGCGCCGGTTGGCGAACCAGTTGTAGACGCGGACCTCCGTCACCAGGTTGGAGCCGAGCCCGTGCGCCTTGGAGGGAGACACCCCTCGCTGCAGACACTCAGCCCTGCACGTGCAAGGGGACACGTTGGAACAAGGGTGCTGCTGGCAGGGGGTCCTCTGCCAGCACCACCGGCAGGGTGTCTTGAGAGGACTGGAGGATTTGAGGGCGTTTAAGCCCCTCCTAAACGCCTGCCTGCTCTTTCAACTACATCCATGCCATAAAAGCCATCTCTGCTCCCTCTGACGTTGCTGTAATGGTGCAGCATCCCCGTGCACACTTGCAGCATCCCTGTGCATCCCTGCAGCATCCCTGTGGCACCCCTGCAGCATCCCTGCAGCATCCCTATGGCATCCCTGCAGCATCCCTATGGCATCCCTGCAGCATCCCCATGCACCCCTGCAGCACCCCCGTGGCACTCCTGCAGCATCCCCGTGGCATTCCTGCAGCATCCCCACCCCGGTGCAGAGCTTGCTCAGCCCCGGACATCCCCCAGATGAGCAAAACAAGGCAAAAAGAGGCCAAGCAGCTCAGCAAAGTTGTGCCACCAGCTGGTGGCCAGGACTGCGAGCCGGGAGCGTGGCAGGGCGTGTGGTTTTTGGAAGCAAGGCCGCGGGGCGGGCGGCGCGGGGCAGCCTTTACCTGTTGCATTCCTCCACCAGCGTCTCGCGCTCCTCCTTGCTGGGGTTCTTTTGGCGGTCGTAGGCTTGGTACAAGATTTGCTGGGAGGCTGGCCCCCACTTGAACCGATTGCGACGCAACTTCTTGCTGGGGGTTTCGGAGCAGGCGTCGTCGAGCTGGGCAGCCCCTTGGTTCTGCTGATTGAACTCTGGAAAGAGAAACAGCAGCTGATCCTGACTGCTTTTGCCTGTCCTATTTCCACAACCCTGGACTGTCTGGTTGAACTCTGAAAGAGAAAGGAGCAGACGTGAGCTGGCCTATGGCCACCGCTCCCAGGCACCGTCCCGCGCGGAGGTGGCACCCGCAGCACCCCGAGCCCACCACCCTGGCACTCTTTGGCGCAAACCCCGTGCCCCCCGCCACTCGCCCCAGGGATGGGGCCAGCCTTGCACCCATCCCTCGGGGCCGGTGTTTAGGGGGCAGGCGATGCTCAGGGCTCGCGCGGATCCCAGGGCAGGGTCCCTGCCAGTGCACTAATTTCAGGAGGATTTTTGCAAGCTGGAAGCCAGGCAGGGTGACTGCAAAGCCCCCCAAGAAGGTGCCTCTCTCTGCTCGCCCAGCGCGGCGGCACGCCGGCCCCGCGCCCAGGCACGCAGGCACCAGAGGTGACCTTCCCCGGCGGCCTGCCTCAGACCCGGCAGTAAAGGGAGATTAATGGGAGGGTTTTATTATTCCCAGTTTTGCAGGGGAATTCTCCCTATTTTAAAATGGCTTTTCCCCCCGCGACAAGGGGGAATGCAGGGCAAGGCTGGAGCGGGCTCCGTTTGCTCTGACATCCCAAGGTGTGTTTTCATAGTGATGGTATTTGGTGCTCAACCCTTTTCTGCACTTCCCATCCGCTGGATAGCGCAGCCTTTAGCAGGAGGGAGGCAGAGTAAGGGGGTGTCAGCACCCCAACCTGCAGCTCAGCCCAAAACGGGGCTGCTTCGAGCGATACCGGCCCGACCCCGGGGCAGGAGTCGGTGGGAGCGCTGCACAAAAGCAACAATCTGTGTACTTGCTCAAAACCATCTGCGCTTTAAACAGCACGAGCTGCCCCAAAACCGTGCTACGGATAGGGGCGATTTACGGGTTTTTTCTTTTCTCTCTACTTTTTTTGCAAGTAGCTGCGGAACACGAGCAGCCTGGAGAAGCAGAGGGGAAAAGGCATCTCGTGTGTGATCATTAATTGCCTTCCCACCTCCAACGAATATAAATACACAGACACTCAGCCGTGTGGATGCGCTCGGGGGAACTCGCGCAGCGTCGCTGTGACCGAGAGGGGCTCTCGCCCCGTTTTCCTGTGCCGTAAAGTCATTTTACTTCTAAAAATATTTTGGGGCAGATGGCAGGCAGCCTGGGTCAGGGGCAAAGCCAGGGGTGATTCCCAGGCAGCCGCAGCGGGGGCTCTGCCAGGGAAGAGGGCAGGGGGCTGCTTCTGGATGTGCTGGATACCAGGATGGGGACGCGGGGACCCCCTCTCCCCCCTGCCAGCCCCCAAGGGAGGGCGAGCGCTGGCGCGGGTACTTACGCCGGAGGATCTCCCGCTGCTTGCAGACGTACCACGCGTAGAGGGCGGCTCGTTTCCGCGTCTTCATGGGGGTGCCCTTGTTGAGGTGCTGGGAGAGGTGTGACTGGTTGAGGCCGGTGACGTCCACCACCTCCCGCTGCGGGATGTTGTGCTGCTGCATGTACCCCTTGATCATCTTCGCCGCCCGCCACGGGTCCTCACTGAGGGGGGAGGGAAACGAAGGGTTAATCTCTGCTGGAGGTGGGGAAATTACCCAGTATTTGCTTCTTCCCATGATGGAAACCCATTATTATTATTCCAAAACCTGTTTCGGAAGGACACGAGATCCCTTGAGCGTATGTCCTTCCCCGATTGCCACCCTGACCCCCCAAAACGGGGGAGGCAGGGGCTGGCGGGACAGGGGCTTGTGGGAGAATCCCACACTGCCTATTTCTCTGAATTAACAGAAATCTGTCATCTGGAGGTGCTGTGGATGCTTCTCCTGCCCCCGCTCCCGGGTGCAGTACCCGCACCATGCCCCATGCCCTCGGGCTTGCCGCAGGACCCCCACCTGCCCACCGCACCCCACCCGCCACGCTTGCTGCTTTAGCTTCTCCCTTCCATTCCTGCAGGGATAATTACCTAAAAATCTCAATATTCATTTAAAAGAGACCCGATTGCCCCAACAATCGAGGCGCACACACGGGCCACACGCGAAACGCCGAGAAGCGAAGGTCAGACCAGGCACACAAAGCCAAGTGACTCCCCGAACGGGAAACCAAAACCAACCCTCACTCCCAACAATTTTAAGTCATTCTTCGATATTTTTAAAGACTTGAATTTGGCTCCCGCAAGATCCAGGTGTAAAACGAGTTTTTCCTAAATCCACATTATTTCGGTGTCCTTCAGGTAGCTGACACCAGTCTAGGAAACAAATAAAATTACAGCCAAAAATCGAAACGCTGTCTGCGGTCTTTAGCGCCAACGAAAGCCCAACGCGACGGCAGAGGAACGGGCCGATACCCCTTCGCTGTGCTCCGGACCCCTGGCTTTATCCGGCACGACAGGAGGACGCTGGACTAAAAGGAAGTTCTTAAACTCTGAAAAAATTGGTGTGGAGCCTGACCCTGGTCACAGTCCTGCACTCAAATAATGCGATACTCTAACGCCGCGCTTGGAATAACCGTCCCACTGCTTTCCCAATTCATTACTTATTTCGGATCCTTCAACTTGTCAGAGGTTAAAAAAAAAAAAACCAACTAGATTTCTTACTTTTTGTCCCGAATGCAGCGTGAAAACAAAGCTGGTTGGATCCGAAGCAAAAGTAGCCAAGCAGGGCCACCGCTGACGGCGGCGGGGGCTTGTCAGACCCAGGGAAGGAGGCACGGAGCCATTCCAGAGATGTTGTCCCTGTGCCCAACCTGGCATCCTCTGGGCAGAGGAACCCCACCGCATATACGGGGTCCTCTATACGGCGACGGTCCCACGGACCTGTGGAGCCGTATGGATGCACGGGCATACGGACGCGCTGACTCCAGTTTTCCCAACAGCCCGGACCCCTGTCCGGGTTAAGCGTGGTGTGAACAGAAAAGCCCGCTCCTGGCCCCAAACCACGCGGCAGCGTGTGGCCGGGCCATCGGCTCAGCGCTCCCCGCAGCAAACGGGGGTGCCGACAGCAGGCAGGGGCACTTCGCTGCCAGGCACCGGCTGCCGGCGCGGGGAAACCAGTTGGCACCAGGAGCCTGTAGGGATGGCCACAGCACAGGGGGGTTTGGGGCTCTGGGGTCTTCGCAGTGCCCCAGGAGAAGCCGGGAGCCAAGAAGAAGGATGTGAAGAAAACGTCCTTCCAGCGCCGCTCTCCTCCGCGCGCTCCTTCCCAGCGAAGCCACCGGCCGCCGTGCCGACCGCGGCTCTCGCCACGCTCAAGCCGAGGGGCTCACACGGACTTATGTCACAAGCGGTTCGTGCCACCTAACTGATCCTACTAATTACTGATTACTAATAAGTTAATGGAACAGAGCTCGTTATGGTTCCTAATGGCGGGTTGGTTCACAACGCAGCCAAGGGCATCGTTTTCCCAGAGCTAAATCTCGAGGCAGTGCAATGGAGCACGCTTTAAAATGTCAAACGAGTGACTCGGGGGGGTTACAGACGTGATTTCTGAATTTAAATAAAATTTGGCAGTGTTTTGGCTGGAAAAAAATCTGTGAGAATCAGGAAAAAAAAAAATCCCAAAGTTTCCCCTCATTTTATTATTTTAAGAAAGGCTTCACCTTGATATTCCCAGCGTGTTTCACACTTACACTTTCAAAACAATTATTGGGCTCTTAATTTCTCAGCAGTGATTTTCTTTACAAATCAACTCGACCGTATTCAAAAGGGTTAAACAACCTGAAACCAAACCCAAACATTTTGTTTCATGTTAAACAAAATGTTTGGACTTGACCCAATATGAAACGTTTGAGTGTTTGTTTGGCCTTTTTTTTTTTTTCTTTTTCGGTTAACCTAAAAAGCCAGAGAGGAAAACCTTTTGATTCAACACAAGCCCATTTTTTTCGGTTCTGTCACCGAAATGAAAAAAAAAAAAACACATTAATTGTCCAATCTTCACCAGGACTTTACATGAAAAAAAAAAAACAACAACCCAACCCCACAGAGGAGTGCTTTGTAATACTGGAAAACCAGTTTACAGCCCAGGCTCCACGGTCCTTCTCCACCAAAATCAAGGAAAGGTGGTTTTTTCTTGTACAAAATTAACCCAACAAAGCTCGGTCAATGCTGGCACCTGGGAAAAAGGCATTTCCCACCCCAGGCTCAGGCACAAGCTGGGGGCAAATCCCTGTCCCTCTCCCCAGGGATCCCCGGACCCGCTCACCCCCTTTGTCAGCCTTGAAAACAGGTAAATACACTCCACATCCTGGGAGAAAAATGCCAAGAATTTATACAGATGGATTATAACCCCGGCTCCCTACAGAAATGATCTATCTAATCTGCATCTCCCTGTGCACACAGGGCATCGGCGCGGGGAGGTGGGCTCACCCGCCGCCCCCCACGCCTTTCGGAGCCGCTTTGGGTCATCTCCGGCCGGGTTCCCGAGGGCGGGTGGCTTTCCCGCGGTCCTCAGGCCCATGGGATCTGGGTGCTACCGGGATACATTACTGGGGTCTGGGCGAGCCCTGGCAGGTGGGACGGGGCAGGGAGGGAACCACGGGGTGTCTCGTCCCGGAGCTGGGCTCTGCGTGCCATGGCAACCCGTGGGCGAGAAACCGCCGTGCCGGCGTCGGGGCCATCGTGCCCGCGGTGCGGCGGTCTCTCCTCTCCCGCTCGATCAGCTGAAGCCCTTTGGGTGCCATGAACAGGCCCAAGGGAAGGCGCTGCTTGCCGAGGGGCCACGGCTGAGGCGAACCGCTTGGGATCACGGCACCGCAACGGGCAACTCCGGCCTCCACCCGCGCCGCAGCGGTCCCAAAAAGAGCCGCAGGGCTGAGCACCCCCAGGGACAGCGGAATAGCCCGAGTCTGAGCCAGTTCTGGGGAGAGGACACTGATACTGGGGGATAGGGAGCAGAGGGGGTTTGGCCCCCGTGCATGGCCGCAATAAATGGTTCCTGACTCCTCTACCCGGCTGCCTCTCCAAGTACAAAGGCCTCTTAGAGCAAACACCAGCTCGTTGCAAAGGCTCCTCAGGGACATGTGCCTGCTCTTGCTTGCACCAAAGGCAAACTTTGCACAGAAACACCTGTGGGAGCGCAGCAAACCTGGGGCTGAGCCTCCTCTGCACCCCCACTGCCACCCCGGGCACGGGTGCAGCCAGGAGCACCCAGAGGTGCAGGGCACGGTGCTACGCAGGGTACAGGTGCTGCTGCCCAGCCCTATCCCTAAAAGGCACCATCTGCCCTGCCGATGCCAGGGCAGGCCTGGAGCCGAGGGCTACGCACACCACATCGCCCGCGCCGGTGCCCCCATCCCCATCCAGGCCCTGACGTGCCGCTGCCAAGGCACCCGGGCTGTTCGGGGGCAAGAGCCAGGGGCAGGATGAGTGCCGCACTCGGGGTGCTGACGGGGCATCAAGACAGGTATGAAAACTGCAGTTCAGGGGGGAGGAGGGCACACACAGAGGGGCCCCCGCTGCACCCAGGGATGGTCCCGGGTGCACTGTCGGGGGAGCCACGATCGCCCCGGCGCCACCGGCTACGGGAGAAGCGGCGGCTGCCCGCCTCGGCACCGCTCCTCGCCCCGGGGTACGGAGGGCAGCCGATGCCGTCCCGGGGTAGGTGGTGCCCGCTGAGCCCGGGGCTGCTCCGCCGCGCCCCGACGGCGGCCCCGCTGCCGGTGGCGCGGCACGGCCGGGATCGGCGCGGCTCGGCGCGGCCCGGAGCCGCATCCCCGGGCCGGGCAGGAGCCCAGCCCGCCGCCTTCGGGGGTTTCCTCCTTCCTCCCTCCCCGCCCGTTTACAACCTCGGCAATGAATAACCCGCCGCTCCGCTCGCCCTAATCGCGGCCCTTTGTGTATCTTTCTGTTGATGATTTGTAGAAATAAATTAATAACACCCCGGGCTCCACGTGCTGCAGTTTATGTTTTATCACCCGGTGCGGAGGGTGGGCGGAGGGACGGAGCCGGCGGCCGGTCCGAGCCTCCGCGGCCCGGCAGCCCCGGCCGCCCCCCGGCCCCGCCGCGATGGGCGCGCTGGCAGCACCCGACGGGGCGGGAGGACGCGGCCGCCGAGCCCCGACCCCTCTCCCTGCCCGCTCCCCTTCGGAGAGGGCTCCCAGCTCCTCCGGCTCCCCGCCACCACGGGGACCGCCGCACAGCCCCACCGGTCCAGGGCACAGCGGGACCGGCCACCGGGACTAACAACCACGGGGCAAGTCGGAAGCACCGGGACCCGCCACCGGGCAGCGCACACCGGGCAGGGCACACCGGGATTACCCACGGGGCTGGCAGGGCGCACCGGGACCCACCACCGGGCGGGACGCACCGGGTAAGGCGCTTGGGGCCGGGGCCGTCGGACCGAGCGCCTGCGGACGGACTCCGGCGCGCTGCCGGGTGCGACCCGTACCCGTCCGGTCCCGGTGCCCACCGGTACCTGATCATCCTGTCCACCTCAGCCCGCTGCTCCGCGGCCTCCTCCGTGTTGAGCGCCTGCAGCTCGCGGAGGATCTGCGGCGTGTCGAAGTCGTCGCTGTCCTCCGAGCCCTCGTCGCCAGGGAGCTTGCCCTTGCCGTGCCCGTTGGCCAGCGGCGGGAAGGCGGCCTTGCCGTCGGGCGGTCCGCCGGGGGAGAGCGGCAGGCTCTCCAGCTTGACGCCGAAGCCGGCGGCGGGCACCATGTCCTCCAGGGCGCGGATCAGCCCCTCCTTGGTGGCTCCGGAGCTGAGCAGGGCGCCCAGCAGCTCCCGTTGCAGGGCGCTCAGCTGGGACACCATCCTCCCGGGCGCCCGCGGCGCGCCCCGCCGCTCGCCCCGCGCCTCCCGCCCTCCCTCCGGCCGCCTGCCGCTCCGCCCCGGCCGGCGGGCTGCTGCGGGGCGCGGGCCGCCCTCTACTAAGCCATTTCGGCCTCCATTGGCATATATCCTTGGCATATATGCTATGCAAATCAGCCCGGCAGGCCTCTCCTCCGGCTCCGGTCCCCGCCCGAGACCCGCGCCCCCGCCCCCGCCCCGGCCCTTATCGGCTTCGCTGGGACGGACTTTGCCCGCGGCCGCCGGGAGGCCCCGAAGGAGCGGCGGGGCCAGCGGCGAGATGGGACGGGACGGGACGGGACGGCGGCTCCGAGCGCTGGAGCCCCGGCTGCCGTCGGGGGGCTCGGCCGCGGTGCCGGTGGCAGCCGCAGCCCCGGGGGTGGGGACGCGCTGTCCCCTCCAGCGCCGCGGGCATCATCCCCCCCCCCCCGCCGTCCGGCACCGCCCCGACAGCCCCAGGGCGGCAACGGGCACCCCTCTGCCCGCACCCCCGGGGCCGGGTGATGACCCCACGGCGGGTCCGGCTCCCTCAGGGGCTGTGCCCTGCGCTGAAAGGGGGCCAAGCTGAGAAAACTCCCCCCAGGCCTCGCAGGCCCCTGGCATCCCCCACCGTGCGGGGTCCCATTGCCCAAACTCCGGCACGCAGCGGGTACAGGCTATGAGGCTCCAGGCCCCAGGAGAGCACCCCCAAGCCAGGGGTTTCCAATGGGGGTCTTGGCCCCCGCTGTGGGGCAGCTTTGGGGACAGGCTCAGCGCAACTCAGCTGCGGGCAGCACGGAAGGACTGTCAGCGAGTCAGCAAAGGGCACCCTGCGGGGACGGGGTGCTGAGGGGACACAAAACCCCTGTTGAAGGTTGGCAGCCGTCAGGGGTGGGAGCCGGAAGTGGGGTGGGAAGTGGGCAGAAGAAGAGGCCCAAGCCAGGCTCCAGGATCTGAACAAAATCTGCTTTTCCTAACGGTGTAAATGCACCGAGTCCCAAAGATCAACAAATTCATTTCAATCAAAGCGAGTACGAGAGGCACCACCAAACCCAGAGCCCAACACGGAGCGGCCTGGGACCCTGCAGGGAAGGCAGAGCTGGTGTCTGAAATCTTTGGTCATGCCCCCCCCAGCCTCCCAAAGCGCTCTCAGTTCGGTAGCCTCCCTCCCCACCGCTTTTCGCTGGCACGGGGACGTCAGCTGTGGCAGACGATGGTAGCTTTAAACCCAGCGTTTTCCAGCCCAGATTCAGACTTTTCCTGGGTACCCAAAGCTGTAGCTGTCTGCCCATCTTAAAAGCTCGCCCGAAATCCTGCCAGCTGCTAGCACCCATGAAGACCCTGAGCACTTCACAGCACAGCACCTGAGCCCCATGGGATCCAGCTGTGGGTCTCTGCTGCCACAGGCCATGGGTCCCCCCCTGCAAAACACTCCGGGGAGCTGGTGGCAGCAGTTCAGATTCCAGCAGAGCCAGGGAGAGCGACAGGAAAAGCCCCGCAGCCTGGCTGGGAACATCCTGTGCCCGTCTGCGGGAGCCAGCGTGCTGGGGGCTGCACGGCTCGCACCACTGGTGCGGGGTCAGATGGAGCCATTCCTGCTCCGCGGAGCAGCGCAGGAGCAGCCCAGGGCCGGGGCGGCAGCGCAGCACCCTCGGAGCCCCCCTGCCCTTCGGGGGATGGGGGGCAGAGCCACAGCTGGGGGTGGGAGGGCTGGGGGTCAAGGGTATCGCAAAGGCAGTGAGAAACCTCTCTGCGTGCTTGGGGGGAGCTTGGGGACGAGGGCACGATGGCTGGGCAGGGTTTTTTGCGGGCATGTGGCACGCTGAGCACAACCTAATGAAGAGAGGACAGAAAAAAACCCAAAAGCCCCTCCTGACTCCCTGCCTGGAGCCCCCAGCCTGGCTGAGCATCATCCCTGCTCTGCTCCCGTGTGCTCAGGGCTGCAGAGCTGGGGAGGCGAAGGTGGCCCCCTCGTACCCGTCCTGCGCCGCGCAAGCCCCTGCTCTGCTGTGCCCGCAGTGGGGGGGTGGGGGGCCCCAGGCTCTGCTGCGCCTGGCACCAGCAGGTTGGTCCTCTCCCGATGCCAGCCCTGCTCAGGTGTGCTCCAAAGGAGTCCAGTGCCCGAATGGACAAGCCTCCCAGTGTCTGTAGGGTGCAGGGACCAGGCTGCTGGGTGAGTGTCCCCACCTGGGAGGGCAAGCAAGCGATACGTGCCCACCGGGTCCCTCACACCCATAGGTGCTCTCATCTTACACTGTGGTGGGTCTCTGATCACCCCAAAGTTTCCCTGATCCCAGGTGATGGGTGAGATGCCAAACCACCCACCTCACTTTGGGGCTGGGGCACCACGCAGAGCTGCTGCCATCCCTGGGCAACAACTAGCTGCCAGCAGGACGTGGGCTCACACCTGCTGTGCCCCCAGGCTGTCCTCCCACCGCTGCCCCCTGCGCAGGCTTCTGCCTGGGGCAGAGCTTGTGGGGGGCTCTGCAGGTGTCAGGGGCGAGCAGGAAGCCGGGCTGAGTGCCCAGATCCCCCGGCATGGGCTGTGCCCACCCATGGATACCCCCACCCTGCCATCAGCCTGGGAACCGCCTGGCTCTTGCTCCGAGAAGGTCCCCTCTCCCTTTCAAGTGGGCTGGTGAGCTTTGACTTGGTCTTTGCACAGGCTTCATGGCATTGCATGATAATAATGTTCTGTCACAGTGGGTGACCTGGACCTTGTCCTGTTTCCACACATTTGGAGCCACCTGGCTAATGAAGTGGAGATCGGTTTTGGTCCATCTCTCTCACCCTGTTGCTCTTCCCCCTTCCTCCATGCCCAGCTCCTCCGAGCAGTGTCAGGAGCCTCACTGCAATCCGCCTTTTCCCATCGTTGTCCGGCACAGCTCATTAACTCCTCTCAGCAGAAGAGCGTGGTCATTACGGCTCGGGGGGCCAGTGGGTGCCCCACGGGGCTGGGAGCACATAGTTTCCCAGCCGGGGGAAGGCACCAGCCCAGCGTGAGCATCAGCCTGAGCTTTCACTGGGAGGTGACTGCGGCTGGGAACGCAGGATGGCTGCACAGGGCTGGTTGGGTTTTTTTCCAAGCCAAACACGCTCTGCTCTCCCCGCCAGCCCTCCGAAGCTGCCTGGTTTGCAACCAGCCCGTGCGTGTCACAGGAGAGTCTGGGTGCCCGGTGCTAGCCACCAGCTCCCACAGCTGGATGCAGCGTCACCACCTGCTCCCCCGTCACCCACAGCACCAAAAGGCCTCCCCAGTGCCAGACTAGAAGCCCATCCCCTCGCAGCCATGAAAGGGAATAACCATCCCGGTGCGATTGCCTCTGCTGGGCAATCTCTCGCCCGCAGCCACCACCTCCTCCATTGCCCACGGAGGGACCGGCAGCGTTTGCCCCGAGCACGGGCAGCAGCTCTCACCCGAACACCAGAGCCGCCCGTGCCACACGTGGCCACCATGGCCACCCCCGTGGGGTCGGGCACGGGCAAGGCTGCGGCACGGGGGACTTTGCTCCTGGCACCGTGCGGCTGCGTCTCGGGCAGAGGAAACCTTGGGGCAGGCAGGGACACCTGCCCGGGCACCCCGATGTCCCCGCTGGGGCAGCCTCGTGCCCACTCACACGGGCAGCATGGAGCCGCGGGGATTTCTCCCGCGAGCCGCCATGGCGGGCCAGCCGGGCACAGCGCCGGGCACAGCGCCGTGACTCACGCGGCGCCGGGGGATTTCTGCCGCGGACGCGCTTGTGCATTTCGTATATGCCTCTCATTTTTTTCGTACAGTTTCATTTAACGCCTGAGCGCGTGCAGACACACCGCCTCTGACCTCGCGGGCAGTGGGCAAGAGAGTTCCCACCAAAACAGGGCCATTAAATCCCCTCACTGATATTTTTTCTCCTCTGCCCTCACTTGGGCCGAGATTTTCGCATTCCCTGCCTGCCTCCGCCTCCCCCACACCGCGGTGACGTAATGTTTTGAAGCCTTCTCCCATCCCCACCTTTATTAAATATGACCCGCGGTTGATCCCCGCGCGGGGCGAAGGGAAGCTGTGGTTTCGGGAGGGATCAGACATGAAAGGGAGAGCTGCCTGCCCCGCGCGGGGCTCGCTCTGCGGGGCTGCGGGGACCCCTCGGGCCCCGGGGGACCCAATATTTGCAGCCCTCCAACATTGCAGAGGTGGGGCGGACGGTGCCACGTTCACCCTCCGAGGGTGGCTGGGTCTGTTGGCACTTTAGTTTGGGATCTAAATGCTCTTGCTCCTCGTCTTCTCCCTCCTGGATGATGGATGAAGCTGTGGCTCTCCCCCTGCAGCGCTTCTGGGATGGGGGCTGAGTTGCAGGGGTCTGGTGGCCCAGCTCCAGGCTGAGCCCTGCTGCCCACATCCCACAGCCACGGCCATCACCCATCACCCGCGGTCCCCCGCACGGAGATCCCACCAGCACGGACACCCTGTCACCGGCCACGCTGCACAACCCGCTCGGCATGAGGCTGGGCCTGGCAGGGGCTCCTGGGGAAGGGGACGGGACGTGCCTGAGGGGCCGCGGAGCTGCAGCACGAGGCAGCCCCGAATGGCTCTTCTTCCATCCACGTGGCCCCGCTCCGAGCGCAGAGAGTCCCGGTAGAACCCGGGCTTCACAGACAGCTGGGGCAAGCCGGGCTGCCGTGGGGAAAGATGCTCCCAGGCTGCTCAACGGCCTCCAAGGCACCGAATTTGTCCCCAGCTGGTTCCCACCGTGGCCTTGTCTCACCAGACAGGAGCACCAGGGCAGGGTTGGGGCACCAGGTGGGCTTTGCCAGCAGCTCCCAGCCTTTCAGTGGAGCATCAGCACTGGGAACACAACAGGGAACCTCCCCATGCTGCCCCTCCAGCTGCAGCAGCCACGTGGGTGCACCCATTCTGGGGACGTCCATCGTCCTGGTCCCACCACCCAGTGCCGGGCAGGAGCTCGGGTGCTGCGGCAGCACCCAGCACACCCAGCCCCAGCCAGAGGGGAGACGTGGCGGGGGCCGGGGCCGGGGCCGGCACAGCAGGAGGGCCAGGGGGGCGGGTGCCACCCAGGGCTTGCCGGGAGCTGCCGGGACGGGGCGGAGGGGTGGGCAGGAGGACACCCGGCAGCGGCGTTGTCTGTCACTCCGATAATTAATGCTTCTCCCTTACACTTTGCAAATAACTCGCGACTCTCTTTGTCTGGTGATAAATGGCCCCTTTGAAGTTCTCCTTTCTCAAAAGCAAAGCAAAGAAACACTTTCATAATCCGGCTTCACCCCCCTGTCCTTTCCTGAGGCTCTGCTGCTCTGTGGGGGGGGCACAGGGGTGCCCGCGGCCCCTCACCCGCAGGTGGGACCCCTCCAGGGCTCAGCACTGCCTCGCCACATCCCCTGCCCATGGCCGTGGCAGTGTGCCTTTCTGTGCCCACCACATCCCCTCCCTGGCAGAATGCTCCCAGCCCTCTCTGGGACCCCCCAAAACCCCAGATCCCCCCATTTTCAGAGCCTGGGAGCTTCCCTCAACCTCCCCAAGTCTTGATCCAGAGGCGGGCGCTGCGGCCGGGTGACGGTGGGGAGCCGGGTCCTGCCTCGGGGGCATTTGGAGGTGTGGGGACGCAAACGTGACCCAGTGCCCACCGCGAGCCACCTGTGTGTCCCCCCGCGGCTGCCAGCCCACGCTCGGGTTCTGCTTTGCTACCACGGCAAAACAAGTTCTGCTGGGCTATAAAAAGGCGCTGGAAGCGGGGCAGGCTGGGAGCCGCGTCGCCGGAATCCATGCCAGAGCTCTCGCAGGTTGTCACCGGCTTACGTGTCAGGGCAAACAATGCTATCTGCCCGGGAATCGCGGCACAAAGAACACCACGGCGGCCCAAACCCCAAACACGGGGTCACGGGGCAGCGCCTGCCAGCCAGCGGCTCCCCGAGAGCACGCGGGGTCCGGCGCACACGTGGCCGTGCCAAATGGCGCAGCGCGGCACCAGCACGGCTTCTCCCAGTGCGCCCGGTTCCCAAGACCCCAGCCCCGAGTGGGGGCTCGGGGGCAGCCTCGCCAGCCGCCGCCTCGCCACGCGGGGACATTTTGCAGATGCCATTCTGCTTTGCCGAGCAGCCGCGCGTCCTCCGGCTTTTTATTAATTTTAAGACAAAGAGGGGGGAAGCGAGCTGGAACCGGCGCGGGAGGTGGGGTTGTTTTCTGGGAAAACAAAAAGCAGCGTGGCAGCGTGCCGCGGCCCGGGAGATGCTCGGGGCTGGAGGAGCTCCCTGCTGACGGGGTGCCCTCCCTGGGGGCAGCTTTGGTGCCAGCCCCGGCTGCGCCGCAGGGAGCCCCTAGCCCGGGTACCCCCACCCAAAGCCTGGCCAGGCCCGCCGTCCCACGGCGCACCCTGTGGCTGAGAGTGCCCGTCCGTGTGTCGCTAGCCCCGTTGTGCAAGGACAGTGGCACCGGCTGCGCAGCGGGCAGGGGGTCACTGCTGGCAGCTCCCAGGGCTGATGGCAAGAGCTGCCGCAATGGAAAAAGGAAAATAAACCCCGACTCCCCGCAGGCAGCACAGCCCAGTGTGGGTGTGGGTGTCACTGGGAGAGGGTTTTGGAGGCACGCAAACGCCGTTGGAGGTTTGCAAACGCCTTCGCGCCCGCAGCAAGGTCCCCCGCGGGCAATGCCACGCTGGCCCAGCACGCCCCACCTCCCACTGCAGGTGGGACCCCCACCCCAAATGTGTTTCTCCACCGGGTGCCCTCCCTGGGAGGGTCCAGCCCCGGCCCCAGCGGGGTCTCCGCCGAGCCGTGGGGGGAGCCGGGAGGGCAAAAATCAAAAGCAAATTGCGGGAGTCAATGGTGCGGAGCCGCGGGCGGCCTCAGCGGCTGCCGTGTGACTTTGATTCCCCTATCATAACCCCGAATTAAAAATTCAAGCAATTACTTGCATGGCTTCCCTCCGATTAGGCTGGGCCTCGCGTTCATTAATGCGGGCGCACAGAGAAAAGCCATTAGGGCGGGCGGCGGGGACGGTTTCGCTGAGAACAGTTCCGCTCCAGGAAGGAGCCAGGCGAAAGCCGAATTTCACACATCTCGGAGGCCGCCCAAGCACGGCCAGCCCCGCCGGGGCCATGAAAGCCACCTTTGTCCACCCAGCTGGTCCCCGGGCTGGGTGTCAGGGTCCCTCAATGGGACGAGCACCGCTGGGGCGGGCAGGCTGGTGAAACCATCAGCCCGGTGCCCACAGCACCGAGGGGAAGGGACTGACCCCTGAGTCACCGCGATGTTTCCGGCAGCACCGAGCCCATCGCCCCCCCAAAGTATTTACCCAGCCCAACCCTGCCGGGTGCGCGGGACGGGGCGGCCGCACGCGGCGCAGCAGGAACGGCGGCGGCTGTTGAATAAAGGTTTTCACGCAAGCCCATTGCAGCCCTCTGCACACCGGGCCAATGCTCAAGCAAGATGCGGCAAGTTTTCCACCCAGCAAGCCTGGTTTTATGAGCAAATTTCAAGTTTCACATAGTTTTCCTTCCCCTTGCAGCACAAACGTTCCTCCCGCCTCCCCAGGAGCGGGTGGCGGGTGCATCGGTCATCCCTTCATCAGTTCCCGGTCCCCCGCAGCCTCGCCAGGACTTTCTGCCCAGCCTCTGTCCCCTGTGCCCCTACGGGAACCCCCCACCCTTCGGCAGCGCCCGTGCCAGCACATCAAGCGTGCTTGTGCTTCGCCACTGGGCCATCAAGGAAATTTGCTGGACGGAAAAAATACCAGGACGTCTAGACTGAAATACCAGTCTGGGCTCCCGGGGAGCCGGAGGACCCCCCCAGGGCAGCGTGGGCTCCCATTCCCCTAGGTGGCACGGGGAGAAGTGAGCCCAGGGATGGCTCCACTCCCCAGGTCTCGCCAAGCCCCTTTATAGTCCCTGTCCCCATCTCTGCTTGGCACTGCTCGTGTCCAGGATGTCTCATTGTTTTTTTCTGCACTCCTTCGCCCATTGCCTGCACCCTTCCTGCTCTGATCCTTCCTGCACTGGGATTTCAGCCCGGCGAAGGGCATCGCCTCGGAGCGGAGGTTGGTGCAACGGCCGGGTCAGACCCGCTGGAGGGGTCGGGCTGTGCCAAAAGCCCCCTCACCGGCCATCGCCTCCTCCGGGGACCATCCATCAGCACGACCCCGGAGCTGCCCCAGGGAGGAGTGACGGGAGGTTGCAGTGGGGCAGAGGGGAGAAAAGGAAAACAGACAGGATAAAAATCACCGAATTAGCGGGTGCTAGGGAGGGCCGGCCTGCGAGATAGCACAGAGCCATTTTTTATGGCAGAGACAGCAGGCATGAACCCAGGCTCGGCCCCTTCCCTCTGACCCCGCCACTGGAAGTCACCCCTGCCATCGCCACCCCATTGCTCATGTGCCCATGGCCCGTTACTGCCACCGGAGCCGCGGCCCCGCAGCGCTCAGCACTGCGGCTGTGACCCCCCACCCCAGTTCTGTGGAGGGGCCAGGGGAGGAGCCCCCCACTGCCCCTTGCCCGGGGAGGTGGGCACCAGCGAGGCCACGCACCATCCGGATCCCCGGGGGCTGCACGGAGCCCCCCTGCCCGCCAGCCCCCGCCGAGCCGGGAGAAGAACGGTTCCGTTTATTACACGGAGAAACGCGCCCGCGCCCTCGTGCCGGTGCCCCGCGTGGGTCGCGCCATTCGTGGGCACCTCCTCGGCGTGGGCAGTGGGTGCGCGGGCAGGCGGCACCCCCATGCTCTGCAAAGGGGACCCCCCGGGTACCCACCAACCCACGCTGGGGTGGTCCCGCGGCCGCCCCCCGTGGGCAGCCCGCACCGCCGGGACGGCGCTCGGCGGTGGCCGGGGACGTGGTGCCACCTCGTGGCCCGGTGGCCGGGGCAGGTCCCGGGGCCAGCGGGCCCCTTCCCTCCCACCGCGGGGGTACCGGACCGCGGCCCTTCCCACCGGGAGCGGCTGCGGCGGAATGCTCGGAGCGCCACAGCCCCGAGGGATCGGATCGATCCGGATCAATTAATCGCCTTTGCTCAGAACCCATAAAAAGGCAGTTACGGGGGCAGGGGAAGGAAAAAAAAACCCAACAAACCAACCCAAAAATAAAAATCGTTGCGTGAAGGTAAGGGGAGATGTGTTACAAGCCCCGCAGCCGCTGTGAGCCGAGTCCCGTGCTGCTGGCAAGGGGTTTCGCCCACCGAAAGCAAGTGCCAAGACACGCCGCACACGCCAGCGCGGTCCCACCGAGAGGCACGCTGGTGCCACGCCGGCTCTCGCCCAGCGCGCCGCGTGTTCGCTGATCCAGGTAACGCAATTCGATTACAACAAGGGCTTTACAACCTGAGCTTTGAACTCCCGGGGTTGTTTCTTGCTGGGCTGCACTGGGGAGAGCCCACCACCGCCAGCGGCCCCGCAGAAGCCCCCGGAGCTGCTGGTGGGCACGAGCGCCATCAGCAAGGCCCAGGGAAACGCTCCCTCCGGGGCTCCGCCGCAGGAGATGTCCCAGTGCTGGGACTGGGCACTAAAGCCCCTTTTGTTTGCACCCACCCGGTGACCCCGTGCAGAAGAACGGGCAGATTGTCTTTCAAACGGAGCCGATGTGGAGCTCGAATGTCCCTTGCCACCTTGGCTATAAATCATCCTGCATGTGATAAGGTAATTACCTTCTCCTTGAAACTATTCATAGGAAAACCTATAAAGCGCCTGGCTTGTAAACACAACAATAAAGAGGCAGGACAATAAAACCTTGGCCGGGGTGGGGAAGGTGCTGCCTTTCGCTGGCCCAGAGCACCTCGTGCTTCGCCAGGCCCCGGCCGAGCACGGAGGCTGCATCCGCCCTGCGAGCGGCACGGGGCGTGCACAGCCCACGCTGCTCCACAGGACACCAAAAATGAGTATGTGACGCTAAAGGGACACGTAAAATCACTGACCTTCATATCACCATGGGGTCAGGCAGGAGAACCCCTCCCAGCTCTGCTCCAGCATCCCCAGGACTGCACCCAGGTGCAACCAGCAGCAGAACTATCCCACGGGGCAGGAGCCAGGCACAGCTGACCCCCATGACTGACCCAGGCCCCACCCAGCAGCTTTTTAGATGTTGCCCACAAAAATTAGGCCTGAATCTCTGTAGCTACCCCCTCCACCCCACTATGATGTGCATTCCCCCAGCAACACCCATGTACTGGCAGGGGAGGGGGTGCAGCTGCTGAGCGGGGCCGAGCCCTGCGCTGCTGGCCCTGGCGGGAGGCAGAGGTGACGCCCTGTTTGTCTTTATCTTCGTAAGATGCTGGATGGAGTTCCACCAGGCAGAGTGAAAACCAGCTCCTGCTTCCCCGCCTTCCCTTGTGCACGCACTGTTTTTCCCCACAGAGTCAGCTAAGGGTGTCCAGAAGGTGGGGAAAGGGTGTTCCTACAGGAGAATGAAAGGCTGGTGGCAGCGTGAGACCCACCTTACGTCCTCCTCTTCGCAGGCAGGAGGTTTGTAATGAGTGTGTGTGGTGAGATCACAAAATCCAGACTCTCTACCCAAACTGGTGTTTCAGTGCTTATTGGGATGGGTCGAGTCGATGCCTGGGATGCTCGGAGACTACGAGCATCCCTGGGGAAACAGCTACAGAAGAGAGAAACTGGCGGTGTGCACAACCAACCGACGAAGCCCAACCCGCCAATTCGGTCCCTTTCCAGTGACCTGAACTCCATCTGCCATTCAGACACGTGGCCTTGTTCTTGTCCGGTCTTGAGGGAAAGACAGTAGCCAGATGTTGAGGAAGAGGCTCAGCGGATCCGGAGGTGCTGAACCTCTTCTGCGTCAGCATCTGGCAACACGTTGTGCGCTGCGTTGAACGGATGGCTCAGCCGGAGAAAACTGCTTACGCCACCCTCAGCCAAGGCCACCGAGAAACTGCTTTTGCTTCCGAAGGTACAAGACACTCCTATCTCTCCGTCTGAGAAAAGCTGCAGGTTCCCCAATATGGGGTGAAGCACTGGACGTGGTTATTTGGGCCATGCGCCGAGCGGGCGGGCTGCTCCCACGCTCAGCAGGGACGCTCACCTCCTTCATCCAGGCACTGGAGCTCTTGGTTTGCCTCCACCGCTCTCGCTCAGTGCCGCTCCGAGCACAAGGCCACGTTTCTTCAAAAGCCCTTAGGTGTTTCAGGAGCCAGGTGAGACTTCACAGAAGTTTGTAATAAAAACCACAGACGCTGGCTACACGCTGTTGAGAATCGCAGCAGCTCCCACTTGCTCCATGGGTCACGTGAAATACCTGTGGAGGTGGATTTCTCAGCGCTGGGAACAAGCCAGTTGCTTCTGGTGTGGTCGTGGGGTGCCCACGCAGCCTCTTTGCTGCAACTGGGGAACGGAGGCTCAGGCTCGCGGCCCCGTCTCTGCAGCGGCACAGCGGTGCTCCGCGGGCAGAGATGCTACATCACTCGTGTGATTCCGTGCACAAAGGCAAAACTCTTCTCAAAGCAAAGTAATTCTTGAATCAATACGGATTTTTCCATTCAGAACAGCCATCCTCCTCCCAGTACTGACATCGGGTGTGGGCTGCTGGGACAGACACAGCACTGGTACATCTGGTGCCCGACCACGCGCCGGACACCGAGTCCCACAGCTGCCTTACCACCAGTATTTCGGCTGGTCCAGTACACAGGCGGCTCTACGGCTGTCAGCAAAGCTGGGCAAGAAACCCAGGCACAGTCATGTTTCCATTGGTATCTGGACAGATTCCTTCTAGAGCCAAACACAGGTTTGATTCACGTGGTGGAAACTCAAAAGCTGGGTACAGGCACAATTGCGGCAGCCGAAGAGGGAGAGGAGGAGCAAGTGTCAGCTTCAGTGTGGATTTGTCATCGGAAGCACAGCCAGGGGTGCTCCCGAGGCAGGATGGGGCCCAGCAGCGATGCTCACTTCTGCTGCGCTCTTCCTCAGCCTCCAAGCCAGGCAGCTGCTCAGCACTTCATGGCACAGACAAGCCTGACTGTGTGCCAGCCGCTGGCAGAGCTGCTCCTGCTGCGGGCTGGTACAGCAGGAGAAGTACTTGCTCCTGGCAGGGAACCAGCTCCATACGTCCAGCGAGAACAGCTCCATTACTCCGAAGGGGTTTCGGATACTTGAGCCCCACTGAAATCAGCGGCGAGGATGGAAAAACAAAGCAGACCAATGTTGCATCCCAAAGAACTTTTATGACAGCCAAGGCTTGCCCTGAGCTCTGTTCAAACACCCACCCAGCGGCAAGGACAACAGGCACTTAGGGCTCCAAGTGCCCCCCAGACCGGCTCATTCCTGGAGGCACCGATTTGCCCCCAGCAACATCAGAGAGCTCCGTCCTCCCCCAGTTTGCACAGAGCAAACAGAGAGCAGGGAACAGCGTCCTGAAGGAACAGGAAGGGGACAGAACTCCGGGATAACAAAGGAACCCACACACCGTTTAGAACATGGCTGCCTCTCCCCCAGAAAGGGGACAGAGCGCCAGGGGCAGCACTCCAAGAGTCAAAATTCCAGCCTCGGAGGACTGACTTTGAGTTTTCTGGCTTACGCAGCACAGTACCATCCACCTGAAAACAAGGAATTTCAGGTTTTTGGAAGACAGGATGTGCGAAGGCAGCAGGGAGGTGCAGGCCAGGTGTCAGACACCAGGAACACAGACAGGTAAAGGCAAAGTGTTTTGCTCCAAGGGATTATTCAAATCTTGGCATGTTTAGGTTTATTGCAGGAACACAAGAGTGACAACATTTGCAGTGCTCAGAAAAACAAAATTCTTCCAGACCTCTCCTTTACAAACATGATTTTGAACACAGCAGCAGCAGCAACAAAACACTTTTAGATGAGCTCAGAGAACAGGTTGTTTTTATAAAACAAAGAAGGAAAAGGCATGTGTTTTCCAAGTGGTAACACTGTAATTAAGTGTACAAACAAAACCCAGCGAGGACAACTTAAGAGTTGACTAAACACACAAAAAAACATATTAAAAAGTTAAGTTCTACAGATCTTTTCGTCAGGCATTATGAATGACTTCAGTAAGTCTGAAATAAATTGTTCAATACCAGCAACAGGAAACTTTTCTTCTGGATACCCCGTGTAAGAGAAGGCAGTGTGTTCCTTCTCTGCGCCCAGTCAGAAGGGTAAGCTACTGGTCACTGAAGCGGGTGTTTCTTTCTAAGCCTCTGTTAATTCCGTGGCATTGGCATGGTTGGCCAGGACATCTTCCAGATAAACAGCCACTCGGACCCTAGCTTTGCCCCCCAGCTGTTTCTCGATCCCACTGAGATGTTCGATAGCTCCTTTTAATACTCTCTCCCTCTCGCCCGAGTCCGTGTGCATTCCTGCTTCGTTTTCTTCAGCTCCACATTTCAGATATTGCAAGACATAGGATTTGATTGCATCCCCGTTTGCCGTTATGGTGTCCCTGATGACTGGCAGGTCTGTGCTCTTTGCCAGACTTAACAAATGAAGCAGAGCCTGGCAGATCTGTGTCCTGAGGCTGGCACTGTACTTGAATTCCAGGAAGTCCTCAGTGTCTTCACTCTTCTGCAAGGCTACCACCAAGGCACTCCAGATTTGGCAGAACTGCTCAGTGGAGCCATAGCATTCCCTCTTGCTAGGGATGGAGAGGGCCATGGCTGATTTGATCCGGACTTTAAAATTCTTGCAGGACTTCACTACTGAGGAAAGTGCACTGTATGCTTGCGCGGTCCAAGCAGCCTCTCCTAAAAAAAAAAAAACAACAAAACCCACAATCAAAATACACAACACTGTAAATACAGTACATGTAAGCCCATTAAATATTTAGGAGATTCATTTAGACCAGAATAAATGTGAGTCAGAGGTTACGAAATGAAAAATTAGTTAAAAAAACCTGTTAATCTTCTGAAGTTTCATAAGAGGAAAAATGACATTTTGCATCTATTCACAGTCACAATCCCACCCTCATGCTCTTTTCTAACATGACAGATCCAACTGAATCCAGCACAATTACGCCCGTATCGGCATTCGCAGGATCTGACCCGTTTCACTGGCAGGAGTTCGAGGAAAGCGACGACAGCAAGATTCAGCCCAGTTTGCTTTCTCCCCTTTTCCCCAACGCATTTGTAACAGAGACCTCCTTATCAAAACCACAAGCTGCTGTGCAAATCCAAAGCCAGTGGGACGAGTTACTCACCGAGTGGCAAGGCAGGGTTCTTAAACACATTCCCCAGCGCGTAACAAGCATTCCAGCGCACTTTCATAGTGGCCTCGCTCTCCACAGTGGAAATAAGGGCCTGAAGAGATTCCTCGATGGCTTCCCTGAACCTGGGGTTTGCTATGTGATACGGCTGAAGGAAATGAAGCACGTTTCCAAGGGCCCGGACTGCATTGCTCTTTACCTGGAACACACATGCACAAAACAACCTCAAAACCCCACTGTTCTGGCTTCCAGCTCATAGGCAGAGCGTGCAGACTTGGACTTTTATCAAGCCTGCTGTGAAACCACGCTCAGAGCTAACAAGGAGCCCATCTGGAATCACAACTGGTGTCTCAGGTGGTAACTTCCTAAATGCCACCAGAAAGATCGTTCTCTGCAAGTGGTCGCCCCGGAAAAAAAACCCGAAACAATAAACATCCACAATAAAAAACCCACTCTGCACTGTGGAAAAGTACACTCGAACACCCTGCAGGTCGAACAACACGGGAAACCTCCAAACACCAGCCCTCGAGAGAAGATGCTGAGCTGCAGCTCCCTGTTTGTTGGGGCAAAACGCCCCAAAGAAACTGGTGCCTTTCTTCCTTCTTTTTTTTTTTTCTTTTTTTTTTTCTTTTCTTTTTTTTGGAAATAAAAATGCAAGCGTTAACTACATTAGGATAACTCCACCCTCCTTCCCCTCAGTCATACCTTGTCTCTGTCCTTGGATGCTTCAGTCGCAGACCGTAACATTTTCAATAGCAGCAGATCAGAAAATTCCTCTTGAAAACTTTGTCCCATCGTTTCCCTAAGCAGAAGGATCACACTGGGAAAGGCCAGCTCGGACAACCCATCCCCAAGGATGTGATACAATCCTTTGTGAAGGCGCATGAACAACCTTCACTCGTTAGAAGGCTAATATGTAAGGCAGACCTCACTACATGTGACCACTATGTTTATTAATTTAAAACCAAACTATCAATGCAAGAAAGCCGGTTAGCAATGCATTAAGTCTGTAATAAAAAACAGAGGGCAATGAATTGCCCAGAGGCAATTCTTTAGCAGGAATATATGATCATTATTTCTCCTGTTAAAAATGTAACAGTAGGTCAGACTTCCTTCAGTCTTTGGCTTGAGGAAGTGTTAAATATTTATTAATTTTACTTCTGTGTTACGTTGGAAGTAAAGGAACCGGGGAACACGCAATTACACAAAGTAACGTACGAGAAATAGAAAACTGAAAAGCAAACTTGGAATATACTCTAGAACTAAGGATCAGAAAGACCCAAACCCAAGCAGTTTAGTAGAACTCAACCCCCAATGGATACAGGATACTCCTACTACAGTGTCACACACTGGCAGACACACAGCCCAAAACAAATTTGGGCTTTTTTGATACTAAGTAGATCAATTCCCTTTGTGTGATGCCATGGGAATACGGGCAGAGAGAGGAGCTCCGGGGCCGCTTACGTACATGTTGATGATCAGAGTGTCTGTCAGATTGCCCAGGGACCAGGCTGCTTTGGCACGGACGTTGGGAGACTTGTCATGGAGGGAATTCAGAATAGCGTTCGCCGTGTCTGCCACAAACATCACATCCTATAAAAGTAAAAACTGCTGCAGAGTTAGAAAGTTTAAACACATAGGTGAATTCCTTAGTAGCATACACATTCCAGACTTTCTAGGGAAAATGACACCTGCTCAGAGACCAGCTCTATTAATAAACTCTTCTTTTTTGAGGCGACAACTTTTAACGTGTTTATGGTGCTCTCTGTACAGCTTTGATCTTTAATTAACGGTCTAAGCCTGCGTGCTGACCAAGTTCACTGCTCTCTCGGGTGGCTGTTGCTGAAAGCTCTCAGTGTATTATTTAATTTTATCGGTGCTTTAGTTACTTTGGATTTTAACATCATTACCTGGACTGCCAATCTTATACCACTCTTAAGAAATTAATTGCTTCTCCAAACTCCCTGTTGAGCTGCCCGTGTAATCTTCTCTTCTATGGCACGTTTTCCTTCCCTTGCCTATGGTAAAGGATTTTCTTTCAAAATATTCTGGACTCGAATCTCAGCGTCAGCTACCGCATAGATTTTTTTTTATTGCAATCATCCATTTAAGGCCACATTGCGAAAACTACAGTCTTCCAGCTCGGCCAAGCTAAGATCATTTTTTTTTTGGTGGAAACAAATCAGCGTTTTTCTCTAAATAAGCTTTACTTAGTTTTAAGCAAAACTGAAGCCTTCCCATAACAACTCGCTAAACTCCACTGAGCGCTGTACAGCTGTTTCCTTCTTCCCACCTCTACCTCATCTCTTGCAGCATCTTTGTGTCAACGTGGCCTTTCCCACTTCCGTCCCTGCGAGCTTGGGGAAAGCCCTGACCTCCCTCCTTTCGCTCTCACTTATGAGGCACTCTGGCTTCTGCTTCATCTCACTCAAAACTGCACTCGTCCCCTTCACCACACAGAAGGCAAGAGCAGGTCTGGAGACAGTAAAGAACAGCTGTTACACACTACAGACCACAACCAAGACGAAAGGCCAACTCATTCCAAAAGAACTCGCGTCCCACATCTCATGGTTCATCAAACCATTCGAAAACAGCTCAAAATAAGAAAAACGGGCCAGTTCTGACCTGCCGAAGGCAAGAGAAGAGGATGTAGACTCCAAGCGCGCGCGCGGCAGCGGCTTTCACCAGGGGGTTCTCGCTGTGGTTCAGGCCGAGCAGCAGTGTGACACACAGTACCTGCTGGTCACTCTGAAACGATGAGCAGTCATGGCAACAGAGAGAAACTGAAAAGATCTCTGTCCCACAAAGACAGACAACTGACAAATACCCTGAAAGACCCTAATATGTGGAATTTATAGAAGCTACCAGCCAGAGCGTGCTCTTTTCTTTAAAGAAAAATGGACTGGCGTTTCAGGACACCACACAGGAAACGGGAATGCTTCCAGCAAACATGATCTTGTTGCTGTTAGATAAGACCACGAAGGAAACCAAAATATTAACTATCATCCAAAGGCAGAAGGCATGGCCCAGCAGAGTTAAAACAGGCTGGATCAGTTGCTTTTTCCTGTCTTACTTCACTCTTTCCCCTTCATTAACAAGGACAGCCAGGCAGACTAAGTTCATCCCGGACAGATTGTCAGTTTACCAAACCATGACAAAGATCTTTGTTTCATCAGAGCAAAGGGTCAGAGTGGGCACTGACTTGACCCCACATGGCCACAGGGACAAGAGTATATGGGATCAAAGTACGGGGTGATGAAGCACATGCTGTACTTGGAGAAACCAGACGGAGAATTCCAGAGATACTGCTGTACCAGCAATTCTTGGGCAAATGAGATCTGGCAGAGTGCTCCCCATCAAGAAGGGCACAGTGACATGAAAGGAGCTGTACAATGCAGCGGTGATACACTGCCAAGGCTTTCATGTCTAAAAGCATATTTCATGCTGCAAAAGGAGAGTAAGGCCAACACATTTCTTCACTTCTGCCAGGGTAATCACCGCAGGTTGGTGTTTTAAAGCCAGCCAAAAGAAAAAACATGCATGCAAACGGGCGAACAGCGTCTGTCCGTGGCTGTTAGCTCAGCTGTCTCTTCAAAGACTTAACCAGCAAAATAACAACCCTTCACTTCTCCCTCATGCAACGAAATTCTTGCCCTCCATCTCCCATGCATCATCACCAAGGCTCAGTATTCAGGGCAAGGCCAAACAGCTTCTGTGACCCACAGTTTGACTGTTTTGACAGAGTAATTACTCCCAACATTGCCTTTTCCAGTCTTCAATAGCTACAACTTGTTCGGAATGTAAAAAAAAAAATAAATTCTGGAAGGCTTCTCTACCATCATAAGTTTCAAAAGGCTTTACAGTACTGTAACCTGGTAGCCAAGAACGAAGCCTCGAGGTAAGAATGCCATGCAGGAAGGAGTGCTCTCACCTGCAGGCTGCTGAAAGCTTCTGGCAAGATGGAGGACAGGGCATCACAGGCGCTGGTCTGAAGAGTCGCGTGCGGCGAGTTCTGAAGAGTGCCAGGTAAGGGGCCATTCAACATCATCGTCCAGAAAGTTACAACCTACAGAAGAAGCAGCCAGGTTTACCCACTTAAACTCAGCAGTCATGCCTAAATTCTACACCAGATTGTCTTTTCCTGTGATCATCTGTAAGACATACTTACAGCAGGCAGCATAATCAGACATGCAAGTGATTACAACTGTTTGGAAGCCTAAAATACTCAGCATTCAGAAACATTTTAAAGACATTTTAGTACTGCTATCAAGTACTTACTCACTGAGTTCTGTTTGTTTCCTTCCCAAGGCCACACACACTCGGATTAGGTTGCATTAGGCAGAATTACGATCCCGTTCTCGAATTCACACAGTGGGTATTTTCATTTACCTGACAATTTACATTCCTATCAAGTAACAGGAAGCTGGTGCTACTGGACACGTTTCCTATCTTGTAGGGTCACTGGTGACCAGCTCAAAACTTATCATACACTGAAGAAATTTTTAAACTTGCCTTCTGTTCACAGAAGCAAGACTTAAACAGGCCTGTGTTACTACTAGAATGCCAGTTCTTCCACAAACTCACCCAACAAACAGCCTCAAACAACAGATTTTTCTGAAGTCACACATATTATGGTTCTGGCCACTCTCTCTGCCCTTGTGAGCAACCAGAACACGTAGGCTGGTTCTTGTAACAACACAAATACACCAAAACTGTGTATGGCTAGGTTTCACGCAGCAGTAGACACACGCAAAACCTGCGCTGTTCTTCCAGCAGGCAGGAAGGGGAGAGATGAGAAAAGGCAGAGGCAGTGTTAACATCATGTAAAAGGAAAAAAAAAAACAAACACACCACCACACCTGTCTACAGACAAAAACAAATGCCAAAATAATGCAGGAAGTCTACAAAAATTGTACATATCAGCACCTATAAAGCTGCAGAGTACCGAGTCCCTTTCTGCTTTCCTGCAATTGATTTATCCGTATCCACACCAGGGACTTTGCAGAGGGTTCAAGAAAGGAAGCTGAGTGAAGTGGGATCGCAGAGGGAGCCCACGCACTTACCACACTGACAGGCACTCTCTGATCAGGGGCAACGGCTGAATCGGGTTTGTACTGCTGCAGTACACCTGTGCCCAGCTCCTCCAGAAGCTGCAAGACAACAAAAAGCAACTAGGTCTTTATCAGAGATGACTCAAGTACCACAGAACTAGAGCAACCTTTACCTAAGACTGTACCTACTTACCCAGGGAACAAAAATAAAAGATTCAGTATTGTTTTGGACTCTATCTGCCCCTAAGAAGAAATTAGATGAACAGCCTTTCTTACATAAAGTCCCAGCCAGAACAGCATAACAAGTTGCTGAGCAAAGATGAAATCTCTCTGAGCTTTCCTTTGGGTGACAGACTACAGTTCCTGCACCAGGCCAGTGTTACAGTCCTTGCATGTCCCAGGCTCCCTGCAGGCTCAGCAGAGCAACGAAATTCTGGTAAGAATTCAAGACTGGAAGCAGAAGGTGCATTTCTCAAAGTGTCAGGGTACTGCATTTCCCAAAGAGCTACAGCAGGCACCAGCTCTTTATGGTGTGCTACATCAAACACACAAAGATGCTCCGAATATTCATCGCTACTCATCTGTATTTGCAAAGCACACAAATAGCTAAAATTGACTGGGTAAAACAACGTTGGTGTTTCCTCATGCTCTTACTTTGGCTCCATGGAGCTGAATGGATGGATCCATTTCTTCCATGCATCTGCAAGCCACTTCTCCAAGTTCTAGGAAATAGCTCTGAGCCATGCAGAAATAACCCTTTACAAGAAGAGCCAACACCTAAACACAAACAAAAGAAATTCCATTCAGCATTTTTTTCCTTCTATTAAACCAAAACACCCCAAATAAATACTGAGAGGATAACAAGCTAAACAACACTGGGACAATATGCTAAACTCTGATGCAAGAGATACACCTCACAGCACAGCTTCTAGAATACTAGAGCTAATTAAAACCCTCCATATTCCATTACCTTGCTCAAAAAAAGGCCACAAAAGCACTATCAGGTAGCAACACAATGAATTATTTAATGTAAGTGAGGTCTCCTCTAGCTAAAACACTAAGCAGGAGAGTGCCTGTAAGAGCAACACATTCTGTATCTCCTTGTCACATTGCTGCTGCATTCTGTGAAGCTGGATTTAACAAATATTCATTGTTCTAGAAAAAGAGTGAGACTCCTTGGGATGTACGTTACAAAATCTTACTATTTTCTGTGGTGACACGAAAAAAAACAAAGCCAAGTCTCAACACTCACAGGTACCCCTTTAGTCTTACCAGCATCACTCCATAGCTCCTTGCAGACTGTTCTTTGACTGTGAGGTTATTCCCCGCTGTGCTCTAGCAAAACTTTAATTTAGCTTCTGTATGGAGGAGTTTGCATGGGCAAGACTCACAGCCTTCACCAGATGCCAGCATGCACACAACCAAATAATATTTTAAAATAACGAAGGTAACAAAAAATCACAGGCACATGAACTTGCTGCAGCAGGTTTACTATGGGATGGTTATGCTGTGGCCACAGGCATGGAATCAAAACGTTACTGCTCCTTCCATCACAGCAGCTCAGACATGCTGCACCAGCAAATGCTTTAGCCTACATCTCGCTGAAAGAGCTGGGGGCAAAGGCAACCCTCGACTGAGGCTTGGCTGACACCAGGCTGCTCATTTCAGAAGCTGGCTGTTCATCCCCACCTGCAAGGACTCCAGTCGAAGGGGACACGGCTCATAAATGCTGGAAAATGCTGGAAAGTTGGCATCGCTGTCAGAACAGGAATCCTCTCTGGGCAGAATGATGATAGAAACACAGAGACGGAGAAGCCAGCATGGTTCTGAAGACGTACATCCTGCTGGAGGCTCCCCTTCCGAGGGGAGTGCTTTTCTCCACTGCTCAGAAGAACTTGAACGGTGAGGGGTTGTGCTACCACTGCTGTTTAGCCCTGAAGAACTGGGCTGTTGCAAAAGCAACTGCACCTCTGGTAAAGGTGCTTGGACAGATACTATAGCCCCTAATAATGTGAGGCTAGAAACGCGAACGTTCACATCTGCAAGAAACAGGGTGGGGGAAGAAAAAGCCAGTCCGTTAGCTTCTCACTGACAGGTCAGCATCCTTCTCCAGCAGTTTTCAGACAAGACAGATCATAACATATAATTCGACAGGAATCATGGAATGGTTTGGGTTGGAAGGGACCTCTAAGATCATCTAGTTCCAACCCCCTGCCATGGGCAGGGACACCCTCCACTACACCAGCTTGCCCAAAGCCTCATCCAACCTGGCCTTGAACACTGCCAGGGATGGGGCAGCCACAGCTTCTCTGGGCAACCTGTGCCAGTGCCTCACCACCCTCAAGAGTGAAAAATTTCTTCCTTAGATCTAAAGAAGGAATATATCTTCCTTATATCTATCCTGTCTTCCCTATATCTTTTCCTTGTATCTATCCTATATCTTCCTTATATCTAAGAATAATTTCTTCCTTACATCTATATCTAATACATATGTTTATGTATTCACGAAGCAGGAGGCGTGGAAATCCACAACTATTTTGTAGTAACTAATGCTGAATTAAGATATGACATGTGCAAAGAGGCTCCAGCCAAACAGAATGCAAACCTTTATGAGAAATGTATGGCTTTATCTGGTTCCAAACTCTTGTCAGCAACCCAGGTTTTAAACGGCTGTATGGTGCATTTGAAACCAAATTTGCGAGGCACTGAAACACACAAAGAACACACATTGAGTGGTGGTTACAAAGTCGGCTCAGCCTGCAACAGATCTGGTTTTACATATGCAATTTATGTCATTTACATAGCTAATTATCTGAGGGCACCCGAAAACAAATGCCTCAATTATCTGCTGTTTGAAAACTGGTTGCAACCTTGGCTCCTAAGAATAAGTATTTAACTACTGTGACCTGGCATAAAGGCCAAGGAACTCCAGTAGCCCATGGAAAGCATTTGTTGGGGTTTTTTTCCAACTTGGATTCCAGTTTTCAAGCCAAAGTGAGTCTTCCAAATCATTTCATAGGCTCACTCAGCTCCAAAAAGACTACACGAAAGAAATGCAGGGACAAGAGAATTGGGCTCAAGAGAAAAGAAACCTTAGAACTCTGTAGGAACACTCAGTCAATGCAGCCTCGTGAGATGACAACGGTCTATTTCCTCCCCCAATTTAGGCCTCAACAGCTACAATAACTTCTGTGCAATCTTTCTTCAAGACTTCATCTAGAGAACAAGATCATCTCTTTGAAACACTCAGAGCACAGTTACCTTGACTATTTGTGTCAGTGTTTGAGAAGAGGATTCTGCCACCAGGGCTAGCAGCAGGCAGCGGTGCAGCTCCCGGATGCTAGAAGCAATAGTTACAGAGAAGGGAGTAAAAGCTCTCTTGTGATCATTAGCGTCTTCAGCTACAGAAAGAAACTGCTTAGAACCTTCCAGGATGGCTGAAAGAACTTGAAGAGCACAGGCACGGGTCTGAAATGATAAAACATTTCTGTTACCACTTTTAACACCTCCTTCAAGCTGATGGAGAATTTTAAAATTTATGAAAGCCTCTTTCTCCGGTAAGAGAAAATTCAACTCCAGCTATCTTTTCTCATAACTTTAAGCAGTATACAAACAATCTTTTGTTTCCTTAACCAATACACCCTCTTTTACTCCTTGCGGTACAGTGACCAAGCAACACAGCTACAGTAGCCAAAGTACTTACTGAAGGCCAGAGCACACAACTCTTAAGATACTACAGGAAAAATACAATGCTTTTTCTACTCAGAACTGCCTCACCTTTGGAGAAGGGTCCTTCAAAGCAATAGTCATCAAGGACACTGACTGGGGGCTGCCAATACCAGGTGCATCAGGAACAAACGCTGACCAGTAGCCATAAAGAATTCTTTTTTCTATTGATTTTACAGCAGACAGGAAACAGGCTAGAGCCCCTTGACGAACATTGGCTTGATAAGATCTGAAAAACAAACAAAAAGACTGATGAAACAGCAGCACTGAAAAGTAATGGACTTCACCTCTTTCACTCGTATCAGTGGCTAGCTGTGAGAAGAAATTTTTCAGAGGAAGAACAAATTTACTTTCAATCCAATATGAATTACTGCCTGCCAATTTTCTTGTATCACCACATAAATCAAAAGGAACGGCGGTTTTCTCAACAGTTTTGATTAAGAACAGCGTGCTAGGATCCTGTGGAAGAGTCTGCACAAAGTAAAACTTGTGCCAGACCTGCAGGAACAGAAGGTCTGCTTTAACGCGATACCTGAGCTGGAACTGTTACGAACAGGACACTCTGCTACCGTGCCTTCTGTTTACACCAACAACAATCACCTCGTTTTGCTCTGCATTCCACCTTCAGCATCAGAATATTCCGACTCACTGCTGCTGATTCTTTTCCAACTGCTACAATGTGAAGACAAGGGATCCTTTCCAGCAGGCACGCACGCCACACCCGATGCACGAGTCCGGGGATCCGAGCAAGGACTGTTCTGCACATCCCCCAAGTGTAACTTCCGCAGGTCTGCTCCAAGAACTGATTCATTTCCCCCATCACCCAGATCTTTTCCTTCCTCCCCACACTCTCCCTTCTTTTGTTTCCCTTTGGACTTTTTTCTTCGGTTCTGTTTCAAGACAAAAAATAGAGGTGTTTTTTTTTAATCTTTTGAAATAACATCTCGAAAGATGCGCAAACATTTAATAGCTGTAAAGCTAAGGGAAATAAGTCTCATCTGAAAACAAAACTAATTGCTAATCCAGAATAAAAGCCCCCTGTATAGTACATTAAATTATACAAGTTTCTACCTGAGTTTTCGGATGAGATTTAGTCTAACCAAGAGTCATCACAGCTATCTAGCATCTTCTGATGCAGCAATTCTGCACGTAAGTGCAATTACACGTATCTGCAATACTGTACATACAGAAACAACACTGTACATACAGATACTTCTGTAGTACCTGAGAGTTTGCAAACTTTGCTTATTAGTAGCAACAGTAACATCAGTATAGTAATCCCTTAGTGTAAGTAAGCAGTTTATATCTGAATAGCCTCAAAAATTAAACTTTGGCCTCTTCGTCAGTAAAGCAAGACATTTCCAACAAAACTTTTAGTTGAAAATCATATTTCACACAAAAGTGACGAAAGAAGAGGAACAGTAAATACTTCTGTAGTTCTTTTAGACTTACAGAAGATATTTAACATCTAAAAACAAACAAGTCACCATGACTACACAACTTTATTTTCTCTAACGTCTTTCAGATAATCGGTAATCCAAAATGTTTGCAGGGTTAAAAAATAACCTGTAGAAGGATTAAGCAGAACACATGGGGAGGAAACCCGTCTCTAGATGAACTTGAATTCCCTGAGGAAGAGTCAAACACTTGTGCAAGCATTAAGAGAGAAAACGTAACTTATAAAATAAAAAGCTCTGGCTGGTCTGCAAGCACCGATCCCACGTCTGCAGGCCAAGAATTCTTGGCTACAGAAGAATAACTGATGCACACAGCTTAACTCAGGAAAACCAGTCTCTGCAGAGCTGTTTGTTTCTGTCATCCCAGTTTACAAAGCAATTTTACCCAGTGCAGAGATTTACAATCAACACCTTTCAAGCAAAGAAGGCACAATGCCATCACACCCCAGAACACAGAGAGCCACTAACACCACGTCAGCAACACGCAGCCACAACAAACACGCACACCATGAGCACGCAGCAGAACCAGTATGATTTCGGCTCACCCCTGCCTGCTTACAAGCAGCTGGTTCCGATGGTTCCTGTTTGATGGGCGACCTTTTATCGTACTGAGGTAACGGAGCTGGGTACAAGGCTGCTGGCATCTCGATGCTCAGTCCTGGCAGCCCATGGAACATACATTTCTAGAACAGTAACAAAACCATTAGCACACTTTCCCTTTTTGATGCACAAACATTTACTGCATATTTACTCAGACGTTCATCGATTTTCGGTTGGGCTCGTGGTGCTTCCCGCAGGTCCTGCCTCTCCCCAGGCTACGTAACATCTGAAATTCAGCTACCTCTAGAAGCAGCTGAAGTAGGTCCAAAAAAAACGAGCCTCCCGTTTTTCTCTCCCATTCATTTGTGGGAAGTGCAGTTAAGATGCTGTGAGAGAAACTCTTTTTCTTTATCCCTCACACTACATTTCCCCCCACGCTCAGGCTTCTCTGCTCCCTCTTTCTTGTATTCTCCCACTGTTTCCCACTTAAAAAGCATCGGGAACATTCACTTTCCAGTGCGCGCCTCTTTCTCAAGGTGGATTTAAGTATTTACCTTCAATACTGCAAGAAGAGATCCAATTTGGTCAGTCTGCATTAGTTTCATCTTCCCACCATTTAGAAGTGACTGGATACCTTTCAGTGCATTTTGCAGTAACTGAAAACCAAAATACAGAATTACTTAATTTTCCTTCCCAAAACACTGAAGGTTTATCTCTTTCAAGTGACCTTTCAGGCAATTATGGTTTTGCTCAACGTAATTACTGAGACAGTTACTTATGTTTATTTAAAAAAAAAAAAAATAGACTATTCAAGCAAAATCTCAGTTGACAATATTCCAAATTCCAATATTCCAGCAGCACTATCTCCTAATTAGAGTATTCTAGACAATTAGACTCACACTCACCATGCAAAAAGTGATGTCATCTACGTCAGAGGTTTTAGAAGACTGCAGAACACTTAGAAAAGTTTGAAAACAGACACTTCTGTAGGACTCATCCAAGTATGGCTGTCCAGGCACACTAGAATTAAAGCAGGAGGTGACAAATGGTCAGTTCACAGCCTGTCCCACAGCTTTATAAAGTTACACAAACTCGGATCCAAGCCCTCCACTAGACCCAGGAGCACAGCCCCAGACAGATGGATGGCTCTTTGGCAGGGATCAGCTCTGCCACTACAAAGAACAAAAGGAAGCCTTCTGCAGAGAGCTGGTACAACCTCAGGGTGCTTTACTCTCTCAATTACAATGACTCTAAGCAGAGCTTAACAAGCTGTCATGCTTATAAATGCTTTTTAGGCAAAATTTGGCATTGAAAATGACCTAGAATGACTTTTGCCATTTCCCTAGTTTCCAGGAAGTCTGGGTAACCTTAATGTGCTGAAACTTTTTAAAATCCACTTGATTTACTGCAGGAAGAGAGAGGTCAACTGCATCACTTCATCTTTGCTAACTTGAGCACCATTTAGTAAGAGCTGGCCACTGTTGCAGTGGATTAAAGAGTCATTAAACAAATTCTTTTGTAATGGATTCCTAACCATCTGGTTCCAACACATTTAATTACTCCAAGCCATCAACCATGTTTGATAATACTCACAGGACAACTCTAATAATGCAAGTGATTTTCCTGAAGTTAGAATCAGAGAACAGTTGAGGTTGGAAGGGACCTCTGGAGATCATCTAGTCCAACTCCTTTGCTTGAAGTAGGGTCAACCAGAGCAGGTTGCCCAGGGCTGTGTTCTGAAATCTCCAAGGATGGGGACTCCATGGCCTCCCTGGGCAACTGGTTCCAGCATTCGATAATCCTTACTACTTTTTGGTTTTTTCTCCTTTTATGTTTAATCAGAATTTCCTGTATTTCAGTTTGTGCTGTTGTCCTTTCACTGGGCACCACTGAGAACAGTCTGCTCTGCTTTTTCATTACTTTCCATCATGTATTAATACACATTGGTAAGATCCTCGCTGACCCTTCTCTTCTCTGGGCTAAACAATCCCAACTCTCCAGAGAGAAAAATCAATCCCAAACTGCCAGATGTTGCATTTATTTACATTAAGTAGTTCTTCAGACTTCATCTTTAAGTGCTGAAATTCCAAGCTTTGTTTTTTTGTTGTTTGGTTTGGTTTTTTTACCCCCCTTAAATAAGCCAGCTGTTCAGGGGAACTATTAACCAAAAAAACTCATTGTAGCACGTCGAAATACTTCTTGCTTTTATTAATTGCTTGCTTGCCCATAGAGTCTATTAGTCAAAATTCTTCTCGTAAAGAAGCTAATGAAGATTTGATATTGCTGTGGCATCAGCATAGTTGTGCGTGGAACGGAAAAATGGATGAATTGCAAAAGAATAACTGACAATCACTATAAAAATTTGTAACTGACCATTTCTTATGAAAAATTAACCCAAAGAATCACTGCAGGGACCAGATAGCACAACACTTTTCCTTTTCTTCCCTAAACTAATCTCCGTAGCAATGGTTTTATCCACAGATGATCCAGTATCTTGGAGCACTAAAGTTTTAGATTTCATCCTCATGCATACACAGCTTACTGACCCTGCATTTGCCGTTCCTAGCACAAACAGCTGTCCGTGCTGTCGGATGTACATCTTCTAAAGCACCCACTCCACCACCCAAAAAGGTCTGTACGCACCTGAGACACAGGTTTGCCATGCCGCGTACCGCTGCCCTCCTGAGCTCCACGTCTGGCTGAGCAGGATCACTGAACTGCACCAACAGCCCAGTCTTGCCCAGCAAATCCGGGAGGTACTAAAACAAACCACCAAAAGTCATTAGGGGCCAGAGTTCTTCCTTCAGCCTCCTGGTTCTTCTGTTTCGTAGCTAAACGCATCTATGCTACAAAAAAAGATTTGTCAGCTGCAATTTCAGCTTCCATAGAGAGATTATGTTTATTCAAAATGACACGAAAATATTAATTTCCAAAGCTCTCTTATTTTGCATTTAAAAAGTATCGAGCATGAGCACAGTTCAGCCCGACTCCCAGTTTATGCCTTCTTCCCAGACATGAAGCTAAGAGTAACAACTGCTGTACCAAACTGCTGCGGTTATACAGGCTACAAACCCACACAAGCTGGCAGCTCCAAAACTGCTGGCATCACCACTCCGTGCTCCAGCCCAAGAGCAGAAACTGCTCTGCAAGCTGCCAAGAGCTGGCGACAGCAGGCCTGTCAGGCACACTGCACACCAAGAAGTTTCATACAACCCTCAGGATCGATACCTGACAGTCTCCGCTTTGAAACAGCGTTGAGCTCACCGCACACTAAAGACCTGCTCTGGTTACAGCATAAATTTCAGGATCCTCAATGGAGCCTGCTGAGTAACATGCCATTTGAAGCTCCCTGCATTCTTCCTGCCCGATGCACAGGCACACCAGAGTGGCTAGTCTGCAGACTAAGCCTGGTGCCCTTCAACAGTGTGCCTTTGGCTAAAGCCAGGTAACAGGTGGTCCCTAGAGCTGCAGCCCGCAGGTATGGAGGTACCTGGCAGGGAGGAACCTTGTTATCTATTGAGTATTAGTACACACACCTATCACAGCTGAAATTCAACTTTTCCACAAATATCAGTTGCTATTTAAATGGTATTATTCCTAACATAAAAGGTGGGGCGATTTGAGAAATGATGCTTTTCCCCCTCCTACCCAAAAGAAAGTAGAAACAGCAAAAGGGTGCAAAGATTTTTGTGGTTACTTTCTCTTAGCTCGTAAACTCACCTTCTGACACTTAGGTCCGTTGTTGTAAACAAGAGCTGCCAAGGCTTGCAGAATTTCAACATGTGTCCAAGAGCTGCACTGCTTAAGAGCAGAGATGCAGTAGGAGAGAAGAAAATTCAGGTTCTGCTCATCAACCATCACCTGGCATAACAGAAAAGGACCGTGGTCAAGAAAACCTTGTCATGTACTGCCAGAGTCGATACAGGCAGATATTTTGGTTTCAGACTCCAGTGACCTGGCTGTTAAAACGACACACCATCACGGAACCAGCCAAGGCTTAAGAACTGAATAAATCAACACGAGTGTCCTGTAGCCAAGAGTGTTCCCAACAGCGCACCGCTGCTGGCTGAGGGCTGGCTTTACACGAGGAACCTCTCAGCCATTTTAGAGCCACAGATCAGAACCTCAGCTGAGAATAAATAAGCAACACAGTGACAATCTGAGAAACTGGGCATGAAGGTCAGCTCCAGAGCCCCATAAAGAGACAGAAGGGCTCCCTGGCTCAGTGGGGGACCAAGGAGCCAGACAGCCCGCCCACAGGGATAGATGGGACAAAGCTAAACTTTCCATACCTGAAATCTGTTAAGCAAGTGATGGATAAGCTGACAAACTTTGATGACAAGATGTTCCTGATCAAGGTGAACCAGCTGACAGGCTTGGACAAGCAGAGCACAAACATCCTGGAAAAGAAAGCCTCAGTCTAGTATTTAGAGACTACAAAGCGAGGGTGGAAACCCCATCGTCAGCTAAGACTTTGATCACACAACCAGATCTGCGTGGGGATACCACTAACACCAGTACAAACACAACTCCAGCTGGTGAGCTTCCCTTCGTTTGCCCACAGACCCTCATCCCAACGCAGGGATATGCTCACACGGATTCAAACTGCAGGAGCGCTGCTCAGACGATACCAGTGCAATACCAGTACAAGTGCTGCTTCAACAGTGGAGCAAAAGCGGAGTCAATAACAATGGCAAAAGAAAAATCCAAAGTTAGATCAAGGAACAGACGGAGGGAAAAAAGGAGCCTTGTCAAAAAAAAAAAACCAATTAATATCAAAACGCAAAGAAAGTCGCTCTGGAACCAAACGATGGAAGACGGGCCAGTGAGCGCTGTTTGCCGCGCACTATCGCTGCACGCGACGTATCGCGGAACTGCCGCGGGCAGCGCCCCGGGGCGCGCACTCGCGCGTCCCCCACACCAGCATCCGCGTGCCCGGATGACGTGTACGGTGACGTGACGTGACGTGTACGCTCCCGTGACGTGTACGGCCGCCTGCAAGCGCCTTCTCCCCCTCCACGGGCGCGCCCCGCCACTGCGGGTGACGGGAGCCCCGGCGCCGCCTGGCCCCCCCGGCCCCGGCCCGCTCCCCGGCCCAGCCCCGCCGTACCTGTGCGCTCGGCCCGGCCGCCGGCGCCGGCCCGCAGCTCTCCGAGAGGAGCTGGTCGAAGAGCAGGTGCAGCTCGGTGCGGCGGCCGCCGTCGGGCCGCTCCGCGCCGAGCTGGGGCCGCAGGGCGCCCAGCCGCGCCAGGTAACGGCGGAAAGAGCCGCCCGGCTCCAGCTCCTCCGGCCCCGCCACCGCCACGGCCGCCATCTTCCGCCCTCCCGGCAGCGGCGCTATGGCAACGGGGAGCGCTTCCGGGGCGGGGGCGGCTACGGCGGCCGGGCGGGGGCCGCGGGCTGCGGGGCTGGGCGTACGTGCAGCGGGGTCACACTCACGGCCGTGTCACGCTCGCAGCTGTGTCGCAATCGCAGCCGTTCACACTCACAGCCGTGTCACACTTGCAGCCGTGTCACTGTCACAGCCGTGTCACACTCGCGGCCGTGTCACTGTAACAGCCATGTCACACTCGCAGCCGTGTCACTGTCGCAGCCGTGTCACACTGACGGCCGTGTCACGCTCGCAGCTGTGTCACAATCGCAGCCATTCACACAGCCATGTCACACTCGCAGCCGTGTCACACGGCCATGTCACAATCGCGGCCGTGTCACTCTCACGGCTGTGTCACATCACAGCCCTGTCACAATCGCAGCCGTGTCACACTCACAGCCGTGTCACGCTCCGTGTCGCACATGCTCTGTGTCACAATCGCAGCCATGTCACACTTGCAGCCGTGTCATGCTCGCAGCTGTGTCACACCCCATGTCACACTCACGCTCCATGTCACGCAGCCGTGTCACGCTTGCAGATGTGTCACAATCGCAGCCGTGTCACACTTGCAGCGGTGTCACGCTCCCAGCCGTGTAACGCTCCCAGCTGTGTCACGCTCCGTGTCACACTCACGCTCCGTGTCACGCTCGCATGGCCGCCCGCCCGCCCGAGGCCGGGCCCCGCGGTGCCGGCGGGCAGCACCGCGGTAGGTGGCACTGCCCGTCCACGCTGGCGGCCGCGTCCCGGAGCCGTCCCGGGCACCGCGCCGATTTTAACCCCCGTGGGCACTCGGTGTGTCTGTAAACGTGACAGTGAGTGCCCGGCATAGCCCGAACCGCGAACACAATCAGTCTGGGGCTGCTGAACCGGACCAGTTTGCTCCCATCCCGCACCCGCGTCTTGGTCCCGGGCCTGTCCGTACCTGGTTTGGGCACAAAAATGGGACACAACAGATTTCGGCACTGGGGACACGAGGGACTGACCACTGGGAAAAGAAACCTCCTGGCCTCCAGGACGTTACTCCAGATTTGATCCGCACCTCGCCCAGAATTAATTTCTTGCTGATGAGTAACATCAAATTCGCTGACATCTCCCACCATTTCCGCATGAATGGGATCCCAGGAGAGAAGCCAAGGAGCGAAAGGCCCCGGTTGACGGGGAAATACACCTGAACAGGGACGAGCCGAGCATTACCGCCCTGCCGCACACAGACAGCTGCCAACGTGGGCATCTGCATCACCCGCAAAGCAGCGGGAGGGCTGCAGGGTCGGGCACCGTGTCCTCTCCTTCCCTGTCACAACGAGGTGAAGCCAACTGGTACCTCACTGGAGAGACTGTCTTACCTCCAGTTTACTTTGCTTTACCTTCCTTTCATTTCCTTATCAGACTGAGCACCTCGAGTAAGAAAGCACGTGCTGTGCCACCAGTACCATCGCCTTGGCTTCCCTCTTTGCCCGGGGCTGCCTGGTTGTGGCTAATTGCTCTGCTTCTTACCTTCATCATTCCATTTCTTCTTTATTATTTGTTCCCCAAAAATCCCTAACGGGTCTCTGAGGCAGGCACGGTGAAACGAGCAGCAAAGAGTCAGCCTCGAGCAGCACCACGTATTAACGTTGCGCGAGGATGGTTTTAGAGAGCTCTTGGCCTTCCCAGCCCAGCCGTCGCTCTGGGAGAGCAGCTGCTGGATGTCTTTGTGTAAGAGCTCTGGGAGGGAGCGTGGAAAAGAGGAGCATGTGGCCACCTTCACCACGGGAGAGTCTTTGTGCGAGGGTCTGCGTCGCTGTCAGGAGAAACGCAAGTGTGGCTTTGGTGTGAGCACTCATCGAGCGGGTGGGTGGGTGCTGCCCACCGTCTGCAGGCTGGTTTGAACCCTGCCACCGCACCGGCCAGCTCCGGGGTGCAGTGGTGGGGACACCCACCATGCCACAGCACCTCCTGGAACTTCGCTCCGTCCTGGAAAGTCTTTCTGGTGCCCACAGCGTCAGTGGGTTCAACAGGGTGGCTGCGTCGGAGCCGGAGTCTCAGTTCACACCCGCTGCCGCGCTGTGACTCTGCGGCATCTGGGGACAGACTTGGGCAGAGCTGCTTTGGGTTTGAAACTTCAAAGCCAGGAATGTCAGCATTGCCTTCCCAACTTCTCTGCTTGGCATAAATTTCCACCAAACCCACGCTTGGGGACCTCTTTTGGTTTTGTTCCTTTTGTCACCATTTTATTTTGTGATTTATTATTTTTAAAACTTCCTAAAACATTCTTTAAGCTCTTCCTTTCTTGTCCTCTGTTTTTAAAACAGTGCTGAAACGTGCGTTTTGACTGCAGCCTCTGCTTTTGTGAGGCCCTAATAAATCCGTGACTGAAAGCAGACTGGCACCGCGGGGTGGGTTTATAAAGCAGAAAAACCAGCTGAGAGCTGGGTAAAGACACTGTGGGTTCAGGGAATAACTCCACTGAAGCCAGCAATGTTACACCAGGACACATTTTACCAACGCCTGGTAAGCCTTTGCATTCACTCACCCCTCAAAACCCCTAAATGAGAGCAAACATCGTGGGGTACCCAGCAGTGGCCGGGAGGGAAAATAGCACAAGTCCTCGTGCTCTGCTACTATCATGCAAATACATCTGGTTCAGCAGCTCAGAGCAGACTTCAAAGGACAGAGAAGTCATTAGAAACACAGTTCAAAGAAAAAAGTGAGCAGCTGGTTTAGGCCATCTGGTAGGGGACATAAAATGGTCTCTTTCTTCCCCAGTCAGTCTATGAAATTTTTATTAATTGTAGGAACATCTTCCAACATTAACCAACATAATATTGTTAAAAATGTAGGTCTTAATAAATCATCAAAACTCACGTCTTAGGAAAACAAGGTGGCTACAGTCTGGTGGGTTCTTTCCTCCCCTGTAATACAGCATCATGCCACAATTACAATTTTAGGTTGATGTTTTCAAAGCAGATTAGTGGCAGCTGGATTCCTCAGCTCCTTTGAAGGTCCCTGGGAAGAATGTGGACAGGATCGTTCCCCAGGCTGCAGAGAATCTCCTTCTCTACTGATTTCAGCAGCCACATTTGGCCTAAAAACACGCAGAGAAAGTGTTCTCCTGTTCTCCCTGGGCTTGTTTCTCCCGGGCTGGGTCCCACCAGGTACCGGGAAGCGGGGCTGAGGCCAGGCAAACGCCAACAACGTTTTGCCAACCCTGTCTGGTTACAGCTTAAATAAAACCCCACCTCCCTGCAGCCCCCCAGCAGACATCCCAGCCAAGAGAAATTCCAGCTCTGGTGCTATGAGCACAGCTCAGCAGAAATCCCTGCTTTAGCTGCTCTGCCCCCAAGAGCTCCCAGAAATTCATATTCCTATTGAATATACGGATGAGATCCTTGAAATTCAGGCAGGTGGTTTGACAGCACAGGGATGGTGGCAGCTGCCATGGGGAAGCCGAGCTAACCAGGAGCCACGATAGGGAGCTGACGGGCACGGCACATACCTGCTGATTTCGACCAAGTGATGACCTGGGAGCTGCTGCCGGTTCTCCCTGCCTCCTCCGTGCCGTTCAGGTTTGTCAGCTGTGCCTCTTCCCGCAAAAGGCAAAACGGAGAGAGGTCGTCTCGATCTTATTGCCCTGAGAGAAAAACTGGCTCAAAACTCAGCTGGGAATTTCGGGGGGTTTCAGTGCCAGGCTTTCCCAAACACTGCTGTTTCCATCAGTCCTGCCTTCTGTCCTCTTTCCTGGGACCATCCAAATTTACTGACTTTTCACTTCCTATCAGCAACATTTCAAAGCAGATCAAACACCTGAACCTAGAAAAATCCCCCGTCCTCTGACGTGCTCATACACGCAGAGAAGTCGACGTGGCTGCACCAGTTGCCTGCGTTTTGCCTGCACCCTGGGGAGCATCACTGTGCATTACATACCAGTGCCACCAGTGCACAGCTCCAGCCGTGCTGGTTTTCAGGTGAGAGAGCAGGAGAGCGGCTGGGCTGCGGACAGTGGGATCAGAAAGCCTCCTTGCCCCTGGCCCAAGATCAGTGAAAGAGCAGGGGCTGTCCAGGGAGCCCCCCGGCCACAGAGGGGTGCCTGCAAACACACACGTGCAGTTACTCCATCCCTGGGACGAGGATTTAGCCAGTGCCCCTGCCTGCACCATGCTACACGTTTACCGTTCCCCAAAGGCACGTGCAAATCCAGCCCTGATACTGAGCATTATCTCCACTGGTGCCAAAGGTGTCTCCCACTGGCTTCCCAGCTGTTTTCCCAAGCTGCGGGACAGCTGATGGGACAAACAGTGCTGGCTCCGGGCTTGTTTGCCACTGAAGGTCAGACACAAATACATGAAATACTTTCCTAATCTCATTTTCTCGTGCAAACAACTGCTGGTTTGTCAGGGATATTACTCCAAGGCAGCAGCAGCAATGAGACATGGGGATGGGACAGGGGGTGCGGGATGGCAAGGGAAGGGCCCGACTGGGGAGCATCTACGAGCCCCTCAAGTCTCCCCATGCAGTTCCACCATGGGAAGGGTGCCCGTGCCCGCACCCATCCCAGCCTGGACCCCCTACCTGGTTCCTTGAGCCCCACTTGCTCGGGCCCAGCCTGCTCCTTGCACTGGGTGCAGGTGCCCTGGTGATTCTGCTAATTAGGATAATCAGGGGGCCATTAAATGATTATAATGAGGGCCATTAAACCTCCTCTGACACAGAAACACCCGTGGGCTGGGGTCACCAGCCCTCCTGGAAACGGGGCTCAGGATTCCCAAGCTGTTTCTCCTGGAAGGACTGCTGGGATTGCAGCTGAGCCTGGTGCAGAGATTTGGAAACACTGCTACTGCCTCCCACCTGGCACTCCTCTCCCCGGGCTTTATGTCCCCAGAGCTGGCAGAAGCTGGGATGTTTCCACACCTGCCTTCCCTGGGAGGTGGTGGGGACCCGGGGGACACCGATGAAGCTGGCTGGTGGCAGCGGAGCCTGCAAACACCTCCCCCTCGACACAAAATAGCGCAGACTTGCTTTTTCAGTTTTATACCTAAATCTGTTTTCATCCATTGCATGTTTTCAGAAGAGGAGGTACCACAGAAAAAGTACTTGCCCAGACCCGAGAGGGGTGGAGGAGCCAGGGCTGGCATCGGTAACGGGGGGCTGGATCCCCAGGAAGCTCTGTAGCCCACGGGAGGCTGCTGCCGGCGGAGCTGGGAACGCAGGACCCGAAACTGCAGTGACCTGCTGGGAGTTGGAGAGCACACTCTGCAAGCTGCCGAACCGCCAGCAACCTGCCAGGGATGCACACCAAACATGAGCTAATCCCAACAAAAATAGGAGTGAAATCATAATTCATATGCATAATTCATGTGCATAATTTTATCTTTGCTGTATACTCTCCCGGGATGTATTCTAGAAAATGCTTTCTTTCCCCTCCCCTCAATGCTCACGTCCTTCCAAAAAGTGCCGTAGATGCAAATCATTGGAGGCAGCAAGAGGTAGTAGCTTCGCTGGGTTTCTAAATAAACACTAAATTTGTCTGAGTTTCTAGCCTACGTCTTGGCAACTTATGCAGATTGAAGCTGTCGTAGAGACACGCAGCCTTGTAATAATCACAGGATTTTAATTGCTTTCATTGTGAACCCTGGCTACTGATTCTATCTGCATGGAAAACTGTAACAGTTTGCACTTGCAAATGCTAAAAATGTTAAATAATAATGGCAATTAAGAGATAATTATAGTTATTCTGAAGCAAGGATTGGAGTTAAGACTCCAAGAAGACATCCCAAAAGACCAGGAAGCGTTGCCTTGTTTACCGCGCAGACTTCAAGCTGCTTTTTCTATGATGCGAGATCTGCCAGGTTTAATTGTTTAATGATTTTCCATAAAATATTTAAGTAACACGGGATCTTTAGCCAGCCCAGGCTCTGCCTGAACTGCACGTTGTCAGTCTCGCTGGAGGACAGCGGCAGCGCCCTGGCCTGGCACCCCACACCTGCTGAGTCACCCAATGGTTTTCTTCTGCTAATTACAACACGGAAAAGATCCAGGGACCCCCTGCTAGTGGGACCGCCAGCACCCATGGGTGGGGACCCTGCTGGAAGGGGGCACATGGGTGCTGTCCCTCAGCCCCCTGCAAGCCCTGGTTCCTGAGGGAGCCTTGAAACATGGGTCCAGCTTTACCCCATCCAAGCTGACCCCATGGGCCACAGGGGAGCAGACGCTTTTGGCCAGGTTCATTTTGAACCCTTTGAGAAAACAGGACTTCTAAAACCGGATTTAGGAAGAGGTTTTTGTCCTTGCCGAAGCGTTCTGGGCTTTCCTCAAAAACAAAAAAGGCATTTATTTTTTTTTTTCCAGAGCCCTGTTCTGGGCTGGGTGCCAACCGCCTGTGCGCAGGCTGCGGCGGAGGCACGTCCTGGCTCGGTGTCAGCCCTCCGTCCTTTCCTGCCGGAGCGGCCGCAGCGGGCAAGCGGCGCCCGAGCAGCGCGGCCGGCCGGGAAACCGCGCGAGATTAAACCCCAAACCTGTGATCGAACACTTTGTGGAAAAATATCTGTGTAAGAAGGGATTTCCGTTCCTCTGACTCGGCTTACGCAGCGCGGGGCTAAAGCTGGGCTCACACCGCGAGTACCGCCAGGACTCGACCTTGCCGGTAAACCCCGGCGAAATCCTTTTGTCGTGCCCTGGCAGCACCTAACGCTGCTCACCTAGATCCCTGGGATAACAGACATGGGAAAACCCTTTCCCGATGGCCCCGGTGCGGCGTGGCACCCGTGCAGGAGCCACTAAGGGCGACGTGCCGGTGGGAGCACGCAACCAGCTCTGCAGATTCCAGCCCCGGCCCTGTGTGGGACTCGGGGGCTGCGGGAACAAAGGGCGGCTTTCACTGGGCTCACCCTGCGCAGGGACCGCCGTGGCGAATTCCACGGATGCTTTTATGGGCTGCAACCAATGCGCAGGGAGAGCGGGGCTCCCAGCAATCTCCTCCCCCTGAAAGCACTTCATTCACACCCAGGCTGGATGGAGGTGAAAGAAAGGGCCATGTGCACGATGAAATGCAGGGGGGGTCCTACTGCATGGGGGGGGTTGGATCTCTCCCCAAGATCCTCCCTGCCCGGCAGGCCGGGACCAAGGGCACGCAGCTTTGGCCAGGGTCTGGGCAAGCAGCTGAGCTCCGCAACGGCCATAAATCAACGGAGACGCATAAGCAAGCGAGGGAACAAAGGACGTGGAGAGATGCCATGGCATCTGGCAGGGGAGGGCCGCGCCGGAGAACGGCGTCTGAGAAAAGCCTCTGACCAAGCCTGCGAGGGTCCCGGCCCCACATCCTGCGAGGGGACGAGAGCTGGCCCCGCTCTCCGCTGCCCCTTGTCTCCTGCCGCAGCCCAGCCCTCGGGAGAGGCCCGTGAGCAAGCTCTGCTGCGCTGGCAGCCAGAGGCCGGGCACACAGGGACAGGGGACATGGTGGAGTGTGACATCCCATCTCACCCACGGTCCCGGCAGCGCTCCCCGGACACCTCTGCGGCACGCTGCGCTGGCCCACCATTGATTTTTCCACCAGGCTCTGGTGCATTTGCTCCAAGTCCTCAGCACAGGACAGGAAAATGAGGACCAAGGCCACCACAACAGCCTCCTTCCACAGGCAGGAGGAAACAAGCTACACTGGGGCTGGATAAAACTCTTCCTCGAGCTTAACCCAGGGCCAAATCCTGCAGACCAGCGAGCAGAGCCTGGGTTGTCCCCCTGGGCTTGCCCCTGCTCAGGCTGCTGGCAGGGGAAGGATGGGGACTGGAGCGGGGTCCAGCAGGGCTGCCCCCTTCTTACCCGCCGGTGCTGGGTGCTGAGGCTGCCGGTGCTCGGCGCAGAAGCGCGGTGCCTGCTGTTCCTAGCAGAAGGGCTGGCGAAGGCACTGACCTGAGGATGAGGAGCTATTTGTCTCGTTGGTAATGAGTTGTTGCGCAGGCTCAGCGAGACACTGCCTTAAGGGAGGAAACATCTGATCATCTTTTAATAAACACAGTTGGCTCCTGCGAGGCTCCTGCAGCTCCTGTATCTATAAAGCGCTCGGCGACGCATGGCTTGTGCACAGACACTGCTGCTATGAGTCACAGTCTGGGAAAGGGTGGTGGAACCCTTGCTCAATAAATAGAACAAAGCAGGGAAACCTCGGGTGGGCAGGGATGGCACAGCCCCACTTCCTCCATCGAGTGCCACTGTCCTCCAAAGGATTTACCCATCAGAAACTGAAAACGAGATAAAAATTATTTCCACATTTCTCTCTTCATCTCAAATCTCCTGCAAAAGCACTGTGAAAAGGAACGCATCCGTTGGGTACTGGGTTTACCAGCAACAGGCTCTGCTTCCACGTGCTTGGAAGTTGCTTCCAGTGCCGCAGGCTGGCTTTGCTGGGCAGGGCAGCCTGTGTGTTCCCACGGGAGCAGGCTGTGACACCCGGTCCCTGTGCAGGACACCCAGGGTGAGGAGGATGTCGCCGTCGCTGTGTCCCTTCTCAGAGTCCCAGGTGGTCACAGAGAAGGGATAAAGGGAGGCAAGGAGCAAGGCTGGCACTCTGCTAGCAGCCACACACCTTCTCCTGCGGCTTTACACCATGCCCTCTCCGCAGCAGAATGAATCCCAGATAACGTCTAGTAGATGCACACATGGAGCACAGCTACCAAAAACCAGCCTGTCCGCTCTTCCGTGCCACAAAGCTTTGCTTTTGTAGGGCCACATCTGGAAGAAATACTCAATATAAGGAATTGAAAACCTTGGCTTGTACAAGAGAAAGTACTGTAACACTCTCCCCAATCACAAACCGCACTGTTGCCCGTGGCAAACGCACACACACGTCGGCAGATGCTGTCCTGCACCCAGCCCTGCACCCACGCGCAGCAGCGGGCACCTCAGACTCCCTCGCAGGACAGTAACCTATATTGAGTTTACATTTAAATAGCATTTTTGCCCAAACACATCTGGAAGCAGTTTCTTTGTCCAGATGTTCTCCCCCAGATACATACCTTCTACTCAGTGCCCTGGATCCAGATGTTTCCAAATAGCTTCATGCTCCCGTTGAAACCGAGCTGCCGTCCCGTCCCAGGGATGCTGTTGGCCTCTCCAGCACGGAAGCAGTTAACGTTCCAAGGCATCATGCGGGACACCTGCACCTGGTGGAAACTGGAGACAAAGTGGAGCCAGGCAATGGAAAAAGTCAAAGCCAGAAGCTGTGTCAGACACTGCTGGGGAGCAGGAGGGGAAGGCAGCGGGGACGGAAAGCTCCGTGTTAAAACCTCATTCCACTCTCACGGGTGCAGAGGGAAGCGCTGCTGAACTTCAGGCACCACCTAATTGCCAAAGGTGTGAGTTGGAGCTGCTTTTCCTTAGCCCGAAGCACAACTCCTGCCACAGTGACACATCCAAGGAAGCACCAAACCCACTTTCTACTTGCGTGTGTCAGCTCCAGGCACACAGTCCCTCCAGCCCTGGCAGGGCTGCAACATCCCACCAGGGACCAATTTACACCAGCATCACAGCCACACGGCACTGGAGGGGGTGCTTTCCCACAGACGGAAGGCAGGCTGGAAGAGTTTTCCACCTTGGGTTCAGATGAGCAGCCTCTGGTGCTGCAGGGCTCAACCACCCCAGCCCCACAGGCTGCAAACATTTTCTTGGAGCTGCAGCCAGGCCAGGCGCACAGAGCCCCAGCACAGCAGGGCTGGAGCTTACACCCTACAGCTACACTTCCAGCTAAAAGGTTGGCTGAGACTACTGAGGGATGAGCATCACTCCCAGCTCTCCCCAAAGTAGAAACCACCTCTGCTTCTCAGCACTGCCAGGTGTAGGTTAGAGCAGATGGCCTGTGTGTAACAGCCATACTGCTGCTTGCTTGGGAGTCCTGGGTGCAGCTCGTTTTTGTAGCTGCTTAGCATGAGTCATGTTTGTTTGCAGCTCCACTTCCCCTCATTTCTCCTGCTGGTGTTACTGTCCCACAGCAGAGCTGTTACACTGCTGCCATTGGTAAATGCCCACTGCTTTCCCAAAAACATCAGGGAGGCATAACCCCCTCGTTAAGATTGCAACAGGAGCAAGCTGGTGGGCTGAGGAGGCTGTCTAAGGGCAAGCCCACAGCCCCTGCCATGCAAAAGGCATGAAACTGGCAGGAGCTGCAGATCTCCCCTTTCTACCCAGCACAGGGAGGCAGCCCCGAGGGGAAACCGCTTCCCTGCAAAGCAGGGAGACACCTTTGAGCATGTACAGGAGCCAGCACCCCAGCTGCTACACCACCCCCAGTCCATCTGAAGTCACTAAGAGGGCAGCCCCAGCACCTTCAGATCTAGGTTACTTGGCACAGAGGCATCCCCTGAGGCTGCAGCAGGACACGCTCCCCGTGATCCCTCCTTCTGGCACAGCATTTGAGCCAGGCTGGAGGTCAGCACCAGCACGAATGGGTGACATATGCTCTTCAGGTCAAGTTTCTCCCTCTCATTTGGGAGATCTGCCTCTCCTTTGGGTCATCAGCATCTTCCAGGGCAGAGAACTTGCTGCTCATCCTCTCTGCACAAGCACGGTTTTCACTTGGGACAGTTGGTAATGAAGAAGAAACCAGAGGCTGTTGAAATGTGTCAATTCACCTTTAATGTTTGAAAAAAATAAATGGTATTTGAGCCATTGCAGTTATGAAGGGAACAGATCTTGCTCCACGAGAGACCGTGAACAGGTTCACATTAGACTCATGCTTGGAAAAAAAAAAACAAACCCAAAACATTCTCCTTTCAGACTCAGAGTGGAGTTCTGAATAGACAAGACCACAAGAGTGCCCCGGACAGTCCGAGGCACATTACCCCAGGGCAGACATTTCCATCAACATGAAGTTATGACAGCTACATTCTTTCTAGTTACAACATTGTTCTATCAATATTACAAAATTAGGCATACTTTGGATTTTGCACAGAGACAAGAAGGACTTTTACTTCAGGAAGTAGTCAACCTGGGTCATCCAGTCATTTCACAATGAAGAGCTCCCTTCACTCCGCCTTCCCCCCCCAGCAGTGACTTATGACCAACACCAAATTCATCTCAGACACAAGTTACCCTCACCAACCCAGTGACAGTCTATGCATTAGTTAACGAACCAATAAATAGACTTTATGCCAAGCACCAGGGATTTGCTTGCCATCACACAGCATTTTTCCACGCCCAGATCAGAACTTCCTGCAGTGTAATCCAAGAGTCAGTACATACTAAGACAACATCACTGCTGAACCTATTGGAGACCAAGACATTTATCTGCCTTTGAAGCAGATGTCACATGAGTTTCCTTCACACAAATATCACACGTAAATTTAACCTCTTGGTACTGTGCTTTAAGAACAAAAGCAGATATCAGAACATGGAGGACAGTCCTCCAGAAATAGCTTATCAGCTACAGAAAATTAAAAAAAAAAAAGGAGACAGTGGCCACTTACAAGTCTTCCACATGACTAGCTTGCTTTAAGGAGAGCATCAAGTTAAGGCAGTGTTGAGACAACTGGCTAAGAACATGCCAAATAGAGCTGTTGTCAGTAGTCACCAATTTGATATCCTACTCCATTTCGGGGACAGGCCACGTGGCTTTAGATCCCAGTATCAAGGTCTAAAGACTTCAGCCACAGGATGCTGCTTTCTGCAGCAAGCAGCAGCTCAGGGGGATGTTTGTTGCAAGTCTTCTAGACCAGGCTGAGTTGCTTACAAGTCTAGGTCAATGTTTCAGCAGAGCCAAAAAAAAAAATACAGTGATGGACACTGAAGGAGAACACCGAGGGTGCCAGCGTCAAGCCTGTTTATCACAGTCCGAGGTGGAGTTCAACTTGTGTGTTAAAGCCACAGAATCAAGAGCCACCCCACCAGCTTTCAGGGAAGGTCTAAGCACCTGCACTGAGGTTACTGGGAGAGCCAGCTCTCTACAGTCTGCAGGGTGGGTACAGAGGCTCACACTGGCTTTGCTCCTTGTTACAAGATTAACAGTCTAATAAAACTCAGTAAGGAAGTCAGGGTCTTTTGGCCTGCCCAAAGAAGTTCTCCCAGCCTCAAAGAAGGAGTTACCACTGAGGGAGCTGTTGTGGAATAGTTTTATTTCTTCCCACGTAAAGGCCATTGTTTAAGCATTTACAGGTTTCCTAGTGCAATACAACCAAAAAAAGCAGTAACAAAAAAAAATGCCGCCTTCTTCCCAGGCAACTAAACAGAAGTAGATTTTTACTGCAACATATACACATTAAATATAGTATACAGTCCATGCAGCGGCATAGCCATGTTAAAGGGAGTCGTGGCTTCAGCCATCAGTGCATTACAGTCCAAATTTCGTTTGCTCCTACTTCCTATCCAGACTTGAAGAGAAGAATTGCAACCTGACCCAAGTAAAAATAGATGAAGTGCTTTGTCTCGTGTGTTACATAGCTGCCAAAGTTTCTGCCAACAATGCAGTGCCAAGTTGGGTTGTATTTCTTGTCAAATTCCTGAAGAAAGAGAAGAGAGGCATTAAGGCCAAGAAAGCCCACATGAAAATAGTTCTAAGCACAAACTCTTAGCTGGTTCTGTTCACACACTATCGCCTCTCCTCCCACCTGCAGTGTCTTCAGATTCCCGGCTGCAAGACACAATTATATTAAGTGAGGTGGTGACTGACACAACCAGACCTCTGCAGCAGATTGTCTGAAGGATCCAACACAAGCAAAGCATCTCCTGAGACCTGGAGCACCCATCAGCCCTGCGCAGGAAGAGCAGACCTAAGAGCTCCCCTTGCTACAGTGCTATTCAAGCCCTGTGTGTAGGCTAGCTCAGGGGAATATTTCTCCTCTCCCATTCCAATCCCACTCACAAAAAAAATAAAAAAAATTGGCAAGTCTGCTCCAGCAAGGCATTTGAGCTTAAAGGTCACATAAATAAGGGAAGGAGAAGTCTGGCTTCTGCTGTTTGGGACTCTTCTTCACAGAAAGGGGAGAAAATCTGCATTGAAAATGAGCAGGCAAATTCAGAGGCCAGACAGCACATGGAGACCTAGGAGGCTGGAGGTGAACGAGCTGAATGCTGGCTTCATACTGAGTCTGCCCCTACTCAGCAGGTAGGAGAGGGTTAAAGAGCATTTTCCTCCCTTTAATTAACACACAACTCCCAAGAACACCCTTCCCTCTCCCGAGACAGAGGCAGGAGAACAGACTCAACATTCAAGATTAAAGCAAGTGTTAGTCCTCAGACAGCAGCAAGACAGTTTGAGCTCTTTGCAGGCACCCTTTGAAGTAAGGAAAAAGCTTTCTTGCCAGGGCAGGAAGGTGCATCAAATTGCTTCCCTCCTCCCAACACATTTCAGGAAATAAAGGCCAACTTTTTTGGATGCCCTCTGTTGCACTTACTTTACAGGCTGCACTGCCCCAAGCTTTTTGAGTTAAGTCTTGCCTCCGATCAAAGCGATCTGGGAAGTGAGGAGACACCTTTGAGCCCTTTACATCCAAGCTCACATTACAAGCAAGGCCCAAAAGCTGGCCCAGGTGCCAGCGCTGCCTTGCCTATGAAGTCACACTGTCCTCCTTCAAAAGCACTTTCCCTGACCACTCAGAGAAGCTGCTACCGGGGGAAATGACAGCTCCCCAGATGCCACCAAGCATGAGACTTCAGTTAATGGGCTCCTGCGAATGAGGAAACACCTCTTCACAAGCCAGGGCAGCTGCTTGCACTGTTTTTAAAGCAGCACCTTTCACAGGCCTGCCAGCCAGCACAAGGCCCCCTCCTCCTCCTCACCACCCACCGCAGAGCCAGGAACATGGCAGACAGAACTGCACGTGCACAGCTGTTTGCTTTGAGTCAAACAGTAATCCCACCCTGCGCTGGCACTGCGAGTCAAGCAGCAGCAACATCTGTGGAGCAAGCACTGAATAGAGACTGCAGCCAGCTCTTCCTAGGCTGGCACATCCAGAGGGACAGCACTCACACCATTTGCTCAGAGCTTGCCAGGCCAACAGACCAGGCCCTGCTCTGCCATAGCCCTCCTCCGACCTTGGAGAAGTCACTCCATCCTCTTGGGAACAGCAGCAAAGAAGAAAGCATCTTCTCCCTCCAAACACATAAGCATGAAGTCTTGGACAGACTCAGGCTCATGACAGGCACACATACTTCAGAGCCTCAGGACATCTCAGCCAGAGCAGCCCCCCTTATCCCCCAGTTACCTTCTTTATGTACGCTGCAATGTCCTTTTCTATGTTGTACTTCTCCATTGCCTGTGTAGCACAGTCCACAGCATCCTGCTGCATGTCCTCGGACATGTCCGCATTCTTGATCACAGCCTTTCTGTCAGACATCGTGAACCTAAGGCAGAACATAGACTCCTTTAATCCCTTCCCAAGAAAGGAGACGTTTTCCTGTGCATCAGAGGTTGTCCTTCCTATGGCAGGCTGCGTCACAAGCAGATACTACAAACTGCCTGTGATGGCCAGGGTGAGTTTATCAGTAGTCCCAGGCTAAGGTGCCCCTTATAGCTGGAGCACTGTGGCAACTGGCACTGTTTGAAGGTTAGATCAGAGATAGTCCAACACCAGCATCTGCATTAAACACATGCAGAAAAAGCTTACAGTGTGGGAGGAGACGGGATCTGCAGAGAGTCACAGCCCTCCTTCACATCAATAGGCTACAGCCAAGCTTGCCTTCCAGGTGCACCAGTGGTTTAGAGCGTCATCTGTTCAGAGCCTGGTGAGCAACAGACCTCAGAGTGCCCATCTCCGGCAGGGAGGCTCAGGAAGCATGTTAACAGCAGCAGTGCCAGGAGTTACACCCCATGCCAGGAGTTACAGTTACTGCTGCTAGTTTAGCCTGGAAGGAGCATTGTTCCAAATTCAGCCCATCACCCTCCCTTCACCTCACCACCACTACACCACTGAAACCCAGACTTCAGCTGCTCCCATAGGACAAAGCCGGTCTGACGAGCCAGAAACAGGTTCACACCACGCCACAGCCTAGAAACAGGGGCGGGGAGAGCAAGCCCCACTGCAGAGCTGGCACAGCCAGGGCCTGGCAAAGCAGCCTCCTTCCATCCGCCGCCTGTGAACCACAAGAGACACTGGAAACCAGCACCTTTAGGAAACTAGAAAGTGGTAATGAGCTGAGCATTCAGCACCCTTCACTCTAAGGGAGTTCAGATGCTGAAGTCACTGAAGCCATTTACACATAGATCTGCCATGGTTTTTCCAGGGAGGTGTTCCGTACTGGGAAGTCCCCAGTGCAGTTTATATTCTCCTAGAAAACAGGAATTTGGCAATCCCAGCCCTGCAGCCTTTTTTCAAGCAAAGGCTGTGGCACATGCCCGGGGAAGGAGCCCCATGCAGACCTGCTGCTGGCTGGAACACTCCAACACCCCTCTGGGCAGCAGACCCCTTGCTCCCAAGCCACACAAGAGGCCCAGCCAGGAGGCTCCTGTTATCCAGGGGACCGGGCAAGCGAAGGTTTGTGCTGAGAAGGATCACAGCCACTCACCTTGGCAGCAGCTCTTACCAGAGCATTTTAAAACTTTGTGGGAACAAGCTTCTTGACAGCAAGAAGTGCCTCCAATTAAGCCTGCAGAGCACCATTAAGTTTCCTAAATCCTTTTACAGCGCTGGAAGTCTTGAGTGATACTACCAAGCATGTTTTGAAATAATGAAACTACACATTTTTAGCTCTACTGGGGAGTGCAGAAAATCTGCTGCAATGATCGCTTCCTGGAACAGTCCCAGAAAACTGAAGGAGTAGCTTTGTTACAGCAATTAAAGAAGCCTGCTATCCAGGGAGAAAGAGAATCCAGTTACATAATTGCAGCCCTATGATTACAATACTTCAGTTCTTCACTGCCTGCAGTTGACGGCTTCTATTGCAACCTTAATTTCTACATTTTAGACACAATTTTTAATAGTACACTGCTGTTAACATACACTAACAGCACCAGGAGGGCTGACAGGAACTGAGCTCCGACGCCAACAGAGAGCACACGCCCCTGCCACAGCTCTGGAAAAGCCACTTCCAGGCAGTCCGTTCTCCTCCATGAGGTGTTTTAAGCCAGTGGGTTTTAGCCTGTGGCCCAGAAACCCTGGCAGAACAAGATATAGCTCAGAACGGCCCAACAAACTGCTTGTAGATTTGGATTCACTATCCAGGAATCCAGTAATCCCTTGGAAAAGTCTTCTGGGGGTGCAGCCCACAGGAAAAGGGAAGTAGCAGGAATTCACTTGTGGGTCACTCCTCCAGGAAAGCCTTTTTAGGGAAAGAGGGCAAACAAGCTCTCACACGCATCAGGGCTTCGCACACCTCCCCTGCACGCTGAGTTCAGAGGGCATTTGCCATTACATAACGAGCCACGGAGTGACCTGCAAAAAGCACCTTCCTTCCTCATTGTCTAGGCAAGGAGCATCTCCGTGCAGGCCCAGGCTGCTAAGGGCCAACAGTGCCATGGAAAAAAACCCACAATTATCCTCCAGTAGAGCTGCAAGCACTGGCCAGCCTGCCCTCCTCAGCACCACACCGCTCCAGGGCACAGCATCCTTCATGGGCCAAGCATGACAGGGGCTGGCAGCCGGCCGTGCTGCTGGAGGGAGGGTCCCCTGCACCCACCGTGAGGCAGGTAGCAGCTTCGAGTGCCACCCCATGCACCCACCTGGACACTACAGAGCGGGGCCCATCTCATCTCCTTCCCCCATGGCATTACAGAGGCATCCTCCCCACAAGGCAGCCCAGCAGCACCACGTACACACCTTATCCCTAAACCACAAGATCACAGTTGGCCCTCAGGGTCTTGCCACCCAAGTCTGGCCTTCTCTGAGGAAAACCACAAAGCCCCAGCACCCAGCTCAAGACAGGCCTGGGAAGAGATCATAGTCCAGCTCCAGCAGCTGCTCCTTCTCCAGCCCAGGATGGGGTCTTGAAGGAGGAAGAAACAGACCACAGCCCTAGAAACCAAACTAGGGCAGGATGAGGCCTTGGGAGGGGGATCAGGAACAAGCCAGCACCCAACCCTTCCTTCACCAGGACAGGATGAGGTCTTGCGAAGAGCACGAGGTCCAAGCCCAGCACCCGCTCCTTCCCTCTGCAGGACAAGACGCAGCTTTGGGAAGGGAATGAGACATAAGTCTCCACACTCACCTCTTCCCTCCCTGGCAGGATGGGGCCCTAGGAGCTGGAAACACACCTTCCCCCCCCGGCCGATATGGAGCCCGAGGAGGGGACGAGGCCCAAGCCCAGCACCCACCGCGTCCCCCACCGCGGCAGGAGAGGGCCGTGGGAAGGGGGTACGGCACAGCTCCCTCCCCACCCAGGCAGAGACGCTCCCGGGAGCCGGGCGCATGTGCAGGCCGGAGCCCTGCATGACCTTCACGGGGGGAGCCCCGGGGGCACCCGAGGCCGCGGTGACCTTGCCCGGCGCGGGGCCGGCAACGCACCGGCGGCAGGCCAGCGGGGCGGGGCGGGCTCCAAGCGCCGCCGGGAGCTACCCCCGGGCCGGAGCCGCCCACCGGCCGGCTCGGACCGCGACCCCCTCCCCCCGGGGCGGCCCCGCCGCCGCCGCCTCGCACAGGGAGCGACCGGTGCCAGGCGAGGCGCGGAGGTCCCCGCCGTCCCGGCTCGGCGGAGGGCGTCGCTCACCTTCACAGTGACAGGGCCACCCCGTGAGGGCGAGGCACGGCACGGAGGAAGAGGAGGTGGGAGGAGGCCCGGACCGGCTCGCCTCAGGCCGCTCCGCTCCGTTCCCTGCGCCGCGCCGAGCGCTCTGCGCCCCGCCGCCGCGCCGCGCTCAAATACCGCCCCGCCCGCTGCGGCGCGCGGCCCGTCGCTCCCCCATTGGCTGTGCCTCCCGGCACGCCGCTCCCTCATTGGCTGCGCCGCGGCGGGGCCCGCCGCCCCGGCCCGTCCGCCCGCGCTGTTCTGCCTACATCCTGTTTCATCCCACAATGCCGCGGGGCGAACGCGGGGCGGGGCGGGGCCGGGCCGGGCCGCGCGGGGGCGGGGGGTAGCCCGGTGCTGTGAGGGGAAGGGGACGCGCCGCGCGGCCCGGTGGCTGGGGCGTCCCCGCCGCCCGGGCGACCCGGATCCCTTGAGGGGGAGTCTGATCCCCGAGGGGGGCTGGTTCCCTTGGAGGGGTCTCTGCCGCCTTAGGGGGCCATGATTCCGCTGGAGGGAGTCCCCTCTGCCTGGGGGACCCTCATCCCATGGAGGGACCCGCTGCCCTGGGGAGGCCTGGTCCCCTCGGGGGGCCTTGCTGCTGTGGTGTCCCTGACACCCGGGGCCTGGCTCTGCCCTCACACCAGGCGTGATGGGGCCATGTCTCTGGTGACAGACCCTGGCACCAGGCTGGCCTGAAAACGGCACCATCAGTATGGAGGAAGCCTCTGTCATAATTAGCATTATATTCCCAACCCTGAGAGATCCCGAGGCATCTCTGGCAGGATTGGCTGCGGTGTTGCTGGGCCCTGAGTACCATGGCTGCCCAAAGTGGCCGCATTCCAGCAGTGCCGCGTACACGGAAAACTGAGTCTGGCGTGTGGCTCCCTGCCGGCCAGTTCCTTGCATCCCATGAGACCTCCCTGTGTCCGCAGAGTTGCTTGCAGGCTGGGGACAGCCATGTGCAAGATGTTCTTGGAAAGGTGGCTTGACCTAAGAGTAAAAAACCAGTTCTGTCAGTGGTAATTATTGTATCTTTGCACCTCGATAGTGTCTTCCACCTGAGATCTTCCATGCGTGATGGTCGTTGAACACTCGAGCTTTGTGAGACCCTCCCAAGCTGGCTGGCATTGCTGCAGCTTCTTATATTTACAGCTGAAGCAGCAGGAGAAGAGAGTGACCTGTGAAAGGTCCCTGAGGCCGTTACCAGCCCTGTTGAGAAGAGGTCCAGGTATCCTGGAGCTCAGTGTAACCTCTTCCTTCTCCGCTGTCCCCACATGTCCAGGTTTTCAGGCCACTGCAGGCAGGTGCTCGGTTTCCCCCACAGGACTCAGCATCTCTCCTTTCCCTGCAAAGCCAGACAGGTTTCCCCCTCCTGAACACATCCAGAGAGCTCCCTCCCTTCTTGTTTTTTTTTTCCTGCTTTTATACTGGCAGCAAAGCTTGGGGAATGCCCAGCAAAAGTGGGAGCATCTTTCACTAAACTGCCAGCCCTGCATCATGCAAGAGCTGCTGCTTTTCCCCGGGAGTTCTTCAGTGAGTCCTGCCAGGTCCAGCCGTGCTTTGGGCAGGAAAGCTGATAAAATCCCAACCCCGGGCACTGCACTGCCGGGAAGTGGTCCCGTGCCACACTGGTGCTGGGGCCGGCACGCAGCCGTTCCAGCAGCTTCATCGTGCCTTCACTGTGAGATCGTGTGACGTTTAATGTGGCTTTAGTAACTCGGCAGGTTCCAGTGCCATCAGAGTGGGTTGAAGGGCTGATCCGGTGCCGTGGCACCTTGGCAGGGAACGCACCAAGCCCCGCCGCTGGCAGCCCCTGCAGTGGGGTCCCCACGGCTGGTGGGGGGCTGGCAGTCAAGCCCCGTGCTGCCCCTCGTCTGCAGACCTCAGGTGGGAAAAAGCGAAGGAGACTCACACTCCTAAAACATCTGCTGCCCACACGTGTGCCCGTGAGATCTCACGGGGTCCTGTGCTGGGGCCGACAGCGAGGGAGCAGCGGGGCTGGCAGGATCTTGGCACACAGGTGTGACACCGGAGCTTTGGCCACTTGGCTTTCCTGAGCGGGTCTCCTGCCCTCCATAAACGTGCTTCGGGCGTACACCCGCCCCCCGGGCTGCCCCCGCGGGCCCGTCTGCCGGGCTGGCTGCCAGCCAGCTCCCGTTTTGGTTGCTCCATTTCACTTGAGCAGAGCTGCCAAGAAGCTCTTTGCAGAAGCCACCTGAAGGAAAGCCCAGCAAAGCAAAATTCCCCATTCCCGTGCCGTCCCCGTTCCCACACCGCAGTGTCCACACAGCGCTGCCTGGTGTGAACAGCAGTGAGATGCAGACGGTGCTGCCTGGGTTCAGCTGGCTCTTAATGAGACCAGTTTAATTGCATGTGTGGCCTTGAGAAGCAGGGAGACCACTGCGGGTGCCGAAACCCGTCCGATTTGGCTGCTGAAGGGAGAGAAGCCCACAGCCAACCACGGCACTCGGAGACGGCTGGAGCTCGCTCCATGGCTGCACCTTTGCCTTGCGAGTGGTCCAGGAGTGGGCCGGTCCCTTTTGCTAATGAAGTGGATGTTTCCCAGCATGACCTTTGCGGCTTCTGCGATACTGGTCAAAACTCCCCACAGCAGATAAATTATTTACTTTTCCCAAGTCGGTCCAGACTGGAGCTTCAGCTTTACGATGAGCAGAAGCCAGAGAGCAGCAGAAAAGCAAGCACGGGCTGACACTGCAGGGCTGTACGGCGCTAGGGTTGTAAGATCACCACGGGCAGCATGGGACCTGACTTTTCCAGCCTCCAGATGGATAATTCGAGGGCATCGGCATCCCCTCTGAGCTCCGATGCTCCCAGCCTGGCTGCACCGGCTGGGGAACGGCTGCAGGTCACCGGCTGCCTGCCTGACCCTGCGCACACGGGAGCTGTGGGCATCCCGGGGGCTGTGGAGCTGTGGGCATCCCGGGATGGCAGCCAGAGCTGCTCCAGCCGAGAGGCAAAGCATCGATAAATAAATATGTGGCCAGAGTGGATGGCTGGGCCGCAGCCTTCAAATTACAGCCTCGGGCCTCGGCCTTGTTAACATGGAGATGCCTCTGCGTCGCTCTGGGCAGTGCTGACGGTCTCATTGCACCCCTGGTACGGTGTTTTTCTTGCTTTCTCTGCACGTTGGCTTTTCTTGCTTCCTCTGCAAGAAGGGAGAGCGGGCAGTGCCCATCCTGCTGGGACATAGGCGATGCTCTGCACCCATTAACGTGCTCTGGGCCACCACAGGCCACCCCCCACCGGGACCCAGCCTTCGTCTGGTTTGGATGCTGGTGCTCATGCAGCTACTTTATGAGCTTCCATCTCAGTGGCAGCAGAAGTAAATATTTTTATGGTGAAGTTTCCAGAGGCTCCACATAGCCGGAGAGTGCTGGAGATAATGATCTCAGGGCTGAGCGAGGAGAAAGGCCATGCCTGGGCAGATAATGGGCAGCTGCCAGAGCGGGACCTGCTTGGGAGAGGCAGGAGGTCAGAGTTCTGCAGGGTGCCCAGGATGAGGGAGCCCACGAGGAGCCCCGGGAGTGGGGACGGGGCAGACTCACGTCCCCACAGGCTGCGGGATGGTCTAGGCTTGCCCAGCCGGAGCTGGCAGGCTTCCCAGGGCTGTGCCGGCGAGGCTCCCGGCAGCGCCTGGCCATGAGGGCAGCCAGCGCTGCTCAGGTTCGCCGCACGACGCTTGGCTGGGCTATTTATAGCTCTGCTGAGTCTGTTGAGGCAACAGATCTCTGAGTCCTGTGGATCTTTTTTATGAGCATCCCTGGCCGGGAGGCGCAGCACCTCAGCTGTCCCCTTGCCGGGCCGGAACAGAGCCGTGGTTTGCGTCAGGGCGCCAGTGCCGCGGGCACAGAGCCCAGTACGGCCCTGCTGCAGGTGCAGGAACCAGCCCGGCTGCACTGGAGGAGGCAGCTCCCCCCCTGCCCGGCACTGGTTGTGGAGGAAACCCTCTGCTTTCCTCCTCTGGGGAGCTCCGGTGTCTGGCAAACACCAAACCAGTCTTGCAGCGCTGCTGCCGCGAGTGAGCTGGGCCAGTGGGTCAGGACACCACCACCCTTGGCAGAGCCAGGCTGTCCAGCCTGTATTGCTGCACCATCCCCTGCTAATGAAGGAGCTTTGTTAGCAGGGAGGGATCTGAGCTGTTGTAAGTCAGATCTCTGTTCCTACTGCCATGAATTTTTGCTTAATGGAGTGACAACCGCCAGGTCTGGTTTTAATGGTCTGCCCTACTGTGAATCCTGAGCCGAGGCCGGGCAGGCGACGGAGGCTCCGCAGGTTTTAGCCGCTGCACAATGCTGGTCCTGTCCGTCTCGCACGACGGGAGCCCCAGGCTTACCCACGAGGACTCCCATGCTCCGCACCTCCTGGTATTTTCCTGGTGCAAGTGAGTGCAGAAGCAGCACTCACCTCCCCCGTGCCCAGCGCGGCCCCGGCTGTGGTGCCGCCGGGCACCGCAGGCTCCGCGCTGCTCTTTGCGTGTGAAGGAGCACAGTCGGGACAGAAGAAAGTGCCACGGAGGGAAACGCGTTCCTGAATCGTGACAGAAAGCATTTGTGTATAAATTCCTCCGCGTGCACTACGTAAGGCACGTCACAGGGATCAGCAGGAGAAGGGCCTGGTGGCGAGGCCAGTGTGCCATCTAAGGCTGTGCTCCTCCTGCCCCGTGGCCGCACGCATCCCCACGGGATGCAGGTCCCATCCCAGGCGACTCTAAGTCAAAAAGCACTTTGTGCACGTCTGCCACAAGAAACACAGACGTCTGGGAACTGAGAGCTGGGCTGGCCGGGCAGCTGCAGCAGCACACCGGCTCCACTTCCGTGCTCCTGCATCTCCCCACGGGAGATTTTCCTTCGTATTTAACCTACACCCACTTAGCTACAACTTAGCCCGTTACGTCTGCTCTGCCCCGTCATGGACAGCACACCGACGTGTTTTGTAGCACGTTCCTAGCAGATGACTGTGGCAATGTTGCCCTCATCTCCTCTCCCTGCAGGAATTCCTCCCTCTCTCCTCCTCTGGTCGTGTCTCCTGCACCTCTGCTCCCCTCCATGCCCTTCTCCAGACTCTGCCGTCAGTCGCTCTCTTTTGCCAATAATCAATAAAAACAGCAGCAGCAGCACAGCACCTTTTGTAATTCATCTCCTCGCTCTCCCCGCATGTGCCAGGGGTGTGGGCACCACAGTGGCACCTGGGCACGCCCGGAGCAGGGCTGCTGCTCCACGTGAAGCAGGATTTGGCCACTTCACCATATCACCCCAAACCCCTCCGTCAGGCACTGCCTGCTGTGCCCAGAGCACGAACATCGCACCGGGGCAGCTGCGGGTGACTCTTCCTCACCTAGCGCCATCGCCGATAACCATCCCCCCAGGGCTGATGCCCGATGCGGAGAGACGGCAGCTCCGGATCTCCTTGCAGAGATGCGCTGCAAAGCACCTGCACGGAAGTGAGATGGAAGTGGGAGAGGGGGGCACTGCCGGCCGCTCAGCCCCCCGGGGCAGGATCCAGCTGGCAGCTCCTCCGGGGTGCTCCATACCTGGACCCGGCGCCCACCTCGGGCCAGGGGGAGCCGGATCTGGCCCCTGCTCACGGCTGCGGTCCCCAGCCGCCAGCTTTCCGGCTGCTGGGGCTGGGTCCCTCGCCGGCTGCAGCCCCCCCGAGGCTGCCCAACGAGTTATTTTTTACCGGGAGTCGATTGTTTTGGCGAGTGCTTTGCAAACCGCATTACGGAGGGTTCGCCACCAGTCCCGGGCTGCTTTGATCAATCTTGTTTGCGAAGCAGTTTTCAGCACCCTGGTTAATGTGCGTTATTATCTCCCTGAATCCCTGCTACAGAACCTGAATAGATCCCGTGGAAAAAGAAAATGCCCTATAAAAGGAAATGCTCTAAACTCCAGCGGGGAGCTGCCACCGCTGCTGCGGAGGGTTTGAGCACTGTAAGCAGTCTGTTAACAACGATATCAGACCCCAGGTTCCCCAGTTTATTGTTCACAGCTTTGGGACCATAAAGCTTTTCCGCTCCCTGCCATCCTTTTCGCTGCAAAGATCCAGTCTGGGCAGATTTAGGTCTCCCACGGGTTACTCTCACATCCCCCCCGGGCACTGGGAACCAGGTTCTCCCTGTGCCCAGTGCTCTGAGCACACCGTCCCCATGCCTGATCTGCAAAGGCTTTCAGTCCAGAGGGAGAGCAGAGGGCACAAACACCAGCCGGGTAAGGTATCGCTACCCGTTATTGTGCCAGGAGCAGCAGAGCAGCAGGCGCTGGGGTCGAGGTGTTCCTCTCTGGGAAGAAATGCTCCTTCACCAGAAGAACCACCAGGACTGGGTCAAGCACTTCCCATCAGCGTTGTGCTCCGGGGCTCTGAAACCCCCAGACTCAGCCTCCGGCCGTGCAGTGCCCTGTCCCCGAAGCGGGCACGGCCCTTTCGCGGCTGCGGTGAGCGCGGAGCCCTCACTGCTCGTCTCCCAGGTCTGTCCCGGAGAAGAGGCAGCTGTGGCGTGGCACCACATCAGGGCAGCCTGGGCTTAGCTCCAAGACAAACGGGCTAAAAAATGTGACCAGGTATAGACGGCGTTTTGTCTCAACACCGCGTTCCACAAGGTAGCGCGCTCCTTGCCATCCCGCAAGCGTGACAGAAAAAACTAACACTAACGACTCGTCAGCCTCATTAATATGTATTCAGGTCATCTGCTCTCTGCAAGTTCTTGCAAGTGACTTGCGGTGTGCAGTTCATGCAGAATCCATAAATAAAAATACCTCTCTGGAATCTCGGCGGGGTCATATTAGCACAGGAACACAGCAACTGCCTTTGTGCGTGCCGAGGGACGAGGGGTGATGAAGCCCAGCCGGCTCCCAGCACCCCAGGCCAGGCTCCCAGACCAGTGGGATGCACCGAGAGCTGGAAACTCCCTTTAATCTGATCTCTCTTGAAGGGAGAGGCAGATTTAGAGACAACAGAAGCACCGAAGAAGAGGTCACGTCGAATCACATGCAGTGTGACCGTGCCTTGTGGCGGCGCTCCCGCAGCGGGCTTTGCCGGGGTCCCATCCTGACAGCCAGCCAGAGGGGCTTCAGGACGCAGACTCGGTGTGTTTGCAGGGCCGGGCCAAGGATGGCTGCTCATTTGACTTCTTCCCTTGAGTTTCCCCATTGTTTCTTTTCCATCATCCCTCCCATTACAGCACTTGCCTGGGTGCTCCAGCACAAGCCCTAAACCCAACGTGGTTTATCTGCAAGGGGCTCTGCCTGCACATCAAAGCTTCCTAAATTTTTAAGGCTGGAAGGGCTGTTGTGATCATCTGCTCCACTCTCCTGTGAGCCACGGCACTCCCCAGGTTGGTTTTCTGCAGTCGAGCAGAGCACAGCGCTCAGTGGAGCTTGGAGGGGCCAAGACATGCCAGGCTGCCTTGGGCTGGCTGCAGGGGGGGGTCCTGCACCGCCGCAGCACGTCCACAGCAGCCACGGCTCCGTGCCGCTCTCTGCGTCTCTGCCGCGCTCCTGCCTTCCCTGCGGCCGGTCAGCCACGGGCTGCAGTCCCTAGGGGCGTCCCTGCTCCGGGAACATACTGGGTGCTCATGGGTGAACCAAGTGGGAAACCACATGTAAATCACTTGGCGCTCATGCACGCAATAATTGAGCAGTCATGCACGCGCTAATGGGGCATTCGTATGCGAAATAACGGGGCGCTCATGCGTGAACTGCCGGGGTGCTCATGCATGCACTGATCGGGGGGTCATGTGTACAGTCGTCAGGCACTCATGCACGCACTAACTGGGCATTCATGCACGCACTAACTGGGCATTCCTGCGTGGACCAATCCTGCACTCGTGCGTGAACTAATGGTGACTCCGTGCAGGGTCACTGCGTGCTCACGCAGGATCCTTTTGGTTGCTTGTGTGTGCGCTGCTCGGGCACTCATGCACCTCCCGGCCACTCATGCGTGAAATAATTGGGTGCTGATGCAGGCACTAATTGGGTGCTCATGCACAAACTCGTCGGGCGCTCAAAAGTAAGTTAACTGGGCGCTTGTGCGTTCACTGGTGGGACGCTCATGGGTGAACGAACCAGGCACGCATGCATGACCCGACCGGGTGCTCAAGCAGAGACTGGCGGAGCGGCACAGGGACAGGGAAACCTGCCAGCGCCGAGCACGGGATGATGCAGCACCAAAAACACCCACTGGTTCCCCCGGCACGCGTGAGCTGGTGGCTTTATGTCCTTGGCAGCGTTGCTGCCACACGCGAGCTGATCTCACACCTTCCCCCGAGCTCCCCGGGGCGTAGGAAGGAGCTGCTGCCGTGCAGACAACTTAAACTCTGTTCTGGCACAGCGTAAACATGAGAAGCTCCAAAAGCAGGAGACAAGGTCTCCGCTGTGTAAAATGATTTAGGTCAGTCTCACTTCTGCAGTGATTTATTTAAGCTCTAGCAGTTCCTGGCCTGAGTGAGGGAAAAAACGAGGGGAAAAAATAGAATCCCCCATATTTACACGATTTTTCTGTAATGTTTACGTTGCGGAAGCTACAGCATCATCTGGCAGTGCCGTTTCAATCCAGGCCCACAGACACTTCCACTACACATTTGCATTTCTTGGGGTTGTTCTCCAAGGTGGAGCAACTTGCTCAGCACAAAATCTCAGCCTGCAAGAGCTTTCGAGTGGTGGTTTCTCAGTGGAAGGCACGTCCCGTCCCTCGGTCACTGCCGGGCCTTTACCAGAAACGGTCTCACCTTCCCACAGCCCAAAAAACGACCATTGGGAGCGGACTCAGGAGCAAAGCAGCCAGAAACAACCCACTGTGGGTGCAACGTCGCAAACCCACAGCCGGCAAACGGGTGGTGGTGGGAGCCCAGCGCCAGGCAGTGCGTCCCACACCAGCGCCAGCACCAGCCCGCCAAAGCGGGACCAGAAACAGGGGGGTCCTGCCAGAGACTGCCCAGGACGGGCAGGGAGGCGATGCCTGGCTGGGTAGCTATGTACAGGGATGGATATATAACCCAGGCAGGTATCCACGGGCTCGCCATGACACGGGTGCCTGGGCCAGCACCCCAGCTGGCTGGATTCATGAAAGCACTGGCCAAATCCCCCTGCCCTGCCCTGCTCACCAGCCTGGCCAGCTGTCTATTAGCGCACTCACTAGACGCTATGGAAAGAGCCGCAACAGTTGATCCAATCAATAAATATAAATTTCATACATCCCTTAAGTCTGTAATATCTCTCTATATAAGAGGGCACAAGGGATTTTGTTTTAATTAAAGGAATGCTTAAGGCTACTCTGCCTACCGCTTAATCTGCCTTGGAAATACCGAGGGGAGGAGGCTGTCCTCACACCAAGCTCTGCTCACATCCCAGCTTCTCGCCAGCAGCATTGCGAAGGCTCAGCGAAAGCACGAGGGTAGGAGCAGGGAGAGAGAGTGGGGCACGGCCTGTGCCCACCTCATGCCCACCTCCTGCTGGCACCTCCAGCACAAGCCAGGAAAATAAGAGACCCTAAACCGGAGTGGCTCTGACCCCACGACCCTTTGGACTCGGCTCATCTCCTGCCACCAGCCTGATGGTACAGAAAGTGGCAGAGCCTTCTCTGGGCACGAGGGAATTATTTATAAACAGTTGACTGAAACCCTGCTTGCATCTCTGGCGTGAGGGTAAGGCGGCTCTTCTGTTGGGACGCAGGGAATAATCCCGTTTTCCTGCCAGTGATGGGGCTCTTCCTCCTGACAGCGATGCTCTGCATAGGAAGGGTTGAGTATCCGCACGTATCGGATGCTGAAACAGGTGCCCAGCAGGGAGAAACTCTCCAACAGCCACAGCATCTACTCAAAAAACATGGAGCTCCAGTGCTGGCTGCGTGTTGTGCAGCAGCGGGAAGAAAACTCAGCTTTTGGTATTTTACTGCATCTGAGATCCCGTGGTGCCCTCCCAGCACAAAACCTGGACCCCGGGGAAGCCCCTGGCAGCGGGACAGCCCCCCTGAGCAGCCTGGTGCAGGCTGGTCTCGGGGCAGGGGGTGCATGCCCGGGGATTGCTGCACTTGGGGTTTGCTCTCTGCTCCTCTCCTGCGGCGAAACACGCCTGCACTTGATTTATTGGGGCATAACTCAGCCTGGGGCTGTGGGCACACCCCGACCCCTGCCCTTCACCTGGCACCCGCCGCGGTGGGAATTACTGGGCAAGGGTCCAGCCACATGCCCGGCCTGAGGGGTGGCAGTTGTTCGTGGCGATGTGAGGAGGGGGTGTCAGCAATGCATTTCATGGCAAGGGAAGAGTAGAGGTTTCTAGTGAACAAAATATTAATTGCTAAAGTTGGTAAAGTTGGGGTGTTTTTCTTAAGGGAACGTAATGACAGTCGCCATTGGACACGTCCGCCTTTGCTGCAGAGCACCAAGGAGCCAGTGGGTTTCCCTGGGCTCCCGTGCCGCTGCCAGAGCTGCCCCCAAACCCGTGGCCTCGGTGTGAATCACCAACGTGGGTGTCTGGAAGGTGTATTTCCAGCTCAGCCCAGTCCCACCAGTGCTCCGGAGCACTTCAGCCCCAGTCTATCACAGCGTTCAGCTTGTGTTTAACTCCGAACAGGCAAGCGGTCAGTCAGGGAGTGAAGCTGCCCTCTGCCTGGGAGGACGAGGAGGAATAAAAAGGGGAATAATTATAAAAAAATGTCCTGGAGGGAAAAAAATACTCGCTGACGTCTTTGAAGCTCTCGGAGCAAATAAAAGTATACGGAGGCGCCGCTTTACGTTCGCCCCTAGGACCGGCCACAGACATTTATTGTTCTTTCTTCCTTCGCTGTTAACAGCCAAAATCCTCGCAGGGGATGGCGAGCGGAATGGAAATCCGATGGATTTCCCACACGCGGGGGGCGAGGGGAGGTGGTGTCCTGAGACCCCGGCCCGTGCCTCGTGCGTGGGGTCACGTCGGTGGAGAACACCCGCGGGCGGCGGTGGCTCATTTGAAAGCAGCTGGTTTTGCACCTTTCGCTTTCTTTAAGAATCATTGGGATATGGTTCTTAAAGAACGATAAAGAAGGGTGAGGTTTCCTAAACAGGGAACATCTGGATAACAAAATGCTGCGAAACAGGATTTCCAGCGGGAAGAGCACCAGGCCTTTCGGCGGTGCCACTGCTTTCTTCCCCCATGGCTCTTTTACACCTTCTCTGAACGCCAAGTCTCGCTCAGGTTTTGGCTCTTCCAGTGTCTCCGCTATTTGGCACCGCTTTTTCCCAGCCCACGGGCATGTGAGGCTCCCCGAAGGAGCCCCAGCTCTGCCCTGCTGCTGATGCAACGGCACACCACGCTCCGAGGAAACACAGGAGCCAGGGAAAGAGAAAGTGGCTGCCTGGACACAGCTCCGGAGCCGAGATTCTCCCAGACACAGGGAGGGTGCACAGGGAGCAGAGGGAGGGGGCTGCAGGGACAATGCCGGGGTGCTGGGCTCGGCAAGCAGCTCAGGAACTTGGCAACTGCTCCCACTTCAGGCCTTTTGTAAACATCTAGTTTATTTTTCCTCATTTGTTTGCCTTTCACTGAGCTCAGAGGGTAGAAATACATTCTATAGGTGTCACTCCTGCCTTGGTCCGCGTGACTTTTTGTATTCAAGCGCTTATCGCGATCCCTTGCCCTTCTCAACTGTTTGCATAAAGTTACACAGGTCAACGGAACAGTTCCCAAAACTTTATTTGTATTTGAAAATATTCTGCTTAGAACAAATCTTAATGCATTTCTCACTCCTTCTGTTTCCTCGTATTAAAAAATAGCAGCAAACCCACGCTGATGCCACGGGGGCCACATCCCATCGTTTCTTTTCAGAGGGAGCGGGGATGTCGGCAGCACTGCCGGTGGCTCTCTGATGGAAAGCTAATGGAAAACCTCCTTTTAAAAACCACTGAGGCCTCGCAAATTGGGGTTATTTTTGGAGAACAAAAAGATTGAGCTCTGTCCACGCTCCTGAGGCTCAGCGGCACAGCCCCCATGAGAGGGGGGCAGAGCTCTCGCTGCCCGTGGCACTGCGGTCTCCTGGCGGGGAAGGGCACAGATGCCACACACCGAATAAGAAAATAAGAAAGCATTTGAGTGTCTTTGGATAAAAAAGACCAACCATGGCATCGGGATGGTATTTGCAAGGAGTGGGAGTGCACTTCCCGCACCGAGTTGCGCAGTTAATATCGGTGTTATTCATTAATATTCTCCGGTCGGAAGCCCTGTTTTTTGTTATTCTGAGAATGAAACCTCGTCATTTTACACTAGCTGGCTTTTTTTTTTTTTTTAGCAAGACTATTTGCCATTTCCTTCCCCGTAATTTATTTTCTCCATAATTAACGTTTAATGATTCTCCACATATCCATCTTGCCAGAAAGCCAAAAGCGACTCTGGCAAAGCGAATAAATATTCTGCAGCTTATCCAACTCTTTGAAGTGCCCCCGTGATAACATGGAGCTAAAGAAGGTAGCGAGGAAGAAAACATTCGATATTTCTATAAAGAGACACTTCATTAAGGTAATTAAGGCAATCGTTTAAAGCAGTTGTGAGGATTATTAACACGCAAAAGAAATGATGCAACAGGCTTTCACAAACCAGGGCTTACCATGATTTTATGAGGCCTTTAACAATAACTTTCAGCGCTTTAATCGGCTTTTGAAAATAAAGCCTCATTTCTTGGCAAAGAACGGAGCCTTCCCTACACCCGGGAAGTGCACATCCAGCATCTTTGAGATTTGTTTTCTTGTGGGGAGGAGTTGGATTTTTTTTTTTTTTAATATGCAACAAGTACGGCGAATAATTGAACGAGCTCGTTAAATTGCGCTGGTTCAAAAAATGGGTTTCCCCAAAAGCGTCCCTGAGGTCGAGCAGAGGAACGCCGGAGCCGCAGTTGCCACCTCACCAGTTTGTATCCCAGTTTGGACGAAACCTTTTAAAGACGTGGAAAATCCCCAGGCACCCGGCAGTTCATACTTTGCAAACCACCACTTCTGAAGATGGGCTTTCTCATCGTATCGTGTGGCGATGAATTGAGTCTTTATTTGAACCACCAGCAACCTAACACGGATATTACCCCGTTCAAAACCACCGGAGCAGAGCACGTTCTGCACTGTGACCTGCACGAGAGAAAAACGAACGGCGTTTGTAGCAGCCAAACGTGTTATGACGTTACACCGGAAATATTTTTCCAACTGGAAGTCATCAGGATTGCTGTTTTTCTAGAGGAACGTGCATTTTTAATTAACACATGAAAAATGAAGCAGGCACGACAGACTCTACCAAAGAGGCATGACACATTTTTCAAAATCCCTTAATTAACTTAGGAGCCTGAAGGGCTTTTCCTGCTGCTCTAACCCCATCACGGGGGCTGCTGTGACTCAACCTTTCCGGCACTGCGCGGACTCGCTGGTGCCAGTACCAAAGATACTGGAGATACAGGAGAGACATCCGGATTGCACAAGCACAACTATTTCAATCATTTTTAGAAGTGTCCCTCCCACAGCCGTTACATCAAGTCCCGCTTCAAAAGCGATTCCCAACCTGAGCTCTGAGGGAACTGGTGGTGCCGGATCGGGGCGAGGTGGGATACACTGGGAGAGCTGCGGGGTTTGGGGCACAGTAAAGCAGATCGTGTATCGAAAGCCACATTTACTGCCTGAACGCATTTTTTAGGGCTTTGTGACAAACTAGGCTATTATGCTGGTGTTTTCAAATGACTTTATTTAAATTAGCTGATAAACGTAACGCAGTTGTACATTATTTTCTTGCTCCTTCCTCAGGAAATCCTTTTCTGCTCTTTTTAACACGCATTTTTCCTGCCACTCCACATGGAACCTCTGAAGACACACCATGGAGCGGTGCAGCAGGAGCACAGAGCCCTCAGGAGACGATGGTTCCATAAACACACGCACTTATGTGACTTCGCCTCCACCTCAAAAGCTTTTTTTGTTCCTCCGCTTCTATTAACTCACAGCGACACGAAACAAAGCCAAGCACATTCCTAACTTCTGCCCAAAGCCATCGCGCTCAGCCCGCGCAGACTCGAGAGCGCTCCCAGTGCAGACCGTGACCCCAGTCTGATGCAAGAGCCCGTACGCAGCACGATATGGCATCTAGAAACGGGACGCAGCTCCCCGTGCCCTCGGGGCAGCCATTTTACCTCAGAGCGCCCGAGCCGCTCCCCGCTCGCCCGTCCCACCCGCCGCGCTCCCGCCCGCCCGGAGACCGGCACAGCCTTCGCCCCCGCGCCCCCCGGGCACGCCACAGCCGGACGGAGCCCCGGACGGAGCCCTGGCTGCGGCCCGGGCGCTGCCCGCCCCGCTCCCCTCAGCGCCGCCGCCATTCCCCGCACGGCCGCTGCACACGGCCCGCCACCCGCGCCGCCTTGCGCAGTGCATTGTGGGACACGCCCCAGCCTTGGCGCCAAGCGCCTCCGCGGTGCATTGTGGGACACACCCTTCCTCCCCCGGCCGGGCCTTCTTGGCGCGGGCGCCGCACCGGATGTGACGCCATACGGCCCTGCCGCCGTGAAACCCGCGGCCGGGATCGCGTTCTTCGTCCGCCGCGGGCGGCGGGGGTTTTCCGCGGAGTAACGGAGCTCTCCGCGCCCTCGCGCTCGGAGCGGCACCGCGAGCGCGGGGCCGGCCCCTCAGGAGACGCTACTAACGGGCTGGAAAGGAGGGACTACTTTCTTCCGGAGCCGCGCATGCGCCTGACGGGGGGCGTGAGGGCGCGGCGGAAGACGCGGGCGCCGCTTCGTTGGGCGCCAGCGCGGGCGGTGCTGCGTCCCGGGGTGAAATCGCTGCGCGCAGTAGGAGCGCGAGGGGAGCCGCGGTCGCCATTTTGGAGCGGTCGCTGGGGGAGGCGGCGTGTGCGCTCCCGTGTGCCTGGCCCGGCCCCGCGCCCGCCCGCCCGCTCCGCTCTCTGCGCTCCGGCCCTCTACCGCCGCAGCCATTGCCGACCTTGCCATGTCCGGAGGGGGCGTGATCCGCGGCCCAGCCGGCAACAACGACTGCCGCATCTACGTGGGGAACCTGCCCCCCGACATCCGCACCAAGGACATCGAGGACGTCTTCTACAAGTACGGGGCCATCCGCGACATCGACCTGAAGAACCGCCGCGGGGGCCCGCCCTTCGCCTTCGTCGAGTTCGAAGACCCCAGGTGGGCCCCTCGCCCTGCCCCGGGCCCCGCCGCGGCCTGCGCCGCGCCCGCCCCCCCCTTCCCTCCCGCAGCCCCGGGGCAGCCCACCGGGAGCGGCCTCGCCCCGCGCTAACGGGCCCCGGCGCCGCTCCGGTGGCGGCGGGCCCGGGGAGGGGGGGGGCGGCGGGCGGGAAGCGGGAACAAAGGCGGGAGGGCGGTGCGTGGGCAGGGCGCGGCGCGGGGGAGGCGGGCGGCCGCGCTCACCGCCCCGTCCCGTCCCGCAGGGACGCGGAGGACGCCGTCTACGGGCGGGACGGCTACGATTACGATGGGTATCGCCTCCGCGTGGAGTTCCCTCGGAGCGGCCGGGGCACCGGCAGAGGCGGCGGCGGCGGCGGAGGGGGCGGAGCCCCCCGGGGCAGGTACGGCCCCCCGTCCCGGCGCTCGGAGTACAGAGTGATCGTCTCGGGTGAGTCATTCCTCTCTCTTTCTCAGCCCCAAACGCTCCCCCGGGGTCCGGCAGGCAAGCTTCCCAGCGAGGGGCGATGCAGCTCCCGGTCATTCCTTCAAAAGCATCGCCCCGTGTGGTCTGGGAGGAGCGCCCTCCGTGTCGGATGATGCTGGCGGCTCCGGGAGACAGCCCGCCTGCTTCCTGCAGCCTCTTTTGTTCGCTGCGAGCTGACGCTGTGGCTGTAGGAGATGAGGAGATATCATCCGATTTTAAAACAACGTCTTGCTTTTTCTTCAGGGCTGCCTCCAAGCGGAAGCTGGCAGGATTTAAAGGATCACATGCGTGAAGCAGGTGATGTATGTTATGCTGATGTTTTCCGAGATGGCACTGGTGTCGTGGAATTTGTACGGAAGGAAGATATGACCTACGCTGTGCGAAAACTGGATAACACTAAATTTAGATCTCATGAGGTAGGTTTCATTCTTACTTTCTTGGGCCAGAATTGGATTCAAGGGGCTTAACAATAGGACTGGAAGGTAAGGAACGTGTGGTGTGTGTTGTTTATATACAAAGCAGCTGAGTAAGTGTGCGGTCAGTTTGTCAGGAGGTAGACTTTAAAGCTTTGACATCTGTTTCCGCGCTGTAGTGAGCAATATCTTCAGTCTGTCAGCATGCCTAAAAAGCTGGCCCTAAAGCCTAGACTTTTCAATCGAAAGTTCTGTCTATTCAATAGGGAGAAACTGCCTACATCCGTGTTAAAGTTGATGGCCCAAGAAGCCCAAGCTATGGAAGATCTCGGTCACGCAGCCGTAGTCGTAGCAGGAGCCGTAGTCGAAGCAACAGCAGAAGCCGCAGTTATTCCCCAAGAAGAAGCAGAGGATCTCCACGCTACTCTCCCCGCCACAGCAGATCCCGATCTCGTACATAAACCATCACTAGCTCTGCTCTTTTTGTAGAACCCCATGTTGTACACAGTTTTCCTTTACTTAGTACAGTCTTTCATTATTTTTTTTTTTTAATTCAAACTGTTTTATTCGAATTGGCTGAAGTGTTGAATTGCATTCTTGTGTAAAATCCCTAGTGAGTATTTGCTCCTTAACACCGACATTCCCCTCATGTCTTTGGTAAATTGTATTTTAATTGGTGTCAGTCAGGATCGTTTCGGTTTAGTTCTAGTTACGTACCAACACTCTTCCAGCTGTGGTATTGCTGTGTAAATGTCTCAGTGTTCCGCTGTGGTTGATACGAGCTGGGGATGTTGGGATGTTTGTGGCTAACTTGTCTCTTCTGGGGGATCTTATATTTTATCTTGCCTTTTCGTGTGTCTTTCTGTAGACATATCTGAAGAGATGGATTAAGAATGCTTTGGATTAAAGGATTGTGGAGCACATGTCAATCATTTTAGGATTGTCAAAAGGAGGATTGAGGAGGATCAGATCAATAATGGAGGCAATGGTATGACTCCAAGTGCTATTGTCACAGATGAACTTGGCAGTATTGACCTTATACTGAGAGACAGGTTAATTGAGTACGTGCACCTGCGTGTCACTTCAGGCATGTTTCAGTTACCGCAGGCTACAATTGCTCTTTTCTTTAAAACTTTTTTTTGGTTTTGCAGCAATTGTGGCTAAATATTTGCTTTTGTAATTCTTTATTCCATTCTAGTTTTTTTAAAGGAATAAACTGGGACGGGAGTGGGAGTATTGGTTTATTTTGTCATGCAGCGTTTGGTTACAAGTGTTAATGTTAACGTAGTGTTCGTACACTTGTAGTAGACCAAGGGTATCTTCAAATCAGAGTATAATATCAATACTGCTAAAATCTGCATGTCCTCTGTGTGACTGATACAGCGTTGCTATTTCATTTTTTTTAAGTACCAGAATGAAAGCAAAAAAAAAAACCTAGAAAACCTAGTTGGGAATAATTTAAGTCTCAGCCCTGCCCCCTCAGACTAATTGACCACTGGCTCCCGATACGTTTGACAGCTCTGGTCGGTTAATTGTTACCTTCCAGCTGGGAGTGCTGGCTGTAGTTCCGACGTGCAGTAGGTGGATAGTTTAGCCGTAAGCTTTTCCAGTTTCATAAAACATTTTTTGCAACCACAAAACCTGTAGCGCACCACCGTACGAGAGATGAGTATGTTGGCATTTCCAGTTGGCATATTGTAAATATTACCATGTTTCCTCCGAGTAGTAATTAACATTTCTAAAAAGTTATCTGAGCATCGCCGTGCAACAGTTTGTTTTGGGGAATTGATAGTTATTAATGTACATCTGTATTAATTGATGGCAAACATAACTGATCATTCCCCAGAATCCTATTTTTTCATTACAGTATCTAACTTTTTGCCTCCTCTTTTTTGGTTTTGCTGGTTATAAAGGTTTGGATTGGAGAGGGCTCACTGGATCCCAATCCTTGGAGCTGGATCATTGGATTCAAATCATAATGTGGATAGGATAGGGAGGCTGAATTACAAGGATTCATGGAGCGGGATCAAATTACCAGGAACATAGGAGTGGATTCCTGCCCCAACCAAACCGCATTCGTGTGGATTTTTTTTATTCAACTCAATTGGCTATTCCAAAGATACCATTTTTTTTTTCCTATTTTTGACGATTGGAGCCCTTAAGATGCACGATGGAGTTTTGCAATTTTTTGGTAAAAGGAGCAAAGCGAGGACCTGGAGAGGTACGCTGGAGCAATCTCCTTGGAAGGATTCAGCACGAGTAGATGGTAAACGTTAAAGGGGAAAAAGGGGGGTTTGTTTAAAAAAAAAAAAAAAGTAAATCACTAAGTCATTTCTCTAAATTTAAAGACAAAAATTGGAGTTAAAGATGACGTAGGTTTTCAATTGGCTATTGCCTTTTTTTTTTCTTTGACAAATAAAATTTTTAAAAAACCGTGCATGGTCGTCATCATTTGTTGCTAAGAGTCTTCGCTTGCCACTGTAGCGTTGTTGAATCGCGAGTTTTTGGACAAAAGGCTTTTGTGTTCCACAGTGATGTCGTGTTCCACGGGAAGCCTTGATGTTTGAGCTGCTCCCAAATAAAGGATGGTTCCCTGGGAAATGGGTGGAATTTATTGTACTAAAAGGGGGAGAGAATGCTGAAAGGAGGATGTTTTACCGTTGTCGCTAACGATGCTTTTCGAAAGAGATCCCAGAGGGAAAGCGTGAGATCCATTGGGCTCAGTGCTGCCCCGCAATCCTCTGGAAAAGGGAGTAGAACCGGAGCGTGTGTAAACCTCCCTGGAGCCTGCAGAGAGAGACCTTGAGCATCTGGTCGGGAGGCAGCGTGCTGGAGGTTCTGGAGAACCGGGATTTTGGCGGTGGGTCGCTGTGAGCCCTGAGCCCATGCTGCTGGGGCAGGAGTCGGGCAATTCCCCCCCCGCGGCACGTGCTGCTACGGGCCAGGCTGGAAACGCGGCACCGTTCCTGGGTGGACGTCCTCATTGCTTGGCAGGAAGCGTTGCTGCTCCTTCGGTGGGCTGATGCGATTCCATTGCTTTTGTTTGGATGGATTTAATTTACAGGGAGCTGGAGAGAAGCATCAGCGATCGCTGGTTTGTGGGTCTGTCCTGAGCAGGCGGGCATCAGGCGGGCATGTAAATGTGGCACTGGTGTACGTAACGACGCGTGCTTCGCTTTGCGGAGGTGGGTGACTTCTGCATGCCAGGGAAACGGAGCGTGCTGCGTGGAGCAGGGCAGGAGGGCTGCTGCCTTGTAAAACGGGGTTGGAGTTCGGGGCAGGATGAGCGGGTTTGGGTTTGGAGCCTGGCACGCGTGATGCTGGCACGGTGCCATGTGTGCTGACGGAGTTTGGTACGGAATGTTGTGTCCCTGCAGACGTAGTGTGTTGCCAAAGATGTGTGTGTGAGATGTACTTTTTTTTTTTAAAAAAAAAAGGTGAAATCCTGATAGTAAAGCGCTGTATTTGGGAGAAAAGAGGTAAAAGCTCCGTTACAGACAGAACAGACTTAACCTGAGGGGCTGTGGGCGATGCCAAGTGGGAATAAAAGCAGAAGAGCTGTGGGGTGAGTTGGGTGAGGAGAAGGTGGGTGGCTCTTGCCAGAGGAGTTTGTCGGTCAGAGCGTGGGAAATGCCAGCGGAGCGGGCAGCATGTGCGTGGCGGCACGTAGGGCTCTGCTGCTGAAGAAAGGGGAGATTTTCCCCAAAAATCCCAAAACTCTGCTGGGCGGTGATGGATTCCATCACCTGTGTTCGGGAAAGGGGAAACGGGAGCGGTTTTAAAGCAAAGGTGAGGAGTGTGCTCAGGGAAGCGAGACGTTTTCTTTCAGGAAAGCTGAAGAGTTTGGTTGGAACCGACGTGGGATTTGGAGAGGGTCGTGCTCGGGCTGTGCAGGGGTTGGGAAGAAAGTGAACTTCCCAGGGGGGAAGAGCAGAAGAGGCCGGGACCCTGGTGAAGGCGGGGGGTCACGGTCCCCTCTTTGGAGCAGGAGAGTCAGCTCTGACCTGGGGAGAGCTGGTGCTTCTCAGGAAGTTCATCAGGAGCTAATTAACACGCTGGGGCACTAATTAAGGAGCAGTCGGGCTGACTCCTGGGCACAGAAGTGTCTGTGCAGGCTGTGACGTCGGAGGTGGGGGAGGGCTTCGTGCTGGTGCTGGCGCGGGAAATCCTTGGCGATCGTTTGCTTCGGAGCTGATCTCGGAGCGGTTCGCAGCCGTGGTGAACGTCACCCTGCGGAAAGGCCGTTCCTCCCGGGGGGAGGGCACTGAACTCTGCCGAGGAGGCGGCCGCAGCTCCGGCGTTTCTCTGCGGTGGGGTTTGTGACTGCGTCACCTCCGTGCGAAGCGCCAGACGTGGAGTTTGTAAGGACCTGGTGGGCATCGTACCCCTGCCAGGCTGCTGAACCTCCCTGCTCAGTGGAGATGCCGCGGTTTTGTTGCACTTGGAAGGAAATGGAGCCATCCCGAAGTTTTCTCTCGTTCTGGCTTTCCACACCGAGGGGAGAGGGGTTGGGTCGCTGTGGCAGCTGACCTGCTGCTCCGTGTTCCTGCTGCTGTGCGCCTGCCCCGGCACCGCACGTGGCCACTAGCCCGTTGGCATCGTTCTCCCGTGCGTGTCTCACGCGCAGTGTCGTTCAGCGCTGGTGCTTGTGAGCTTCGAGATCTTGTAATAAAACCGTTCTCGGTGCAGAGCTCTGGTGTGTCTCGTGCCTCTCGACCTTTTTTCCTGCAAAATCTCCTTTGTCGCTGTCCCATTAAGAGCCAGACGTGCAGCTGATGGAGCAGGACAGTTCACGGGGTGAGGTCAGGCTTTCCCCAAGTGCCTTCGGGTTTTAATTTCTGGTCCTCGTCCCCAGCAGCCAGCGTGGCTCCTGGTCTTCAAGGGGTGTCATGTTCTCTGATCAACGTGATGGACTTTACAATCAGAGGAGTTCCATTAATATCAGAAATGGGCTATAAACCAGTTTTGACAGCGCTGGGAAAAGTTAGGTGGAGCAGTCCCATGCCTTCTGACATACTCCTAGTTTTTAATTCCACCACGTCTCTGTGAGTCCGTTAACTTTGATACCGAGATGGTTCGGAGTGAGATGAGTGGTGGGAGCAGCCGCTCCTGCCAGGCCCGGCCCCGGGGAGCCCTGTGCCACCTCTTGCTCCCTTTGGGAAATGAAAATGAACGTGTCGGTGCTGGCCTGGCTTCCCTCACCGGGAATGCTGGCTGCCAGGCACGGACCTCGCCAGTCACCCGCTCGCCCGGCTGTTGCTGCTGGGTAGAACTTGCTGCAGTTTATTTGAATGTCTCACACCAATGAGTGGAAACAGGTTCTGCTGGAAGGCAGCCGGCAGCCCGTGGTAGCTGTTGTGCCAGCGCTTGTTCCGGGGATGTATTTTCTCGGATTTAAACACACCAAACCCAAGGCACCAAGTGTTGTCTTTATGAACGTGTTCTTCCCAAAACTCGCTTCAAGAGTCCATTGGCTCCGAGGAAAACGGAAAGGGGTAACGGTTGGGAGACGGAAACCCCTTTGTTCAGTGGAGGGGCCAAGGGAAAACCCCCTTTCCTAAATCATTTTGTTTTCCATCTTGAGGACAGAAGCAGGTGAGTTTCTCAGCCGGTGGCAGCGGGCAGCAGCTGCCCACGGTGGCTGTGGCATCACCTCCCTGGTGCCACCACGCTTTTAACTGGGCAGCGCTGGAGCAGCTCGGCCGTTCGTGCAGGGGGAATCTGCCTTTTCAGGCGGCCCTGCGCTTCCGATAGTGCCGCTTTGTTGGGACACTGAGGGCAATTGTGTGCCCCGGAGCTGTGTGGCCGCTCTGTCCTGCCCCGCGTTGGCACAGCTGCCTGGCGGCAGCAGGGCACGATACTGCCTGCATTGTGCCAACGGTGCGGGAAGCGCAGCGGGGAGGGAGGGAATCTGTCCCTAACCGCACATCGCACCGATAGCGGAGCGCTTAATAAACCCGGCATTAGTGCTGAAACAGAAATGGGTAGAAAACTTGTGGTTTCTCCTCGAAACCACAGTTTGGATTTTTTTTTGTTGTTTGTTTTGGGTTTTTTTTTCGAACAGAAACTTCTGCTTTAGAACAGACTCGTTCATTGATCTGTTCGTGTTAGTCGTGGCTTGAGATTTTACTCCTGATAACAGCAGAGTTTTTAGCTGTACAGTGAAATTACAGCGATTTCTAGATTGGCTAAAAATAGCTGCAGCTCTGGTAAGAGTCTGAGCGTAAAATAATCCTCGCTGCACCTGCACAGCGAAGAGCCGTTTATCTTGAAGAGCCGTTGAAGCTATTTTGAATAGAAAGCTGAATTTAAAAAAAAAAAAATAATCCAGGAAGTTCCCTGTGTAACAAATATTCCCTAAAATCCCTCTCCAGCACGCTTGAAGAAGGCGAATGAGTCAGACTGCAGAGCCTGACGTACCCACCTGCACTGTGTGCGCCTCGCACCGCTTTGTCTCACCCCGGCAGCGCCGTGGGATGGGCACGGAGCCCAGCAGTGCCATGGGATGGGCATGGAGCCTGGCAGTGCCACGGGATGGGCTGCAGCCTCGCCTGGCCCTCACCTACCTCGATGCCGGGTGGTGAGAGGGTCCTGGCTCGGGATGCTGCTCATCCCCTCCGAACCAGAGGGCTGCGTGTGCATGCAACAGTTGTAGGGCTATTAACATAATTTTATGCACTAATTTGTGTAATCATTAAAGAGTTGAGAAGGGCATTGTTCGCCTGAGTAATTACCTCTGCATCCTAATAGCTCTAATTCATCCCTTAAGTGAGTTTCGTGTTTCCATGAGTCAGCTAACGATTCACGCTTGGGCTATAATATTTTTTATTTAAAAAAAATACCCGTTCCTCGCATGACTTGGTTGCGCTCCGCGAAGCCGATGACGTGACCGGATCCTGCCTCGGACCACCCGGATGTCAAGCCGGGGAGATTTTCCCAATGTGGGCCCAGAGCTCCGGCGCTGGGTTGGCTTATCCGACTTGCGGGATGATACGAGACCTTTTCCCAGCGGTACCAAAATTCGCCCTGGCTTGGAAGCAGCCGGTGGTTATCGCCAAAGATTTTGTTCAACCCTTGGAAATATGGTGTGGAGTCGGTTCCTTGGCAGGTGGGAGCCTCGGGCACAGCATCCCCGCTCTGGCAGGGTGGTGAGAAAGAGCAGGGATGCTCTGCCCGAGGCTCCCGCTGGTGCTGGATGCTCATCCCTCGTGGGATCGGCGGAACGATGCAGCCGAACGGGCAAACACTGATTATTTTGGAGATGATCCATAGCTGCCAGATGAGAGCCACTCAGGTCTGGGAGAAAAATAAAAAGGTAAATAGCAATGAATAAAGAAAACGAGCCACGATGTTGGCAAAGGCACAAGCGAGTCCCCAGGGACCACAGCCATCTAGCTGGGTATTAATCCCTGCCATCCCCATCCCCTTCCCCGAAGGATTTCCGAGCTCTTCGCTGCTATTAATCGCAGCAGCCCTGCGGGGAAGGTAATGCAGCATTATCCGCGTTTTCCAGCTGTGGCTGGGGAGGAGGGAGGCAGGCGGCTCGCCGGAGCTTTGCCGTGTGTCAGTGAAAGATCAGGGATTAGCGTGAGGATTTCCTCGCCGGCTCGGCTGCTCTAATTCAGCGACCGTGTTTTTCCCCTAAACTCACTGACCTTACGTGCCTGCTGCCGCGCATCCCGCGCCCGGGAGGAGCCGGGGCAGATGGTGGGAAGGGGAACGAGGCAGGAGCGGATGTTTCCCTGCAGTCTTTGGCCCTGCAGGAATTATTACTAAAAATGGTCACTGGTGATTAACCGGAGGAGCGTGCCACTAAGTAACTGGTACGCGCTCCGTCTCGGGAAGTTTTCAAATCGAACGGCGGATGTTTTTCTGGAGAGCTGCGGTTGCTCGAAGGCAAAGCGCCGAGGGCAGCGTGGGCAGGGGGTCGGTGAGCACCTGCCAGGAGGTCTCCGAAGCGTCCTTGTATGGAACAGAAAATGCTGCGTATCTGCGTGTCTCCGTGTAAATCGTAATAAATCATATATCTGCACGTCTCTGGGTAAATCATATATAAATCATATATACATATGTAGATTATTTGGTGTTGAGAGTGGGCAATTCGCACTGCATGGCATCAGTGCCCCAACTCCGTGCACCGCTCCATGTGCCAGCTGCCCCAGGACATCCCTCACATGTGCCCGGGTAGTGGCAGAGGGGTGGCCCCGCTTTTGGGGCACGGGCAGTAATTCTGCAGGTGCCTGAGGGCGGTGGCAAAGCCAGCAGCCTGGTGCCCGTCCCTAGGGCTGGCATGGTGAGCGCCAGGGAGGGCAGCTCTTCCGCCCCGTCGGCACGGCGGATGACAGCAGCCGCTTTGTGGGAAAAAAAGTTGTGACGGAGATACCCAAAATAATGACAAAAGGACACTGGGTGCTGGTGGCGCGGGCAGCTGTGCCGCTCAAGGTGCCAAGCAGAGATTAGCTCCGGCACAGCTGAGGACAAGGAGGTGGGAAGAGATAACGCCACTTTCCCGGCGCGCTGCCCGCCGACGGCAGGGCTAAACATAGCCGTGCTCCTCCGCAGCCACGGCTCGCTGGCCACCGTCCCGCAGGCCGCACCAACCGGAAGCACCGGGCATCTCCCACGCGGCGGTGGCGTGCACCAGGCTGGGAGGGAAGCGGCGGAGCCGTGGAGGAATGGAGCCAGCCCCCGGCAGTGCTGTGTGCCAGGGAAAGTGAAGCTTAGGCTGCGGAAAAGTGGGAATCCGCCTGCCGCGGCACCGCAGGGAGAGGGAACGGTGCCGGATTCATGAGGGTGGCAAAGATCATGGAGGATGATGAAATCGCAGGGAGGGTGTCCCGCAGCAGGTGCGGCAGCATGGCCGAGGGGGGATGGTGGGTGCACGAGCAGGGAGGGGAGCGACCACGGCAGGGCTGTTGGCACGGGAAAGCTTTTCCCAGGGAATGCTTGCAAGCACTGAGTGGCCGTAACGCTTTTCCTGCCTGGCGAGGGGCACGGGCATTGCCCGGCTCTCGGGGAGCCCTGGGCCAGGCTGACACCCAGCTCCGTATGGACCCAGAGGTCTTCCTGCTGCTGGGACAGCGTGTGGCCCTCGTGGCACCACGACTCTGCCACTACGGGCATCACACCGGCTTTTCCAGTTTCCCTCCCCACCTCCTTTCATGTCACTGCTGTGGCGACATGCACCTCGGAGTTTGGTGCTAAAAACATGGAAAGGGAGAGTGGAGCAGCACTGAGCCGTGCCCGCTGAGCCGTGCCCGCTGAGCTGTGCCCACTGAGCCCTGCTATCGAGACTCCTTCCCTTTGAGTAGCTTCTTGCTGCTTCTGCCTTGATTGTCGCAGCGCCTTTCTGCCGCGATTCAGCCAAGCTGGCTGGTAATTTCCTGCATCCTATTTTCCTTCTTTGAAAAGTGGAGCGATCTTTCAGATGTGCTAATTACGAGAAGGCGACGGCGCTCTCCGCAGCTGCTGCGCTCCCGCCAAGCCTTGGGGCAGACACACGTGGCGGCCCTGGCGTGGTGCGGGCAGGGCATCGCTGCCGGGCACAGGATGGAGGGTGGGATGGACAGCAGCAGGTTTGGATGGTGGCGGGGACGACGGCTGCGGGCACCATCTGGCAAGAGCTTTCCCTTTCCCTCTGCCTAGCAAATGGTTATCTGCCCCCGCAGCACCTTCTGCCCGCGTTTGGCTGCCGCTGGGCAGAGGGATGCGGTGGGATGCTCTCCGGCGGACGCTGAGCTGGCGCAGGGGGGGCTGTCCCGCTGGCAGCTGAGGCTTCGCAGCGGGTGCATTCCACGCACGCTCCCCGCTGGCATAGTTTACTGTCTCCTTTTAGCTTCCCCGAGCAGTTTGAGAGGGAAGTCGAGTCTGCAAAGAGAAACTAGAGACGGCACGAATTTGCAAAGCAGCTACTGGGAAGCCACCCGCGGGGAGCGCATTCCCGGTAACGTCACTGCAGCTTATTTACACACTCGAGGGCTCTCCAGCCCCACGGAGCTGCGAAATTCAAAGCCGCCGCGTCGCTGGGGGAGCAGAGCACAAACAGAAAGGGGCTCCTCTAAAGCTGAACTATTTAACAACGTTTTCTATTCTCAGCGGTGCGGGCACATGCTCACGGGACGAAGTCAGAGCGCGGCGTGTCCGCAGGCAGGGCTGGGAGAAAGCGCTGCGGCTCCGCAGGTCCCGGGTGAGGAGGGTGCATGGGTGCACGCACCTGCTGCGCCGCAGCCTCTCGCCCAGCCCCGCTCGTCGCTCCATAGCCGTGGGAGATGTGCAGACAGCAGAAAAGCGAAAGATGATGTTGTTCCTCACGTCCCACTACAGACCCGAACGCACGGGGGGGGGGCTTCTGCAAGGACAAGGGGATAAAATGGGTGGAGTTTAGCGGGTCCTTCTGGGAGCTGGACCTGGCGGGCAGGACAGCTCATGGCACCTGCACAAACAGGCACTTTATTAACTGTTTTGTGGCTGAGCACGGTGGAGGAAACAGCTCCTCTCTCTCTGAATTGCGCCATGAAGTGGGTTTGACAAATTAACCGTGGGTACGGCTTCTTCCAGAGGTGGACGTCCCGGGAAGCCGCGTGCCGCGTGGCAGGAGGCCACGCGAGCGGCCGAGGGCTATGCGGTGGTTTCGGCAGTGCCAGCATCAGGCAGAGCATGGCTGAGGCACCGAGGGGCTGCCCTGGTGCTGCCCTGGCCCCTGCCAGGCTCCCCACAACCCGCCTCGGCATGGGTGCTGGAGGCAGGGGACAGCGGGGGCCCTGGCAGCGCTCCCAGCCTTCCCAGCAATGTGGGAAGTGCTGAGGAAGAAAGGAGGGAAGACTTTTGTTTGAAAACACAGGGAAGAGCAGCCTTGGGATGGCGGTAAATGGGCCACACGGCTCCTGCTGCCCTAGAAATTCCCTTTGCACGCTTGCTGCGGGTACCGGCGCGGCAGCAGGGTGGCTGCTGATGCTATCGCTGTCCCAGCTCCATGACTAAGGGAGCTGGAAGGTACAAATTAAATAACACAACACTTCAAGCCACCTGTTATGTGGGTTTGTCCAAAGCAGTGCTGCTTTAATTAAGACGGAGAGTTTACAAATCTAACCTTTGTTTATTCTGCTTTGGGGCATATATAATGTAAATACGTGTTTTCAAACACTGTGGCTTTTTATATTTCCAGTTATAATTCTGGGTAAAGGAAAGTTCGTCAGGTTTGGCACAGACTTGCCCTTTATAAACACAGCTCCCGCGAGCGCTTTCTGCCCCGGGGATTCTCCACCGCGCCGCGCCGTGCTGCGCTTCGCTCCCAACGCAGCTTTTCGCTCGGCGGTCGCTGCGCCGCGGCGGGATGCCAGGGGTGCAAGAGGGGCTGGGAGGGCTCGGCCAGACACCGCCGTCGAGAAGAAAGTGGGCTCCAGCTCTGCTTCCCTCTGCTCCGACTTAGTAAGGAGCCTTTGAGTCTTCTAGGTTTTGTTCCTGTATCCCCTCTCGGTTCTTCAGTTGTAAACCCAAGAAAAACGTGGAGTTCAGCCTCCTACGTGCTCGTCAGGGTTTCTTCGATGACTCAGTGACACGCTTGGGTAGTTTTCTTAGCCTTTAATTGAAGCGAGTGTGAGCCCCTAACAAAGAGAGCTCTCCCGAGTCTTCATTAATAAGCGTTAACAGAAATAACTGACCCACTGGGTGAAAAATAAGCAGGAGCAGCAGCGGTGTGACCCCTCTCCAAACGTGGGTTTCCTCTCCTGGCTCTCCCTGGCAGTGCCAGGGATGGAATAAAGGGCAGGAGAGGGAAAATCCTCCAGCGGCGGCAAGTGGGGTGGAGGGGGAACGATGCCGCGGCTGCCCCTGTGCCACGGCTGGGAAGAGCATCTCTGCCAAGCAGAACAAACGGCCCAGGGGCGAGCTGGGCCGGCGGGATCCTGGCAGGGCTGAGAGCACGTGTTGCACATGCACTAGCAAACTCCTTCCACTCCTTTTTTTTTGTGTTTGCTTTTCTTCATTCAGAGCTTCTGCAAAGCAAAGGCGACATTTTGCACATTTCCAGCCCTGCTTGCCGGATGCATCAGCACAGGGGTCTACTGTGGCACAGACATGGGTGGTCTAAACTGAGCAGGCTTCGAGTTCCCCGAGGCAGCCAGACTGACAGAGCCACGGGTGCCCTGAGCAGGCTGGTTCCCCCCTGGGCAACCGATTCCCCTGGGCACGTATCCCCAAACTTTCCTCTTGGGTCACAAAGGCAAGAAACTTTTTTTTTTTTCCAAATGTAAACAGAATCTGACGTAATCACTCAACTCCAGCGCTGGGGTTTCAAGGAAAAAAGCTAGCAGATAGCCTGAGAGGTGTGAAACAACCGCAAGTGTCACCCTGAACAGAACAACTACTGTTTTGCAACTCTCTTGGAAAGTGAAGAAACCCTCGGGGAGGGCCGAGGAGCGGTGCCGCAGGAGCCAGGTGACTCGCCTAAGATTGCAGAAAGCGGTGGCCGAGCCGGCAGGCTGGGACCCCTGACTGGGACCCCTGAGGAGTCCTCTGCTGACAGCCACTGGGTCCCCACCATCCCTCCTCCCCGCTGCGGCAGCGTGGCACCGGTGTTACACCGAGCTGGGGCATCGGGACCAGCCTTTGCGTTATCTTTAACGAGACAAGAAAAACCACCCGGCTCTCCGTAAGGGAGGAAGTAGTATGGGAAACTTAATTGACGTGAGCCATATTTAGCCCTGCTTACTGAGGGCAAGCTGCGCGGAAGCCAGCGGCGACAGGGCTGTGTTCCTTCACGCTCCTGACCTGCCGGGTGTCTCCAGGTGCCGCTGCGGCCGAGGCCTCAGATGCGCAGCACGGCTCAGCGTGGGTCCGCGCCTGAGCAACGAGGATTGAACGGAGCCAGGGGCTCGCTCAGTTTTTTAAAAAAGGAAATTTAATATTTTTTTAAGTCCACGAAGCCTGTTCTCATCTCCCCCAGTCCCAGGGAAGAGGGTCCTTGTCTGCCAGCAGCCACCTGGTTCTAAAACCCCCACCCCGCTGCAGCGTTGAACCCGCCGCACTCGTGTTTGCCCCGCGCCTGCTGAAGAAACGCCCGGTACCCCTCTGGTGCCAACCGGGCGGTGGTGCAGGTGCCCCCGTGTCCTTCCCTGTCCCCCGGGATCGGCGGGGCCGCGCGACCTGCCGCCTGTCAGGGCCGTGCTTGATGTGTGTAAACACGTAATTAACGGTACGTAGAAACATAATTAGCTGCGGCTTCGATTTGCATTCAGGTGCGGCGCCGAAGATGCCTTAGATAGGTGCAAACCCGCTCGGTTTGCAGCTTGCAAGAGCGTAGGAAAGGCCGCCGGGGAGCGGAGGGGCCGCGGGAGCCCGCTCGGGAGCACGGCGGGGCGGCCGGTCGGTGGGAGCGCCGGGCTGCGGGGACGGCGCTGCCCGCACGGTGCGCTCCTGCGGGGCTGGGCGCCCCGGGAGCCGCGGCACGCCGGGGAGCGAGGCCGGCGCCAGCCCGGTGCGGGGCCGGGCGACCCCCGGGGCGGCCCCGCGCTCCCCCCCCGCCCCCCCGCGGCCCGGCGGGTCCCGGCGCTGCCGCCGGCGGGCGGGGCGGCACGTGCGGGGCCTCCGCCCGCCGCCGGCCCGCACCCGCGGGCGAAGCCGCCCCCCGCCGCCGCCCCCGCGGCTCCCTCCCTGCGCGGCGGGCGGGGGCGGCGGGCGGGCGGGGAGGGGAGAAGAGGAGGGCGGGCGGCGCGGGCGGCCCCCGCGGGCCGGGCCGGGGCGCGGCGAAGCGGCGGCGGCCGCGGCCCTGGACACCTCGCCCGCTCCTCCATCTTCTCTCGCCACAGCTCGCCTCGGCTTCCCCAGCCCGGGACCGGCCCATTGCCAGCCCCGCGGGGGGGGCGGCCGGCCCGCCGCGCCGCCCCGGCCCCGCCGCCCGCCCCACCGCGCCGCCGCGCCGCCCCGGGCCCGCCGCCCGCCCCGAGGCGAGGGGAGCGGCGGGGGCGGCGCCGCGGTGGCCCGGGCCCGCGCCGCCCCGCCGGGCCGCCGCGCCGCCGCCTCCCCCCTCTGGGCCGCAGTGGTGCAGCCCGGAGGTTAGCGGAAGCGGCCGCTCGGCGCTGCCATGTTGAGCCGCCGCCGCCGCCGCCGCTTTGTTGTCGGCTCCATGTAGCTGAGGCCCGGGGGAGGGAGGGGGGGATCGCGCCGCCGGAGCCGCCGCCGCCGCCCGCCGAGGGCCGGGACGCCCCCGCCATGGAGGCCAACTGGACCGCGTTCCTCTTTCAGGTGAGGCCCCGCGGCGGCCGGCGCTGCCCGCGCCCCCCCTCCCCTCAGCGGCCGCGGGCGGGCGGCCGCCCGCCGGGCTCCCCGCTAGGCCGGGGCTGTCAGTCAGCGCCGCCGCCCGGCCTCCCGCCCGCCTCCCCCGGCCCGGCCCGCGGCAGCGGCGGCGGCGGGGCCCGGCCCGGCCCGCCCGGGGCAGCGGCTGCCCGGCCCCGCGCCGCCGGCGGCTCTTTTCCCTCCTTTCCCTCCTGCACTTTCTCCCCGCCCGCCTCCCCCGCGCTGATCGCGCCGCCGCCCCGCAACGTTTTTCGTTTTATTTTTTATTTTTTTTAAAAGAGGGCAATGTTATATATATATATATATTTTTTTTTAAAATATTTTTCGCTTTCCCCCAAAAAAACACCCCGTGAAATAGCCGCTTTTTGTTGTTGTTGTTGTTTTTCTCTCTCCTCCCCACCCCCCCCCCGCCAAAAAGAAAAACGTAAAAAAAAAAATCCCCAGCCTTCCACCGGGCTCTAACAAAACCCCGATGGAACAAACACCGTGTCTGGGAGAATAAATTAATCCCTCTTTAAACAGCCTGACTCAGGGGCCGGGTGACGAGGGAGCTTGTTTTCTTTTAAAATAGGACGCGAGCGGGACGGATTTCTGTGAAAACTGGCGAAATGCTAACGGTAACGGGGAGGAATAGGGCCGGCAGAGCGGGCAACCCCTCCCTTGGCCAACTGAGTCACAATTTTCCCCCCTTCTGTCTGCGAAAGACTGACTTATAAACACCGCTGTTTATGTAATTCGAAGAAAATACAGTGTACCCCCCCAAAAAAAAAAAAAATTAAAAAAAGCCACCCAATCATCCCCTGGCTTTTGTGAGCTGAGCGCTTTCACGCCGGATTGTTTTCTGATGCCTCTTGCTCTTTTGGAGCTTGAAAACATAAAATGTGTAACTGCAGCAGCTGCTAAAAAAAAAAAAAAAGGGGGGGGGGGGAAAAGAAAGCCCTGCACATCACCTTTCTCAAGGTAAAATAATCCTCTTTGCACGTTCCCGGCGGCGGTCACTCGCTTCCTTACGGTCCTGCTCGGGATCAAACCTCAACCCAACCCGTGACACGAGTTTGAGAACCTGAGTTGAATGAATAAATCCCCCCAGAGCGAGCACCCTTCCTCCGGAGAGGAAAAATTATTCCCTTGCAAGTTCCGAGGGATGAGTCAGTGGCTCGGGAGCTCTGCCTCCCAAACCACGCCGGGAATGTTCGGGGAGCCGGTGCCGGGAGCTGGGGCGCTGGGTTTTCCCCCTTTTCGCTGTGGATGTGGGCGATGCCACGGAGTCGGGCCGCGGGCTGGTGAATTATTCCTCACTCTAGCGGGCAGTTGTGATTGGCACGTAGGAAACTTCACGCTAAGAAGTTAATCTCCTTAGTTTAGGGCCATCTCCCTCCGAGCTGGGGCTGGTTTATCGCCTTTCTGCCTCCCGGGCTCCCAGCCCAGGGTTTTCGAGGGGAAGTTACTCGTAGGATCGCAGCGGGGTGTTGCAGCAACCAACGTAAGAAACGCCAAGTAATACTCTGAAGTACGTGTCCAGCTTCTTGCTGCTTGTCTTGATTTTTTTCCGAGGGTACTGTGTTTTGAAATAGCGGTGTCACGCTTTGATTTAGGAGTGCGCTTTGCTGCTTTTAATTAAGGAGTCAGCAGTTCACCCTCCTAACGTACTCCGCGCTGCGCGACTTGGAAGCATCTTCATTAAACTGTGACGTGGAAATTTTCCTATGATTTTTTCCTTGCTTTTTTTTTCTTTTTGCCCCAAATAATAAAGCTTTAAGACCTCACAATAAATGCTGAATATTGTTTCTTGAGTCATTTTGTTAAATCCAATGATTTAGGGTGTGAGCATCCTAATGCACCCAGCAAAAAGCGCTGTTAAGATGCTCCTGATGGAACTTTAGTTTTTCTTACTCCCGTTCTCACCACCATCCTGTCAGCCAGGATCCACCTGGTTAGTTAAAACTAGTAGCAAAAAGTGGATTTAACAGCCCCTCTCGGTCCCAAACACAATAAAATACCAAATGCAAGTGACCGAACCTCCTCGCTCATTCTCCGTGGGGGGAGTTTTACCAAGTGTGTGTTTCAGCTGTGGCAGGATTTCTCAGGGTCAGTTTTTAATATGCGGTGTGTAAAGTTGTAATTTTTGGCAAAATGGTTTTAGAGCAGGTTGCAATGTCTTAATTTTAGTCTCACCAGCAATGGGGTCTGTGACTGTAAATTGCTTTTTCCGAATAAAGTTGTTGGATTGTGTTTAGGTGGCATTTTGATGAATTGTATCTTTTTAAAGAAACAATTGTGAGACTGAATAAGCAGTTCTTGTTTGGATCTTACTAGTCCACGAAATGCTGTTTTGAAAACCACTTTTAGTATCTGCTCGGAAAGTGAAAGTTGTGTCTGTTAATGTGAGGAGGAATCATCCATCAAACAGAGTGTTCAAGATATGACTCATGCTAATTTGTTGCTCTCGCATTAAGGCTGGAGCACAAAAATATTTTAGCCTCTGGCATTGAAAGTTCACAATGCCGCATCCTACCATTCCGGGTCACAAATCACAGTATTCTTTGTTTACTGCCCCCCAGGAAAGAAAAAAATCAGGGATAGAATGAGGATATTTTGCACAAGAGCCTGTCCCAGGCGATGGAAATGTCACAGAAATGTTGACTTGACATTAATGCCCGGGCAAGTAAGACCCTGCTCTGTGCCCGAATCACAACGGCTTGCGAGAGGCGTGCAGCAGGTGCTGTCTTCCCTTCTCGAGCAGGGAGTTTAAAAAAAAAAAAAAATACTGCCTGATCCTGTTTTAAAAGGCTTTAGTGCAGGCAGCCCTTGGAAGCTGAGGAATACTGCTTGTTGCAAAGGGGTTGTTGGAAAGGCAGCGCTGCTAATAGCACGGGCTATCTGGGAACTGGGATAAGCAGCCTTATGTAAGCAGCGGCTCCGTAGCCTGTAGCCTGATGAATATACATTGTTTTATGTCCACCGTCTCCATCAGTTCCCTAGGAATAAGTGCATCACTACCTCCAAGTGCTGCCTGTTCTTTAAGGCTTAAAAATATCCATAAACTGCAGAAGTTTGAACCTTGTCCAAAGGATTTGGGCTCTCTATTATCCGATCTGCTAGCTGTGCCTTTGAAACTGTATCTCCGGAGCTATCCTTAGGTGCTCTTAAGTGTCTTCTGATGCAGTTTAACAACATTGTTTAATGCTTATTTAAAGTTGGCTGTAAAACATTCCAGGATTTTTTTTTTTTTAAATTAAAGTTGTATTTAAGTCACAACTTGCTAATACTGTGCTTTCGATCGGTATTGTACGTACTCCGTTCTTTTTATGGAATGTAGATGTTTCAATGGCTCTTTAAAAACGCGGCAAATAAACGGCTGCAAATCCACAGTTGTCACTGAAGTCAGGCAGAAGTTTTAACGGAGACGCTGGAGTTGTGCCGTGCCCCGATTTAGCAGCGCAGCCTCCAGGAGAGTTCTGCATCCGACTCTTCAGCAGTCCTTGGGGTGGCCGCTGCGGCCAGGCGCTGCGGTGAGGTCCAGCTCACCAGCTCATCCCAAGCTTCGGCATGGCTGGGACGTAAATCGCAGATAAACCCCGGCTCCTGACCGTTCCCGCAAGTTTTGTCTCCCGTTATCGTGCCGAATCCAGGCTTTCTCCCGCGGACCGTTTTCCTGTCAGATAGGCTCGGAGTGTTAGGGAGCACGTATTCACACCCACGTGGGTTAGTGTTTGTATCCACTGGTGGCTTTTATCCAGAGATCACCGGCACCGTGCTCCTGAGAAATGAGTGGCCAAAGCGATGCAGGGCGGTGCAGGGAGCCTCCCTGCAGCGAGGGAGGGTCACACGGAGGTGGCTGTAGGTCGCTGCTGTGATGGGGAGAGGCAAAGCAGCTGGAGTTTGGATGCAACTGAGGAAAAGTCCCAAAGTGAGCTTCTAGAAATACTGACTTCTCCAAAGGACGTGGTGAAATGGATTCACGTAGGAAGAGCGTTAGCCTGAGTGCGTTTCAGTAAGCCGTCCGTCCTCAACCAACGTAAAAGTAGATGAGTTGGGGGTCACGAGCCGGCACAGCATTTATTCAGCTCTCTTCAGCCTCGAGTCGTGTTATTTTGTGAAGGAAGCCATAGGGAAGAAGTCCTGGAAGGCTGCAGCGCTGGTCTAACGGGAGTGCAAGTTTCCCCCGACTCTGCTCAGAGCTGGCACGCTGCGGTAGTAACGGGACTGGTTTGAAACGGGTCTGAGGAGACCGAGGCACATCTTGAATACAGATGCGCTCACACTGGCTTAAGGTGCTGGAGTGGTTTGTTTTAGCGCTCTGTTAGGCCGAGTTGGTCTGTGTGGTTTCTAAACCACTTCAAATTCCTACCTGCTAGAGTTTTGTCCCGGTCTGACTTGACGAGTTTTAGTAATGCTGTTTTCTGCCTTCGAATTAGCGGCGCCTCATACAAGCCTGGTGCAGAACAGCCCGGAGTGGCGCAGGCTGCAGCCCAGCAGAGCGGTGCCCGCTGTGGCACGCTCGTGGGGGGTCCCCCTCTGCCTCTTCCCTCCAGCTTCTCCGACCAATTTCGTAGTCCAGAGTCAGTTGGTACTGGCTGTTTTGAAACAGCTTTCAGGTCTTTTTTTTTCACCCACCCCCCCAGCTGTGTTCTGCAGCATCTCTAGATGTCTGCCAGTGCTTATCGATTGGCTTCTCTTCCTATCACAAAGTAGCTGCTGATGAGGAGAAAAAGAACATGTCGCTATTCTTATGAGTTTCCAGGCGGAAAGAGCACAGTGGTCAGCGTATAAATGCGTCGGGAACCTGCTAAATATAGAAATGTGGCTTTAGACAGCTCTCGATCCAGGTTGCTTTGGTTTCAGTGCTAACACGCTGGCGTGAACACGTTGTTTAAATAAGATGCCTTATCGTATCCGGGCTCTCTGTGGCTACAGTTTAATTCCCAACGTGCACTAAGCTTCAAGGTGGGGCCTTATTTTGCAACTCCTATCGGTGCGCTCCAAAGATTGTCCCAAGGTGGCATCTGATAACGATCTTTAGCAAAACAAGTTATCTGTTATGTAAAGATCAAACGCCGTGTCAGTAAGAGATCTGACAAGCACCTGGTTGTTTTCCATAAGAAGTGTTGCCCTCCGGAAACTTAATAATTATTTGCTTGTTACGATGCGTGCCATCCTGCGCTTATCGCAGAATCTGCTCAGCGAACGCGTTCGAAGCGCGCGCGGTTTTTCCTGCCCGAGATTTATGTAACCTTTCCCAGTTGTTACTTCCGCGGCTTTTGGTCTAGCATGTGCTTTCCTGTAGTTTGTAAATGTTCTCACCGTGTCAGAGTGAGCACCCATCCGTAGAATTTAAGTGTGAATGTTTGGTTTTAGGCACACGAAGCCTCACATCACCAACAGCAGGCAGCACAGAACAGTTTGTTGCCTCTCCTGAGCTCTGCTGTTGAGCCACCCGATCAGAAGCCGATTCTGCCCTTACCAATAACGCAGAAACCTCAGCCTGCACCAGAAACGTTAAAGGATGCTATTGTTGGGATTAAAAAGGAAAAACCTAAAACCTCCTTTGTGTGCACTTACTGCAGCAAAGCTTTCAGGGACAGCTACCATTTGAGGCGTCACGAGTCCTGCCACACAGGGATAAAGTTAGTGTCACGGCCAAAGAAAACTCCCACCACAATGGTGCCCCTTATCTCAACCATCGCTGGTGACAACAGCCGAAGTTCACTGGTTTCGACTATTGCGGGCATCCTGTCCACAGTCACTACGTCTTCCTCTGCCACCAATCCCAGCAGTAGTGCCGGCGCAACGGCGATGGCAGTGACTCAGACGGTGAAGAAGCCCAGCAAGCCCGTTAAGAAGAACCACGCTTGCGAGATGTGCGGCAAGGCCTTCAGGGATGTCTACCACCTCAACCGGCACAAGCTGTCCCATTCAGATGAAAAACCCTTTGAATGTCCAATTTGCAATCAGCGCTTCAAGAGAAAGGATCGCATGACCTACCACGTGAGGTCTCACGAAGGTGGCATCACGAAACCGTACACCTGTGGTGTTTGTGGAAAAGGCTTCTCGAGGTACCATGTAGAAAATCCCAGGCGAGCTCAAGTATTGGCTTTTCATAACCAAGAAGGGTTAAGCTATCATAGCGAGGGGCTAGGAGAACCAGACATCTTAGAAGATTGGTGAGGGGATAAAGAGCCTTGTTTACCTCTAGGGCGTGGGTCTCGATCTGAGCGAGATTTTGGCAGTGGCCAAAAGCGGTCGCTCTTTTATGAGAATGTTTTGCCGTTGTTGCGCGACCTCATCCAGGTCCCGTAGGACACGTGTCCGTGTCCGTGTCACTGCTGGGGACCACGGAGCCCCTCGACCAGCCTTTGCAAAGGTCGATGCCCGAAGGGGGCGCGGCGGGCACGCTGCCTCCTGGCGTCCTAGCCAGGTTGAGCCTACTGACAGAGCATTGTGGGGGAGCTTGCATTGCTGCTGGCTGTACCTGTGCTTGCAAGAGAGAAATCGTCAACCTTTAGAGCTGTTGACCTGCCACCTTCACACACGCCACGGCCAACCGTGCCGTTTTCAGGGGCGTGAGGAGAACACGGTCAGTGTTCGACGGCAGGGTGGCTCTCAGCGTAACTGGGTGGTACTCTAGCTGCAAGCCACCGCATAGGTGTGGGCAACGTGTTGATTGTTGCCGTGCAGGGGGCCGTGGGCTGCCAGGGGTCGTGAGCGCAGTGTTGGGCACGGTGAGCCAAGGTGGCATTACTATGTATTTGTAACAGTATGCATTTTCTTTGTTGTTCCTCTCTTTTTTTGCAGGCCCGATCATTTAAGCTGTCACGTTAAACATGTTCACTCAACAGAGAGACCCTTCAAATGCCAAGTAAGGGCTAAAATGATTTATTGAGAGCAATACCTTGGCGTTATCATTAGAATCTCAGGTGAATAGTCTTTCCAGAGCTGTAGTTGCTCCTGGACTTCGCTTTGAAAAGCAAGTTTAGGAGTAAAGTTGTATCTGCCTTCTGTACCAGCAGCACTGTAGTTCTGATGTAAGTCCAGAGGCAGTTTAAAAGGATCCTGGGGCTACTTTTTTAGGAAGATTAGAGGCTTTTGGCTTTCTTGGAGAACAACGTAGGTGCTCTGTTTTACGGTACGCTTAACTTAGTTGTAGGACTGTAACAGTGTCCTCAGCTCAGTGCTGATTACTAGAGTAATGTGGGCAATGTGGTTCTCAGCATATTTAAATTAAATGTGTTTCTCAGTATATCCATTTGAGATGGATTGGAATAGTTGATTCTGGATCCGTTATTTTGCTGGAAGGTGAAAGCAAGTTGTTGTAAGCTGATGACTGAGTGTAAGAGAAATAACTTGCCTGCCCTTGAACAATTAACTGTTTTGCTTGGAATATCCATGCTTCTTCCAACCCGTGTTTTAGTGACTCATCATGTTAAATAAAAGTCTTGTGTAAAAGGAGAAGCGTTAGAAAAAGGTTTTGTTTCCTTGTTCTGATTTGGATGGGAACAGAAGTAATTGAGCAATTTAAGATATCGGGTTCGTATTTGTACAGTAAAATTGTATCAAAAGCCAACTTTGCCTGTTCTAGGCTCTTTTGGTAAGCTACCTCTTGCTTTGGTAGGTAAGGAAAGCTGCTATTTTAAGAAAGTTCAAGGAGCAGAGAGTGTGATTTTTGTCCCAACTGTCTCAGAAGCCAACTTCTGTTGAGTAGTTTGATTTCGGGGTCTCTATAGATGCAGCTTAAGGTTGTTAGTATACTTAGAATACTGTTTGCACCAACAAGGTAAATGGGCTTGCAGTGGGCATGTAATTCGTGCGGAAATGATGCTGTCTGCACTTCAAGTGTAACTGTTGTCCTTCATATAGACGTGCACTGCTGCCTTTGCCACCAAAGACAGACTGCGGACACACATGGTGCGCCATGAAGGAAAGGTATCGTGTAATATCTGTGGTAAACTTCTGAGTGCAGCATATATCACCAGCCACTTAAAGACACACGGGCAGAGCCAAAGTATCAACTGTAATACCTGTAAACAAGGCATCAATAAAAGTAGGTGAACGTTTTAAAAACATTTCTAATAACAATGTGTTTGCAAAGGGAATTGCCTTTGATTACGTTAAAATGCAAAAACGTACCCGTCAGGCTGGGTGTTCGCACCTATTAAGGTAGATATTTGATAACAGAATCTTCTTCAGCTCAAGAATTGGCATATGTGGATTTGGTTTGCTGCTAGACCGTGCTCTTATCCCTTGGGAATGCCCCACAGTTTGTGAGAATAACCCATCTCTTGGAGAAAAGAGTTCCCAAGTTTTCTCAGTTTCTAAGAACTGTGCTGCTTCCTGAACTGTGCAGGCCTAAAAGTCCAACAGATAATTCTGGAGATTTTAGAATATTTAAGGACTGCTAAGATCTGCCGAGTTTCAGGTTTGAAGTCTCATCTAAAGCTCATCAAAGTTAGGAGAAAGACTTCTCTGCTCTCTCTGAGCTTTGACCCTGGGGCTCAGTGATTCCTCCCTCTGGCAGTAGCTGACAAGAAAAGCATTTAAATCCAGCCCTGATTGTGTTTTGGGCTCTAATGGCATTTGACTGGTGGTGTGCAGGGGTTCAAATGAGATGCTTGTAGTAGTTCCTTCTAGTCTTAAACTCTGTGGAAGTGCTGAAGCCTGAACCTGGGAGTACCTAGTAAGCAAACGAAGACTTGATTTTCAAATCGTCCCTGTTAAGAAACCTGTAGCTTCAGTTAACCCACATGGTTAGGGGTATAAAACGGGTTTTCAGAAGAATCAAGAGGGAGAAGTAGGGAATGTCTTGGGAAACTTTGTCCCTAAAGCTTTTACAACTTTTAAAAGTATTGGTTTACAACATCTTTTCAGTTCCTGTTACTCCTGGGTAATTGGAAGGTACCGGGAATGTCTAAAATGCCTGATTGTTGAGCTTAATACGAAATTTGGATGTGAAGTATTTTTCAAGGTCTAGGGTTACAGCTCTGGCTTGCCAAGCCAGTTTGGTGGTGCCAAGCCAGTTCACGTGAGGCATTTACAGCAGTTGTTAGAGGTGGAAATGATGAGCTGTAATGTGGCCAGAGAGTAGTAGTGTGCTGTTCTGTGCTGTAAAGGTAAACTGAAAATTTTCACTCACACTTGAAATAAGAAGTAAAAAGGCTTTTTTTTTTTAAAAAAAACAACAAACAAACCTGGAGCTGAGCTTTAGAAAAAGTGGAATCAGCTAACCAGCTGCAATTCTAGAGACTCATTGTAATCTTTTATTTCCTTCTTCCTAAAATATAAACAAAATAATCAGAAATGAAGTTAATTTTTGGCAGTGAGGGCAGATGACTTATATTTTGTTTAGCTTTTGGAAAAGTAGTTTTATAAGACACAGAATTAATGACATGTTTTTAAACACCTCTGTGATTTTTGCTCTTGGAATCCTGTGAGATTCCACACACTCTTTATGGAAGAAGCCTTTGTGATCTCAGCAGAAAACAGAGTAACTTTTTCAAGGTGAATTTGTGTTCTTACTTAATTGGCATAGCATGCATGAGTGAAGAGACCAGCAATCAGAAACAGCAACAGCAGCAGCAACAGCAGCAGCAGCAGCAACAACAGCAGCAGCAACAGCAGCAGCAGCAACAACAGCAGCAGCAGCAGCAACAGCAGCAGCAGCAACATGTCACAAGTTGGCCTGGAAAGCAGGTAGAGACCCTGAGATTGTGGGAAGAGGCCGTCAAAGCAAGGAAGAAAGGTAAAACAAAGCAGTACTTACAGTCCTGGTTTTATAAGATACTGGAGTTCACAGTTACATAGGGAGTTTAAGGTGTCAGAAAGGGATGTCTTACATGAAAATTCCATTCTTGATGTTAGAAGTCATAGCTAAAAGCCAGTGGGAGGGTGACACGACCAAAATGAATGCTGTTGCAAATGAACTCCTCCTTGCTCGCTTCCCCTTGGTCCCTGTGCTTGGATGTGGACGTAGCATCGTCAATTAGAAAGGCATGTTTGTGTCTGCTCCAAGGCAAGAGTGTGTTTTTCTGGCTTGCATGTGGTTTTTAGCTGTGTTTATGCCTATTTACCAGTTGTTAACATGTGTGCATATATATGTGTATATATACACACCCCCCACCCTCTGTCGTGGCATCATCATCCATTTGCATGTGGGTGCTTTCTGTGTCCCTTTCATCTGCTTTCCCAGTTTATTCCATTCGCTTTATCATCACGTAACTGTCTTTGCATAAAGTTTTCTAGAACTCCTAGAACTTACTCCTCTGTCTTATTTTTTTTTTGCATTACAAACTTCACTAATAAGTGAGGGCGTTTTTCATTATTGCTCGCTCACCGCTGACCTGTACCTAACGCCGCTGTAATCGAAGTGGAATAGTTCCCATTGTTGGTCTGTGTGTCAGATTTGTCAAGAACGGATTGCTTCCATTTAGTGTCCTAAGGAGGATTGGGGTTCCAATTCTCCCTTACTGCTAGCTTATTCTTTTCACAAGTTTGATTTCTAATGCCTGTCCTGTGACTCTCGTGGATTACATGTTTTAGAATAAATTCTTAGTGACCACTTACTGTTTTTCACTAGCTGTTTTTAGTAATAAATGCTTTTGACTCACCTTATTTTTTTCTTTTCTCCTCAACTTCCTTTCAGTTTCTTCCATCTTTTTTTTTTCTTTTCTAGGTCTTGTTTGTGTATTAGACTGCTAGCTCCTTTCACCTTGATTATTATTGCAGTTGAATTGAATTCTGTGATCAGACAGTATAGAAAGAGCTTATTCGTGTTAAAATGTAGCGATAAGAGAAACGTTAGATATCATCAGGCCACTGCATGGATAAAGCAAACGGGTGTCAGATTTAGAAAATCGCTTGAGATTTTTCTTCCCCGCTTGTTCCTTCCTGTGTCTTGTTCCCTCTTCCCTTCCTTCCTTACTGAGATATTGAATGTGCTTTAACAGGAACCGTGGTTTTGGACAGAACGGTGGGTGAGGGAGGTGGGTGGGGAGAAGTGTTGTCAGATTGATATTAGCTTAACTTAAATGGGGAAGGGGCATGGGGTGGGATGTGTCTGCGTATCACTGTGCTTGGAAGGTGAAGCTAGACCAGTCAGTGCCGTGCCTGTGTGCTGCCCTTTCCATGCTGGTTCTCCTGTGCCGGTGCCACCTCTTGCGTTGGCTTTACAACACTGTGGGATTTTTTTTAGTCTAATGCTATTTATTTTCACAATTTTTTTTTTTTTTTTTTTTACTCTTTCCCTTCCTTTCCACCCCTCCTAGATATGGACTTTGAAGAACCAACAGTAACCCTTGAATGGGGCTAATGTTGCTTTCAAAGTTAACTCTGTCTTGGTACATTTGTATTGCCCGAGTGGCAAGAGTGGACTCTTTGCTCCTGGCTTACCTCCTGAAACGTGGGTGTAGACTGAGCTTGGTGTCCTACCCTACAAATGTGGAATAAGACACGACTTAGACGTGCCGTAACGTTGATGTAGAATATATTTTTGTCGGTTTCTTTAGCAGTCATCCCTTCCCTTTACCCACGTCCACCGACCCGCTTCTGTTTTTGGAGCCTTCTAGTGTGGGGAGCTGGCCGGTGGTGCTGACGGATGCCTGGCGAGCCCTCCGCGTCCCGGACCCCCACTGCCCGCTCCCCCAGTGCCCAGCCCTGCCAGAGCCCACCGGCAGCAGGGCCGGGCACTGGTCTCCTCGGTTTTCCTTGTTCGGCACTTAATTCCTGCTTACTGCAAAACAAAGTAAAAAAAACAACAAAGAACATCCAGAAAACCACAAAACAAAAGAACTTGGTGTGGAGCTGTAGGTTATGTGAAAGCTGAGGACATAATGGGGGTTGAAAGATACACTGACTGGGTAGCCTTGCAAATTGCTAAGTAGAAGTACTGTGATCAGTGGAACAATTTAGTAGCAATAATTAAGACTGAAATAAGCAGGTAAATATTGAAACGAGCTTTGCTTATCAGTCCCTAATAATGACTTTTTAAAACCTTCACAGAATGTCAGTTCACCTTTGAGAAGGCTATAGAGTACGTACCATTCGGTATGTACACTCTCTCCTCTATTTATAATGTTCCTCTTGGGAGGATTTTTTTGATTGTACGGTACTGTTTTTATGAACATCGAAACCCTCTTTATAAGACAACCTCGCTTGACTTCTCAGGAAAAAAATATTGACTTGAAATGAACTGCATGAGAGTTTGTATTTCTTGTAGGCTATAGAATGTTAACAGTTTTAACTTACTAATAATTCCTAAAGAAAATTATTCCAGAATTTGTACCTGTTCTTGTTTGGTTTTTGTTTTTGTTTTGTTTGGGTTGTTTTTTTTTTTTAAATCTTGTCCATGGTTTTTTATGTGTTAAAAACTTTTTGTCTTTTTATGTCTCATTTTTAGAAGCTGCTAACTTGTGCCAAACCTCCACTGCTGCTACTACGCCTGTGACTCTTACTACTCCATTCAATATAACGTCCTCTGTGGCTTCTGGGACTATCACAAACCCAGTCACAGTGGCAGCTGCAATGAGCATGAGAAGTCCAGTAAATGTATCAAGTGCAGTTAATATATCCAGTCCGATGAACCTAGGGCATCCTGTAACTATAACAAGTCCATTATCCATGACATCTCCATTAACGCTCACCACACCAGTCAATTTACCCACCCCAGTAACCGCTCCAGTGAATATAGCGCATCCAGTCACTATAACCTCTCCCATGAACCTCCCCACACCGATGACGTTAGCTGGTCCGTTAAACATAGCCATGAGACCGGTAGAGAGCATGCCTTTCCTGCCCCAGGCCTTGCCCACGTCTCCTCCCTGGTGAAGAACTTCTAAACAGTATTAAAAAGGATTAAAATGGAATCCTTACCAGCAGTTCTTTTTTGGGGTTTGTTTGGTTGGCGTTTTTTTTTCCGTTGGGTTTTTTTTTGTTTGTTTCGTTTTGTTTTAGTTAATAATAAATTCAGACTAAGACACCGGGGCAACGTGCACCATCAGAGACCGTAGTAGCATCTTCCCCTCTTGATTTGGCTCATGTGGTTCAAACTTGAGTTTCACTGGAGCACTTCATTTAAAGTAAGTTTTACCTTGTAGCTGACTGATGCTGAATTAGAGCAGATACTTATTTGCCAGAGTTTTTTTTTTTTTTTTTAAAAAGTAATTAAAAAACAGTTGTATGTTTTATCCCCCAAATCATAACTTAGCAAATTATTTTAATCTAAACACTAGCAAAGACCCCTCTGTACCTTTAACAGGGTGGATGGCTGATTTTAACTTGCCAGTCGTTAAGCCCACTGTTTCTGAGCTAGTGTAGAATCTTTTGTCTGTGTTGATGTTTTTTTTTTTTTACGAGTAAATGAATTACAATGTTGTCATTAAAAAAAAAAAAATGCATTTTGGAGAAAATATGCATTTTACCTTTGGGAATATGGTAATTTCAGGCAGCATTCCCTATGGGAAAGGTGATACCAGCTCTGATATGCAAAGCATATGATAACTTATCATTCTAACTTCAACATATAATAGGGATTGTGACCTGATATTTGGAGATGTAAATATAACCCAACATATTACCCTAAGGGAATATAGCATTGTAGTCAACATTTTTTTTAAAAAAACTGTTATTGTTTGGTGAGAAACAGCCATGGCTGCCGGAAGAGGAGTCGAAATGTATGTAAACCTGGTCTCTGAGCAGTCAGACCCCTATGGGACTCTTATCTAGGAGCAAAAGGAGTGCTTTGAAACTTAAGAAATATTGCTTTAAGCTGGAAGATTCTGGAGGCACTGGGGATGATTTTTATGCCCTCTGCCTCCCAGTCAGAGCCTGCTGGTGTTACAGCAGGGGACAGACGTGTTAGTTGTTCACTAGAAGTTTTGTCTTATATTAAATTGTATACAGTTTTTATTCTAACCACTAACTAGGTAGGATGCCCCTCCAGGACAAGCAGAGAGCGTCTTTTAATTTCTCCCCTATTTCTTAATCAAGTGTCGTGCAAATCTGTTCAACTTTGTAAATATTTGCAAACATCATCATTTTTACGTTATTCTTCTATTGTGTTAACACATTTCTATGGATTTGTGGGAGTTGTGGGGTGATGGTTTGAACTATCCAGCCCAGAACTTCGTCACAAATGGTCACACATGTTTAAGCTACATGTGCTTTTTATTTCTTAACCTGTTTATCTGTACATAAAGTAGAAAGCAAAATCTAGGGAAACAGATATACTTTTTAGACTATCATGTCACATATTCACGTTTTTAAAACTTTGTTTAAAAAAAACAAAAAACAAAAAACAACAAAAACCACCCAAAACCCAAGACTCTACATTAAAAAAAAAAAAAAAAAAATTACAGTGGAGATGTTTTGATCTGGATGAAGTTGGAAGCTATGGAGATTAGCGTGTGTGCATTTTCACAGAGTGCTAGCAGGACTGACTAGTCAGAATGGACTGCTGCCGTTCCCACCCTGCCGTGCCCGTGCCCGTGCCCGTACAGCAGTGATTGCCAGGCTGCTGGCTCAGGTGACAGGTATCTGTATCATTACGTGAAACTGTTCTAGGGGCTTGGACTACATAGTAAAACAAAAACAAACAAAAAAAAATAATAGAGCTTAGTGTAAAATAATTTTATAAATGATCTTTTGTACTTTAGGACATCAAATTGTACAACTTTTGTATATATAAAAGCTTAGGAACTTTCTGTTTAGCAGAAAGGAAACACATTCCTACACTTTTAATGTATATGTTTGTTATAATGTCCATGTAAACATATGCCCTATGTTTGTGCCTTTTAATTAGTTTGTCTCAATAAACAAAAATGTAGAGAAGAATATGTAGCTATGACTTTGTTACCACTGTTCTTACTCCAGGTGTGTAGAGGTCTTCGTTTTTGCACGGTGTAGAACGTTGCGTGCAGGCAGCTGCATGACAGGCTGGTACGGCCGAGACGAGGCATGCGAGGCCAGTGCACCCCAGCAAAACCCCGTCCTCCCCGTAGCGTAGAGCCCCTGCGCCGCTGGGGCCTTGCATGTTGGGATGTGTAGTTTCTGAGCCATCTCTGTTCCCCGTGGCGATGATACCAAAACTGGCACCAGTTTTCCGTAGCAGGTGTAGTGTTCTGGATCTGGGTAAACGGCAGAGGTGACCCTTAGAGGAAATTTGGGTGTCCCTGAGCTGAAAAAACCCAAAGCATTAAAAGCCAATATGAAAATGTGTACTAGAAGTGGTTATCTATGAATTACTTCCAATAAACAGGTGTGAGACTTAATTGTATGTTGTCGATTACTGCAGTGTGGACAGTGGGTGCTCCGTCCAGCGAGCGTGCCCTGCTCCTGGTGGTTTTACCCCGGCAGTGTAGCAGTAGAATAAACACATTAAACACCGGCAAGGAAATTTCTCAGCCTTGACAAGAGGCTTCCCAAACCACTCACCGCGGTGCTCTTAGCGTGGGATAGGAAAAGGGCTGTTTCCTTTTTATTTTATGTTGGTTCTGCTCGAATGTACCTGGTTTATGTCCACAAAGCTGCATTAGCTAATTGTCAACCTGTTTCATTTGTACTTGGGTAAACATTTGCTTTGTGCTGTGTATCAGTGGTTCCGAGGTGTGCTCCTCAGCTGTCTCAATTCGGACATTAATTTCACTTGTAATGCCATCATACGAAATACATTAAGCTGGTTTTTGACAAACGAAAGCTGCCTGGTCAAGTAGTTTGTACGGCGTGCGTGCCACCTGCCAGTCGCCACTTCGCCCACGGCGCGAGGAGCTGCTGGCGGGGGCACCTCGTGTCGCCGCAGCGCCGGGGAGTTGAGGCTCTGAGAAAATGGTGGATGCGAAGAACAGATGCTCCTGTTACACCGAGTTAGTTTCTATGCAGCTGATGCGCTTAGCCTAGTTTATTTCATGGAAACTTTTAAGCTGGATCTAGTCCAACGTGCAGGGAAGCCTATTGCTGCCGTCGATTCGAGTGGGTTTTAGATCCAGCCCATTCAGGTCTCCGGTTGCATGTAGCTCAATAGGGGTTTTATTTTTTTCTTCTCAAGTTTCCATAAGCATTCCGCATTAGGTTAATGGCCTAGCACCGGCTGAGAGTTTTAAAGTTGAATTTTGCCTTGGAAGGATTTGTGCTGTGGAAAGTCAGAACAGTCGGATCAATGGCATGAAAGCCCGTCCTCCGGGCGAGGAGAGCCGGCGGGTGCCCGGCTGCGCTGGCGAGGCGCTGCGGGGAAGGAAGTATAATGGCACAGCCACCCACGCTGCCAGGAAATCATGGAAACGCTCTACCTTGGGCACGTTTTTTTCTGTCTTTGGAACACCCTGTCACTGCCGGAGGGTGCTTGGGGTGAGGAGAAATTTGGGATTCGACCTTTTGTGTCTTACCACTGGAGAGTCATCCCTGAGTGTTGTAAATTGGGCAGATTTCTGTCCAGTTGAGATCATGGATGAGAGGGAAAAAAACCCACGTGTTGTTCTCAGCGTATGAGTTAAATTCTATTTGTTCACAAATAAAGGAATTTTTTTCCCCCCTCTTAAAACAACTTTTTTCGTTAGAGTGGCAGAAGAAAAAGTATTTAATGTGTTTGCATTTGTCCGCGAGAGGTTTAAAGAAAAAACACCAAAACCCCAATAAGCTGTTTGAGCTGCAGCAATCCCGGGTTACATAAAGGGGCCGGGGCTGCCGAGGGATTAGTCGGTGGCATTACTGGTGGTGATAAGCCCTCCAAGTTCTGCTCGCTCTCCGCTCACTTTTATTTTAGAAACAGGCACTCTGAGCCGTATTTTGAAAGCTGGCTGAGGTTAATTTTCAAGGCTGTCCGGGTTAGATTCCCACCAAAGAAAGAAGGAAGGAAAACTTGGACTTAACGAACGCTCAGGTTTTTAAAAGCATCCAGCACTCTCGTAGTTTTTTATCTCACCACTTAGGGTCCCCAGATGGGAGCTGAGTTGTTGAGAAGAGGACTACAGTTTTTCCCTTCTGAAAACTGCCTTGCTTTCCTGGTGGCTTAAGTTCATCTGTCTCAAAAATAGATTTAACAGTATTTTCAAAAGACAGCTATTAAAAGCACTTCGAGTTTTTAAATGCCTTTGAGGTCTGTCTCACCGCTTAAGTGGACCTTCTTACTGGTGCAATTTAGGATAAATAGCTAAGTGTAAAAATAAACCTCTTCCTCTCCTAATTGTCAGGCAGAATAAAACTTAAAACTTGATCCCCTTCTACCTGTTCATTTAATTCAGCGTGTATATGCTTCTTATCTTTGGATCACTCGCTCACAGCTTCCAGAGCAGCAACTGAAGGATGACGGAGGAACTACGTGCTAATTTTTATGTCAAAAATAGCTTTCACCTTTAAAGGCGCAAGGCTCAGTGACTGTTTTCCAATTAGAAAAAGAATGCCTCAGCTTCTGTTGCGAATCCGTTTTACAGCTGTGCTCAGATTTGACTGTCAGCCCCTGGTTAAAATTTAGTACTGAGGTCTTGACCTAGAAACAAACCTTTTTTGGTACTGGTTTGGAAAAAGTATTCCAGTGCTGAGGGAAACAGAGCCAGGCTGTCCAGCTCGCTCCCCCAGCACGGGCTGCGAGAGCGTTCCCGTCACATCGGTAAGTAAAGCCCTCGTAGGGCTTAGGATTTTCTTTAAGGAAGCGTAAACGCTTTTTGAAAACCAGACAGTTGTAAAACATTTCAACGTGGGCATCTGCAATTACTGCTTGAGTTGGAGTATAGACCTCTGCTTTCCTTCCAAAGCATTTCCCATAGCTACCTCCAAAAAACAAGGGGCATTTTCTGAACGTATGGCACCTTTTGTTTTTCAGAGAAGGCAGAAACACTCCATTCACCTTTTCACTCAGTTGTTACCGCCAGCTGTCAAGACAAAAACATTTGTGTTCTGTGTTTTCTGTGCAAGGTTTGTTTTTCAGGGAATTATTGGAACCGGCTGAATTAAATTCGCTATTTTAATTCTTCATAGTTGTGTATTTCTATTCCCGTTTCTTTTTACTTCCTAGCATCATTAGCAGCTAAGACCCATGTGAAAGGACAGTAAAGAAATTTGATAAAAATCACCTGTTCCCCCCGAAACGAGCCTGGATTAGGAACAGGGATTGCAGCCAGCAAAGCTCACGGCAAGGCGCTGTGTCGCAGGAGAGATGCTGATCTGCGTTTAACTTTGGGAAAGCAAATGTTTGCGGCGCTTGCACGCACGGAACACTGAAGGTTTGCCTCTAATGTTTTCCCTCTTACTGATGTCTTTGTTCCTTGTCAAAGCCTTACAGATTTTTGCCCAGGCTAAGGGTCGCTTGGCTGCCAGACACGGACGAAACAACTGAGTGGGGAAAAATCCTGCCAGAGCTTTGGACCATCCTAAAGGCGTGCTCGGGGTCTGGCACCCACAGACCTGCTTCTGAGCCGGTCTCACTGGCCGCCGCAGGGTGCTGCCGGAGGCCGACCGCGGTGCCCGGAGGTGCGGTGTTCCTCCCGCAGCGTGTCCGGAAGGGTTTGGAGAGCTACGAGGGAAGCGGAGGCCTCGACCCGCTGCCGTTGCGGTCTCACTCTGGTCTCTGCAGAACGGGAAGTGTCTGCACGGTGTAAACTGGCTCCTGTAACTTGTAAGAGGAGATGACTTCCCGTCCGGAGCCGTTCTGGGGTCTGGCTGCGAGCTGTCAGATGCTGTAGCGCTGGATGCCGGAGATGGCTGCGTCCTGTCGGTGGTCGAAGTGATGCTTTGTTATAATCCGTCCCTCACGTTCGGCCCTGGGGCAGGAGCGGTGCATCCTCTTCCTCACCCCGCGCGTGCACCGGGCTGAGTCCCGAACTCCGAAAGGAGACAGACCCAAAAGCGGCCCCCGCAAGCAGCTCCCCTGGGGGATATGCTGCTCCGCACGTCGGGGCCGACGGGGAAGCGTGGGGGATCCTGAGCCCCCCAGGGCCGGGCAGGTCCGGGGTGGCGGCGGGTCAGGGCTGCGGGGTCCGGGCGGCTCGAAACGGGACGCCCCGGGATGAGGGGGGGGGGGGGGGGGGGCATGCCCGGCCCGGGGGGGCCACGTCCAGATGCGGGCGAGGGGATCCCCCAGGCCCCGAGGAGGGACCGAAGCGACCCCCCTGTCCCCGCTGCATTTCGGCCCGGCCGCCGCTAGGCCCCGCTCCCCGCGCCCCCCCGGGCCGCCCCGGCCCGGCCCCGGCCCCGGCCCCGCCGCGCCGCCCCCAGCTGCCGGGCACGGCGGCCGCCCCCGCCCCCGCCCGCCCGCCACGTACGTCTCCCGTCCCGGCTCCTTTCCATGGTTCCCGGCGTGACTGCTGCCTGCCGCCGCCCCCGCAGCGCGGCGCCGACCGCCGGTAAGGGGGGGGCGGGCCGGGCCGGGGCTCTTTGTGCGCCGCGCCGGGCCGGGCCGGGCCGGGGGGGGCGGGCGGTGCCTCCCGGCCTGCGCGGGCCGCGGCCCGGAGCCGCGCGGGCCCCGGCGAGGAGCAGGGGGCGGCCCCGGGGCTGCGCGGCCGAGCCCGGGGCTGCGCGGTGCGGTGGGGCCGGCGGGGCGGGAGGTGCCGCCGCTTCGGCCTCCACTGGGGCCCGGGCCGAGCGGCCCGGCGGCTGCGGCACGGCCCGGTGCGGGGCCGCGCCTGTTGCGGCTGCCCGGCCGCCCCCTCCGGAGCCGCGGCCGCAGCCCACCGGCCCGGCCCCGCCGCTTCTCCCGGCTCCCCACGTCCCGGCGGAGCCCCTCGGCCGTGCCTGGGGCCCCGCTCCCGCCGGGTACCGGGAGGGTCCCGCAGAGGCCGTCCCGCGTGGGGAGAGCCCTCGGGGAGGCGTGAAGGGGGGGGGGGCGCAGGGCGAAGCGTCCCCCGCCCCGCGTGGGGCCGGCGGAGGGACGGCAGAGCCCGGCCGGGGGGCAGCACCGGGCTGCCGGCAGCACCCGCTGCCCCCTCTGCCCCCTCGGGGCATCGCCGCTCCCCGAGCGTGACCCCTCCGCGGCGCGGGGGGCGCGGGCAGCGTTTGGGTGTTGGTGGGTTCCCACTGCGGGACCTCGTCCCCATCCCCTGCGCCCGGTCCGTGGGGCGATGCCCGTCACACCCCGACATCTCTGCCAGGGTGGGTGGCAGCGCAGTGCCCCGGTGTTGGGGGTCACCTCCTGGACCCCTGGGCTGGTGCCCAGCCATGTCTCCCCGTAAGGATGGAGGGCACCGTCCCGCCAGGCTGCTCCTTGCCCGTGGTTCCCGGCCGGTGCCGAAATTGCCACCAATGGGTTGTGGGCAGACGGAGGTGGAGAAGGGTGTGAGAGTGGCCTCACCTGTGGAAGTCGCCGTTCGAAGCAGCGCTCTCACGCGCCGTCTGTCTCGTCAGGCGGGTTGGAACGGCTCCTTTTTATTATATTTTTAAAAAGCAGCAGTCACACCTCCTCCTCACACCTCCTCCTGCTGCTACCACCGACAACAAACATGGGGGACGGAGCGGTGAGGATATCTGCGCAGGAACGCCGCCGTCCTGGGCTGACCCCTGACGCTGTGACTGAGGCTTTGCTGGTGGGGCTGTCCTGCAGCCGGGGAAGCTGTGGCCCTTCTCCTCCTCCTCCTGGTTTGTCTCTAATGACACCAGCTGAAGCAGCACCTGCTCTGCTGTGAAGCTTTTTGCGTTTTTCATGAAGGTTTTCCAATGAAAGTGTCTGGCTGGAGCCCGGCACCGGGGCAGTGAGACCCCAAAGGAGCCAGCACCTCTGTGAGGGGAGATCGGCCGGTGCCGGCGGTGGGGCTGGAGGAAGGCTTTCTGCAGTCCTCGTGGCAGAGGAGACCCAGCCCATCGTCAGCTTGCTGTGCCTCTCTCGTCGCTCCCTGTCGTTGTGCTCCCTGCTCCCGGGGCCGTCCGTGCCCTGATGTCTGACCACCCCAGCAGTGCCCGTCTCCGCCGCGGTGAGGATGTGTCTGATGCCGGCAGAGCCTTACACACCGATCCCTGGGTGCCTGCAGCCGCGGTGCTGGAGCCTTTGATTGCCAAATCATTTCCTTCAAGGACAAGTTCAAGGCACCCGTTCTCTTCCCAGCCCCGAAGTTCCCAGGAAAGTCTTGACTTTGTCAGCATTTTATTAAAAAAAGAGCTTTCAAAACAAAAAAAACCCTAACAAACCAGCATCTAACCCGTGCACCGACACTTCACCTTTTCCTCTGACCAGATCAGTGCGGCTGAGCGGGCTTTGCCGTCGCGGTGGCGTGGGCGCTGTGGTCGCCTTCTGCCCCGGGCTGATAAGCACGCGGGGAGCGAGCAGGGCTTCGGAGCGCGATGGCGAGCGCTCCGTGCTTATCTGCCTGCACAAGCACCCTGTGCGGGGGCGAGGATAAGGGGGGATGCTGCGGACAGCGGCATTTGTAAGGGAACTGCCGGGAGAGGAGCCGGAGGGTTGTTCACGTCTGTGCCGTGGAGGTAAAATCCCGGGGTGGGACCTGTGGTGAGGGGGCTGCTGCTGTAACCCTTTGGGTGCGCTCGCCGGCCAGCGTCGCAGGGTGCTTGTGCTCGGAGCTGGGAAGCTTTGGGCAGCATGAGTGGATGATGATGATGATAATTGTATACTGTAAAATATGAAAAGTGGTTAAAGTAATAAGACGGAGCCCCTCACCGCTGTGCGAGGTGGTAATGGGTCCCTCTCTTGTGTCATGGCCATCTCCGTGACCCAGCAGTGTCTCCATCACCGTGGCTGGGGTGCAGAGGGATGTTGGCCAGAGCCTCACCTCTGCTCGGTGGCACTGGGCTCGCAGCAACGGTTCAGGGACCAGGTTTTCCCAGGCCTCAGTCCTGGTTTTCACTGGGCTGCCAGTTCCCTGGGGTCAGCGCAGGAGCCAAGCGGAGGCGGTGGTGTGCGAGGCGAGCCAGGGCAGGGAGCCTCGCCAGCAAGACGGTCCCTAAATGGAATAGGGAAGTTGAAAGGGAAAAGAAATCCACCCCAGCTGGCTGAAAATAATGGGAAGCAAGAACCAGCAGTGTCCTGCGAGTGTTGGCCACTGGCCACCCTCTTCCCCTGCCCAGGGGGGCTCACCGTGTCCACCCTGGTGTTGGCAGTGCTGGAGGGGGCAGGCTGCCGTGCCCCCATCCGCGGTGCCCCCGTCCCGCCCTGCCGGCCGCCTTTGATGCGGGTGAGTGGCAGGTCCATTGTGGCCCCTTTGTGCCTCCCTCGGTTCTCCGGGTCCGCACAAAACCTGCCATGGAAACCAAAGGCAGCCGCTGCCCCAGGAAACCCGCAGGCGCAATTAGGAAATGCAAATATAAATGCAAATTCCTGCCCTGCTGTCCAGAGCCCCGAAAGTTGTCCCTGGGCCACCGGTGTCCCCAGGGGATGGGGAAGGCATCGGGGCAGGACTGGGCAGGCAGCAAGAGCCGGGGTGAGCCGCTTTTGGGGTGCTGCGGGCTCTTCCCCGGCCATCCCGTGCTCGGCGGCGGGGGGAGCGGGGCATCCCAGCCCGTGCCGAGTGGTGACTCATAGGTGACAATATGACATTGATATTTTTTTCCGTCCTCTTGGTTGCCCAGCGACAAACAAACAAACGAGTGTCTTAAAACCGCACGTAACTGCCTCGCAGGAGCTGTCCCCTCCTGCCACGGCTGAGCCTGGCCGGGCTCCGGCGTGTCCCCATCACTGGCGGTTCTGCCTGTATCTTCTGGGGTTTGTTTTGGGATGGAACTCTCTGTCTCGACACAGCTATGATGTGTGAGCCCGGCAGAGGTGAGGCAGGCTGCCGCCTTGCTGGTAGGGACCCTCCTTGCCAAAGCACACCAAGAGTAGATGGAAAAGGAGATAAAATCCACCCTCAAATAACTCCGGGAAGCACAAAAGCTTCAGGTCTTCATGCCTAGGTGGCATTTATGAGCAATGGATACTGTGACCCTTCCTGGGGTCCCCGGAGGGGCGCGGGTGGGTGGAGTGGGGGTAATGGGGCTGAAGAGGATGGAGGAGAGAGCGGGGAGGTTAAGGGGGGACGCTGATCCGAGCAGTTCCCCTCCCTGGCAGGAAGCAATGACGTTTTCTTTCCCATCTGCTGGAGCAGCTGTAGCCAGGAGCCAGGGAGCCAAGGTTGGCGTGTGGAGGGCATTGTCCACAGCAATAACGTGTGTTGGGAAGGGGGGATCCTTTATGTGCTGTTCTGAACCCAATCCAGCTGCTTAAAACCAAGCATTTGTTGATAGCTTTTATTTTTCCAAGCTGCTGTCCCGGGACCGTTCCTATCGGCGGCTGAAGCGGTGTGGGATGCGCGTCCCCACCAGCGGTGCTTTCCCCCAGCCCCAGTCTGCTTTTATGGCTGGGAAATGAGCGCTGACTCCTGGAAGCGGTGTTTCTTCCTTCTGCCTGACAGCTCGTCGATCCCTGCCCTCGCTCGCTTCCCCAGGGAAGGTGCGCGCAGCCGGGCGCGCCGGCGATGGAGCCTTGCCGCTGTCCTTGGCGAGGGAAGCAGAGCTTGAGCGGGGGGGAAACAGGCGGATCGTCGCTGGAGGACGGAGCGTGGCGCTCTGCGAGATGGGTTACGGGGACGTGCGGGCTCAAAGCTGATTTTAACATTTGCCTCGGTTACGGAGTCAGTTGTCACGGTGGGTTTTTTCTTTGCCGATGCACTTCCAGGTGCCATTTAGGGGGGGGACGGGGGGACCGGGACCCTGCGGGTGCTGCCCCTTGCACCTTTGCAGAGCCAGGCTGGGCATGGGCAGAGGGGGAACGGTGGCCGGAGCGTCGGCCGATGGAGATGGGTCGCGTGGGAGCATGTCCCGGGGCTGTAAGGCAGCGGTGGAGATGGGGAATGGCCTTCGGGAGGATTTCTGGGCTCCTGGAGCCTGAACTGTTGCTTATAAAATCCTCGTGGCTTTGAACCTCCCTGGTGGTCGGGCCAGTGCGAAGCAACTGGGATGGGACAGTGATGGGGTTCGATGTGAATTAATTATGCAAATGTAAAAATAACAAAACAGAAGGCAGATGGTTTTGTGAAGAACGTGGCCCGGTGTGGTGGCCGGGCACAGCGAGCGAAGGGGGCAGCGGGCAGAGCTGCTGCTCGGGATTTCCCTCGCTGCCGAGAAACGGGGCCGTGCTGGCACGGAGCAGACTGTGCTGCTGGGCTTGAAAGGAGACTGGGAGCTTATCTGAGCACTGGCCTGGTTTCAAATCCAGGTTAGCATCCCGTGTAACATCTGTATGAAGCCGTGATGTGCTGTGATGGAGCAGAAGGAATGGAGCAAACTCAATTCTCCATCTTTCAAGGGCTTCTCTCTCCCCCGTGAGCCCCGTCGTGCTGGGGATGGAGGAGCCTGTTCCTGGGACTGGCTGGAAACGCTTCTGCAGGAGGAGCCTGGCGTCTCGGCGTTAATTAAATATCCGTCCCTGGCGAGGTGTAGCGTTTCAAGCAGGTTCTCCTCTGCTGAGCAATGTCACCCGGCGCGAGGGAGGACAAAAGAGCGGCGCGATCACGGTGTGACGCGGTGTCCCAGGACAACGAGGATATGGCAGCGCCCGAATTGTTGGCTTGGCGCTTTCGCGGGGTAGCTTGCATCAGCCATATGGCTTAGTGACTCATAAAAAAAAAAAGCTCCTCCATTTGCAACTTAATTAGTCCCTTTCTTCCCCCTGCTCTTGGCTCGCAGCGATCCCGACTTCAGGCACAGTGCTGAGCGGCACAGCGGGCTGAGCTCCTGCCTTCGGCGCGGCGGCGGCACGGACTCGTCCTGGATGCCAAGGGATGGGCGATGGTGCTGGGTGGCCGGCATGGGCATCGGGCAGCAGCCTTTTCTCTGGCTGAGTGCCACGCGTCGCTACTGTGCCATGTCACAAGGGGCTGGGAAGGAGAGAGGTGAGGGAGGGCAGACTGGTCTTCTGCTTTGCCTCTGCACCCAGAATCCCTGCAGGGTGACCCCAGGGCTCCCTCGGCTTCCCTGGAGAGGCTCTGCCAGGGCATCCACCTGCTCACCTCCCCGTCTGCGCATCACAGTGTCCCCATGGCTGCATCTCCCCGTCGTCCCCCTGTGCCGCCCTCGTCCTCTCCCCGGGGATGCTGGAAGCTGCAGAGGCGGTGGTGGACGGGCAGGACCTTCCCATGCAGGTCCCCCACCATCCCTGGGGGGTTTCACCGCACACGTGGCGTGGAAACCCCAGGGCCATCCTCCTCCTCGGCTGTGGTTTAGCACCCTGAGGGACTGGCAGCCCGCCACACGGTCACCTTTCAATCTTTATGCCAGACCCCGATGGCCAGGGGCATGTCCTGGTGAATAATTCACCGTGCCGGCGGTGAGAGTTTTACTGACTAATTTTGTTTCCATAGAAACTCGCGTGGTCTCGCTGCTTCGCGGAGCCTCGGGCGAATCAATATGGGTTTTTTTTTTTTCTTCCCTTGGACGGTGAGCGATGGCCCTTAGACCCTGACGGCGGGAGAGCAGCGGCCGGAGGTGCCGTTGGCTGGGAGGCACCTCGCCGCTGCCTTCGCCTGCGCAGCCTCCTGTCCGTCCCTGCAGGATGCCCAGGATGATCCCACAGAGACGATCTGTGCCGCTGGGCTGGGGCAGGGTAAACCCAGTCTAATCCCAGTCCATTCCAGTCTATTCCCAGTACATTCCTGCTATGCCAAGAGGTGGAGGGGAAGGGGCTGCCTCTGCTCAGGCTCTTTCTTTATTTTTTTCGCTTCTTGTCCTTTAATTTCTTTGGATCTTGACCTAAAATGGCAAATTAGCATTTGTGAATGAGTTATGCTGATTAGCCAGGGAATTAGCCCCCAGCCTGGGTTCACTTTCGCCCGCTCCCCGTTAGGTGCTTGCTGACCAAATCTAACCCAAAAGTTGCCCGGTCGTGGCTCCTCCATGCACCCTGACCTGGGTCCAGCCCCGGGAAGAGCCACACACCTTTGTCCCCACAGGAATTTTTATTTTCTTTGACTCCCTGCAGCTTCCCGGTGCTTTTGTGCGGAGCTGGCAGCACAGAGGGAGAAGAAGGGACAAGCTGCTGGAGATGGGTTTGTGTGACATATAACACAGGGCTTTGGCCGGCGTCGGCGGGGAACGTGGGCAGGCACGAAGGTGCTTGGGCTTCCCTCCTGCCAGGCTTGGGATGCATGGGTAAACTGAGGCAGGGAGTTTGGCGATGGGCACAGGGCTTTCCCACGGGCCGGAGGCAACGCTGGCACCTGGACCTTGCACCCGATGCCCCTCGCAGCTGCTTCAGAGAAGCTCGGAGCTGGGTTTTCAGCCGGGACGCGTGTGTGTTGATGTCGGCAGCGAACGCCGGAGGAGGAAAGGTCGTCACTGCTCAGCCACCCCATGGAATAATCTTATCTCGGCCTCTCTGCTTCGGGCCATCTCTTGCATTTAATTCATCACGCGTCGGTACGAGGTGGGGCTGGCCAGAGATGCGCTCAGACCGTGCAAAGGGCTGCTGGGTTACTTTAATGGCTCACACTTGCTTGACCTATTTTTTTTTTTTTTTAATCCCTTCCTGGAAACGTTATTTCATGTTTGAATTCCCTCAACTATTTTAGGAATGTCGTCCTACCAAGATCAAATTACCCTCAACGAAACCGGCGCGGGGCGGCCTCGCAAGGCAGGCAGCTTTTTGATGAAGATCTAGGTCTACCTCGTTAATACGGGCTTCGTTTGGGGCGGGGGCTGTAATTCTGGCGTGGCAAACGTGTGAAAGCCGGGGATTAGCGCGGCACAATGCCGTGCGGGGGGCTCTGCCCTCCCTTGGCAGAGAGGGCTGGGGGCATCCTGGCGTGGCCGGTGGTGCCGGGACCCCGGGGGCTGGGCAGCAGCCCTGCGGATCCCGCTGCACGCTGGCACTGGTGGGAGGAAGGTGGGTGCTTTGGGTACCGCTCCGGGGGTGCGAGGGGTCCGTGGTAGAGCCCTTCCTGCCTCTCCTGTCCCAGCTGAGTGCAGCACCCCACGTTTTAGCTGGGTGTCGATGGTTTATGAGCTGGGTGGGTGCTGTGGGGGGCCGACATCTGGTCGGCTTGCAAAGGGCCCTCATAAATCTGTCCGGGAGGATGGCATGGCCGGCTGCAGCCAGGCGGGCAGCAGGTGCCCCGAGGCAGCAGCAGCTGCCTCTTCTTCTCCTAAATGTGGTTATTGTGCATTCCGGAGCGCAGGTCCGTGGGCTCTCCGGGAGCACCGTCAGGTCAGAGTGCCCGAGCGATATTGCTGCCGGTGGCGGGGCCGGGATCACGCCGTGGCTCTCCCTGATCCCCTCTGGCTGCTCCTCTGGCTTTGTACACTGCCGGTGGAGCCCAGAGGGAGTTTCCTTCTGCAGAGAGGTACGTGCCGCGCAGGTTCTCCAACAGGGCTTGCTCCTGCTCTCCTCCCTGATTGCTTTTCACTTTGGAAACGGCTTAAACCCGGCCATTTTAATACGCGGTAGAACCAGTATTAAAGGGAATCCTCAGGTGCTTATTTGCTTCCGTGAAAAAGGATTTGCTGGCCAGCAGTTTTCCCAGGCTGCGGGCGCGGGGGGGTGCACGTCCCCTGAGGCCGACAGAAAGGGATGGAGGGGATTTTGGAGAGACTGGTAAGGCCCATCCTGGGCACTACGGGAACTTTTGTTCCTGATCATTTACTTTTCATCCCGATTTCAATCCTGTGACAGTCACACCTGCAGCCACCCAGCAGCCACGGTCCCGGACTTCTCATTCCCGTATGGAGCCATCCCTTTGCAGGAGCCTGGCTGCAGGCACAGCTCAGCAAATCTGCCCTGGCCGAGGCCGTTATTTCTGGTTTCATGTCCCTAGTTTTGAGGCTTCCTCCGAGAATCTTCCCTCCAGAAGCCGGGGTGCCGGCAGCCCTTGGCTCCAGCAGCGTGGCAATAGCAGGGAGAAGGGCTGGGCTGGTTCAGCGGGGTTTGAGCAATCCCATCTGTTGTCTGAGCTGCAGCAGACGCCGGGAACGGAATATTTGCGTTCAGCGCTTGGTGCCAGGGCTCTTCCCAGGGCCGTGAGCGATCAGTCCCGGTGCTTTTACAGCTGTTCACTCCTCCGGCCGGGCCGCGTTCCTCGCAGAGCTGAGCCACTCTTATTTCCAGCATGACGTTACTGGTTCCACCGACCCCCGGGATTATCCAGCTGCTCATCCATGCCGGTCCTGGATGGCTGACGGCCGAGCTGCGGGCAGCCTCCTCCATGCTGGAGCAGCATCTTGGACCATCCCGGCGCCACGGTGCGCCCTGATGTGAGAGGTCTGTTCCTGCGAGGTGTTGAGTGCCCCGTGCCCAGACACCAGCGTGGGCAGGGCAGGGTGCTGCCCCCGATGAGCGTAATTAAGGGTTTCTCTGTGGCTGCCGAGGTCTCGTTCTTGGCTCTGGCTCAGTCCAGGGTGGATCTGAATTGTGCAAGTTGTTAGTGGCTCAGGTGGGAGAAGGGGCAGAGTGCACCCATGGGCTGGCAGGGGTGAGCCTCCTCTGCGGGGTCTCATTTTTTGGTTTTTTAAGTGGTGAGCTAATGGCAGGAGCCGGACCCCACAGTCTGCCAGTGCCTGAGCGCAGCGTGCAGCGAGAAAGCAACCACAGACACGTGTGGCAGAGCATCCTGTGCCATCCTGGCTGGGCGGCGATGGCAAAACCAGAGCTGCCTGGGTGGAAGCTGCTGTGGAGGTGGCAATGCGGGAGCCTTTCCGGCAGGTTTGCTGGTACGGCGGCACGGCAGAAGGGCCGGCGCTGGCTCTGCACCTGGCCCCCAGCCTGGCCTTGGGACACCACCTGGCAATTTTCTCCGCAGCACAGGTCATCGCCGGGACAGCCATGGCTGCTGGGTGCGGAGGTGGCTCAGCTGGGAGCTGCCACTGTGTCCCCAGGGTTAGCTGGGACTGGGCACTGCCCGTGCCCTGCGGCTGCTGACCCTGGTGAGTCGGGAAGTTTACCCCTTGCTGCTGGGGCTGGTGGGGGGCGCAGGGCACAGTGCTGGCCCCACCAGGGTCCCTGCGGCCACCTCGCTGCTCCCGGCGACCCGCGGGATGGGGACACGCGCACCCAGAGCTTGCAAAGCTTTTAAGCTCCTCCTGTGATGGGCGCAACAGAAGGGCGAAGGATTATGCCTGTGCCCGGGTTTGGATGGAGCTGTACCGGCGTTCAGGGACATTTTTGCTGGGAAGGCCTGCTTTAAGGCAGGAAGAAAGTTGATCAGGCAACAGCTAAACGAGTCGTCGCAGCCTAATTCTGCAGACAGCGGGCACGCGGCAAAGGGCAGCCCAGCCCGCGCCCCACTGCGCCCCGAGCGAGCCCGCCCCCGTGCCTGGGCTGGCAGCTGGACACCCGCTTTCTTCTTGCCTTTTTGGGAAATCCAAAGGATTTTGCTTTTCCTGGCGTCTTCCCAGCCCCTCACTGACATCACAGAAATAAGGGCTGGAATTGTGCAGAGCCCCTTCCCGGCGCTCTGGCTGGGGATCCTGCTGCCCTCCCCACCACTCGCCTCGAGGTGCTGGTGGGGACAAGCAGGAATTGGGGAGGATCCTGCAAATGCAGCTCCTGGTTTATCTTTTAAATTAACTCCTGCCCATGTCGTGACGTGCTTTTCCCTGGATTTTAACTCATACTAGTGTAGCCGTTTCCATTTCTCTGGGTTAGTGGCAGGACTTTAAAAAATGGTTTTAAAAACCTGTATTTGCAGTGTTTCACCACCGTCAGCTCTGCCCGCAGTGGTGTCTGCCCTGAGCCGCCCTGGTCTGCGCCAGGGGCACCGGCTGCCCCTCGGTTTTGCCCTATGTGCCCTTCACCACAGCCTCCTGCAAGTCCTGCGGCCTCCGGGCATATCTCAGGGGCTGGGAAGGTCCCAGCACGGTCCCTCGGCGTTGTTTGAAGCCAGATGTGCAGCAGAGCCTTTGTGGCGTGTAAATATCTTGTCTCCATCCCTAATTTAGTCCATTTTCCGACCAGAAGCATTCAGTTACTCGGCGCGTCGCCGTGCACAGTCGCGCTCTCCAGCAACTCCATTTCCATGAGTTGTCCCAGACTCTCGTGTCGCGGTGACACCATCCCCGGACCAGAAGTGTCCCTCCCCAGTGGGGAAGGGGCTTGTGTGGGTATTGCCAGCGCCTGGCACAGTGGTGGCCCTCATGGTGGCAGGGAAGACCTTAAATACACAACTCAAAGGTCCAATGCTGGGAGACAAAAGCCCCTGACCACCGGCGCTTCTTGTTGCTTTCTAGATCTTGGGATTTTTAAATGGACCTGGCATTTCCAAGCACATTCCCTGATTTTGGGGGCTGATTTTACTCTCTGAGGTTTCTGAGCTAGCGTGGCGTTTCCGAGCTGATGGTTCTCTGCAAAAGTTCTCGTCTTCGTATCCGGATCATGGGTGTATTTGCAGTGTATCCTATATGAGCTGTTTTCCCCTCGATGTCCAGGCTTTCCCCATCCTCTTGGAGAAGCCGCATCTTTCAAGGAGTGTGTGTACCCTGTGAATGTGTTATAACTCAGTTTAATATGTGACTAAACCAGCCATGCAATATTGCAATTAAAGTATAATACCAGAGGTGCGAACAACTCCGGCTTTTTGCTGGGAATGAGTCATGACAGCAGAGGAGGAACCGAGAAGCAGCATTTTATTAATTGACTCCAGCAGATTTATTTGTCCTGGGTGAATAGAGCTGGGCAGGGCTGTCGGAATTGTTCCTGCTCCGCTCGCCCAGCGCTGCTCCGTGCCTGGCTCCTGGCGAGCAGGAGGTGATCCTGGGGACGGGATGAGAGCGGCCGCGGCGATGGAACCAGTTCTTGGCTGGGTGGTCTCTTAAATGCTTTTTGTGAGTGAGCTGAAGGTTCCCAGTGCTCTTTGGAACGGGACCCTGGAGCCCGGCAGCGAACCTCCGGCTGCGTTTTCCCAGGTCCGGGGAATCCTTGTGGGGTGGGATCCGCATGAGGCTGTTGGCATGTGCCTGGGGTCTCCAGCTGCCAGGATTACAAAAAAGCCAGGAAGGGAGAGCGAAGCGTGCCCGCGGAGCAGGAATCGTTCCCCTGTCCTCTGGAGGTGTCGGCAATTCCTCGGGGTGCTGAGCCGGAGCAGGGCTGCTCCCGGGATGAAACAAGGGTCGACCAGCATCGCCAAAGGAAACCTTTTCCCAGAGTTGGTGCTGAGTTTCCCAAGTTTTGCAGGTGCTTTTGCTCTTGGCAGCCTCTGGAAGCCCCTTGGAGCTGCTCGGAGCCCGGGTGACCTTCAGAGGCGACTGCTCCGCTTAATGGCTTTGAATCTGATTATGCCCCGTTTCGCTGAGAAATGTGCTTGGCGTGTTCTTCCGAATGAAATACCATTTTAGGGGCAGTTATCTTGAACTCTCTGCCTGCCGCTTAGGAAAAAGCCTTTGAAAATGATATTATGGATCACAAGTGTTCCTGGGGTAATTCTGTTTCAACAGCGGAGTTAATCCAGAACTGAATTTGGCCCTGCATTTCCAAATGAGAAGCAGGAGCTGTATAATCTGTTTATGGTTTTAAAGTGAATGTTAATCTTGGATTTGGTGGCTTTTCCCAAGGGTCGATTTGCCGTGCTGCAGAGTATTTTAGCCCCCTGCTCTGAAACTCTCTGAGCTGACTCCGGTTTTTATTTTAAAAAGAGAGTTTGCTGTGTTTATAAATACATGTCAGACCTGGAAATGTTAAATCTGGGGAGCCCTCAGCGCTGGAAGTGATGCCATTTTTCTTACCTTGCGTTTTGTTTGTACAGCACCTGGCACGGCGCACCCGAGCTCCGGTGTGCCAGCCCCGCTGCCAGGGATGGGACGGTCCCGCAAGGACGTGGGCGGATGGGCCGAATTGAATGGAATTTCCCCAGTTGAGACGGGGATCTCACGGTGCCCCTGGGTGCTCTGTCCCACCGTGACTTTCTCCCCTCTCCCCTCCGCAGGTGGGAGGATGCTGCAGCGCGCCGGGGGCTGACGCGCGGTGCCGCCGGCCACGGGGAGCGGGACCCCCGCCACCTGCCCATGCTCCCCGCCGGCTGCCGGGGCAGCGCCCCATGACGAGCGGCGGCGGGCACCCGCCTTGCCACAGCTGGGACCGCAGCCGTCGTGCCCTTGCGCCAGCCGTGCCACCATGACGAGCCTCTTCCGTCGGAGCAGCAGCAATGGCAGCTCGCGCGGCGGCTCCTCCGCCCAGGAGCTCAACAACAGCCGCCCCGCCAGGCAGGTCCGCCGGCTGGAGTTCAACCAGGCCATGGAGGACTTCAAGACCATGTTCCCCAACATGGACTACGACATCATCGAGTGCGTCTTGAGGGCCAACAACGGCGCCGTGGACGCCACCATCGACCAGCTCCTGCAGATGAACCTGGACAGCAGTGGCTGCGATGACAGCTCGGACTCAGAGGACAGCATCCCCCCCGAGGTAGCCCCCCAGTGGTGGTCCTGGCGCGTGGCTATGGGTGGGGGTCCCCTGCCTGGACTCCCGGCCACCACGCTGGCTTGTCACGAGCGGGCAGCTCCATCTCGTCCTCCACTACACCAGGTTGCCCAAAGCCTCATCCAACCTGGCCTTGAACACTTCCAGGGATGGGACAGTCACAACTTCTCTGGGCAACCTGTGCCAGTGCCTCACCACCCTCGGAGGAAAGAATTTCTTCCTTGTCTCTAATCAAAATCTCCCCTCTTTCAGTTTAAAGCTCCCGTCCTCTCTGCAGCCCATCTCATCCCCTCTTTGGTGCCGTGCATGGGGGCTCGGCCCGGCGGGGAGCGTTTCCCCGGCTCACCCTCGTCCCGTTCTCTCGCTCTGCAGATCTTGGAGCGGACCCTGGAGCCGGACAGCTCGGACGAGGAGCCCCCTCCCGTCTATTCCCCCCCTGCCTACGAGAGCCAGGCGTTTGGCAGCCGCTACCCCCGCGCGCCGCCCACCCCACCGCCCAGGTGAGCCCCCAGCCCCGTGCCGCAGCTGCACCGCCACTTCTGCTCATGGTGGCTGGTAAAGCATCTGCCCTGCGCCGGTGCCCTGGGGGTTGTGCTGCGCCTTAGCTGGCGCCTGCAAGGGGCATCTGGCGTCAGATCGGTGGGAGATGAGTGAAGCTCACAGCTGGCTAAAAAATCCCTGCGAGGCCCTAAAAAGTGAACAGCTGAAGGGCTCGGAAAGCTGCCCCGGCAGCATGTGGAATGGCAGAAATCAGCTCCTGGTGGTGGGGAGCGCTCGCCTCCGCTCGAAGCACTAGGCGCTGGGCGGCTGGCACCCCACGCGTCCTGGCTCTCGGCACCCCGGGTTGGTTCGAGTCGCTGCCGCCGGGTCGCTGAGCCCCCGGGGGTGTCCAGCGCCGTGGATGCGGGCTCAGACCCACCGCACCGCCTCAGCCGTCGGCTCGGGGCTGGCGAGACGGCGAGCGCCGTCGGCGAGTTTCTCCCTCACCAAAGGCACTGTCTGTGCTTGCCCCGCAGGACGGACGTGCCAGGGCCCGGCAGCGCCCCGGCGCCTGGGCGCTACAGGAACTGGAACCCACCACTCCTGGGCAACCTCCCCGAGGATTTCCTCCGCATCCTGCCCCAGCAGGCTGCCGGCATGCAGGTGAGCTGTGCCGCCCCTTCCAGCCGTGCCTTGGCTCCGTGCCGTGCTGTGGAGTACCAAACCCGGCCCTTGGCCACCCTGAGCCTGCAGCGCCAGCGCTCGGAGAGCACCTGGGTACCGGGCACGGACTAAACCCAAAGTCTCGTTGTTCAAGGCGAGACTGAAGTGGGCAAGGTGCAAAAAGGGAATCTTCCAGTGAGGCTTTGATGTTTTTCCTGCCATTAGCCCAGTGGTTAGTGCCAGAAATGCCACTTGTGTTTTAAATTATTTGAAAATCTTACCTGCTACCCTGGTAAGAGGGCAGCAGGACCAGCACACGCTCCTGGGGAGTGCGGCGGAGCTTGGGGGGAAAATCGAGTGCAAAGCAGAGGATTTGCCCCTGGAAAGTCAAGAGCCCACGTGTGCATCATGGTGGTTTTGGAGTCCCAAGGCTTGGGGCTGCAGGTGCCTTTGGTGCCTTTCTGCCCGCGTGGGGCAGGCGGCGGGCAGTGCCCCGTGGGGAACGAGCAGCCCCAGCACAGACCACGCTGGGTGCCTGGCACAGCTCCGGGCACACCGCATCCCTGGGGCATCCCTTGACCCCTTTGCTGCACGGCGAGGGGCTGGGGGTGCTGCAGGCACCCTGCCTTCCCTGTGCATCGGCTCCTCGCTCCGTTTTCGGCTCCAAAGGCAGCCTGCTGTGTTTTCATAAATGACTGCCCTGGAAGCTGAGCTTCGCGGGTTATATTGCCTTTCTGGGAATAGGAACGTGCGAATTCATTCGGGCTCAGGGGGAAGAGAGGAGCAGCTGCCCTTTTCTTTCCCCGGTAATTGTGTGCTTTTTCTTTTTATGAGTCTCTGAGAGCAGCTACAAATCAGACAAACATTGCAGGCGAGGATGAGGCTGCGCCGTACAGCTCAGCTCTGCTGCTCCCCGGGCACAACCGCGCCGGGAGCTGGGGAGAGCGCGAGGAGCCTTGTGCAGGGACGTTTGTCAGCGGGAAATTGCAGCCTCTGCTTTTTCGAGAGGGGGAAATACGAGCAGCGACGCTGGCTGAGACCCTTCTCGCCCGCCTCCGCACCACGTTCTGTCTTGGCTCAACCCCACCTTTTAAAGTTAAAAATCTTTGCAAGTCTGTGCTCTGCCACGGAGCTCTTCCGGAGGCACCAGTTCCTCCCCGTGCCACGCTGACCCCAGACCTTGCTGGTCCTCGTTCCCACATGGGATGTCATCCCCTCCTGCCTCCCTCCCGTCCCCCTTCCCGTCGGGCAGAGGCAGCGGTGCCCTGTCCCCCTTTGGCAGCAGCTGTTGGGCGCTGGGTGCAGGGACCCCGTGGAGGAGCTGCAGTGGATGGCGGTGGGGCTGGAGGTGCAGCACGGAGCCTCCGCACGTGCCAAGGCCACCGACCAACCAGTGCCTGTGTTTGCCTCTGCCCAGGGCTCCCATGGCTGCCGGCAGCCCGCACCGCGGGGGCTCATCCCACGGGGCCAGGGCTCCCTGGAGCAGGAGCGGCGCTGGAAGCAGTACCTGGAGGACGAGCGGATCGCGCTCTTCTTGCAGAACGAAGAGTTCATGAAGGAGCTCCAGAGGAACCGGGATTTCCTCCTTGCCCTGGAGAGAGGTGAGAAGGGCCCTCAGAAACATTTGCCTCTGCTTTTTCGGGTGCATGCCTCCCACTGTGGTGCTGCCCACCGGCACCGTTGCCCTGCCCATAGCATCATGGCTTGTGCCAAAGCAGAGCCAGTGCAGGATGCGGCCAGGCTGGTGGTGGATGGTCTGACCTGCTGACATTGGGCCATGGGCTGCTCCCCAGATTCCTGGCTCCTGGTGCTGAGCCATCTGCCACGAGGCTCTCTTCCTGCTGCCGCCTCTGGCAAAGCCCAGCCAAATCCATAGCAAGGAGCCTCGGAAACGTCCTCCGAGCCCAGCCTGGCCAGTGCGCCCTCCCGGCTCTGTGCCCTCCCCAGGTGCTGGCAGGGCCTGAACCGGAGAGCAGTTTTGCCACAACTGCTCCTTTCCCCCCCACCACGCTCCTTCCCGGCGAGCCGGCAGCTGGCTGTTCGCCCGGTGCCACGGGGAGGCCTCAGAGGTGTTGGTGGTTTCGCTGCTGCTGAGCAAAGAGCCGCCCTTCCCCTCCCTCGCGCTGCCACCGGCCCGGAGCTCCCCGGCTGGGTCTCCCCCAGAGGGTCCTGGCAGCGCCCTCACTGCCGGGCTCAGCTGGAAAACCACCGGCACGCTTGTGGCACACTCGTGGCACACTCGTGGTTCCTCTGCGGTGGCGAGAGGAGCGCTGCCACCGGCTCCCACCGAACCACTTGTGGGATTCTGGCGCCGGGGCAGTGAAGGCGCTGGGCGAAAGCCATGGCCCTCTCCTGCCATGCCAAGCGTGCCGAGCCCAGCCGGGTGCAGAGGACAGCAGCCTCGTGCCCCAGTGGCACTGGGGAGACGTCTGCTGTCCGTGGAGCACGGCAGAGACCAGAAGCGCATCCTCGGGGAGTGGGACACTCCAGGGAGCTTTTATGGCTTTTTGGTAGTTCCTTCCTGCCCGGAGCGCGGCACGTCTTGTCCCACTGCAGGACGTACCGTGGCAGGAGGCGCCTCCACGTTACCGTGGGCTGCGCAGAGGCTCCCCGCTGGGCTGGGTCAGGCCGTTCCGCGGCGGCCGGGCTGTGGTGGGATGCCTGAGCTCCCTCCCGCGCCATCAGCCCGTCGCTCCGCAGCCATGGGGGCTGTGAGAGCAGGGGGGAGCGGAGCCGGGTGTGCTGCCTCGGGGGTCTGTTCGAGCGGGGCACGGGGCTTTTTATTTTTCAGATCGATTGAAATACGAGTCCAAAAAATCCAAGTCGACCAGTGTTGCTGCCAGCAACGACTTTGGTTTCTCCTCTGTATTATCAGGTAACTTTGGAGATGCAGGTGAGCATCACCTCTCCTCACCCTTCCCAGCCCTCTGCCGCTGCCTCCCAGGTGGCTGCAGAGGGAGGAAGCTGGCTGATCCTTCCCTGCTGCCCCCTGGCACGGGAGAAGAGGTGATGGGTGATGGGGATGGGTGCTGCTGCCATCTCTGCGTGGAGGTGCTGCCGCGTCCTGCCTGCGTCCATCCCTGCGGGTGGGAGCTGGGATCCAGTTCCCAGGGGAGACAAAGGCCTCCCTTGTCTCGGCCGGAGGGGAGGATTGTCCCTGGGATGCGTAATGACTCTTCCCGGGTAATCCTGATTAACCTCGGGGAGCGGAGCAGCTGCCCGGCTTCAGAATTAGAGCTGATGCCTGCCCGTGTCCCAGCGCGGGGGCGGGCGAGACGCGGTGGCCGGGCGGCGTGCCGGAGCTCCGGCTGGGCACGCGGCGCTCCAAGGGCACCCGGACCTGGGGAAGAGGCGTGGGCTGAGGGAAGGGGGCACAAGGACACGGCCGTTGGGGTCGCTGGTCCACCTGGCCGAATCACTGGGATGCCTGAACTCCTGATCCAGTGGCCCTGCCATCCCGAGCACTGAGCGTGGGCACAATCGAATATCCAGGGGGAGGATTTGGGGGTGCTGTCCCAGAGCAGCACAGAGGGAGACCCCCACCCTCCAGCGGTGCTGGTGGTGGGACTGAGCTGCCGCTCGCCCCACATGCGCTCGCGGGCGGCTGCCGGTGAGCAGCCCCGCAGGGCTGAGGGCGTGGGTGCTGCGTGCCAGCGTCTCTGTGCCCACCATCTCGGGGGTTACATCTGCAGAGGGTCCTCATCCGGAGCCAGCCCCACCACGTCAGTGCCCTTGTCCTCCCTGCTCTTGCTCAACTCTGCTCCTGGCAGGGCCAGCGCTGGAATTGGGTCATGGAAGTGATTTGTCTGGAGCCTCCCCTCGCCACGCACGTGCTCCCGGTGACCAGATGTTTGCCTTCCAGGTGATGAAGCCCCCTCTGTAACCAGCGAGGCCGGCGGTGCCGTGTCTGACGATGCCTTATTCAGAGACAAATTGAAACACATGGGAAAATGTGAGTCGGTCTGCGGGCTCCGCGATGGCAGCGGGGGCAGCTGTGGGCTGGAGGGGCGGTGGGCGCAGGGTGGGCTGGGGAAGAGCTGGCGGCGTTGCCCAGCGCTCGCCCAAGCCCTGCAGCGTGTCCACTACCACGTGTGCGTGGAGCTTTCTTGTCACCTCTGTTGGCAGCTGGGCACAGGCGTCCCCGTCACCCTGCGAGTGACATGAGGGCTGGCACGTTGGTGGGCAGGGCGCAAGCCATTGCACGCTGCGGTGGCACGGTGTGCTCAGCCCTGGCAGCAGTGCTTCAGGGTTGAGTTTCCATCTGCATTTTACAGCCCTGGGCTGGTGCGTCCCAGCCCCGCGGTGCTCTCCTGGCCCTCCGGGATCTCCTGTGCCGCACACTGGGGCTGGGCGCCGGTGCCAGCACAGTGCGTGGGAGATGGGACATGTGGGTCTGCACTGTCCGTCTGTCCCCAGTGCACGTGTGGGTCGTGGTGTGAGTCAGGGATGCAGGTGGTGGTGGGGAACAGAGGGGTTTCTGGGCAGGGTTTGTGGAATCCTAGAAAAGCAGAGGGTTTGCCGTAACTCCTCCTTTTCCAGTCCTTTCCTCTTAGCAAGTCACAGCTGGCTTCTCCCGTCGCAAAATAGACTGAGGGCTTTGGGCTGCTTGAGTGGGGCTGCAGCCAGCTGAGACCCCGGAGATGTGGGTCAGTCGTGGGTAGGGAAGGTCAGGAAAACCCCAGTCGAAGGGTAAAAAGGTCGAAGGCCAGGTTGGATGGGGCTTTGAGCAACCTGGTGTGGTGGAGGGTGTCCCTGCCCATGGCAGCGGGGTTGGAACTAGATGGTCTTGAAGGTCCCTTCCAACCCAAACCGTTCTACCTTCCAACTCAAACCGTGGGGCATCAGGGAGCGGGTGTCTCTCACATCACCACTGCTTTGGGAAGGGGTTTGGGTGAGACCCTCACCCAGCTGCTTCCTTCCAGCAACACGCAAGAAGCTGTTTGAACTCGCCAGAGCCTTCTCTGAGAAGACAAAGATGAGGAAATCAAAAAGAAAACACTTGTTGAAGCACCAGGTGTATCCTAAAAGGGGCTGGGGAGCTGCAGGGGGGTGCGGGGCTGTTGGGGCGGCCTTGCTCAGGTGCTCCCGGGGGCTCCCCGAGGCCTCTTGCGGGGCTGAGAAGGGCAATTGTGGTGCCATGGCCACAGCCTGGCCCCACGACTGGTTTTCCTTAGCGGAGAGCACAGGCTGGGGACGGCGGCTTCCACGGCAAATCTTCTCGACGACGTCGAAGGACATTCGTGCGGTAAGAAACACCGTGCCGTGCCGTGCCGTGCCGTGTGTGCTGTCCCACGTGGCTCTCCTATGAGCGTGTGCTTGCTGGGATGACCAGAGACGGGATCTCCACTTTTGGGAAGCCTCGTGGCTGGCAGCTGGGCTGTGCCGCCCTGCAGGATGTGTAGCCCGGGGTTGGGGCACAGTCCTGGCAAACCTGTCATCAGCCAGATTTGCACAGAGGTGGGGCTCAGCAGTGGGTTTTGTGCCAGCGCCATCCGTGCCAGGACTGGCTCAGGTGTAGCCGCGTGGTAGAAATGCCCCCATGGGCCAAAACCTCCTTCCAGCATTCTCAGGCATGTTCTGGCAGAGTCCCCATGTCCCAGTCCCTGGGGATTGTCTGTCTGGGCGAAGAAATCCCTGCCCCAGGGCAGGGGCCAGGTGTCCTCCCTGCTGGGGCTGCGACCACGGCGTGGTGGCCGGTGTCCTGGTGTGGACGTGGCTGCAGCCCCTGACAGCCCCTGCCTTCCTCTGCCTTTCAGATGAAGACTTCCAAGCACGGAAGCAGCAGCTCCGGGAGGAGGAGGAGACGCCGAAGGAAGGGCAGTAAACGGTGAGAGGCACCTGGGGACGTACGCTTCGCGGTGAGCGTGCGAACAGCCCCGTCCATCCGTCTGTCCCAGCTGGAGGAGGCGGCTGGGTGCTCTGGATTGGGTCCAGAGCATGTCGGGGTAGGGACAAGCCCTGTCGGCGGTGGCAGGTGCCATGGCTGGTGACAGCCCCGGGTGCCACGACAGGCCGGTGCTGGCAACGGCCACGGTGCGGCTGGGGCTAAGTGTGCGCCGTTCTCCTTCCCTCCCTTCTCCTCCCCTCCAGATCCCAGCGCTGGGGTTTGTTGCTGGCACAGGACGTGCACAAGGCTTCGTAAGAAGATGGCTGAAAAAGGAAAAAAAACACCCAACAAATAACCCAGTTTTTTGGCTGTTCCCCCTCTGCCGCTGTACTCCTCTGAAGTACAAGTATTGAAGTGAGGCACGATGTTTTCTTACCGGCGGTTTGACAACAACTTCTGCCATCTAGCACATCAGCCAAAAAGGAAAAAAAAAAAAGGAAAAAAAAGGCAGCAGCTGACGTGAGCTGCTGCGGAGGAGCCAGCAGGAGCGCAGCCGAGGGAGGAGCAGCGTCCCGCCTGCGCGCTCGGTCCGAGCGGCGTCGCAGGAGGCATGAGGATCCGTTGTACCGACGAGGATGCGTCCACACGTGGGATCCGCTCGGCCGGAGCGTTCCCGAACGTATCTGTAGCGATCTGGTGGGACTTCACTCTGCGCACACAGGAGGGAAAACAAAACCCAGGAGAAAGAGAACCCAACAGCCATTGTCTACTATTGCTAGGAGTAACGAGCAGAGATGCAGATCAGGTAATAGTCAAATAATATAAATTGTTTATAAAAGGAAAGGCCTTCTTTTCCTAGGCGTTTCACTTGGAATTAAACCTTTGCCTTCGGCATTGCTAAAACTGCCTTGAAGTCCGGACGCTTTGTGGGCCGCGGCGTGGCTCACCTCCCGGCCGGCCGCGGTGCCGCCGCGGCGCAGGACCAGGACGGTCGGGCAGCACCAAGGGCTGGATTTCACATTGGTTTAACCCTCTCTGCCGAAGCAGGACGTGTCCCGCCGGGTGCAGTGTGCCGGCGGTGGTCCTGGCTGCCGGGCAGGGTGCTGGGGGGCTCCGGGGGTGCCCCTCGCTGTAGGTAAGATGCAAAGCCTGAGCCGGGCGGTTTGCTGGTTTTGGCGTTGAGAGTTTGCACAAGGGCTCACGAGTGCTGCCGGGTTTGGTGCGGGGCTGGAGCTGGGCTGGCAGCAGGAGCGGAGCGCCCTTCCTTGCGTCCGCCCCGGGGGCTCGCTTCACCGGGGAGCGCGGAGTGGGGGCCGGCCGGCAGCGCTCACATCGTCGCAGCTTGCGGAGATGCCATCAGCTAAAAATAATTCCGTAAACAAATTCCTTCCCTGTGTGAGTAATGAGCAACGAGCGTCGAGTCAGAAATCGCTCCCGCCAGCACGTTTTCTTCTCCTCTCTCGGCATAATCTGTTCGCCGCCGCCGGTGGGAGGGGGCTGTGGATGCTCCTGTTCCGCGAGCCAGCACGGGCGCTGCGAGATGGGCGCTGTGAAGGTGGCGGACGCGGGAGCCGCAGCCACCGAACCCGCACGCAGCTGTTTTCCCTGCCTCTCGGCGGGGTTTGCTAACAAAAGCCCACGTTGCAGGCGCTGGCTCCCGACAGGCTCCTTTTCAAACCCACCCGGAGCCCACATTCCTTTGAAACGGATGCCAGGATTTCTTTCCTCGCCAGCGGCGCAGCCGGTGCACCTGTTGAGCGCCGCTGCCGTCAGCCCCGCAGCCGCGGCGGGGATCGCTGGGGACCCGCGTGCTTCACCCCCTCCCTGGTCCCTGCTGCTTCGGGGCTGCTTCCAGGGCTCGGGGGCTGCAGGGGCTGTGTGGTGTCCCGTCAGCACGCACGAAGCGCTTCCGGCGCCACAAGGGCTCGGCCGAAGTCCGGGATGCCAAGGGCGAGGGCAGGATGCACCGGGCTGGAAGCACCCCAGGATACTCAGGGAGCTTTGGGTTCCTAAAATAAAAGCTGCAGAAGACCCACCCCCCCGAGCTGATCCCGGCTTTGGTGTCTGCTCCTTTTCTTCTGATTGAGGAGCATCCCTTGAGGCACGGCAGCCTGGCCAACGGTTTAGAGCCGTCCCAAGCCACGCTGGCCTCGATGGGCACGGGCTCTGAGCCCACCCTGCTCCCTGCTGCATGCCTGGCTGTCGGGCGAGCCATGGCACTGCTTTGCACCGGCTGCTCTGCACCGCGCAGGGTAAGACGGGTGTCGGGAGCAGTGCACGTCCCTGCCTGGCTTGGGGTGCAAGCGTGGCTGCGGCGCAAGGGGCTAAGCGTGAAGCTGGAGCTTTGCCACTGGGAACAGAAGGTCCTTTAGTCCCTGGGTGGGACTTTTATCCCCAGCTTGGGACTGGTGGAGAGAGAGGAGGGGCTCCTTTCCTCCCCTCCGCTGGCTCCGGGCTCCGTAGGAGGCTGCCGTCACTCCCTCCCAGTCCAAAGCAGCTCTCTGCATATTTGGAAGGAAATCAAGCTTGGAACTGGATCAGCTTGTCAATGTTCCAGCGCCGCTTAGCTACCGAGGGCTTAACGTCCAGCGAAGTTTCCATGAACGCAGGAAGCACCGACAGGCGGTTGGGCAGGAGCTCAGGCTCTTGTGGGAAGGAAATTCTGCTTCTCCCAGGCGAGGAGGTTGTTCCGGAGGCTGGTCCGGAGGAGAGGCAGCAGTTGCGGCGTGCCTTCCCGCTGCCGAGCCCCGGGAGGGTTTGCGGCGCTCCGCGGCCTCGCGGGAGGACGGGCTGCGGCGTGCCGTGGCTGCGGAGGATCGCGTCGAGTTCTCCGGGGCAGTCGAGCCACGTTTCGCATCGCGTCACAGGTCAGTCCCGCCGGAACCGCCGGCTTTACCGGCAGCAAGTGGCGTTAGTGGTAAATGCCGCCGCTCCTCCTCTCCATCCGCTCGGGAGTTAGTTGACACGTTGCCTCCGAGTTGTCTTCGCAGCCCAGCGGAGTTCGCTGGGGGAGAGGAGCTGGGGGCAGCGGCTGCCTCTGCTTTTGCTCCGGGTGGGTCTGACCGAGCACGTCCCCGAGGCATCCGGCACCCTCTGCTCCCCGCCACGCTCCCCGGGACCCGACGGAGCCCGCGCAGGGCTGCCTGCCGGGCACCACCGCGGCGGTCCCGTGAGAAAATGGAGAGGGAGGGCAGCCTGGGGGCTGCCAGCTGGAGCGCAGCAACCATGGGGAGGGCACGGGTGTCACGGTGCAACCACCGCTCGCTGCACGCAGTGGGTGAGGACCCCTTGGCCTCGCTGGCTCTGGCTACCCTGCCAGCAAAGGTTTTGTGCTGGGTGGGTCCGGCAGCGCGTGCTGCCCAGGAAGGGTCCTGCGCCGAAAGTGGGCACTGCACCCATGAGCACAGGGGGCTGGCAGCGGGCTGGCAGCGTACGCCTCGCAGGGGCTTGGGGATGTCTTTGCTAACGCGGTCGAACAACTTGCCCTTCAATATCCTAGGCTAGGCAAAGCCTCTCTGAACGATGTCACTCTGTATTTCCAAATATCTTGGAGGCACAAAGCATCATTTTAATGGAGGATGGAGAGTGATTATTTTTATGTCCTTAAAAAAATAAATAAATCAGGTCTAATGAGTAGAAAGGGCACTAAAACCGGCTCGGAAGCCAGAATGCATTTCTTACATAAAAGCGTACAATTCTCAGTGATGTTTGTATCACTTCTATACAAAATGGTTTAAAAAGAGCAAAACGAAAGAAAAAAGTCTGTGACATTTGTGTGTTGCTATTTTAGAATTTATTTCCATAAGTGATTTTTTTCTTAAAGATGTTTAATAGTAATTCATATAATAAAGTCCTGTTGTACTCTTAACACTCAGGTGTATTTTGCTTTTTGCTGCCATTTCGTTACAAGGAGGGGAAGAAGAAAGAACTGGGGGTGGGGAGGGAAACACCAGCTCCAGCCCAGCTCCAGCTGTGCCCCTCATGGCTGCAGGTGCCCCAAAGCCGCCCTGGCTCGTTGCCTCCCTGCTCGTGTTGGTGCAGAATTTGCATCTGATGATTTTCCGGAGAAAGCGAGCGCTGTGGGAGACCCATTGCTGGTGAGCTCCTGTCTCCATTCAGGAGCAATTCCTGCTTCCACCCGGCACGATGTTTGGTTCAGGAGCAGGTCCCGTCCAGTGCCTGTCACAGGAGAGCATGAGAGCACCAGGAGCAAGCAGCTGCAAGAGCCCGGGATTCGGGGAAAGCCCCGCCACAGGCAAGGGTGATTTGGGGACACCCCATACCCCCGTTCCTCCCCGTTTCACCTTGGCAGGCAAAGCGATGCCACCCCGAAGCACGGTGGGTGCATGGGGCACCCACCGCTCCCCTCCGCTGTCCCCTTGCCGGGGTTCCAGCCAGAGTCCAACGCAAAGGGCTCCACTGGGGTCAGAGGCTGCAAGGATGGGCTCTGCACCAGGGAAACCATCCTGGCACCGAGCGTGCCGGGCAGCAGAACTGCCAACCCACGGTGGTGGCGGGGGCTGTGCCCGCGGGTCCCTGTGGAAGTTCCCAGCCCGCCCATGGCCAGCTACGCATGTGGGGACCTGCCTTTCAGGAAAGAGCGGAAAAGGAAAAACGCTGCGGCTTACCCGCTTCATTCTGAAAATAACGAGCCTCCCGGGGCCGGGGCGTGTGAGTTTTCTTTAAACTGGTTCATTAGTGTCGCGCAGCAACTCCTCCGTGTCTGCCGAGCAGGCAGCCCGGCTCCTTGGCGTTGTCTCCTGGCGGAATGGAACGTTTTTGCCGTGAATTAGTTCTGAAATCCGTGTTATTCATCTCCAGCCCTGCACGTTTCCACACCGTGCCGAGCTGGCGGGATCGCTGGGGCTGCAAAGTTGGAGAGCGCGGAGGTGGACGGCGGTGGTGGAATTGCTCCCGACGGGACTGGTCCCAGAAGCACTCTGGTAGGGAATTGCCTGCTCGGCACTGGGCTTGGCTTCCCCTTCCTTTCATGTTCCCTGCAACAGGCTGGAGGAGGAAAACTTTTGGTGAGAAACTCCTTGGAGGCTCAAAAAGCAGCAAATGGACCCAAAGATGAAGGGGGGGGGGGTCTGTGCCAGGTGCGAGGGGAGGGCAGGTGCCCACCAAGCCCCACTTACAGGAGCTGGGCGCCGTGTCCCCAGCCAGCACCCAAAATCTCGGTCTCAAGCCCTTCATTTTGGGGAAGAAGAGGACATTTGGCCTGAGCAGGAATTACCCTCCCGGGCAGCGTTAGCAAGGCAGGGTCTCACCTGAGGGGCTGTGAACCATGGAGACCACTCCACGCCTCCATCTCCCCAGTATCAGGGCTGGGGGCACGTGGAGCATCCCCCTCGCTCGCGGGGATGGGGCCAAGCGGCTGCGAGGGACCAGCCGGAGTCTGCTCGCCCTGCACCAGCTGTCCAGGAGCAGCTTTCGGTTGCTGGCGGAGTTAGAACTCCCGAGCCTCATGCGTGGCTTGGAAACCTTCCCTGTGAAAGAAGATGCTGGAAAAAGTCAAGGCATTCTTGCCTTAAATGTCAAAAGCATGGAAATGCTGGAGAAACCCTGGATGTTGCTGTCCCGCGGCGGCCAAGCAAGCCGTCACGAGCCCGTGGGGGAGCCGGGGCTTTTTCAAAGAGCTGAAAAGACCGGAGCCTGCCCAGTCCTTTGAGTAGCTCAGATGCAGCCCTGGAACGGTCCCAGCAACTCCCTTTGGAATTCTTTTGCTCTACGGGGGCTTTGAAAACCGTGTTTTAAGAAAACCAGCAGCTGAGAAAACCCCAGGACCGAAAACTGTGGTCAGATGACGCTAATGCCAGACGTGGTTCAGCCTGGCATCGAGTACCTGCTGGCTGTCAGTCTGCTGTGGAAATTTACTGCCCCCTTCCTTCCCAAGGCTGGAAGATGGAAGGAGGGATGTATTTTTTTTCCCATCCGCTCATTCCCAAGCTAAGGGCTGCACCTAGTGACCAGGCATCGCTCGCTGCCGCACTTCTGCTGGGAACACTGGAAGGCTGTTTGCACAGGGCAGACAGCCTGGGTGTAGCTGCTGGGTTTTATAAATCCAGGTCAAAACCACAGGCTGGGGCTCTGCGCTGGCCAGGCACCGCCTGCTGCCACGTCCTGGGCTGCCCAGGCCAGGATCAGGCCATGGTGCAACTCCTGGACAGGGCTTGTGCAAACCACGGCAGCAAATCCCACCGTTCCCGCTCCATCTGGGTGAGATCCACCACGGAAAGGCGACCGGGGCGAGACCGATCCTCCCGCATCCTGCTGCTGGTGATGGTTTGCAGCCCAGTGCCACCACCGGTGCCCGAGCTCCTCAGCTGCCACGGGGACACAGTGATGCTCAGCCTGTGGATGCCATGGTGGAGTGCCATGGCACAGGGCAGTGCCACGGGTGGGGAAGACAAGCCTCAGCCTCCGGGAATGTCATTCCTGCCATATGGAGAGAAATGTCTCCGCTGAGGAGGTGCAGGCACGACACGCAACAGCAATCTGGGACGTGGCCCCTTCCCATGGGACTGCCTGGCGCGGGCAACAACGGCCGCCGCTTCCCTTGGGACCATGTCCCTGGTCTGAGGCGGCCTTCCTCCCCCGCCACCCACAGCGGAGCAGCCCCGGCGATGGCCACCCTGCCCACGTGGGCACAACGGGGTGGCACCTGCTGCCTTCGTGCCCAGGGTTATCCGCCCTCATGGCTCCCCTTCCCGAAGGCCGGGGGTGGTTTAGGGAAGCACAACTGGTGTCACCTTAGCCGAGGGCTGGTGCTAAGGAGGACCCTGGTATTTTTGGACATGGCCTTTCCCTTTTTTCCTGCCCATGGCACCTCATGGAGGGTTGTGCCCCAAACCTTGTCCCCTGGTTGTGTTTGACGGTTTTGGGAGTGGAGCTGCCCCTGACCTCAGGCCGGGGCACCGGCGTCCCTCGCGGCTCAGGGGGAGCCGACACGGGCACGGCGGGGGGACGGAGCCGAGCCCGTGGCAGGGGCACGGCCCGGGCTGAGGGTCCCTGCGCTGCCATTGCCTCCGGTGCACAATATGGCGGCAGAGGCCTCCTGAGACGTGGCTTCGCGCAGCCCTCGGGACTCCCTGTCCTTCCCGTGCTGGGCTGCAGTGGGTGGGGGCGGCCGTCCCGCCCGGGCGGACCCTGTCCCGCCGGGAGCGCCGCCACTGCCATCTCCGAGGTGAGAGCAGCCCCAGGGAAAGGGCTTCCACCCCCGCCGCGGCGTTCCTCAGCTCCCCCGGGAGCCGCGGGAGGGCTGCGCTGCTCAGCCGAGGCGGCGGGCCCCGGCCCCGCGCGCTCCCGTTCCGACGGAGCCGCAGCGGGGCACGGCGGCGCTGGCCCTTTAAATCGCCCGGGACCGCGATCCCGCTGCGCGCCTGCTCGGCTCTCGGCTGGCGCTGCCTGGGCGCCCCCTCCCGCCGCCTTCTTTCGGCTGTTGGCTGCGCGCCCTGGCGGCGGCCCGGCCTGCGTTTCCGCTTCCGGGTGGAAGGGCAGAGCGTTGCTAGGGGGGCGGCGTTGCTACGGGAGGCCCGGCCGCCCGCGCCGCCATGGCGGGGAACCGCATGCAGAAGACCGGGAGCGTGTTCAGCCGGTGCGGAGGGCGGGCGGGCGCGGGGCCGGGGGGCGCTGGGAGGGCGAGGCGCGGGGTCCCGGGGAGGGCGGGCCTCATGCCGGGGGGTGCGGGCGTCCTCTGAGCCGCCCCGCCGCCCCGGCAGGACCCGCAACCTGCTCCGCATCGGGGTGATCGAGAAGCCGCTGTGGTTCGACGTCTACGCCGCCTTCCCCCCGCTGCGGGAGCCCGTCTACCGCGTGCCCCGGCCGCGCTACGGCAAGGTGAAGGATGTCGTCCCGCCCGTCTTCTACCAGGAGGACCAAGTGCGAGCGTGAGTCGCCGCCTTCCGTCCCCCAGCGGTCCGCGGAGCGTTCGGCTGCCCGTGCCCCGGCAGGTGTCCGTGCAGCGCAGAGCTCCGGGGGGGCGGCCACCACGGGCCGACTGAAACCCTCCGTGAGCCCGCCGTCAGCTCCTCTGACCCGCCAGTGGTGGGGAGGGTTAACTGTCATTTATTAAACTGTAATTATTTATTATTATTGGAATTTATTAAACTGTAATTTATTGAGACCCCACCTGGAGTACAGCGGTCAGCTCTGGGGTCCCCAGCACAAGAAGGACATGGAGCTGTTTTGAGTCCAGAGGAGGCCACGGAGATGATGCGAGGGCTGGGGCATCTCTGCCGTGGAGACAGGCTGAGAGAGTTGGGGCTGTTCAGCCTGGAGAAGAGAAGGCTCCAGGGAGACCTTCCAGCACCTTCCAGTACCTAAAGGGGCTACTGGAAAGCTGGAGAGGGGCTTTGGACACGGGTGTGTAGTGACAGGACACGGTGCAATGGCTTTAAACTGAAAGAGGGGAGATTTGGATTGGATCTAAGGAAGAAACTTTTCACTCTGAGGGTGGTGAGGCACTGGCACAGGTTGCCCAGAGAAGCTGTGGCTGCCCCATCCCTGGAAGTGTTCAAGGCCAGGTTGGATGAGGCTTTGGGCAACCTGGTGTAGTGGAGGGTGTCCCTGCCCATGGCAGGGGGGTTGGAACTAGATGATCTTTAAGGTCCCTTCCAACCCCAACCACTCTGTGATTCTATGAAAACAATTAAAAACACTGGAACGAGCATTTCCGTGTAACATAACAGCTAATGGGAAAGGTGAAGTAGTTACGTGACTACTTTTTGTTGCAGCCTAAAGTAGCTGACTCTGATGTTGGTTATTTACTCCAAGACATATCCTGTTTGGGGTTTGAAAAACTAAACTGTTTTCTTTTTTTTCAAATAGGAGATTTTACAGAATTTACGGCAGCGGCCCAAGACCTTTTGACCTGTCGCAATCAAACTACAAATCCACTTGCCAGAGGTAAGATTAATTTATAACTAAACTAGAAACATTTCTGAAACTTGTCCATTTCTTCTGTTAAGTCAGGGGACCAAAATGTTATTTGTGAGAGTAAAAACACAATCTCGAAATCCAGGTTCGTCGAGAAATTCAATGAACTGAAGGAAGAAGGAAGAATTGAAGAGGAAAAATTGTTTGAAGAAACAGGAAAAGCCCTTTTAGCCAGTGGGATAATTTTACAGAGAAGAGGAATGGATAAAGTAAGTGTTCAGTATTCAGAGTTCCTTGGCCAGTGGATTCAGCAAACTTCACTTCCAGGCCCTGAAAGCTGAGTTAGTCTGAGTGAAATTCTCAGCAAATTGCAGTTTATTACAACCTGATGTTTTTTTTTATTACAACCTGCTGGTTGTAATAAAAAAAAAAAAAAGGTCTTTGCTGTGCAGAGTCAACTTCTCTTGGCTGTGACTGGCCAGGGTGAAGGTGCTTCTTGTGGAGCACTTGTTCTGGTGATGGAAGATTTAAGTCTTCAAATAATCCATCGATCCATCGCTGTGTCTGTGTAAACCATTTGGAAACGTGTGTGTGTGTGTGACCATATCCATGTTATCCCTGTCAGGTGGCAGGGGGAGATGAGAACCTGTTCTGGTTTGAAGGTCACAAACGCTTTTCCATCCCTTTTTAATTGTTAAGTAGTCTAATGCACTCTTGTTCTTCAGTCTTGATCCTGAGCTGGAATTTTTTTCATAAAGCTTTCCAGTTTGGGTTGTTGTGGTTTGTTTTGGTTTTGGTTTGGTTTATTTTAAAGGTATTGAAATAGAGGTTTGTAGTCTGGGGGTTTTGTTTATTTGTATTTTTGGCAAGAAAATAACTGTCCAAAAGAACTGTCTGAAGTTCTTCAGAAGAACTGTTCTTCAGAACAGAGTTGCGTTCTTCAGAAAGCTCCTGCTTTCTGTTTTCCTGAATGTGCAAGAGCGGGAATAGCTCCTGGAGTCTAGTTTCTTGTTACTTCAGGCAATTGTCGTGTAACTCGTAACATAAAATGGGGTGAAAAACCCAACTGAAGATGCTTCTAGAACAGCACACCGGGTAGAGCAGGACGTGGCTGCTCTGTGGTGGTTAGAAATCTTGTTCCTTGTACCATTTCTTCTGGGAATGCTGCGCTTTTAGTCAAACACCCTCAAAAAGAAGGGAGAAGGTACAAAAGCTGCACTTTTAAACACCATTAGCTAAGTTAATTTGTTATTCTCCTTTGTAATACGCTCTCTGGTCTCCTCCTGGTCCACTTTCCTCTTGGCCGAGTGTCCGTAGTGCTTTCCCCAGTAAAAGAGGGTGAAGAGGCACAGGAACTGGTTTTGCTTAACGCCCACAATGAGCGTGTGAAAAGATGAAACCACTGACTTGCTTTCATCTTTGAGCTTGAGGTCAGCAGTCTCATTTAAATTTCTTGCCCTGGTGATACCTTAACACTGGATTTACCTTAAAAATGGTCTAAGCCTGAATGAGAACTTTTCTCTCAGCTTTTTTTTTTTGAGCTACAAACTGGCTGTTGCTTCCTGTTGTTCTCTTCAGTCACCCTTCAACAGGAACTTTTGGCAACTCGTTTTTCTGTCGTCGTCTGCAGGTAGCACAACAGGATCATCAGGATGTTGAAACCAAGGATTCTGCGTTACACCTGCAGCTTCGAGCTGTGTTGGAGGAGATGCAGGAAAAGAAGAAAGATCAGGAGGAGCCGACGCCGGAGCTGGCAGGAACGCAGAAGGAAAATCCCTGACCCTCCTGACGGCCGTGCAGTTGTCCTGTGGCGCTCGGCTGCACGATGTGCCCTGCTGGGGCAATCACTTGCTCAGGAGCCACAGCCTGGGGGTCAGAGACACTTTATGGGGGGAACAGGCCTCAGTTCTCCAGCTCCAGTGTCTCCCGTGGTCGTGTCGGGAACACGTGGTTGTTCTTCTGTCTCCCCGTTTGTAAAACTGGGAGATAATCCCCTTTTTTGAGGTTCAAGCACGTTATCTCAAATTGTAAGTCGGAAAAGACGAGTCTAAAAGTGGAAAATTAAATGTTTTCTTTAAAAATTGGAAGTTAAGTGTCTTATTTGGAGTAGGAAAGGTGTTTCTGAACTTCTGGCACCAGACGGCACAGTGGCAGTCCTGCTGCTGGAATGGCAGAGGCCGCGTGGAGCAGCCGGCCGAGGTGTCGCAGCGAATCGAGGAGAGAATGTGCTCTTCCTCTTCCTCTTCCATCACTTGCTCAAATTCTGAGTAGGATAACGTGTAACACCACCGGATAATTTGGACCTTTGCAATGTTGTAGTGACTTGATGGAATTGGTCACATCGGAAGTGTGAAACGCCGTGTTACAGCTGTTTGCTGAGAGCTGTTACAGAAATTGTCACCGAAACTTTGGCACAGAACAACGTAACAAAAAATCAGTCTTACTCGGGTTTGGAGCTGATTAGATTTCATTGTTGTGCCTGCAAACTCCAGTGCCTCGCTTCTTTTTTATTAAAGATTTTTGGCTTTGGACTATATGAAAAACAATTACTGTTTATACTTTTCTTTTCTTTTTGTGTTTGTGTTTTTTTTCTTTTTGTGTTTGTGTTTTTTTTCTTTTTGTGTTTGTGTTTTTTTTCTTTTTGTGTTTGTGTTTTTTTCTTTTTGTGTTTGTGTTTTTTTCTTTTTTTGTTTGTGTTTTTTTGTTTTTGTGTTTGTGTTTTTTTCTTTTTGTGTTTGTGTTTTTTTCTTTTGTGTTTGTGTTTTTCTTATTAAAAAACCCAAACTACCACCACACAGGAACAGGTGTAAATCACATCAAACAAATCTCTTGCCTCCCTCCTTGTCTAACTCCTCTACATGGAAAAGGGAGCGATGATTTCCTTTTAGTTTTCCACCTACATTCCAGACGCGTTCTCCGTGACGCTGCTGCTGCGTGTGACACAAGAAAACGCTCTCAGGAGTCTGTGCTGTGGCAGTGGAAAGGAGGATGTAAAATTAAAAACGCCTGTGGTTTGTTTTTGTGTGGCTTGATTGACTTCCTGGTAGCTCGTAATGGCAGCGCTTACTCGGTTCTCCTTGGAAGGTCAAACTCTATTGCGATTCTGCTCTGCAGTTCCGAAGGAGCGCGGGATTTTATTACGGAGCCAAGCCCTGCGTCTCGGCACGGCCGTGCTGTGAGCTCAGGAGGATCCGTTTCCAGAGCTGACCTTGAGCAGGGTCCTTCCGCGCGGAGCAGGAACCGCTGCCCGAGCTACGGAATCCATCGGCAGCAGCCCCTTGGAGGCGGGCGTGATGGATGCACCCACCCCAGCATCCGAGTTTGGAGTCACCGTGCTGGGTCAAGGCTGGGAGAAGCGTTAATGTGAACAGGTGACAAAAATCCACCAAAATGGGGTTCGGTCTGGAAGAGCAGCGGAGCGGAGGCGCGTGCCGAGGGCCAGGCGTAACAAGCCCTTCGCTCCTCGGCAGCCAGCCTTCCAGCGGGGGCTTCCCTGGATCCCAGCAGCCTCCCGTTTGGCTGAGGACCGTGGCGAGCTGCCCTCGGTAGGAAATCTGGCAGGTGGGATGTGGATTTCCCTCCTTGTGCCCACTTCCCTTGCTCGGGCCAAACGATTGTTGCCAGGACCAACAGCTCCGTGTCTCCTATGCTTTGCGTCTTTGCCTTCAGGGGACTTTTACAGAAGTAAAAATTCTATTTTGAGCATCCTGTTTTGCAGGTTTACCTGTTGATGATGCTCTTAGTTTGCCAAAAATTGCAAATGGAAGGACTTTAAAAGGAAAAGGAATGCCATGAAGTCGAATGCAGTAACACACGAGAGATTTCTCGCTTCATTCACAGCTCGGTGGTCTCACGTTTGTTGTCACTTCTCTAAAAAATTGCTGATTTTGTTACTTCAAGAGCTTTTTCCAGATGACAATTTGCTGTAACGAGCTGCATCCTGGTGTCTTTACCGAGCTTGGCTGTGTCTTCCTGTCCTCACCTGAAGCCCGTTGAGCAATAACGTATTAAATTTAGAACACAGAGCAGAGCAGCAGCCTTGCAGCATGCCCTGGGCGAGTTCCTGAGCAGAGCAGGCAAGAAGGAAGTTGAACTTAATTTTCTCTTTTATTCTGTATTGGAAAAAGTCACCGCAGCGACTCCCACCAGGGAAACCACTCCCAGCTGGACCAGCAGCTCTGCAATGGGCTCCGGTGGGGAGCAGCAGGATTTACCCCTGTGTGCAGCTTGGCCTGAGAGGTGGGAGTAGGAAACCCCTCATGGGTTTTTCTTCCACTGAATGATGCTGGTCACCATCCAGCTTCTTAACCGTTAGCTTTCATGACCACGTATGGGAGGTTTCTTGCAAATTGCCTCTGCTTATGGCACAAACCTGGCGTGCCCGGTAAGCCAAACCGCGACCGAGGAAGCGTGAAGGAGCTTTGATTTGTGCAGCAGTGGTGTAACGTGGCTGTCAGGTGGGGGGCTGTAGTGGTCCATGCTTTGCCCAACTCCTGCAGGAAGCAGCAGCGTACTTCGCTGGCGTGCACGCTGTTATTCTAAAGCAGGTATGTGGCCAAATTAGCTGGAAAACCTGGGAATATATAACGGAGCACGTACTTTCAGTGGGGCAGCAGGGTGATGAGGGGAGCCTTCACATGGTGTAAATCAGGAAACTATTTCTTGGAAGCTTGCAGGGCAGTGCCAGCCTCGAGGGCCAGGGCAGGTCGTTGGCTGGCTGCAGTGGGGGGGTCACTTCCAGCTGGGGGGTCCGGGTGGAGGAGCAGCTTGAGGTGTTCTCCTGCGCGGTGGGTGATGGGGAATGTTTTCAAGGATGTGAACTTCAGGATTTGGTGCAATTAGGAGAAAAACGCAATTAAGAGCAGAGTGCAGTGTGTGTTTGACGGATGCGTTCGCAGGGCTGGGATTGAAACGCCGATCGCCCTGACCTTCGAGTAACTCAACTACTTTTAATTAAAAGGTTCGAGCAGGAGCCCGGGGTGAGCTATTTATTATTTATCAAGCGTTTACCCTCCAGCCGCCAGCGAAAGGTCAGCAGCTTGGCGGGAGCGGGTTTGCCGGGCAGCCGGGACGGGCAGGACCGGCCCCGCGGGGTCCGGCCGGGCTCCCCGCTAGGTGGGAGCCGCGCTCCGCCGCCGGCCCCGCGCCGTAGGGGGGCTCCCGGTGGCCGTCGGTCCCCCCCCCGGGTAACGGGCACCGAACCGCATGAAAAACGTGCGGGACGGTCCCCACCGTCAGCCGCGCCGTTCTGCGCGCGGGTGCTGGGGAGAAATCCCCAAAAACATTCCCGAAGAGCCCTCGGGCTCCGCTGGGAGCGGGCAGGGTGCGCGGCGGTGGGGCACGGGAGGAGCCCAGTGCCGAGCGGGTCCTGCCGGTGCCGGAGGGTCGGGCAAGCGGCGGGTGTGACCTTGCCCGGTGCCCTTCGCCTTGGCCAAGTGATTCCCGTGTGCCCAGGCAGACCCATCCTGCGCTGCCGTAATGCACATTATCGACCCGAGCGAACTGGGCCAAACTGGTGACCTCCTGCGAGATGGGTCCGGTGTGGAGCAGTTCCTCTCTCTGACTGCAGAGCTATTTTTAAGCGACAATAAATTCCAAAGTATCAGTTACGAGGTTCCGTGCTCCTTGAGGCATCGAAAGGACAAGACAATCGCAGGCGGTGGATAACCCCTTCTTCAGCTCTGAAGGTTTTCCAAGGTCAATCCCTAAAATTGTGAGCCTCACCTGAAAATTTGAGGATGAAGAGCTCGGGCTGCTCTCTGGTGGGTCCCGTGGCAGGATCTAGAAGTCTCGATTGCAAAGTGCTGCTCTGGTGCTTAGCCCGCTTGCGCACGCTGCCCGGGTTGGCTCGCCTCACGAGCGTTGGCGATAAAACCAGCTGAGCAGCTGTGCTGCAGCCCAGTGTTTGGCCATGGTGCCGGGGGGAGATCCTGGCCCTTTGCTCCTTTGGAAGTTTGGGGGGGTCATCGCTCAGGGCTGTTCCTGATCCTGGGCGATGGTGTCGGTGATGCAAGCAGGTCCTGTGTGGATGCTCTACAGGCAAATCCCTAAAGAAGCAGCAAACAATGGTGGGATATCGGTGCCATAAATGCTTGGAGAGGAAGTTCCTAGGGATGCCATAGCGTTACTCAGACTGATGCTTTACCAAACAGTGTCAGAGCGGGCTTGCAGGCAGGATGTGTCCCACCGGAGTGAGCGTCCCTGATCCCACCGCTCAGGGCTGTAGGATGAGGCCCTGAGCCTGGGCACTATTTTAATTGGAGGGCAGCTCCCCCCACCATCATGCACAAACCCTTCAGCAGGCTGCCCGCGTGGCACAGCCGGGCACGTGTCACTCTGTGGTAACACATCTCCAACCACGCTGGTGGCGGATTATCCACTGTTACGTGTCGAAGGCAGGGGAACTCGGGATTTGATAGGATCAGGTCTTATGTCCAGAGCAGCCAGAGTAATTAATCAGCTTTGCTGGAAAAACAGGTGATCTGCCCTTGCCAATGCCAAGCTTCATTGAGGCAGGTAATAAAGCATTTAATGTTTTGAGAATGCAGCTCCAAGGAAGATATAAAAACGTTGGCATTGCCGCACCGCAGCGTTCTTCTGTGATTTACCTCTGCCCACCCTTTGCCTGCACGTGCACACACACATTTGGTCTTCAAATCTGCCCTGTTTTAAGCTTTGGAATATTCCAGAAATCTCTATCTGTTAGGATCTTGGCTTGCCTTTATTTTGTTTTCACGCTCGCCTTATTATACGGCGCCTGATAAAAGATCTGCTGAGATCCATCAGGGAGCGCGACGGCCGTTGTGACCCGGGGATGGGGCATTTTCGTGGCGCTTGAACCCAGGCAACAGCCTTCTTTGTGCCACCTGGATTTAGAGAGCTTTTCCCTAAAGGAGTGGGGCTCGGTGCTGTGTGCCAGGGGCAGCCAGCCGCGGTGGAGCAGCCAGGCAGCCACGCTGGGCATTTTACCCTCCTTTGTCAGGAAAACGCATGTGGCATCGGAGCAAGGCGCAGTCTGCTGGAGCAGCGCTGCTGTTGGATTCCCACACCGGGAGAGGGGGTAGCACACAGGGGGCTTCTGCTTTTGGGGGGGTTTGCAAAACCCCAGCAGCATCGGTTCCTGCCATCTGCCTCGTTTTGGTTTAACATGAACACTTTTTTAACCATTGGAATTGATGGTGTCCGTAGTGTTTTGCTTTGGCAGCACCAGAAATGCCCATGGAACAGGAATTCCTGGCCCAGCAGCTGTGGGGTGAATGCGATGCAGGAACAGCACGAGGGCTGGAGCATCCCTGCGAGAACAGCAGGTTGGGCTCAGCACTGGCTCAGGGTGAAGAAGCTGCTGTTTTACCAGTAAATTCGAAGAACTCGCAGGACCTGACCCACTCCTTGTTTGGTTTCTAGATCAGTTTGTGTAACCAGTTTGCTTGTGGCTGGGTCAGCTGGAAGGGCTGAGCCCCAGAGGGACCCCGGCCGCGGGGCCAGCGCGCCGTGGGGCGCTGCAGATAGATTTTATTTTAATGAATATTTTAATCCTCGTTCAAGGAAGGGTGGGCTGTATCGTGTCCCATGGCTCGGTCCGGGCTGCGAGGGCTTTGCCGGTGGAGAGCGATGCTCAGCGTTGGCGCAGCCACGAGGGACCCCTGTGCCCCATCCTGGTGGGCTCTTGCTCCGGTGCCGGCAGTGGGGCTGGTCCCTCAGGGACAGTCGCTCCCCTGCCTGCTCCCCCGGGCCGGGGATTTGAAATCTTCTGGGGAAAATGGCAGTGATTTGGGGGTGTCCCCTGCTGCTTTGAAACCTGGAGCATCAGAGATGGTCGGGAGGGTCCCCCCAGGAGCCCGGCGGCTCAGCTGTCCTTGGCTCTGTCTGTCTCCCTGGGCTGCTGCTGCCTGTATGCATATTGCAAGCTCATTCTGATGTGTGCTAATGCTATTATCCTCTAGAAATTGAAATCAAGTCTGAACCTATAATGTTTCACTGGGAGGGAATTGGGGTTATATATTCCTGTGTACAGCAGCATTCTATTTCAGTCATAGCATTTAATTATGATTGGTGTGTTAGTGCCCACCAGAGCATAACAAATTGTCATTATGTTATTCTGCTGAGTCTAATTTAATTGGCAAGTTGTCACAAAAGCAATTATCCATCATTTATTTTGTTGCCATAACCACATCTTGGAGAGCACCTGCTGTCTGAAGTGGAAAGGCTCTGCAGTCTCTTGGTCCTGGATTTCTTCCACTTTGCCTGGCACAAAGACACCATTTCCTCCTCTTATTTAAAAATATGTTCCTCGTTTCCCACCATGGGCTCGTGCACGAGGCTGGAAATGCCGGAGGAAATGCGCGGTGCAGGTAGCGACCCGTTTGAGCATCCCAGGGCTGGTGTGAGTTACGGAGGCTTGTCCCCTCTGGACACCTCGGGGTCTCCTCGCTTCTGGAAAGTCAGGATGAAATAAGGAGAGAAAAGGAAGCTTGGAGATGAGATGTTCTCTGTCTGCAGTAAATAAAACACTTGGCTTCTTGCAGATAATTTTTGGGCTATAAAGAAAACACTTGGCTTCTTGTAAATAATTTTTGGGTAAAAAGGTGGGGGGGAAGCCCCCAAGCCACTGCTGGTTTATTTTGGGTGGTAGGAGTGTGCATGGGGATGTTCAGAGGAGCAGAGGGGACGCGCGGGCTCTGCCCCTGGAGCCTGAGCGCAGCCGGACCCTCTCGTCCCGGAGCTGCTCGCCCTGGGTGCAGCTGAGATAAAGAACAAACACCTGAGGTTTGACACCCGTGTTGGCCTTCGTCCTCCCAGCCTTGGGGACCAACCTGCTCCCACGCCGGCGCGTTTGCGGCTGGCCGGCTGGCACGGCACGGGGCACCCTGCGCTGGCACCGCAGCCGGTGCCAAAACCCACCTCTGCTGCCCACCTGCCATTCCCCAGGTCCGAGAGCCGCTGCAAACCATCACCGGGGCTGCTGGTGCTTCGCAATAAGCGCCTTTCAGATAAGGTGTCCGGGTTCCCGTGAAGATTAGGAGGCTGGCGAGGGAAGATTAGTGGTTTCTTATAATCTCGCAGGCAAAGCGGTATCAGACTTCCCGAGACCGACCCAAAACTGCAGATTTTCTCCTTCCTGAGGTGGCGCGTGGCTGTGACCTGTTAACTTTTTAGATTTTGGAGGCGACGTCCCAAAATCCTGCAGGGCTAACGCAGACTCAGATGGACTTGAAGCCTGTGACTCACTGTGATAAATGAGTAAATAAACGAAAATCTGTTTTGATGTCTGTATTTCTTTCAGTTACTCCCCTCTCCGCCCTGTCTGTAATCTCTTCCCCTCTGGTAGTTCTGATTAGCTGCTAATGAGGAAAGATGATTTTTCAGTTAAAGCACAGAGAGATGTTTTTTTTCCTGGTTCTGCTTTCCCCCCCCCCCTTCCATGCCTTGGTTTCCCCATCTGTAAGCCAAGATACTGTTTATTTAAGATGGATGTGGTAAAGTTAAATTAATTGATTATTTGCAAAGCGATTTGCTTCAAAAGTGGGATACAGCAACTTGAAAAGGAAGGTTAAACCTGAGGAATGGGAACTTTTCCCTCCCAGTGTCCCTGGTGGGACTGAATCCGAGTGCTGGCCGACTCATGATGCCCAGTGATGAAAACCCTCCGCCTTGCGTGCACCGGGACAAGGAGGGCTGGAGGCTGCTGGGGTGTCTGACTGGCACCCGTGTGTGTCACTGGCCACTTACCGGGTTTTCCTCTGGTGATGGAGGTTATATGGCCAAGCCGAGACTCGCAGGGGATGCACATCCCACCCACTGGGTCTCCGCTTGCGGGGTGGCCATGCAACCCCCTGCCATGGGGAGGGAGCTGTGCGTGGGGCTTGCTGTTATTTGGGGCTGGAGTGTGATGGAAGGGTCCTGCTCTCCCACCGCTCTGGGGGAGGGAGCGATGCTAACTTGAATAAACCGATTTCTTTTTCTGTGACTCAGGCTGGAATTCCCCAGCCACCCACGCTGGAAAACTCCTGGCTCCCTGTGTGGGTCCCTCTGCAGCGCCCAACAGCTGTCGAGGCTCCGTCCTTGCCCACCGTCCCCTGTTGCTGTGACAGTTGCTTGGTGACACCCGCATGCAGGACGGTGGGTGACGGTACCCGGTGCTGTAAACGGCCGCATGTGCCCGGCCCAGCGCGGTGCTCGAGGTGGCAGCGGTGCTCCAACTGCTCCTGGCCAGCCAGTTCATTTCCAAAGAGAGAATTCTTCCAGCAAAGCTTCCTCCTCTGCTTTCTTTATCTGCTGGGTTTGTGTCTTTTATTATTTCTGTTCCCCCTGTGCCCTTTGGCCGGTGTCCAGAGGAGGATGACGAGGAGAAGAGCAACAGAGAGAGAGAGGTGGTCATCCTGGGGCAAAGGAATGCCGTTGAATTCCTGGCAGAGCTCCCGGGAGCCAGCCGGGGCAGGCGCTGGGCATGGGGGCAGAAGGCACTGGGCACTGCAGCAATGCCGGCAGGTATTTGTGCCACTGATTTATGATGGGAGAAATTCCTCCGGATAGAGGGGGATCACGAAGCTGTCGAGTGTGATAAATAACTCGTTGTAATGTATTATTTAGCAAATCATAATGAAAAGCAGAAAATATACGGAGGGGAGCAGACAAATACGTTCCCCAGTTGGCAAGTTATTGACTGTTCAGAGCCAAGAAGTGAATGTTTAGGAGGGTTTTGGAATTTCCATGGCTTCCCCTACAGATAAATCACCCCTCTGCAGACGTGTTTACTGGGTGCCCTGCTGCTGTGTTTGATCCCAGGGGACAAAACTGCTCCAAGAGCTGGGAAGAGGCTTGTGAGCACCCTGCTGCCAGGCTGCTGCTTTGAGCACATCCTGCCTAAGAGCTGCCTTTGCCTGCTGGCTGCGTGCAGGGAGTTTTTGGTCCTGGTCCTGTATTCCCAAAAGTCCCTGAGGACTCGCCCGAGTCACCCTGCAGCCCGCGCTGCCGGGCAGGCTGGGCACTAGCAGAGTGACGGTGAGGTCCGCTTGCCTCTTCCCACTGCAACAAACACGGAATTCTGCAGAAAGCCCATGCAACAAACAGCAACGTTTTCTTTTCCGATAGCCGGAGTCGGGATCCAGCAGGCTCTTTGCAGACTTGCTCCGTGGCACTGCGAGAGGAGGTGTGAGCATCCCCTTTTTTTTTTTTTTTTCAATCCAGACAAAACCCTGGTGCTACCGCGTGGGCTGCCGATGACCGCAGTGGTGCAGCGAGGATGGGACCCCAGCTCCTTGTCTTGCTGTAACCAGCATCGCTGGAACCACAACCCGCTGCTTCCCCAGGAAGGAAACCACCCAGATCTCCTGGACCCTGGCACTCAGGATGGGTATGGCCCCAAACCAGGGCGTTTTGTGCTCAGACTGGGGCAGGCAAAATTTCCCTGCCTGGCTCATCACCTCCATCGCTTTGCACCCCCTTCAGGCGTCCTTGTGAGCGAGCGCTTCTGGGGGAGAAACCAGCAGATTTAATCCCTCCGAATGGCTGGCTGAGGTTTTACTGGGGGTTCGCTGCTCCCCGCGCCAGCCTGGCCCAGTACCACCCTGCGGCGTGGGGTACCCCACGGGCAGAGCCTGGGGGAGTGGGGTGCCCCAGCAGCGGTGGTGGCACCAGGGGGTGCTGCCTGATCACGGCTCGGCTGCTGGTACTGCCGTGGCAACAGCGAGCAGGGGAATTTATTTTACCTGTTTGTTGGGATTTTAACTCTTGGTTTTATTTGACTGCTCCCAGCCCCTACCCCGGCCATGACGAAGGTGCTGTTGGGAGGGGGTTTCCCATGGCAGTGCTGGATGCTTTCTCTGCTCCTCGCTGTCCAGATATTTAAACTTCCGTGGTCTAATGGGGGAAAATATGTCTTTGTGTTGGTGCTCTGTGCCTGGGCACAGACCCCTCAGCTCAGAGCCGCTTCTTGGAGGGCATCCCAAATGGCCCCAGCTGGGCTTTTCCGTGCTGGAGGTGATGCTGGGCCCTGCTGGGCATCAGCAGGGAGGGGAAGGATCAGCACGGAGTCCCTGGCACTCTGTCCTCCTCGTGCGGTCCCTTTGCACGGAGCTGCCGTGGGACCTTCCCGGCTGGGGGAGGGAGACGAGGGCCGGGCAGCCAGAGCTCGGCGGAGCCACGTGTCTCAGGATTTTTATATATGCCCAAATGTCATCCGTGACGTGGAGGCTTGTGCACAGCTGTCCGTGCCCTCTGACGCTCCGTGCTGGCAGGGCTGCCACCTGGCACGGTTGCGGAGCTGCCAGCCTGTGCCATGGCCCGAGCTGCCTCGACCCTGATCCAGTCCTCCCAAGCCCAAGCAAAGCTTTGGAGGTGTTTCTGGCCATGCAAATAGGCAGTAAAATTAGGAGGTGGTTGCTTGGTTTTGTGATACACTTCAAATCCGAGGCCGGTGTTTGCTTTCAGAATAATCGGGATGAGGAACGAGGCGTTGCAGCCGGTCCTGAGCAGCGCTCCGGAGGCGACGGGTGCTGGTGGGTAGCAGGAGCAGGAGGATGCAGCTCTTTGGCCATGCTGGGGATGGGGACCAGCATCCCTGGAGCTCCAGCCCTGGGGGGCAGCTGCCCCATTCCTGGGGTCTGCAGGCAGCTGCCGGTGCTTCTCCTTCCACCGAGCAGGAGATGCCCTTCACCTTGGCAGGAGTCAGCTCCGGGTTTGAGCAATGAACTTCCAGCTGGTGACGAGCATGGGGCTTCCAAGGTCTTCCTTTGGCTGGGGCACGGCCCCATCGGTGCCATCTGTGGATTGCCACAGCGGCTTTATCGGCAGCGCTGATAATGTTGGTGCTTTCAGTCGTATAGAGAAGATAAGGGGCTTGGAGAGAACTTGACTGGGAGACTAAGATAAATTTGCTGTACTACAGGAAATAGAAATGTGAAATAAAGATCTCAAACAACTGAAATATTTAAAAAGATACAGAAGTTGGGCGCGCGTGAGAGCCATTCTGAGCGAGCCGGTTCCCGCCGGGACTGTCCCTTATCAATCCATCACCTGGCCCGGCTGAATTTTATAAAAGATAATAGAGCAGAGGGAGAATCGAAATAGAAACTATCCATTACAGGAGGCTGAATGACAGGTTCTCTGTGCAAAAATAAGATCATAATTAACAGGAGAGAGACAGAAAGTTTTCCACTTATTTTTCCGTTCTGGCTCTGCGGGGCAGGACGGGTGTGTGAGGGTGTCCAGGGGGCTCGGGGTGTGGGCAGGGGCAGACCCCCAGCATCTACCAGTGCCCATCACTTTTGGGTTAGCAAGTGGCGTTGGAAGGAAATCAAACCTACCCAACGTGACCATCATTGAAAACTCTTTTATTCAGCATCTCCTTTTTTTTTTTTTTTTTCCCCTGCCTCATAGTCCCACTCTATTCACGTGGTTCCACAGCCTGTGAAACGTCTGGAAGTTTGCTGAAAGGAAACTCAGACTCTCCCGTGTCACCTCCTGGGAGACAAGAGAAGTTTGGTGCCCAGGCTGAGACCCATTTTGCCTTCATGCTCCTGCAGTGTCCTTCCCAGTGGCGTTTTTGTTCCCTATTTTGGGACCATTTCCTTAGTGCCACAGCTGCTTCCCGAGGTCCTCCATGTGTGGCTTAATGGGGGGGCCCTCCAGAACAGCAGCTTTTAAAAAACATTGGATGCTTTTGCAATTTCTTGGTATAAGCAAGGTTACTGGGTCTCCATCTTCTGCTGCTAACGGCTCTTTATTTTCTCACCACAGGACCTCCAAAAGCAGAGCCAAGACCACCAGCCTGCCCTGCTCCGGGGGACGTCTGGGGTGGTTGGAAAAGAAAGTCGCATCTTCTTGATGTCATATCAAGCTTCACCTCCTTTCCTGGCTGCACTCTAACGCTCGCTTGTTATTCCTCCTTCAGGTAAGTGAAGAAACGGTCGCAGCAGCAGGAGCCAGGTTATGTTCTCTGCCTTTAAAACGCCCTTCAGAGTAGAAATGCCCAAGTGAAAACGCTTTGGAATGTTTTTTCTTGTGGCTCGTTTGGTTTTGAAGCAGCGTTAGGAGTGCTGCTGCTACTGTTAAACCCAGTATTTAGGAACGTGAAATGGAGATACCAGTAGAGGAGTTTGTGAAGCACTTTGGGCTGCAATGAGAGTAGGTTGGGTGGGCTGAAATGCTGGATTTAGGAGTGAAGTATCAGTATAAATGCACGGGGGAACCGGAGCCTTTCAAGCCGTGCTGCTGAGCCGCCCGGCAGCCTTCAAAAATTAGACAAACAGAGCTGGAGTGCTGATCCGACACGTTCATCGCGTGGTAACCTTTGCATAACCTTTAGCAAAATCTTTGGATGTGTGAATCCCAAGTCTGGAGAACACGTACTCCTGGGATGCGAAGTGGCATCACTTGGGGTTCAGGTCCTCGGAGCAGAGGTGTGTGTGTGGGGGTGTCTGTACCAACCTGGCTTTGAGTTACACCTGGATGGTGCTTCCCCATAGTGGTTTGGTTCACTTCTTCCCGGGCAGAGCCAGGGGCTGGGCAGGGTGGCCCCAGCTCTCCGGCAGCGCCTGGCTTGGGTCTGAGCTTTCCAGTCCGTAGAGGACTAATGTGAGTTGGGAAAACTGGGGCTGCCAGCGCTCGCACCCCTTGAAACGTTGTTGTGGCAGGAGTCTTGTGCCCATGCGTCTCCCCTCCGGCTTGCCAATGCCCCGTGCTGGTGACCAGCTCCATCCCACTGGGGCAGCAGGCAGCCCGTGGCAGGGACGCAGCCCCCCGCCCGCGCCCTCCGCCGCGCTGGGAGCAATCAGCGCGCCGCGCTGCCGCCAGATTGCCTTGTCCCTTCCAATGATCCTTAACTCCGTTTTTCCCCGAGCAATCAGAAGCACTTTCTCTTCGTCCAGGTGGTCTTTTCCCATTTCTCTCTCTCCAGTCCCAGGACCCAGGGCAGTCACATCTCATCACACCTTTTCTCGAGCCATTTGTACCTCCTGCTTTTTCTGCTGCCATCAATTTAGCTGCAGCCTCCCCTCCCTGCTCCGCTCCCTCCCCTGCTAAGCACAGCTTTTTTGGGAATGAAACGGCTTTCAGAGCCCTGGCAGATGCAAATGCAAACCCCCTGCCCCTGCACTGGGCTTTCCACGCCTGTGCCCATCACCTTTTCATGCAGCTGAGAGGGTGGCTCTCCCCATTTTTTGGGAGAAAGTCAATCACTTTAAAAACTTTCCCCCAGAGAGACTGCTATAAAGCAGATATAAATGTGGATTTTTTTTAGGAGTGACCCATTGGCTGCTGAGGAAATGAAGACCAAAATCATGCAGTAGCATCACTGCTTTCCCAAAGCTTTAATAATAGTAATTGAATAAATAAATCAATTAATAACAGGCAGCATCCTTTGGCCATCCAAGCTTTGGACCTTTCCAATTCACGGTGTTCTGCGCCTGCACGCTCCCTGCCCCATCCCTGGAAGTGTTCATCCCAGGTTGGTTGAGGCTTTGAGCAACCTGATGTAGTGGAGGGTGTCCCTGGCCGTGGCAGGGGGGTTGGAACTGGATGATCTTTGAGGTCCCTTCCAACCCAAACCGTTCTATGGTTCCATGATAAAACAAGAGGTTTTTTGTCCTTAGCTTGCCCAGGCTTCAACCTGGACTAGAAATCAACCAGCAGCAGATTGCAAAACACAGCATCATCCGCACTGTGTATCAATAAAAAAGAAAAATACAGGGATATGGAAATGAAAGGTCACTTGATCAGAAGTCCATCCTGTCTCCAGTGCGCCAAGCATCAACTCAGCAAAACACTTTAAGCGTGGGATTAAATATAAGCTCGCTTTTTCGTCCGTCGCCGCGCTGCAAAGCGGTTTGGCGAGTGCCGAAGCTCTTTGCTGGGCGCTCTGGTTTTCCTCGGGTGGAGGAATGAAACTCACACTGGTGTCACCTATTAACAAGGCAGCGAGTAGCCGAGGCGGTGCTCGTGCAGCGCAGCAGAGCTCATCATTTCTCTATAGATGAGCAATTAAGCTGCACCAGGAGCCCTACGTCTTTATATCATCACCTAATGACAGTGCAAACGTATGCAGGGGAAGGAGAGGGGGGAAAAAAAAAATCACATTCATATTTAATTGGCAAAGTTATCACCTTCGCTTCAGAGCCCTAACTTACAGCCCTTCTGGCCCGTTTCCAAGTCAGATCTGTTTCCCCAGACTGGGAAGTGAGTAAAGTGTCCTTATATTATACTTCTGCAACAAAATACCGTTTGAAAGCTCGTGAACACGCTCCCAACTGCAGTAAGTGACAGATAGTCTCTTTTCTCTGCAGCAGATGAAGATATTGTTGAGCTGTTAGATTCCTTCCATTTTTTTTAAAAGGAAATTATTTGTGTTATTATTATTATCCAGCCCCATGCTTGCCTGTCAGATTAAATTTTTTATTGCACTAAACCAAAGAGCCATCTGGAGCTCCTCGCGTCCTGCTCTCGGTACCGGCGAGCAGCAGCGTGGCCCTTCTCTGCGCAGCGTTTTCATTCCTCCCAAGGTCTTTTTTTTTTTAGCAAATTCTCCAGTCTGTTGTTTTCCCCCGTGTGTCCCCTAAGTCCCTCTGATTCTTGATCGCATTCCTAGGGGCTCAGCACCCTTATACCCCGTCCCTCGGCCGTATGTTTCTCGGGGCGGTGGCGTAGCTGGGAAGTGAAGAGCAGTAGGGGCTGTCTGCTTTCATTAGGCGGGCGAGGAAATCCATCGCCGTGCCAGGGCACTGTGTCCGTTCAGCCAAATACCTCATTTACCAGCTTCTTCGTTCTGTTTTGCAAGCCCTGAGGTCGTCCCGTTGGTTTGCGATGCTTTGCTCCAGCCCCGGGGTTGAACTGAAGCTGTTTATCTTCTTCTCCCCTTCTCTCCTCCCTCCTGAGATGGAGCTGAGCCCTGGCTGGTGATGGAGGCGGCTGGACCCTCGGGTTTCCTAATGCACCTTGGGACTCCCTAGCTGCCTTTAAGCGTCCGTGTCAGTGGTGTCTGATGGCTCCTTTGAGAGTTGTCTTTGCAGCTGTGACGGAGGAGAGCTCCGGCACCCACCAGCAGTGATGGTGAGGGACCTGAAATCATGGTGGGAGAGCAGGTCTGGTCCCCCTTGGCTGACACTGGGAATGACTGCAGAAAAGTCTCACTAGGAACAAGTGGCCCTGATCACCTACCCTTCTTGGCTTGAGCACCCAACCCTTCTTAGCCGGCTTGAGCACCCAACCGTTCTTGGCTTGAGCACCCAACCCTTCTTGGCTTGAACACCCAACTGTTCTTGGCTTTGCAGTGCCCTGTCACAGGGGATATTGCCTTTCCATGGTCTGAAGAGACAGAGAAAGAAGAAAAGAGAGAAAAAGGAAAGGAGAAATATCGATAACTTCCATCTCCTCAAGCCCAGTAACTAGCCTTTGACGCCTCTCTGCCACTTCAGCTTCACAAAGCCCTGGCTTTCTGAAGATTAATTGATGTAGGCCACTCAACCTATTTTCAAATCCCTTTCAGTTACCATTTAAAGCCTTCTGATTTATTTTTTTTGATAAAGTCACCGAGGCTTTTTATGGATTCTCAAATGATTGTCCAGCTTGACAAATTGGATTCTTAAAGCCGGTTCTTTAAAGAAAAGGATGTGGTTTGACAAGACAAGAAACAGCTCATCTTTGAGACAGGGGGATAAATAAAAAAAAAAAAATCCCATTCTTCGAGTCAGGTGTTACTCAACGAGTGTCTCGCTCGTCACTGATAATCTTATCTGTCTGTGATGGGAAGGGACCTGCACAAAGGGGCTCGGACTGGGCTGGAGGGCTGATACGCCTCTGATTAATGGGACTGTCCCGGTGCGTGCAGAGCCTTGGGAAAAGTGATTAATGCCGTTTGATACGAACTGTGACCCCCTCCCCTTGCCGGCACCGCGCTGGGGGCACCTCCTGCCGCCGGTGATGGATTGACTCCTGCCTCCTGGTCCGCGCGTGCAGTGCAGCTGGCAGGGTGGTGGCAGCTGGGGTGTCACCCCTGGCTTGTACTGGGGTTTGTAAGGTCGTGTCACTCGCCAGTGCTACCGTTGATGTTTCTGATGGAGTTTTTATTGCCCGTGCTCAAACCCTGCCTTCCACTAGAGTCCAGGTACCCGTGTCACCCCAGGCTTAACCGCGTTCATGTCTAGCGTACGGTTGGAACAGTGTAGCTATGGAGCCTGAGCAACGAGTGTCTGATCTTTACGGACCCAAACAGGGATGCTCCTGCAAGATCTCTTCCATACCTGCTGGCAATCAATGTGGATGTGCCTGAATAAATCCCGCGTGGGGAAACGTAGCTGAGGTAGTTGCAGCTCCAAGCGCAGTCGAAGCGAGGACCACGGGGAGAGGAGATGTCTGGAAGCCCTGTGTGCCCTCTGAAGATCGGACTCTTCCAGATGCCCTCGGGTAGAGCCCGGTGAGGCGCCTCGGAAAATTGGCATTGCTGGGAGCTCCATGATGAGCTGGGTGACGGGGCTGCTCCGACGTGCTCTGCCGGAGCGCCCGCGGGCCGGCGTCGCAGCTCCTCTGCCCGCAGACGGGTCCTGCAGGGCCACCGTGGGCTTCGGTGTGGCATCACGCTGCCGGCGTTCCGGCTGGGGCTGCAGGGATGGGGGGAGAGAAGGGACCTGCGTGTGCTGCAGCCTCAGGGCTGCAGTCCGGCCGGGAGCCGGAGCACTCGCTCTTCCCAGGCAGGACGAGATATAATCGCTTTCTGTTTAAGTAATGTTTTAATTGCAGGCTTTTGCTTTTCATGTTTTAATTGACTGCCTTTACTTTGGAAATTTCACACCTCGCAGTTACTCTGAATAATGGAAATGCATCATAACTCCCACCTGCTCTCGGGATTGAATGACTCCAGGTGATACTTTCTATCTTATTACGATTATTTATGATGATGTCCAGTTTAGTTCTGTAGCAGAGGGAGATCATTAACCTCTCCTGCAGTAAAAAGAACTCTCCGTGTTGTTTTCAAAGCCATTAAAGCTTTGAAAATTCCTCTTTCTTTTTTTTTTTTTTTTTTTTTTTTAACTAGAAAACCCACAGGGCTGCAGAATAAAATGCTGACACAGATCGGCTGATGCAGAGGAGCACCGACCCTCCCGCTGTGCCTCACCGACGCGAACCGAGCGCCAGAGCGAGGGAGAAGGTCTTTGCTTGTTAGAAAACACACGCGTGGTGCTGGGGACCCACCACTGGGGACTCGGGGCAGGTTTTGACAGTGGTGAGGGCAGAGGAGGTGGCTTGGTCTCAGGAGGGGTGGGAGATGCCACTCGGGGTCTCCAGGGACAGTGTCGTGGGCAGGGGGAGGTGGGGTGTGCAGGGTCACCAGCTGTTTGGGCTGGTCCATGTGCATCAAAGCAATCCCCTTGCTCCTCCAGGAAAGCCCATAAAAGCCCCCATGGTCTATCAACATCTCTGGATGCTGCTGTTGGCCACACCAGTGGTTTGGGTGCTGTTCCACGTGGGTTTGCACGGCGCTGTGCCTGCCCTGGGGCGAGCAAGGAGTCTCTTACAGATTTACTGCTTCCAGCAGCTGCATATGGTCACTTAACATCTATTTATGGCCACCGAATGCCGTCTGCAGATGCTACTTCTGGTTGCTGGGTCTGCACGTGGTGGGAACGGGGAGAACCTCTCCATTTTCCGTGGCTGGCTGAGTTTTCGGCTCAGATGGAGCTGATTGTTGGGCACAGAGTTCAGCCTGCTGGGAGGTTTAATTAGTCGTATGGGGAATTTATCTGGAGCAGATGCTCCATCTCCCACCCAGGCAGGTAGCTCCTGGAAATGTGTATCCACTCTGGGGACTGTGTTTTGCTCAGGACCGAGAGGTGATCTGGATTAAAATCCCATCTGCTGTAAGAAGGATGCTCGTGTCCTACAGAGTCACCTTGCCTCCCAGCCCGTGCTGTGTTCCTTCACACCCAAAAGATTCTGAGATAAGATGTTCCCCATCTCCATATAACCACAAGCTACTTGAACGTGATGGCTGATGGTGATAAAGCCTTTGTAGATGTCCCTGTTCTTTCGGAATTGTGCTGTCCATATGGCTGGGGAATGCGGAGGCTACATTCATGATGGGATGCTAATGAATTGGTAACTTTATCTGGCCTGTCTGTGCCTCTCAAAAACAAGAAAATGCTGTTCATTAAGCTCTTGTTAAAGCGCCATCACAAAGAGAGAAGTATCTCTACACAAAAAACCCCCTGCAATTCCTTGTTGTTCTCTTCCCGGGTCTTCCAGATGAAATTTGCTCTGCTGGAAAGCCAGGAGATGATTTTCCTAATGGCTGTAACTACATTGCTCATGTTCTGGCTGCACAAACTTGCTTCTCTAGCTGCGATGCATCTCAGGGGAGGTCAGTGTTCTGGTTTTCTACAAAGCCAACACCCTGACTTGAGGGAATATTGAGAAAAAGGTGCTGTTTTCACAAGGCCACCTGCCCCAAGCAGCTGTGGCTCCACGTACCTGCTTGCAGCACCTCCATCCCGTGTCCCGGGGAGCTCTGTCCCATGTCAAATGCTGCCTGAGAATGAGTCTTCATCGCATGTGAAACATTATTAATGACATTTCAATATTGAAGTGTTGAGGCCTGAAAGAAGTTGAAGGATGTGCCTACCTGGGAACAGAACCTCAGTCTCCAGACACCCACTGGGGGCTGTAGGCACCAGAGCATCCATCACCCCAGGGTTAAGTGGGCAGTGACCCCTGGGTGGTCTGAGCCTGCGGTAAGCAGGTGAATAATTATTATGGAATATTAATATTATCCAGAGAGCACCTGTAACTCTTCCAATGGATCATGCACTGCAACCTTGCTGCCTGACCAGAAATCCCTGCTGGCTCCTGCCTCATCGCAGGAGCTTTCAGCATCCCACGTCACCCAGGAGTGCTGGATGGAGACACATGGACCTGCCACACACGAACTGCTGCAGCGGTGAGCTGCTGAGCCACTTGTGGTAGGTGCCATGTCTGGGCTGAACGCCGGTGCACAACCTGGTCTTCTCCTGGGCTGCAAGGAGGTTTCACCCTGTGTCACCCGCCGTAACACCAAGGTAGGGTGGCAGAGCGGGTCTGCTCAGGCCACTTGTTTTCTGCTCTGTGTCAAACTGCTGCTCTCTCCAATGCCACGGACAAGCCGAAGCTCACAGTGGTGGTCCTCACGCCAGCCTCCAACACCGGAGGACTTCTGCTTGTAGAAGTTGTGCTCAATGTACGGAGAGCGGAGTGTATCCCATTGCTGGCAATGATGTACGGAGGGCAGCGCACATCCCATCACAGGCAGCGATGTACGAGGGCAGCGCGCATCCCATCACGGGCAGCGATGTACAGATGGCACTGTGCATCCCACCGCGGGCAGCGAGCCCCCGGGTACCGCAGAGGCAGTGTTTGCGGTCGATGCACTACGTTAATCCAAGATTGTCAAGGTGCCATGCTGAGCACCGCGGGAGCTGAGTGACCCCTTACCATTTCCCAAGAGCCTTTAATCTGGGGGTACTGGAGCACCCCAGGGTCCGGGGCAGGCTGGGGTGCTGCATGCCGGTGTGGGAGGCTCACGGATGGAAGGAACGAGAGTTTGAGATCGGAAAGGAAACTAGGCCAGAAAATGTAGCAGCTAGTTTGCAAAAGGATGATCCAAGCAGCTTTGATGTGGATATGTTCCCTCGCAAAGACACAGCGCTGGAGAAGCTCTTTATCAGTGTCAGGAGATGACAAACGGCAGCGGGGGAAAGTCACGGGGCTGCGGCGCGTTGTCGCAGCTGCAGCACCTTGGAAACGATGCAGGTACCGCCGCCGCTCCGCGCCTCGGGGTCCCGCTTCGGCCTTAATTAATCACGGAGAAGAAGGATTGTCTCTTCTTCTGTTCTTTTTATAGCGCGATAAATGAGGGAGGGAAGACGAGGAAGAGGAAAATTGCATGCGGGCACGTTTGGGGAAGATCGTTCCCCATCCCTGGTTGTGCACAAAGACATCACTGCCCGGTTGGCCAAAGTCGTTACGGAATGCAGGACCTGTCCCTGGGTCGGGGAGAGGGGGAGAGGAAGAGGAGGGGAGGCAGCAGCAGTCAAACAGGACCTCTCCTGCACGGTGCTGCTGGAGGCCGAGGATGGCACAGAGCAGCAGGGCTGGTTCAACAAGAAATTAAGAAATAAAAAGGGAAAAAAATCAAGCCAGAGTTTCCTACCATTACCTCCAGTCCTTTTTTTTTTTCAAGAGTTCCCTTGAAGCCTTGTCTATATAAATGTTGAATTATGTGGTTCTTTGCCTCTTTGCTAGAAATTGCTCTGAATTACATTTTTTATATAATCTGTTTCATTTCCAGCACTCCGCCGTATCTGGCAGAGGAATATCTGGAGCTGTCGACCGGCTCATTCTCCCGCTGCCGGGCTGCTGCGCTGCGTCTCCTAATGCAGTTGCCCTCTGTTCCGGCACAGGGCAGCCGTCGGGAATGGAAATTTTATAGGAGTGGTTGGGAAACGGAGTTGGAATCTGGCTTTCAAGTACGACTTTCATAATACCCCAGGCATGTTTGGGGAATTTAGAAATAAAAAGGGATCGTTTCCCAACAACCGTGTTTTTCCTTAAACCCCTTCTCGATGGGATCCCTGGGAACGTCTGCGGCTCAGACCTCGCTCTTGTGAGCCTCCCGCCCCGTTACGGTGTGAATTTGGGATCTGGGTGGGATGAAGCATCACCAAGACACGGCACGGCGGTCATCCGTCCTCATGGAGATGGCAACGTCCCCCCGAAACCCGCGGGAAAATGGGGCTGTTTGGTGGCACCGCTGTGGCTCCGGCACGGAGCAGCCCTTGCCACAACAACCCAGCCAGCGAGATTCACAGGTCGTGATGGGGGTGGGCTCGGGGTGGGTGGTGTCTGAAGAAGTGAAAGGAAAAATGATGCTGTTTCTATTTCCAGAGGCTTCAGGCGAGATGGGGAATTTTATACAGGCGTCATGTCTGGGATCAGCACAAGTCTCTCCATTGCCCTCCCTGGCCGAGCCTTGTCGGTTACGAAGAAGGTAAGAAAATCCTCAAAAACGCAGGGGAAATAAAGCCTCTCAGAGGTGGCTGAAACCTTCCCTGGTCTTCTGATGCAGGGCTGGGAGAACAGAGCCAGTGTGGTCCGGAACGTGGTGATGATGCCACACAAGCCCAGTGCCTGGTGGGGTTTGGCAGGAGGGGACACTCGGTCCCTACGCTGCAAACATCTCCTGGAGGGTCCTGGGGGGTCCTGGGCAGCCCCCGGCCCCACTGGGAAAACCAGGAGCAATGTCAAAGCTGCTGGTTACAGCACTGTGCTCCAGGGTCACGGCTGGGTGCCAGGCAGGGTGGTGTCCCACCAGGATGGGGTTCATGGATGCTCTTGGTTGCTGACCTGAGAGGTTTCCACTCTTTTCTGGCAGTGTGGTGAACATGTTGGTAATTTTTTCTCTATGGCCTGTGCCGATCCCCATCTTTTCCATCTCCTGTATGGTATTTCTCTTATTGTTGTGGCAATCATTCTATGAAAACTGATTAAAGGCAGAGGTGCTGGACGGGGACGGGGTGTGATGGGCACCGTTGAGACTCCTCTCTGCCCCCTCTTGCTAACTCCCTGGCATGGAGTGATCGCCGTGATGGTCACCGTGGCCTGGGATGAGATGCAGGCAAACGTTCCGGCTCAGCCGTTGCCGTTTGGATTTGGCACGTCTGTGCTAAACAGGCGGTGTTAGCCCTCTCCGGGGCTGATCAATATTTAATGTGGAATTTACAAAGATTGACTTGAGGATGCGTTTAAAATTGGAGCATTAGCCGTAGGTGGCAATTTCCGAGTCGCGGCAGTAGAGTTTGATTATTTAGAGAGATGGCGTTTCGTACATTTAAAGCAGTCCTTCGGGCCGCGGGGCCTGCTGCAGCCCCCTCTTCCCTAAACTGTTGACTTTTCAATTGTTTTGTTTGTTTATGTTCAATATTAATCACCCCTCCTGCTCGCTCTGTGCCAGGCTGGGCTGACGGGGCTCACGCAGCCGGTGCTGGTGGTGCCAGGGATGCAGCTCGGCTCCCTTTGGGCTTTGCCCTTTTACTGGAGTCCAAGAGCTGAAGCTGTTTGGGGAACTGGAGTCTCCTGGTGTGCCTGGGATGCTCCAGCCTGGGGGGACGTCACCCAGCGCATGGCTCCGTGGCACAGGCATTGATGCCCATCTATTTAAGGAGGTTAACAGTCATCTCCAGGTGAGACTCCACGGTTGGCACTGGGCTGGGTGCTCTGCAGAACCCCCTGACGCAGGGATTTAAACTGAAAGAGGGCAGATTTAGGTTAGATATAAGAAAGAGTATTTTTCTCTCTGAGAGTGGTGATGCACTGGAACAGGTTGCCCAGAGAAGTTGTGGATGCCCCGTCCCTGGAAGTGTTCAAGGCCAGGTTGGTTGAGGCTTTGGGCAACCTGGTGTAGTGGAGGGTGTCCCTGCCCATGGCAGGGGGGTTGGAACTGGATGATCTTTAAGGTCCCTTCCAACCCAAACCATTCTATGATTCTATGCTGCCATCCTAGCCTGTGTGAACTGGGATTCTCTCCCCCTCCCAAATTCTTGCTGCGATCTATTAATCTCCCGACGCAGCGAGAGCGGGGTGGGACGTTACGCAGGCACGCAGGGACTAACGACATGGCTGGTTTGTCTTGGTTTGCCGGTGCTGCGAGCGACGGTAATGAGAGCTGGCAGGTCTGAGATGGTCGATGTGCGCCGCTTCGGGCTGCGCACGCGGCAGAGACGGGAACGGCGGGGCCGGGGGTCCGAGCGCGGGGACCTCGGTGCACGGACTGGGGCTGTAACGGGCAGCTCCCCCGAAACCGAAGCATCCAGGGGTGCGTACGCAGCCGGAGCTCCCCGGGCGCTTGTCTGCATAAAATCAATTCAGGCTGAAATGAGAAAAAGAAAGTGCACAGCTGGATCGTTGAGGGCCAGGAGCAGGATGTGTTGGTGGCTCCTGCCATGCTGATGGCCCTGGGATGTGCCCATTGCCTCCAGGTCCCTCGGGTTTGGCACCAAGTCCCTGGGAGGAAAGCTTGCCCGTGCGCCGGTGCCCCAGGGAAGCCAGGAGTCGGCTGTCGGAGCTGCTGGGAGGGAGCAGGTTTGTTCCCATCCTCTGGAGGTGACCACAGACCCAGCCCTGAATTTAACTCGTCTCTACAGTCCTTGCAAGGAGAAGGAAACTCTGCAATTGCTTCTGTGGTGGTGGGAAACTATTTCTCTTCCTCCCCCATATCTGACTGTTCTGCTAAGACTTTGCTTGATTTTGTGTCATTAAAAAGCTTGAAAACAGCTTGTTTCATAGACGGAGAAGGCGCGCAGCATATGGCAGTGACAGAGCTGTGCGTAAATACGAATGTTTTTATATTTAAAAACAAAAAGTGGAAACGCATTGCTAAAACCATGGGTGAGCTGTCGGTGCAGAGAGCAGGGGCACCCATGGGTGCAACCTCACCCGCCTGCCACAGTGACCGTGAGATGGCATCAGCTGGTTTATAGAGAACTTTTAACGTTTGCAATTTTCTGCCCCATCCCACAGCCCCCCTCCTGCTTCCCCGACCCGTGGTGGGTCACACGCCGGCGGGGTGGGGGACACGTGTGCCATGATGGAGCCGTTCAATGGCGCGTGTAAGACCTGGCTAACGCCAATGCGGCCAAACAAGCCGCTGCGTTGGCCTTTTTAATGGTAACTTGGATTTTTTCCCAGCACCTCGTGTCTGAAAAGCCGAGATGGTTTCCAGTGCTGGGTAGCGAAAGCACTGGGGACAGGAGCTGAGACATCTTGGTGAGAGAGGCTCTTTCCCCGCTGCCCTCACTCCATAAAACTCAGGTTTCCTGGTAGGAGGTGGTGGCAATGGCTCTGGGTGGCACCTGGGGCTGTGCAGCGTGCGGGGAAGGGGCTTCATCCCTGGCCGTGGGGTGCCTGTGCTCACCCCCCCCCCCAAACATGTCCCATGGTGGATGTGGAGATGGACGGGCGGAGGGAAGCGCAGATTTATTGGCAACTGGTGTTATTTCCTCCAGAGTTGGGGCTGCAGCAGAAGCTGCTGGGGCTGGGGGTGCAATGCCAGGGGGTTCGGGTTCAGGATGCTCCTGGCAGCCCTCCCTGCGCTTGGCATGGTCCTGTCAGACCGATGGGTCTCCATCCCCTCCAGCAGGCACCTGCCTCGGGTCACTCATGTTATTTCATGTCTCACCTCCAACGACCACCACCGCCACGCACGAGGCCACCGGAGCCGGCTGCTGCCGGGAGGTGCTGGGGTGCTGTGGGGCTGACAGTGCCTCTGCTGCCCTCCCACCCCAGCCCGCTCGCATCCCCTCCGCACCCCCTCTGCCCGGGCTCTCGGTGCCCAACATGTGCTGTGCCCCCCCTCCCATAAATTAAAGGCTGTTCACTCCTGGTGGCTTTTCCTCTCACTTATTTTGCTGCTTGTTCCGTAGGAAGATTGAAGGAGCAGCAGGATGTGGTGGGCTGTGCCGTGGCGTGTATGGCAAAGCTGTGATGATGGAAATAGTTTCAGAGTAAAGACGTTATTAATGCAGACTGTAGCGGGGGAAGGTGCGCCAAGCTCGTGTACCAGATCTCGCCCGGGTTGTACCCGCCTGGCACATCCAGCTATTGGGTGTGTTCATCCATTTTTTAAAATGCCTTCGCTGTTGATGTCAGCCCACCTGGGAGTTTTGTGCCGTTTCAAAGAGTCAGAACAAATTAGCTCCAAGAAAAAGTTCACGTCTGAAATGCTGCTGCTTCCCAGCTTTGGGGCTGTGAGCGAGGGGGAGCTGCAGGGATGGCACCCCCAGACAGCCACAGCCCCTGGGAATCCTGGCAGAGCCCTTCCTGACGGCTTGGCTGTGGCAGGATGAGGCTCAGCTCCCACTGTCAGCCTGGGGTCAGGATTGGGCTCGGGCTGGGGGCATGGCCCCGTGCCCGCCGGGGGGGGCGCCGGGAGATTGGCGGAGCTGCTTGTCCAAGAGGAATGCAAATATGGGACAATCAGCCTCCGTGGCAGCAAAGTAAGACGTGATGAAACCCAATCAGTTAATAACACTTCAAGGCAGTGGAAGAATTGCAGATGAATGTGGTTTTAAATAACTTTTTTTTTTTTCCCATTGCCAGAACTATTCCCCTGGATTTTTACTGAAAAAAACCCTCATTTCAGTTTGTATTTTGCACAAAGGGCTGTGGGTTTCAAAGCCCAGAGCCGGGGAGTCTTAGCAGAGCTCTGCCAGTGCATCCTCCTGCACCATCTCCCTTCCCAAAAAGGCACCTCTGTCCTTGTGGGTGGCCCCACTGAGCCTCCAGCTGCCGGAGGAGGGTCCCACGGGAGCAGCGTGGGACCCCCTGCCTGGGACCCCGGGGCTGGTCCCCTCATGGGATGCTGCACCGAGCTCCAGCCACCCGGCGCGGGAATAAACACTGCAGGAGCGAAACGGTCCGACAGACACAGCTGACGAGCATGAGAAAAAGAAGGTTTTGAGACATGGATAGTAATCATGGCTAATTTGTTGATTTGCCATCCGGAATCATTTCTTGCCTTTTCTTCCCCTCCACGATTTGCTGCCTGCCTTCGGGGAGGGGGGTAGCGGCAGCCCCCCACCCCTGCCCAGCCTCCCAGCACGCTCCTTCTCCCCGCGAAGGGCTGTCAGGACGATGGATGTGTTCCTGCCGAGAAGGTGAGTCCTGTGGCCGTGGCAGCCAGGCAGAGACCGGCCCTTGCCAACACCCTCCTCTTCCAGCACCCACATTTTCCCAGCCCGGAGAATACGGGGCCGTGGCGGTGGTGAGGGCTGTGCTCTCCATCGCGTGACAGCACGCATCCTGCGAAGGTCAAAAGCCTCCGACACCCAAGTGCCCTCCCCAGCACGGCCCCTTCGGTCCCTGGATAAGGCCTGGAGGAGGGGGGGTCTGGCTGGGGGCAGCTGGAGGGTGGGCAGCTCCCCGGTGAGGTCAGCGGTTGCCCCTCGCAGTGGGTCGCCGGGGCTCCGACCATCCTCCGGCTGAGGATGAGGGGGTTTGGGTCGGGCAGTGATGATGCACAGGTGATTTTTGTGGGTTTTTTGGAGGTAAAGCAGCAAGTCCCAGCCCTCGGAGCCCGTGCTCTTCCCGCTGCTGCAAGGTCAAATCCGTTGACTGTTAGTGGGTAGGACGTGGTGAATCCTGTGCTTGGGTGTCCTCTGCTCGGGCGCTGAGCTCCTCGGGGCTGGGCTGGCTCTGGCACGACGAGGTGCTGAGCCCCAAGTGCTGGAACCGCAACATGAAGCACACGGGGCGCTCCCAGACGTGTGTCTCGATGCGGCGCTGGCACGAGCGCAGCTGCGGTCCCCGAGGAGCCGGTGAAGGGTGAGAGACACGGAGCTCCTTGGGTTAACGCTGGAGACTTCCCCTGGGAAACACCGGTACCGGGGGGCAGAGGGGAATTCAGCGCTGCTCGAAACTCATATGGTGTTCGGGAAGGGGCATCTGTCCTGGAGAATAGCGTGAACAGATGCTGCAGCACTTATTATTTTAAAAGCTATGAATTTAAAATGTGTTAATTAGGAGGATTGAGGAGAAACATCAGCAATTCCAACTGATCATCCACAGGAGCCTCGTACAGGAAAATAAATGCTCGAGTGCGAAAATACGGCCTGAAATCACTGGGGTAGACGCAGGGGTTTGCTCCCTGCGGGACCACGGTCAGATGAGCTGGGCGGGATCTATCCTGAGCCCTGAAAATCTGGGAAATCTGCCTGGAATGAGCATTTATTTGAAACCTGAGACAATCTATGAACGTGTGGATGGGGCAGCCGGGGTTTGTCGAAGTGGATGGGGGAATTTCATGTGTTGTTTCGTGCACTGTCAGACACCGCTCGCCTGGCTGGAGAACCGTGCAGGAACGCCAGGACGAGCCCGGTTGGAGCAGCCCCCTCCAAAACCCCCAGTATGGCTCACTGGGACCCGCAGCCCGTCCCCATCTCCTCGGCGTGCGGTGCTCCCGCGTGGTGCCCGCGGCTTTGTGCCGAGGTGCCGGCTGCTCCGCTGGCGCGCAGGCACCGGTGAGCCGCGGCACGGCCGGGAGAGAACACCATATACCGGGGAAAAATCTTACTTAAGTCTTTGCAAAGCCACAGATAATGCACTGCGAGAGTGAACAACCAGGATGAAAAATAATTGCACTCCTATTTTTCTCCAGCTTTTCTTATCGACGACTTTATCACCTTTGGTTTTATTTTACACCTTATTTAGACTTTACTGTAATCCCAGCTATTTCACCATTGACACCTCCTTAATACCTTGTCTAACACCTCTGACACCTCTGGCTAATGCCCAGGCCCTTCTCCAGCGTGGAGCAGCTCCAGCGAAAACGGAAAAGAGCTAAAATGGAAAGAGAAAAATTATTTACTGCCCAGGCTCTGTGAATAACAACCTTTGAGGAGAAAGGGTGGGGGCCAGCCTTCCCCGCGCAGCTGAACTTTGCCATCAACCCACATCAGTCTGTAGTTGCCCGTTTCTTATTATTTTGAGACCGTGCAGCAAGTGTTACGCAGGAAGAAGCGGCGAGAGGATTTATTGTTTGAGGGACAACGCAGCCCATAAAGGCTCCACTTAGTGAACTGAAGAAAATTAATCCCTCTGACGTAGACACTCCCATGAACGTGCCACGTCCATAGAATCATGGAATGGTTTGGGTTGGAAGGGACCTCAAAGATCATCCAGTTCCAAGCCCCCTGCCATGGGCAGGGACACCCTCCACTACACCAGGTTGCCCAAAGCCTCATCCAGCCTGGCCTTGAACACTGGCAGGGATGGGGCAGCCACAGCTTCTCTGGCAACCTGTGCCAGTGCCTCACCACCCTCAGAGTGAAAATTTTTTTCTTATATCCAATCTAAATCTCCCCTCTTTCAGTTTAAATCCATTGCCCCGTGTCCTGTCACTACACGCCCTTGGAAAAAGTCCCTCTCCAGCTTTCCTGCAGGCCCCCTGTCCAGCCCAATCCAAAACCTTCCATCCCAGTGCATCCTGCTGCCGCCAGCGGGTTTGGTGCCGACGCAGCACCACGGCGATAAGCCAGCAATCCCCTTCTGTTTTCCCTTCCCTCTGATCCCTGAGCCTAAAGACCATTGCCACATTACCTCGATTTAACTCCCCATTACACCAACTATATCTCTAAAGCGAGGGCTATGGCAGCTTTATTATAAGTTTATTACATGCTAATTCAAGCAAATAAATTTGCTCCAGCTGTGGAGCAAAGGAGATTAATAACCTCGAAGATCACTTCGCCGCTTTGATGAGTTTCTTGAACAGAGCGGAGTATATTTAGGAAGAGCAACTAGATGAGTCAAAAAACCCCTTTAATTATTAGTGACACTGTGCAAACTGCTTCATACGAGTGGAATACTAACTACTTAACTCCCTGACCTTATTATTCAAATAAACACTTCTTATTATAGCAACACGACTTGCTCGTCAACACGTCGAATGAGCTGCGGGGTGGTGGGGTGGGTGCCCCCGCCGTGCCAGCGGCGCGGCCGCGTTAGGGGCACGACGGCCGGACAGGTGCCCAAGGTAAAGAGCTTCATGTGGCGAGCAGAGCTGTGCGCTGGGCTGGGGTGCTGCCAGTGCTCGCCCCTTCCCCTGCCCAGGCTGGTTTTTACTCTGTACTTAATTTAGATTTTTTTTCTGAAAAAAAAAATTTAGATTTTTTCCTGAAAGCACTGCAGGCTGGACGCTCGGGGCTGCCTTGGCGCTGCCCATGGTTTAATGCCGTCCCCGAGCCCCGTGCATGGGTTTTGCAGGGGATGGCCGGGGTCTTTCTTGTTGCTGGACCTCTCCAAGTGGTCACTGCCATCCCTTTTGCTGGAATCCAGGGCGATTGTGCACTTACTGCTTCATTTTTGTTTGGGATGCTGGAGCTTGATGTGTGTTTTTTGTTTTCCTGCCCCTTTTCATAGATAAAAAGCAGGGGAAGAGGGGCTGCCAAAAAAAAGGTTCAGATGGCATGAAAACACATGTGGGGGTTTGCCAAGAAGTAGGTAATTGTCAGAGATGCTGCCTGGAACTCTGAAGGTTTTTGAGGAGCAGTGAGCGGTGTGCCGCGCTGCCGAGGGGTGCTGCGGGTCCCTCCCCGGCACAGCGGTGCTTTGCAGCTCCTTGGCCCAGCTGCGGGGCATGTGCCCGCTCCCCTCGTGCCAAACGAAGCCTGGGTTGGCCCCGAGCAAGGCTTGGCACTTTTTCAAGGTGCTGGGTGACAGCTGCTGCCATCAGGGGTGGTGGTTTGGGAGAGGAGCAGAAAACGGGTGCCAGCGTGGCACCACAGCACTAACAGAGCTGCCGGGGAGCTCATGCCCATGCTGAGGGTAGCACCATCCCCACCTGTTTGGGCAGGAATTGGGCATTTCCGCTTGTTGCCACTTGATTGCCAGAGGAAGGTATTGGTGACCCTGGGCACGGGAGGGACTGAAAGGCACCTTCTGCCATCTTCCGAGGGGCAGCGTCCCCAGCGCCGCGTCCTGCGCCCTCCAACCGCGGCGGCTGCCCTTGAGCCTGATGGATGGAGGCGGCGGCGGCTCCGGCGAAGCAGAGAGGACACGGAGCACCGATCCGCATCGCTAGTTGCTTCCCTGCATTTTCTCTGGTCTCAGTTTACCCGCCAGCCCGGCTGGACTTGGCAGATGTTGGCATCTGGGGGATGCTCGGGGGGCTCAGGGTGTCACTGCGTGGGGAGGGTCCCCCAGCAGTCTAGGGGGATGGCATTAAAAAGCAGCAAATGGAGAATATTCTCCTGCCCCTGTGCTTCCTGCTCCCCCCGTCTCCCCCCACCAAACACAGCCCTTCTGCCTCCAACCCCCGTCCCTTGTTTGTAGAACAAGCAAAACCGGCGCGTTAAATACAGCCGGGGCTGCAGCCCTGAATCAAATCCATTCTTTTTTTTTGACTCCTCCGGCTTTTGAATTCCCAGCCCTGCCAAAGAATGGTTAGCACAAGAATAGGGCTGAAGGAGCAATCCTTCCGCGTCGCCATCGACTCGATTATTTTGCCTCTTGATTTTGTATGAAGCGGGGGGGCCGCGCCGCCGCGCCGCTGATTGCTAATGGCCCGGCATTGTTCGGCACCGGCTCGGCGTGGGATGCCTGCATCCCCCCGCTCGCCACGGGCTCCATCCGGGACCTGGTTTTATTTTGATTGATGCAAACGGGGACGCACAGGGGCTGCGCAGAGCTGCTGGGACCGCTCTGGGCTGGGCTCCCCGCTGCCAGCACAGCAAAGGGTTACGGTTCTTTACGGTTCTTTCCAGGGCTGGGCTGCGTGGGTGACCTTCCTCTGTCCGACCGACTGACGGCCGCGCTCCTGGGATGTTCCCGGCGCTGCCGCACGCGCCGATCGATGGGCCCAGCGCGGCGCGAAGCGGGGAGGTTGCATTTACACAGTGTCACGACTATCAATATTGACAGCTCGGGCGCGTGTCCTCCGGACCGGTGTGTGCTGTCAGCGCCACGTTATTAACACCCCAGCGGCCGCCCCTGCCCTGAGCCCCGCCGTGCTGCTGGGGGGGGAGTCGCCGGTGGCTCGAGCCCAGTGCCCAGGCAGTGATGCTGAGCCTGGTCCTGGGTACTGCATCCCCCCCAGGGTGCTCATCTGTCTTGAGCATCTGTCGTATGGGTGCTGTGTCACCCCGACACTGCCGGGACGGGGCACAGGGATGCGGCTCCCACGAAGCACCGAGGAGATGGTAAGGACCAGAGCCCTCCTGAGGTCGTGCCCCCCCACCCTGGGGTTTGTTTAAACTCCATCTGACATCACGCTTGCCACGTCAGTGCTCTTCAGCTCTCAGTTGCTGCTCTGCTTCAAATTAGCTGAAAATAAAAGCCTGGTGGGCAGCGACAGGGCTGCGGGGGTCAGCGCCCTGAATCGGCTGGCAGTGCCCACCCCAGTATCCCAGCCCCTGGCTCAGGGCGAGGGGATAGTGGTGAAAACCTGAGCTGTAGGAGCGCACCCTGGAGCACACAGCGGGGCTGGGCTCCTGCTGGGGGGGGTGGCGAATGCAACCCCCCCCCCCCCAACACCCTCATCTACTTAGAGGCAGCAAAGCGAAGGGTTTAGTGGCACAGGTGAGAGCAGACGGGCTCCCTGGCGCTGCAGCTCCAGTTCTTACTGCGATGCCCTGGCACGGCTGAGCGTGGCGGGTGGGAGAGCCGCGGGTGGCCGAGCCTCCCGGCATCACCATAAATCCTGGGGGAATTCAAGGCGCTGTCAGTGCTCGGAGACGCTGCGAGTGATGGTTTTACAATGGCTCCCGGCTCCGCGGCCGGCTCGAGACGGGGGTCATCCGGTTAATGCATGTTTCAGTCTTCATTGCCTTTTTAACTAGTTTTTAATCAGTAATTAGTAGTGAGCGGGAGCGGCGCGCAGGCTCCTCTCACCCGCTCCCCGGGCGAGTGCCACTCAACATGCCATGGCAATCAGCACCCAGCGGCGGCGGCGGGGCACGGGCTGGACACCGTCACCGCCACCGGCCCCGCACGAGGTGCTCGGCCAGTCCCCGGGTTCTGTGGCTACCGGGCCGCGCCGGTGGCTCCTGCGGAAAATGCAGCAGTGGCCAGGAGCATGCCCGAGCACCGCCAGCCCCGACCCGTCGTGGTTTGGTTACGGATGTTGGTGCGGTCACACCAGGTGCGGGGCCGGTGACCTGAACGCCGCAGCCAGGCACCCTCGACATGTAGATGGTCAGGTCTGATGGTATTTAAAATAATTGCATGCAGAGTGGTGTAAAGGGTTGGGTTTTTTTGGCTGGGATTGTCACTACAATCAGGGTTTCAGTGCTTGGTGTGCCAGTGCCGGGTGGCATCTGTGCCCGTGCCCACCACGGGGACCAGTACCCAGCGGAACAAACGAGCTTTAAAACCCCTCTATTTTATTATTCTTCATTAATAATGAGGAGGCCCTTGTAAATAGCCAAGAAAGGAAGTGCTTAAGCTCATAATTAATAAATGCTGGCTTGGGTTGCTGCTGCTGAACTGCAGCCTCGAGATGCCTGATGGGGGATACACAGCTCTGCCCAAATGGTGCTTGTGTCTGTGCCGTGGGTTAATAAACCCGGGAATTATCATCATCAGTGTCCCCAGGACAGCCAGGACAATCCTGGGGACAGCCATGGGGACACCAGGACAGCCCTGGGGACAGTCACCTCAGTAGTGGGATATCGCAGAGCCGTGCCCCCATGGCACAGGGCTGGGGAGGTCCTGAGGCGGGGGCACAGGATGGGCGAGGGGCGCAGGGCTGCCCCTGTGGGCACCGTGGCATGGGCTGCCCAGGGCGTGGGTACCGCCGCAACACCCCAAAGAGCCCCAGCTGCCTCCTGAAAGCCGTCGTTATGGCTTGGTCATAAATGTTTATGACAGGAGGCACGGGAAGTAAATCACATTTATAGCCCTTGTTTTCTTTATCGGGGCACTAATTTGACAGGGAAGGGAAATTTTTGCTTATTTTACAACTCTGTTTTTTGGCTGCAATTTGATTTCAGTAGCTGGGAGGCGAACACAAAATCTTATTTTTATTCCGGAGTCGGTATAAAAATTTCCATTTTGACACAGACCCCCGCTAACGTTTCCGCGCGGCTCCGGCGGGCCCCCGGGCTTCGCAGAGAACACATAACCCCCCGTATAATACGCTCATAATTCACTAATGTTTGCTGGATGACGGGGTTAAGTGGCTGCTATTCCCGGCCTCCCTCCACACTAATGCACTCCAGACCCGCGCTCCTTTCCTTCTGGATCGCAGTCAAATCGTTTCCTGCAGCCCTCGCAGTGGAAGCTCCTTCCACCCCGAATAAACACGACTTCCGAAATTATTTTCATTTGTTTTTCTAATCTAATTTTCCCCTCGGTGCTTCGCTAATCATCAACCCCATTAAGGGCTTGATGTGTTGACTGCTTTCCAGAGAGGAGCCCGCCCTGCGTCCCGCCATGCGCTGACCTTCACCGCCACGATCCCGGTCGAGCCCCCCCACTGCTGCCCCCCACCATCCCCAGGACCCTGCAGCAGGGCCGGATCCGGAGGTGATGCCGGTGATGGGAGCTCCCGGGGCGGAGGGGTTGGTGGTGCTGGTGGTGCTGGACCCTTCCCCTCCATCCCAGCCCAAACCCGCATCCCGACCTCCCTGCCGTGCCCCTGCCTGCGGGGGCTAGTGCTGTCCCGGGCGAAATAATGTGAATAGTTAAGACAAAAAGGAGGAGGGGGCAGTCGGCTGGGGACAGGGTGGTTGGGGGCCGTTTTCCTTCTCTCCCGTGTGGGGTTTTTGCTCTTGTCTCAGCAGAACCCCAAGCCGGGCAGGGTGGGGATGGCTCCATCCAGCTTCCCCGGGTAGTGAAAAATCACTCAGAAACCTTAAATCTAGGGAAGGATGAGGATGAACCAGGCTGGGAAACCTCGTGCCCCTCACCGTGGCATCGCGCCAACCAGCATCGCTGAAAACCGAGTCCATAGAGTGAACCAACACCAACCCTCCTGACTCACCTCCCTCCTTCTCCTGCAGCCCCGTCCCCACCCCAAAGGCTGCCCTGGGGTGCAGGATGGGTTTTCTGGGGAGATTCCACGGTTTTCCTCCCTGACACCCTTTATCTCACACCTCCTGGGCCGGGTTATCCTTACGCCGATGCGCTGCATCCGGGGGGTCGGCAGGAGCGGGACCGCAGCGCTGCCGTGTCCCCCTTACTCCCACCTTCTCCAGGGCAGGACGTGGTCCCCGGGGCAGGGATGCGGTGCCAAACGGTGCCTGGTGGGACCAGACTCAAGCACGGCGCAGGTGGACGGGGACGGGGACAGGGTCCCACCCCGCCACGGGGGCGATGGGTGATGGGGCTGCGCTGGCCTCCCCCCAGCAATAAACATTCCCCCCCCCCCGCCTTGAATGAACGGGACTCCACGGATCTGTTCAAAACAGTTTATTGTATTTTTTCGTCAGACAAACACATTGATTTCTGGACCACAGTAGAGGATGGAAACCTTTCACAAACTTATTTATTTGAAAATACAAATATAAAATTATACTTTCCACATCTGTGATGTGAGAGACCCCCATCCACATAGTATTTTACAACAGGGCTTCAGAAAGCCATACACAGAGACCTGAAAGATGCTTGATATATATAGATACATATATATATGTATATATATAAAAAAAAAGTCACTACCAAAGTTCTCATCAGTTCATACTAAAGTATAAAAGGAAGGGCTAGGCCTGCCACTGTGCCATAGTTCATTTAGGTACATTTATGACCACCTGAAATGCTTAGACTTGCATCCTAGTACTGATGGAGTTCAGACCTCGTACAACAGAGAATGACGGGGATTTGCTACCTACGACGGTCGACGCGACACACGAGCCCGCGCGCGGTGTTACGGGCACGCACGGCCCCGCCAGGCGGGCACGGGGCGAGTCCCTGCTCGGCCACGGGGCTCTCTCGAGACAACACAGTCGGACTGTTTGGGAACCGATCACGAGGATTTACTTTCTCGAACCACTTTTTTTTTTTTTTTTATTTTTTTTCCTCTTTTTTGGTAACTTTTATTACAGTATTAAAGTATTGCTTCGCTTACAGAATCTCCTCACGTAGTGTTCGCACGCGGCAACGGGTTCGACTCGGATTCTGTACGTATGAAACTCTACAGTGTCTGTGCGCAGACCGGGATCTGCCGGTGTGTCTTCGATGCATCCTGTCTCTTCACCTTACACTAACTTCACTTTTCTGTTTCAACTACTTCGCTTAAAAAAACAAACCAAACCACTAAAAAAAAGAATTCAGAAAATTCCACCCGAGAGACATTTCCATAGCATAAAAGACAGCTATGAGTTAGTGTTGTTTGTTTTTTTTTTTTTTGTTGTTTTGTAAACAGTTTCATATGCAATATCATACATAACCATGGCTGGCTGGCCTTGAGTAAAAATGTAGTAAACTATATTGCTTTATTATTGATTATGTTGCATTGAGTGAATGGCAGAAACGAAACAGGAAGGTAACTGTGGCTGGAGCCGTTAGCCCTCACTCACACTACAGATGAAAACAGCATCCTCGGCTTCGGAGCGGGGAAGAAAAGAAATCCCAACACCTTTCAGGTCGTTATTACCAACAATTACCCAATGGTTTAACTAGCCTAGCAAGATGTGTGACATTCACCAGCGCTGCGCTGCTGTACAATGGAAAAAAAACAAACTTACAGCAAAGAGAGCCATGCTACCTTAAAGTCCAAGCTACAAATCCAACTTAAAATGAACATTATGAAGTATAAGAAAAAAAAAAAATAATAAAAAGGACCGATCAGGCTTTGTTTTAATCAAGCTGATCTCAAAGGACGTTTTGATTTTGAAGGGCGGAGGGTACCGAGCTCCTGGGGCTTGCGACAACTCCTCTCGAAACGTCCCTTGGGCGCGGGGTCCGTCCCGTCCCACGGCCCGTCCCATGGCCTCGGGCACCCCTTGTGCACAAGGAGAGGGAAATCTCTCTCTTTTTTGGTCACTCCGGGGGCAGCGGGTCCGTGCGAGACGTTCGGAAAGGACGGGGCGCTGCCCCCCGGCACGAGCCTTCGCTCGCGGCGCTCGACTAAAACAAAGGTGGAGCCGAACCTTTGGGCTGAAAAATTGACAAAAAAAAACCCCAAACAAACGAACAAAGGAGAAAAAACCCAAACCCCTTTGAAATGGATTTCTAGATGAGTGGGGGACTAACGTGGACCTCAGTCTAGGTAGCCACATCGAAACGTATCGGATTCCACGACATTTGTGCTATGGGCCACTGGGACTTCTCAAAAGGTATATAAACATCTAAAACATATTCACACAGATTAGCAATTTCTTCTGAGCATTCTTAAAAAAATATTTTTTTTTTTCTCTTAGTAAAATCGTTTTAATATACCGTGCCTCCCTCTTTTAAAAAATAAATTAAAAAAATCCAGTTTTGCATATCTAGCATTAGCATTTAAGGTAGTATGGCACATCCCCTTTCCAAAGTCAAGGGTGGGGATCTACAAATGCCTTAGGAGTTTGCCAGCATTTTTAACGTTGTGAGACCTTTGGTTAGTTGAAACCGCATCAGATCAGCAAAAGAAGGAAAACGAGAGAAGAAAAACCAAAGAAAAGAGGAAAGGAAAAAGAAAAAAAAAAAAAAAGGAAAACCTTCCCAAAATTATTAGCATTTTTTTTTTTTCTTAAATAAGAGAAAGTTCTATCCTTACTGGTCCTAAATCTGAATAACTACATCTAAATTTTTAACCTTAATTACGATACACCTACCAATATGTACTAGAAGAGGAAGAGAGAAAGAGGGGAGGAAAAATTCACTACACTATCATCAGGACAGCACTCTTACAAGATAGCCATTTTATACACTATTAACATACAACAATGATCAACAAAGAATATTCTATGAGGTGACAGGGAATGGAGAGGAAAACCAACTGGTAGTACAGTACATCATCAACATTGACAAAATAGCAATAAAAAATTCCCTGACAGTACATTGAATTTCAGGGAATTTGGTTTGTTGTTGTTTTTCTTTTTTTTTTTTTTTTTTTTTACTGTTTTTATTTTTTAAAGAATCGTTTTATTTATTTTATTACTTGATCAAGTCTCAATATTTAAAAAGCGTCCAGCATTTTGCTTAAACCTGGTTGTTCTGAAATAAGAAAAAAACCTAAAACATTACATAAAAAGCATGATTCTTTTTTTTAAAAACAAGAAAAACAAGGTTTTCTCCTTTCGGTTAGCAGTATGGTGCCTTGTTTTTGTTAAAGATGCCTTGCTCTACCTCGTCTATTGAATGTCTACATTAGTCTACTTGTTAGTAAAATTTACAAAAATAGGAGTGCAGCAGCTCTTTTTAACAAATGTCGCATTCAGTGTCTTATACTGGCTGTACCTAAAGTACCAAATTTATAAACGTAACAATTTAAAAAAATATTAATAAAACTTGTCAATATTACGTTAAAAAAAGAAGAAATATATCCACACTACAGTATGTTCTTAATGCCACCTACCATGTTGTACTTCTAGTTTGCTGTTGCAGGCCTATTTACCAATATTAAAAAAATTAAATTAAAAAATATCCTTCATAAGTTTCCTCCCCCAACAGAGGACCATATATATAACAGCCAAATATTAAACATGTGCAAATAGGAAACTGTCAGTTTTTCCCCTACCAGTCACAGTGCAATGATGTTTTATACTTTATTTTTTTTTTTTTTAAATTCTGTTTACAACTATAATAAATTAAAATCTTCCGTTGCTTCTAGGGTGAAACTTGTAGCACTGAGGTATTCCCAAAAAAAAAAAAACAAATACCAAACCAAACCAAAAACCAACCAAAGTTGCTTTCCTAATTTGTTGACACAGAAAGTAATGGATAAAAAAGGTAACCATGCAAACTTGGAAGCTGCTCCGCCTGCGGCGGGGCGCCCGCAGCTGAAATGACTGGACAGCGAGTTGATCTAGTTTAAAAACAAGTGAAAAAAAAAAATAAAAATACAGGTGTGCTTTGAACCGTAAATGCGTTAGACAGGAAAACCGTAGCTTCTTTTTCAGTCTCGGGAAAAAAAGCAGGTTTTAAATTAAAAAAAACCCAATACCACTAGACTGTTGCTTTGTCAGCTGTGCACGTCGGAGAGCGAAGATGCTGGTCTGACGCCGGGGGAGCGGGCACGCGCGTGCCCCCCTGCCCGCCGCGGGCCAGCCCCCGCGCTCCCTCGAAAGGCGACAACTTCCTTTTTTATTTTTCTTCCGTTTTCCTAGAGAAACTGCCTTAGGCTGACTCCATCACAAAAATAGGTTTGTATTTCTCTTTCTTAATAGTTTACACGTAGTTAATGGAATTGTATTTACAGTAATTTTTTTTTCTTTTTTTTTTTTCAGAATTCACGATTTCAAAAAACCTTATATCACCTCTTTCAACAAAAAAAAGCACTTATAGAAAAAGGACGCACAAAAAGTTTGTAGTCCTTGCCTTATTGCCGAAAATAGATAGAATTAGGTTAACGAAGACGCCACAAACGAAAAGAAGGGCCAGAGAACCTGCTGCTCCCCCGTGCCCCCCGCGCCCTGCCAGGCTGCCCCCAAACCGCGCCCGCCGCCGGCTCTGCTCCCCCCGCCACCCGCGGCGGCGGCAGAGCCGGTCCCGGCGGCCGCGACTCCTGTCACCATCTCAGCATCCTTTAAGCAACAACGACTACGTAAAACAGAAGGGAGAAGGAAGGGGAAGGGGGAAAGAAAAACGAAAGAAACTCCTTAATATAACCAGTTACGCTATGGTTAGGCTCTCGCTAGATACACAAAGAATTAGAACTACGTGGCTACAAGACTATGTCAAAATTCTACGAAAAAACGTGGTTTGGAGAGGTTTAAAAAGAGGGGGGTGGGTGGTGGAAACCCATCGAGAAAATAAAACGACCAAGAAATGGATTTTATATACATACTTTTAAAAGCTGTTGGTTTTATAGTACAGCAGATTCATGAGATGATGAGAGAGATTTTTAAACAACCTAAGTCCGTCGAGTGCCACCTCCAGTTTGTTTGCGTTATCGGTGATGATGTAGTGCTCCACGTCTGATGAGATCACCCCAACACGGGCCCCGTCAGAAACTTCGCCCCGTCTTGCCTGGACATCCAGAGAGACCCTGCGGGAGGGGAAGGCACAAACGGGACATGGAGGAGGGGGAGAGCGGACCGAGCTGTGTTCCCGTTTCCAACAAACCCCCCCGAGTGTTTGCGGAGGCTTTGCCGAGCCGCGGCGCGCCCTGACGGGCACCGAGGGCGACTCCTGAGCTGCTCCCGGGATGGATGTACTGCTCTTACTTCCCAGCTCCGTGGCAGGGAGCAGCCTGCCCGCCCGGCCGGGGCTCCGGAGCCGTGCGCCCGTCTGCCTTGGCAGCGATAAAAGGCGACTTGATCTATCAGAAGGACAAATCTGCTCCTCGGGCATCTGTTACGGCAGGGATTTATAAGGCTTCAGTAACATGAATTTTTTCTAAAGTACTTGAAAGGGAACGACTTTTACACGGGCGCGCTGCCGCAACGATCATTTATTTTATAGCGGAGGCTTCAGCTCCTCACGCTCCGCTCCTGCCGGTGCTTAATGCCGAGATGGAAACAAATACCAGGGCACGGGCGTTGGAGGCGGCCGCTCGCAGGGCGAGGAATATGCCCCGGGCACGTTTTCAGGGTGACCTCCTAAAGCCATCCCCAAAGCACTGTGAGGTCCCACCGGCACCCCGCGGGTCTGCGGGATTGGCCGGTCCCTCCGCGGGACCCGCAGCTCGGCCAAGCGCATCCTCTGCGGCCGCATCCCGAGGGACCGGCCGCCTCGGGATGCGCCGCCGCAATAAAAATTTCAAACTCAGTGGTCCTTGAGGAATTAATAATAAGGCTCATTTCCTCCTCTCCAAATCTATTTTAATTAGTAATGAGCAGCATTAAAAGCACTTTCTGTTTTTAAGTCGTTAACGGTTTGAGCCTTAACAGTGGCCGGTAAATGATGGTTACAGTGTGATGTAAGTGTAAAACGATCACGAGACATTAATCTGATGAAGGCTGCCTTCCTCGCAGCGCCATTAGCGTGAATGATGATGTTCTGCTCAGGTCTCCAGCCTCCTCGGGCACCACCTCGGCACGACAAAGGCTGACGGCCCCAAGAACGCGGAGGATTCTGCCAAATTGATGTGCGAGCGTGCGCTGCTACGTGCACATCACAACTGGGGTTCGCGCCGGGGTGCTTACGCCGCTTTTTTCTTGCCCATAAAAAGTACTACTCGGTGGAGCAAATCCACTGATGGAAAAATTTCAGGTAATCTTGGGTGTACGTGGGTAGATAAGGAGTAAATCCAAACCCCTTTATCCACTAGCATTTAGGTATAAATCTATTTTTATGTAATTTAAAGCCTCCAAATGGTTTCTGCGGTTCCCAGCCCCTTGACTAACTGTACCTATAATTTCATACACTGACTCTGAATGTAAAACATTTGACACTGACCAGGTAGTGCTGGGCAAAAGGCAGAGAAAGAAAATCTGTCACGTCCATTACGTTTGTCTGTGAGCACTAAGAACTCTAAATTTGTGCCATTTAATGGGGGACAACTTCTGCTTTTCATTGACTGACTTTTCTAATCTGCTCTGTTCTCGGTGTAAGAATATTTGTTTGCAAAGATGAATATGCCAGAGGCCAAAAAATTAAAAAAAATAATTAAACATTTAATTAACTTGAGCTTAGTTCAAAGGGTAGGAAACTGGCAGCGATCCAAGGATGCATTACTCAGGTAATGTCTTTAATTTAATTTGCTTAGGTTCAATTTTTTAAAAATCTTGATAATTGCTCTATGGTTACTAGTCACAATGTTATCTTTTAGCTGTAATATTTGGTAGGGCACTTAATTAAGAATGATGGTTTCTCTGTAATAAAGCAGTGGGGCTCGTCTATTTTTAGACCAGTGCACTGGCAGCAGGTCCCTGATCCCCACCGGGACGCTGTCCACTGGCACTCGGTCGCTTCCCCCCGGGGTTCTGGAGTCACTGGTTCTCCTGCGGCGTTCTTCCCTCTCCCAATTATTGCCCTAAGGGTCATGAATTGGAAAACGTGACTTTTTGGGGGTTCAGCTCCCGATCTGACTTCCAGTTTCCGACCCGTGAGATCGATTTGAATAACATAAATCACAGAAAGGAATGATTAAAGGCCAAGGAAAGACGAAATGAAGATAAAAAACTGTTTCACTTAAAGTAAATATAGGGGAGATGGTAGTTTAGCACAAAGTACAAATGGTATATACTGTAATACCTCCGAGTGAGATGGCAACCAACCATGTGTAACGTTTCAATGGTATCCATTTGTAAAAGCCGTTGCAATCAAAGGTCCCTAAAATTGCACAATTGTTAAGTTCATCAGTGCTCTATACATGGGAACAGATGATTATTAATTTTGGCAAGAAATTATCAAAGGACTTGAAAGACTGTGTTGCCAGCATGAATAGGTATTTTCGAGAGCTCTCCTGGGCACCGGTGACTCGGTGTGCCGAACCCTACGGTTACCTTTCCGAGACCGTAATCTTCTCATTCCCCCAGTTGCAAAAATAAGTTTTGGGTTTTCCTTTCTTTGTTTTTAAACCAGGGTTAGTAAATGGAGAGTGTTAAATAAATATATATGTAAAAAAAGCTACGGGATTCTTTGCAGTTATTGGGGGAAATTAAGAGGCTGCCAATCTGCAAGTCAAATAATACAAAATCGTTCTTTGGAGAAGTGTCAGTGCAGACAAATCCGGGTACCCGGGCTCGTACCTCGCATCCTCCCACTGCTTGAAAAACTGGGATGTTGCTGAGGCCAAAGTGCCCAAGTTTTCAAGAACAAACAGGTCTTTTTCTTTAGGTGAAAAATGGAAATAAGAGGTGGTGTAAGTGGTGAGAGATGGCAGTTTCAACGGATGTAGCTCTTAGCAGAGCAACAATATTCAGCGTTTGGTACCAGAGTTGATCCGAAGGGATTGTCAAGTCCCTGGCGTGACCACAGGAGGGACAGGACCGGGACAGCAATCGAGCATGAGGGCACCAAGGGAGGCAGCAGGTTTTTTTCTGTCTTTTGGGGTACTGGTTGCTTATGCAATGAAAATAACACAATTTCAGGCACTTTGTCTGCACCACGCTCCTGCTTCCCCCGCTCAGCCAACTCGGTCAGAGAGCAACATTCTCCGCTCCGCCGGAGGGAGCGCGGGGGAGCGACAAAGCGGGACAAAAACCTCACGGTTTTACTGCAAAAAGGGAACCGAGTGCGGTCTGGGAGAGTGACAGCCCCCAAAGAGGTCCAACCACATTCATGCTAACACACACAGGTCAACCAGCGGCTGAAAACCAGCATGCAGCTTTGTTAAGCCAATCTCCGTTGCCCGTCATTAGTGAGACCGCGGACCCCCGCGGCGTTAGAGGTGGGTTTTCCCATGACTTGACAGCCAAACGGGAGCGACTTACTTGCAACCTGCACATTTTAAGGGCTGTTGGTGACGCCGTTCCTGGCTGGAAGTGACTGGGAGGTCAGCCAAAGCCAGCGTCCATCCCCGGGTCCACGGGGATGCTGGGGGGGAGAGCCCCGCCGTCCCCTCGCCAACGTCGGGGTCCCGCTGGCCAAATCAACCAGCTGCTTTTTGCTCGTTTAGGCGGGAGCAGGGATGGGCACGTCGTCTGCAAACGGGCACACCAGCCAGGACGGGTGGTCGGGCTGATGTAAAGCCCGTGTAGATAAGCAGGAACTTTAAAGCCCATCATTATTCAATTTTGAAACATGCCAAGTCTGGATTGCAGAAGGCACCAGACGAGCGTTTCCAGCCGGGTCGGTAACTGGCCCGGCGCAGCTCCGGCGCATCGGGCACGGCTCTAGCAGGCTACGGCAGCAAGGCGCCACGCTCGCCGTCACGTCATGATGAAAAAAGAAACCCAACATCACCCACCCCCCAGCGCCATCAAACAACAACCCCCCCCACCCCCCTACCCGAGAAGCAGCGGCGGCGGCTCTGGCGCCGGCGCGCGCGGTACTTACGGCGATGCCGTGGCCGAAGCCGGAGCCCGGCTGCGGGCTGGCGGCGCTTATGTAGTTACCCACGCCGGAGTCCTGGCTGGCCGTGCCGTAGAGGTCCGCGACGGGCCCTGGGCTGTTGGCCCCGGGGAAGCCTCCGGGTCGGGCTGGGTTGGAGCCTGCCGGGGAAGCGGGTGCGCCAAAATTCGGTTGAGCACTGTAGCTATTCAAGACTGGTGTGCAGAGAATAAAGCTGGGTATGAGGCCAGACGCCGGGCATGCACCGTTATTACAAAGCCAAACACCAGAATAAACAGCCTGGGCCCAACTTCTAACACTTAACCAAGGCCATGCGATAGGAGAGCAAGTACTGGATAAGAGTCAGCCCGTACTACTACGAAGCTTAGAGCTCCAAAAATATATATATGGATATATATAAAAAAAAAAAAAAAGAACAATCATTCAACACACTACTGCAACCAGAGACTGGAGGTGCTCATTTTCACCAAAATTTCACAAAATATAATAGATATTTTTCAACATCTGACTTGATGCTCATGCAGTAGTAACAAGTTCTCTAGGTCTGGGCACGCCGAGACAGCATTCACATCCCATGCAAACTACAAAGGAACTAGTTTGAGACTACACATTGTGGTAATATTGATATTAAAATGTTGACAGCAAATAACTTCAATCGCGTCTAGTAAAATCGTTTTTGGATCCATTCGATACTTTTGAAAAAAACCCGCCCTTTTAAATCAGTAAGCTGTAGAAATAGTTCAATAGTTGATTTTTTTTTTTCTTTAAATGGTATGGAATGGAACGGTTTGGAATTGTTTTTTTTTTTTTTAATATGACCAAGGAGAGTGTTGTTTTATTTATTTTTTTTCTTTTTGATTTGGAGAGCGAAGACCTACCTTCGTCTCCAAAACCATGCTTGGGACATCAACCAAAATTAAACAAATAAATAAAGACCGAAAGCAAAAAAAGAATTCCAGAGGGTGTATGACAACTCACCTCCTAATGTGGAAGTAAAAGAAAATTTTATTTTTTTCCTCTCTTTATGTATTTTTTTTTTGAGACAGAAAAACAATGTAAATAAGAATGATACTAAAGAATAAATTTAGGTATTAAAGCATGTTAGATGATCAGGCTTCTGGCGTTTCTCACGGCTGCTCTTGGATGTAAAATTTATGAGTAAGAGGTTTCAATGCAAAAGAAAAGTTAGTGGACTAGGAGGAGCTGGATGGAAATGGCTTGCGGGAAGCTGGAGCTACTCCTGGGTGGTACTTGCAAGGTCCTTCAGGAGCACGCAGAGACTCGCCTGCCCACACCGGGATGCCCAACTAGAGTCTCGCCACACCCCCACCACGTGCTGGCAGCGGCAGCGCCGAGACACACGCTGCGAACCGGCTAATGGCCAACGGCCAACGGCTAATGGCCAACAGCCAACGGCCAATGGCTAATGGCCAATGGCCAACAGCTGGCCTCCAGCCTCCCACTCCCTGGGGCTGAGCGTGCCCATGGACTGGACGAGTCCACGGGCACTGATGAACACTGCAGCCTTTCCCGGAGCCAGCTGGGTGCCGCACGTATGGGTACCAGCGGGCGCCCAACGTGCGGCAGATCCATCACCTCCACGATCGCGGCTGCACCAAGACTTCTTCAGCCTTTTCTTCTGGCTGCAACTTCCTGTGTAGCTTCATTAAGCACTAAGAAGGGTTTATAAAATCTGACAGCCTGCAATAACCCCCCGCCGCCGGTCTGCAGTTCAGCGCTGCGCTGATGGACCGCGGGGTTTTACCAGGGATGGAAAGCAGCCCGGGAGAAAGCCCTGCTGTCCCGACACCACCGGCCCAAGGGATGGCTGTGGCAGCACCGTACGTGGGCTGCGGTGGGCTCAGCCTGGGTTTGCTGCTGGGCCACCACCTCTCCCACTCTGCCCTCCCACGAGGTCCCCATCTTTCAAACGAATTAATTAAAAAAAGTCAACCCAGCCGCTGCCGGCCCTGCAGTGGCAGGAAAGTAAATTTTACCAAATAAATGACGTCATGCAGCTCTGAACTGGTAGCAGGGGAAAGTAAGTAGGACTTCTAAGCCAGCAAGTTAAAAGAAATAAGGCACGAGCGAGTAAATAGATTTTTTGGAATTCACTGGCAAACAAAGCACCTTTTTTTGTTATTAAAGATTAAATGTCAAGATAACATTTGGCCTTCTCACTCATGAAGAAAAACACCCAGCTGAGACGTTCAAAAGCCTGTATTACTACAACCTAGTGCTCTTTTTCCCCTTTTCTTCCTTCTGGTTCAATAAAACGGATGCGAGTTTCACTGCCAAGTCACACGGAAAACCCGGTCGCCCCGTCTGAGCGAGGGCAGGAGCGCGGCCGGGGGGGGTCTTGTTAGTAAAATATTCCTGTGAATCCCCACGGCAGCACCAGCAAAGCCCATCGCACCGCCCCTGCCCCGGGGACAGGAGTGGGGACCGGCCTCTGCCCAGAGCCGGGATCGCGGCATGCGCCGCGCCGTGCCATGGGGAGCAGCGGCAGACGCCCCGCGCGCTGAGCCGTGGTGATGCCAGGGCTGACGGGACAGACAGACGGACCCCGTGGCATCCATCTGCGGATGCTGGGGATGCCCTGGCACCGCTCCGTGCCGCCGCCTGGAAAACTCTACAGAAAGGACTTTCACAGAGATGACACTTCGCTCCAGACCCACCAAATGGAATAGAAAAGCTCCCGCAATTGCCGGGAGGCTGCGCGCTCCTCCGAAAGCCGGGTTCTACTGACTCACTCAGCCACGGCGAGCTGCTAAATATTTGTCTTCCCACAATAGCTGCACACAAGCTCACCTGGAGCCAGAGGCACTCTTCCCGTTGCGTTGGAACAACAGCAAAGGGACCTTGAACGACTTTCCCGACATGCAAAATGTGAGGCGTTCCGGTAAGAAATGCGTGGAAACAACTTTGTTTTACACAAACTAGGAATAATTTGAGATTAAAATGGAGCAGAAAGAAAAGCCCCAAAATCCTCCAGACTCTGGATACTGTTTCAGTCCTCAAAGAAAAATGAAGACTTCTTGGAGACGCCGAAGTTGCGGATGTTGGCTTGGTCGCCAGAGCTGCAGCAATCCCAGAGCATCGAGACTAACGCCTCGCAGCCTGGCAGGAATCAGACCCTTTCCCCCGGCGACCAATATCCCACGGTCAGAAAGGGCCAGAAGTTTGGAAGCACGTTGCTGGAAATCTGGCAGGGGACTACGGTGTCCCAGGAGAGGTGAGGGAACCACCGACTGTGTCTTGATGCTGATCAATGGAGCCCAGGAGGAAAGCCCGACCTGTTGCCTGGTCCCACGGGGGCACTGGCTGAGCTGACCAAGTATCTCCTGACTTTGATTTCCCAGGAGGACCTGGCTGACTGATTCTGTCTGATCCAGCATTGCCTGGGGACTGGCAGGGCCATCTCCTCCCGTTTCAAGGACTGCCAGCAACTGGAAAGCCCTGGCAGTCAAAGTGCCCATTTCCAAGACGCTCTGAAAGGTTCAGGTCCAATTTACCAACCAATTGTGCAGGAAACCATCCTGCGCCGGATGTTCTCACAGCTCTGAGACTGCGGCTGAGGGCTTCCAACTCCAGGGTTTCCTCTGCACATAATTTACAATCCCAAGTGTCACCAGGAAGCCCTGTGATGATAGATCAAGGTCAGGAAAGATGTGGAAAAGATGAGACGTGTCTGTCAGCCACAGCTAACCAACTTTTATCTTCTTCAGCCCCAACTATCCCCCATCCTCTGGGTTACAGAAGCTCCTTCCTATGCCTGTGGAGATCAAGAGACCGCAGCCAAGAGATGTGGCAGTGCTGGGAACAAGGAATTTAACACAGTGTTTGCTTCACTTTGAATTTGCTCTGTTTTTCCTTAGGGAAAGGGCTCCAAGCCTGTGAATTTTGATCAATAAGTGAACGTTTGCCTGCAGGTCAGAGGGATGGGCTTTGGGAAGCCTCGCGCTTTACCCTGCCCGGTGCCGCGGTGGCCTGGGGAGCACTGAAAAGCAATGAGGGAGAGTGAGATGGGGCACGAGAGGCTGAAGCAAATGTGGGTTCACAAAGCAGCCCCAGAACGGGAGTTATTTGAAGGCAAAGTGTCAGCGACGGTGGAGCTGGGATCTGCTGCACGGGTGGCATGGCAAGAGCCGGACTTCGTCCGAAGGGGCTGCTGCGAGAGCCACGACAGACACGGGCCCCATCTCCATCTTCCAGAGGCAACGGGCAGAGATGGAGAAATGCCATCGCTGACAAGGCTGGAAACGAGTAGCAGGACCTTGGACTCGGTGCCTTGGCACACACCACTGCCAGCGTTTACTATGTGCAGCCGTTGGGTTTTTCTACGGCAAGAGCCGGGGTTTGCTGCACCTCCCTGCTGCAGCACGCGCCCGCACGCCGGGTCCCGGCTCGGGGACCATGCACGTTCGCTGCACCCGCTCCTCTGCCCAAGCTGCATCTCCTCCAAGGAGACCCTACTGAAAGTCTTTCTGCTAAAATAGATGGGAATCTGGAGGGAATTTTAAAACGTACCCACAACCTCGAGACAGCGCTTCAACACGGCTGTTTCGTTGCTAACTCATCTCGGCGCCCTCTGGCAGAGCCGTCTCTGCCCACGTTTAACACGCAACGTTCAGACAACGTTCATGTCAAGTGATTCATGTCAAGGAGCCAAGTGAGCTCCTTCTCCTGTGAGCTGCCACCTTAACACAGACCCTGCTCATACCTTAATCTGTGTTCAACAAGAAAGGTCACCATGGAAGGATAAACTCTCTGTTGATGAACTCTTGAGGAATTTCGAATTCAAGATCCATGATGACGTCTGCCTTAGCGATGGGCGCGTTACACTAACGAGGACCTGAACGTCTCGCTGCAGGGTGGAGGGGGCAGCTGGGTAAAGCACAAGAAGTCGGATGCTGGAATCCCACCCAAATAAACTCAATTCAGCCACGACTGATGAAGGGAAAGAGGGAGGGAAAGGGAGAAGAAATGTAAGGATTTTGACACTATGGTCCTATAAGGAGAACCTGCACGATACTGAGCTGACAGTCAGTCCCTTGGGGCGCAGTAAACTAGACGTGATGACAAAAGAACACTTTTAAGAACCCCTAAAGCAGGTTGTATCTCAATGGAAACACACCAGGTGGAATATGTCCAGAGCTGTACGACAGGCACTGCATGGGCATCGCTGTCCCCCGCATGCAGCCCACGTGGAGCCTTCGGTGATGACACTCTTCCCTCTCCTACCACGCCAAAACCCAAAGACTTAAACACCATTGCAGGGGGGACGACTGGCTCCTACAGCTGTCTCTTAATTGTTAACTACTGTGGGTTTGCCTTTTTTTTAACATATAACAAATACTAATATTTCAAAAGAAAAAAAAAAGGAAGGTGAAGAATGGTGCAAAATGTGATTTGAGAAACTTGTGGCTGCCTTCCCAGCCATGGCGCACAGGCAAGAAAAATCTCAAGTTTGAAAGAAACCACCATATGATTTACTGCATTTCCCCTCTGAGAAGAGGCAGGATACTTCGGGATGAGATCCAGCGCCGCGTTACCACGACCAGAAAAGCAGTTTGCACTTCAGAGAGCAGCTGAGAGCTGAGCAGGGCCGCCGGAGCTGCCCCAGCTCCTCCCCATCCACCGGTGCCCCGCTCCCTGCCCGCGCCCGCAGAGACACGTCTGGGTAACGCCGGGACCCCGCGGCTGCGTGTGCTCACCCCAAAGCCTGCGTGGGTCCGCGCCGGGCCAACCGAGAGACACCCGGGCACCACCCGCACCTCCTGGACACGGCTCCTTCTCCCCAGAAATTCACTTTTAATCTCATGCCAAGTATTCTGTACGCCCGGGGCTGGTCCTCTCCAGCACTGCTTTCCTCCCTGGCTCCTGCCTGTCCCCCCGGCCCTGGGATGGCTCTTTCTGCACAGACTGGCTCCTTGACAACTTGTTGATCCAGCGCTCTAATTTCTGGATGACTCTCTCATCTACCATAAACAGCCACGCACGATTTGGCAGGCATTTCTACCCTCAATGTTTATGATAATAACTACACGTGCTTGAAAGCAGCAGGAAATTTTCAATGTAACTATCATTAAGACAAAACGCTTTAAATCAAAGCCATTACCCGCTACCAAGACTCAAAGCTCACAAGATTAGGCCGTTTTTCTCTCTTTATGAAAAATTCATACAACAAGCTGCAAACATCATCTTCCAGCTCGAAGGAGTGAATGGTACAACGACACCGAACTGCTGATGGGGCTGGGAGCTGGGAGGGGACGGGGTGCACTGGGCGGGAGGTGCCGTTCGCCAGCAGCCCGGGGGGGTGACCGGCACCCCAGCCCTGCCGGTGGCGGCGTGGTGACGGTGTTTCTCCATCCCTCTGCCCACGGTGGGCTTGGTAGAGCTACAATGCAGGGGCCTGAGCAGCCCAGCTGGCACGGGGCACTGCCCCACAGGCTGAGGGCCTTCAGAGTCATCTGGGATTCAGTAAAACCATGGGGACCAGAGCAGGGAAGAGCTGACCCTTCCTCAGAGATCCCGTGTGTCCGGAACCACGAGCACTAACGGCCACGTCGCAGCCGTTGCAGCACGACTAACAGCCCAGCGGTCGCAGTGTGATGCTGATACTTTAAATTACGGGATGGGCTGTGGGAAAACTTGAGCACCGCATGCAAATCTCACATCATTAGTGCTTGGAGCCTTATAAATATCATTAGCCGGCGCTGCACCGCGCTTGGCCAAAGCTAATCCTTCGTGCGTTCGCCGCTGGAGTTAATGGGAGCGTGTAGCTTGCTTTTCAGAGATGCTGACAGCCACGACGTGATTTACTCGAGACTGGATGCACAAATTAACGTCAGTCTGAAATGAGACGTCGGTGCTCCGGGTTGTCGGTTGCCCACTCGGGCTGCAGCAGCTGAGAATGACACGCTCACATTCAGGCTCCGTTTTTCCATACTCATCATCACACACAGCTCCAGCGAGAGGCACAGCCACGCTGGCTTGTGCTCAGGCTGATCGATGGGAAGCGGGGCTTTCTTCCGCCCGCGCTTTCACACGCGGTGCTGCTGTCGGTCTGAGGCAGCACACGGCACACCGCAAATTCCCATCAATGCTCAGACTCAAAAACGTCTCAGAAATAATGAGCTGGAAACACACAGAGATTCGGGAGAGTGACGATGTACAAACAGCTCCCAACTAGCTGAGACAGAAAAGTGGGAGACAAACCAGAAAAACAACTAACGCGGCGTTACCGTGAGCGCTGCCCATCAGCACGTCCCTCGCGGGGACCTGCAAGGCGCAGCACCGTGCTCCGGCTCTTCCCAAGCAGACATGAAAAGCAAACACCTCTCTGTGAGAAGCCTCTGGCAGACAGAGCTCCTCTGCAAGCACTAAGCACCGCGGATATTTTGCTTATGACAGCTGGTTCAGGCCCGACTCTGGAAAATCAAACCGCGAGCTTTGTGCCTTCCCCGTCGCCCCCGACACGCTCCGTAACGGGGAGCAGCCAGGCAGCCCCGCGGCAGCGACAGCGCTTGTTCCTCCCCTGCGGCTACACTGGCCCTGCAGGGAAAAAAAGAAAATAAAACAACTGTCGGGCTCATCAGCGAAATAAGTGGTGATGAGCCCAGAGCCACCGAGAGCAGCGATCTGCCATAACAAGGTGCTATTTGTACCTTATTTTCTATCTGCAGTCACACTTTAAAAGGTTTTCTGCCTCTGCAGCCCCTTCGGAAACGGCTTCACACATCACAGTACCGTAGGGCTAACGACAGCGAGCAGTGGGTGGTGAGCAGGTTCCCGGCTCCGCAATTACTGCTGGAAGTGAGCGGAGAGCGGGGAGGGAGGGCTACCCAGCCCCGGCCCCGCTGCTGCCGGCACCCAGCCCCTGCGTGGGGCTCTGGACAGCGAATCATAGAATCACAGAATGGTTTGGGTTGGAAGGGACCTCAAAGATCATCTAGTTCCAACCCCCCTGCCATGGGCAGGGACACCCTCCACTACACCAGGTTGCCCAAAGCCTCATCCAACCTGGCCTTGAACACCTGGCCAGTGACACCGCTCCAGCCCGCACTGCGCAGCACCCTGAGCTGTCCGGAACTGGGCTGGACACGTCGGTGGAATCACGGCAATCGGGATCTTGCGGCAACTGTTCCCGACGCGGCCCCAGCGCCGTCCTTCTGCGGTGCAGCATGGGGACTTCTGCTCCAGCACCAGCGCGGATGCTGAGTCCGCGGCACGGACACCTAAAGCAACTGCTAAGCTACCTTAGATGAGCAGAGAGCAAGAGCTGGGTGGTTTCCCAGCTGAAAATTCTGCTGGTGCAGGTATTTTAAAACCCCACCGCCGTTCTCCTCGCGGGAGCAGCACCTGCTTCCGCCAAACACCGCAGCCAACGCATGGAAGCACAGCCACGTCTGGAAGCTGTTGATGTGCACCAGTTTGCAGGAGAAAAGGCTCAAAATTCAACGTATTCAAGCTCAGCTTTTCTACGTCCTGTGGTGCAGCAGGACAAACAAATGCCCTTTCCAGCTCGGCTGTCGTTTTCTGCAAACGATCAATATTTATCGCCTAATCACACTTTCCATATTGCAAGTTGGCGGCGTCACCCTCGCGCCGGGCCGAGGCCACACAAAGCTTCGCTCGTCGAAGCCGCAATCAGGGAGCCAGCTCTTGTCACAGCCTTACAAAAGGATTTCCTCTCGAGCGGCTCATCTTTAATCATTATAAAAGCACAGAAGTTTAATCCATTTTTGATGTAAGCGCTAATAGCTTTGTGTCCTTGAAGTTCAAAGTGGTCTTCGTGCATGTCGCTAATTAGCCGAGCAAGCAGCCATTCAGCTCCCTCTCATGTTTCTAATTAGATCCTTAACAACAAACAAATGTCGACCTCACAAAGGCTGTGCTACGTTTCCCTCCATTAGTTAAACGGTTCGGGAGGGCCGCGGTTCCCGTTCGTCCGCAGCCGCTCCCCAGCACCGCACTCGCGGGGCTCGGGTCGGGGGCACCCGTTGGAGAGGTTCCACCTTCCTGATGGTGTTTTCCAGGGGTGCTGAGCAACCTCTGGCTGTGGGGAGGGGGTCACCACCCCCAGCCCACTGTGGCCCAGCTCTGCTGCCCCTCCCCACCAGCAAGGGATGCTCCCCGGCGGCGTGGAGACAAGCAAAGCAAACGCAGCGGCAAATAAATTGTCCCGTTAGGCACCTTCCTAACAGGTTTCGCTGTCAATTTAACTGGTTTTACAGCTAATTTAAAATCCAGTGTGCTTTAATGTTTGCATTCTTCACATCAAACGCTTGGGATTGTTTTCTCCCGTTCTTTTTTTGGCGCTCGGCGGTTGTGACCTGCTGCACCGGAGCCGTTTCGGCAGCACCACACTCGCACGTTCACGTGCTCGCGTTTTTCCGGCAAGTTCTTTGCCCAAACCCTGGCTCTGCTCTGGAGCATCCCACAGCTGCTCACCGGAGAGGGCACCGGCAGCGGCACGGTCCTGCACCCTCCCTCGGGCAGTGCCAGGCGAGGGGGGACAAATGAAGGGATTTCTTCTTGTTCCCCTCTCGCCCAAGTCAGGGGGCTGCGGATGCCCGCTGCTCCGCAGGGTCCGACCCCAGCGCCGTACCTGCTGCCAGTGTCTGTGCCTTAAGCTTTAACACTCGTTACCGTCCACCCAGCTGGCAAACAAGGGCTCCAGCTGGCACCGCGGCGCTGACGCAGACCTCTCTCTAATAATTTTGCTATTTAAAACGAAGGAAGAGCCGAGCCGGGCGACGCCGGCGCCTTCACCGCGCGCTGGGTAACACGACAGCTATTGCTACTTTTACCGTGGGCAACCACGTCTGCATTAATTGTTTACCACAGCCTGGACAGGTCTTTTATTAATATTAATGAGTAACAGGGAACAAAAGGCCCCTTTATTTTTAGCCTACTCTAATTGCGTAGTAATTACTCATCTACAAAACAAATGAGCCGAACTCCATTGCCATAGCAACAGAAACTCCGGCCTCCCACTGTACCACATTAACTGGCTATCACTTCTGTTAATTTTAAATTGAAGCCTTTTGTACAATAACAGACGTTACGGGAGGAAAATTAAAACAAAAACGGGTCTTTGTTTCACTGCATATTTTAAGTCATTGTAGCGGGAGGGCATTGCCCGGCGGGCACCTTCCTGCTGCTGATGGATGCCCACGGGCTGGCTGGATGCTCAGGAGCACAGGGGGGTTTATCCAGGTAACAGAAGAGAAATCCAGCCCCCAAAACGCCCGCACTTTCTGTGTAACGACCATCTCCTGCACCAGGTGCCCGCACAGGGAGACGTGCTGGGCACCGTGAGCAGAAGTGCCCGCCCGGCCACGTCCGAGGGAGGTGGAACGAGGGGTCCTCCTTGGTAAAACCTCCCCCCCCCCTGCAAAGGAAAACCTGAGCTCCTCGATGAGGGAACATGGAGAGAAGCCACTGGCCACCGCGCGGTGCCTGGGAGGAACTGGTGGCACCAGCTCCGCAGTCGGCAGCTGACAGCCCAGCCCCGTGGATGCGGAGGATTTGGGCACAGACACCCGAGAGTCCTCATGGCACAAAGCTCTGGGCTCAGGGCTCTTCCTTTAACTAGTGGGAAATATCCTTAAAAAGACCCAGCTGTGTGAATTCACTCTTTTTAAGCAGCTCAAGTTTATATACCTGCAGACCAATTTTGCATTCTCTGGCAATTACCAACCCACCGCGCTCCTCAAGCTAATCCAGAGCCAGATGCGTGCTAACATCTGCTGCAAGAAAAAGCTCCACTGCTGCTTTTTCAGTTCTCTACTTCAGAAAGGAGAGAGAGAGAAAAAAAATAACTGTAATTATGTATTTACTTTTAAAGCATTCGGGGAGAGAATCACCATAAAAATACACTAGTATGTCAGTAAAACGTGCGCTGCGTCACATTGAGCAGTTGTTCCGCTAACGGGTAACAGCCCGTGGCTGGTGCCAGGCAGGCACTCACCCCTCAGCTCTGCCACTACCTTGTGGGTTTGGTGATGAACATGCACGAGACGTGCTCGTGCGCTCCAGCATCTCATCGCACCGGAGAGCTCCTGCTGAAGGCCCCGTCTCAAACCCAACACCTCGTCTGCATCTTGCGTGGAACAAAGTCTAATTACAAGGGCCGAGAGCCCCATCCCTCTGCTTCCGCTGGGAGAACGGAAGCCAGAGCTGACACTGGGCTGTTGCAGGGCAGGAGCGTGGATGCCCGGCGAGGGTGGCATGGTCCTGTGCACCAGCGAGCGGTCCCTGCACGGCAATCAGCCCGCCGTGTGCCGGGAGCGGCAGCTGGGACGCCGGGATGAGCTCTGCCGAGGAGTGTTTTCCCATTGAAAATAATTCTCCTGATTGAAAAGACTGTTCAAAGTTGGCCGCTAGACTCGTTAAAGATTAACTTCCACTAGACTTAAGTCTGCACTTCAGAGGTGGCCGCTAATTGCACTGGAGATGATTTATCAAGTGCACAAGACTTTCTATTACAAAATTATTGATTAAAGCTGATGTATTTTAGCCACCACAGACTTCGACCAGGAGCCACGTAAAACAACTGCCGCTGTGGTCAAGGCCTGACAGCAGCAGCTCCAAAGTGTCTGAGATCTACTGAATTTTCTACTCAGCACCGCAGGAAGCTCAGTCCCTCACACATCCAAAAAATCCAACACCAGCATCCTCCAGTAAAACAAGACAAACCCTTCTTGCGTGCAGCCTGTGGAAAGCACCTGCGTGATTCCCACCCTGACCAACACAGCGTTTCTGAACCAAACCAGAAATGACTCCCCTCTCTTTTGTTGGTTTTTTTTTTTTAAATTTGGGGTAGTAGTCAGAAAAGTAACAGCGTACTCAGGAGCTCGGTGCGGAGCTGCCGTGACTGCTGCTTAACGTTCGGCTCTGCGTCCCCCCTCACCGCAGCCCCGGGCGGCGCGGGGTCCCTCCAGCGCAGGCTGCCTCTGCTGGGACGATAAGCAAAAGATAAAATCTTTTTATCTTTTAGATAAAATCTAAAAGATAAAATTAACGCAGTCGTTAATCTCCCGATGCCTCAGCCACCAGGCTCCAGCACATAACTACTGGCAGTTCCAGCGGAGTGAGAAATTTCAGCCCGCTCGCTGCTCCCAAGCGGTCCACTTGTTAGGTTGTGGCTTTTGAGACCACACAGCTCAGATTAAACTTTATGTGCTCTTATATAGTGGAATAAAAGAGGGAGAGCAGTTCCATCAGAGCTGCTGTGCCACGAGGGAGTCCTCTCAACGGGCTGTATAAATCCCAAATCGTTTCATCGTGGATCTCTGAAACGCCCCTCCTCACGACACCTCCGTGAGCCGCCGCCGGCTTCTCTCCCTCCGCACACGCGGACCAACCCTCGTCCCACTTTTTACGGCCGTAATTTGCCACCGCTGTGGGTGCCTAATGGCAACATTAAATTTTTAGAGCACCTTCTTTAAGTGTAAGACAAGGCTTCCTAAACCCCGGGCAATTTGTCGCTCTGCTGACTTTTAGATACGCTCCTCACTCCATCACACGCCTGGCACGTTAAACAGCGGGTCCGCCGCTCCCCGGCAGATGGAGATCTACGGGGGAAACGATTCCCCCCTGGATGCCCAAGTGTTTTGACTCCCTGGTAGCAATAAGGAAAGCACCAGGGGTGGCTTGCACTGCGCCAGCCCCGTCCGGGCGGTCGTTTGGTTGATTTACTTTATGTTCTATTAGAGGTAAGGAGTGGATGCAAGTCCTTAATTACATTTTGAAAGCCCATTCTGGATATTTTATTTCCTTTGAAAGTGCTTGCTGGAATAAGCACACTAAAGCCTGCCTCGACTAGCCCCAGCGGGGCAGGGAGATGCCCCGACTCAGCACATCTGGTTTGTGGGGACGGGTGGGGAGGAGGGAAGGTGCGACCGTGCCATACAGCATCCCTTCTGCTCCCAGCGGGGTATTTTCTGACAAGCAACAAACCAAACAAATAAACAAAAGCCTAATTCGAGATCTCAATTACCATCTGTTAAATTCACTGACTGCAGCTTCATCGGTGAAAGAATTTTAAAAGTTCAGCGGAGAAACCTGGGCACGAGAAGCAAAGACAGTGGCCGGCTCAATGGCAAAGGTGATGAACTCGCCTCGAACTCCTCCCGCTGCTATTTATGAAACATTAAATCTTCATTCTAAAACGCTCCCTTAAGCTGGGTGACGCGGCGATGAGTAGGACCCGCCGCTCGCTCAGGCTCGCCGTTGCACAACGAGATTTGAGGTTTATGACCTAAACCCAATTGCTCCGTGTCTCAGGACAGCCCGCGGGAAGCTGCTTGGCACGCGCCGTGTTATTTAGGGACCCGAATGGAGTGATTTGCGTCTGGCACATCTGGCCCACGACTGCCAACGAATGATTCTATGGGCTAATATGGACGAGTAACAGGCTGATGAAGAAACCATGATTGTAAAATGATTTAAAAAACATCTTAAGTTCTTTTCAATACAAAATAAAAAGAAGAGAATATAGTTATAGTCAGCGTTTTAATTCCTAGGGGGTTTAATTTGAAAAAATGAAGGCAAATTTACTATCAACGTAACAGCATGTGCGGGTTCTGGTACAGAGGGTGTAGGTTGCCTACAGCCGGCTTCAATTTAAACTTCCAGATCACGGGATTTAACCAGTGCGGTGCTATGGATCCAAGGGAGCCCTATGCTTTCGATCAGACCCAGGCTATGCTTTTATCTGCCACGCTAGTTCACGTTGATGACACCTATAATATCAACTCAACAATGCATGTTCTACAACTACATCTACTGCTACCAGTACGACTACTACAGTGCATGCATTTAGTTCAGTCCCACAGATACATACACTCTAAGAACAGGCAAGGGGAGATGTGAAATGTTTTACGGGACGACAGGTGTTTTGTTTTTTAAGTAAGGGAAATTAATAAAAACATCAAAAGAAAGAAAGTGTACAAAAAAATAGAGACATTTCTCAAGAGTTGATATGAGTCGTTTCTCGAACCGTTTCGTCCGAACAAGCAAAAAACATGCAACCAGCTGCTACTAACAAGAAGCTGGACACTGAGAGAGGATTAATAGGTGTGGACAAACCTTCCCGCTGAGAGCGCTCAGAAGAGTGTTTGAGAGGAGGTGTGCACGTCCGAGTGTAAGAGAGGCCGGAAAGTTTGCCTCAGAGACACCCTCTCTCACAGCAGCCCCAACCAAGCAAGAGAGAAAACAACAAAACATAACTGCTCACACTCACCATCAAGGTCAGTAGCTCACGTTACGAGATTTGTTATAGCTGGCAAGTATAAAGTCCAGTAAGGGGTTGTCGGGGCGCAGGGCTCAAAGGCAGCACTGGCAAGCCGGGACTGGCGCCCAAAATCCAGATGTGCCAGGGGTCGGGGTCGGGAGGGGAGAGTGGCTCCTGGTGCCGCGGCACCGCGCCGTCCCACCGCACTGCGCGCCGCCAGCCGTCTCGGTGGGCAAAGCGTGCCCGCGGCAGCCGGTGCCGCTCACCGGGGACGGGCGCGCACGGCTCCTGGCGGTGCCGAGCGGCCGGGGTCGGGCTGGGTTACGGACGGCCTCATGGGTTTTGTCTCCAGTCCTCGGGGGGGAACAGTTGGTGGCAACAGGTTGGGAATGGAAAAATCTCAGACTTGTCAATGAACCAAAGAGGAAGGAACGAAAACCTTCTCCTGCCAAATTTTCCTCGTCTCGCTTTCCTGCCAAATGAGCCCCTCCCATGTCAAATGCAAGATAAAAATGTCCCCCCCCGCCATGACGGTATTTTGGAAAAAGCATTTACACGACAAAAATGTTTTACATGTAAAACATGTCGGGTGAGTTCAAAGGAAACGTGACACTGATAGTGAAGTTGTCTAGGAGGAGTTTGCAGCATTCAGACCTTTAAGTTTGCTTGTTTTCCGTGACTCAGGTCCCAATTCATTAAAAAAAAAATCCAAGAGTGGACACAGTTGTCAAAACCAGCTGAGGGATCCAGCAGCACAGTCCCACCGGCGTGAAGGGATGTGGCCAAACCCCTGTGCCTGCTGGAGGGAGCCCAGCCGCCACCTCGGCACGGCGATGCCAACTGGGCACGTGGTTTATAAAGAGAAGTTGGCACGGGAGCGGCTAAGGTAGATGTGAATTTGCGAGTGGCACTGAGCGTGAGCAGGGGGCAACGTCCCCTTCTGCTGCGACAGGGACGAGAATTTGTTTCTCTGGCAAGGTGAACTGGTGACTGCAGCCTCACACGCCGCGATAGAAGAAGGAGGGCTGAGGGCAGGGAAGGGCAGGCAGTGTGGGCGCTGGACCGGGCACGGGGCTGGGCGCGCTCCTTCCGCTGCTACGCAAACACGTGGGTTTCCCAAGAGGAGGAACATCAGCCCGGGGAGAACCAGAGGCGGCCAGTGCCCGCGCACCGCAGCCCGGGGGCTTGAAGGGAAAGGGCTGCGACTTCCTTGGAAGACCCAGATGTGTGCCCGGAGATGGACACTCTCTGCGGGCGCTCAGTCGCACCGGTGGGCACCGGCGCCAGGGCCGAACCCCGGTGCTGCAGAGCCACCCCAGGAAGGTGGGAAGAGCTGGCAGGACGGGGCCAGAGAGTTGGTGAGGCCGATTTGGAGCAAGCTGGTGGGGCTGGAGCGCTGCAGAAGGGGCAGCAGCGATGGGGACCTCCCCAGCACCCTCTGGGCAAAGCCATCCTCAGGGACCAGAGGGGCGGTGGGACGTGCCTGCCCAGATGTTTTCCAGCTCTTTTCTGTTTACTGGCAGAAAGGGATCAGTAAGGGCCCACTGTGCTTTTGGACAGGCACGTGTGAAGGAGGGCTGTGCAAATTTGCAAAGGAAAAACTCAACCAAAAAGAAAGAAAAAAAAAAAAAAATAGAATCCCAACCATTTTTCTTGTAATGAATCGGGCCCGTACGCTGTAGCGCAGGATCGACTGTACTCTACTGCTCCTGAATACAATTCACTACCGTTGCTGGATGGAAGTGGCGAACCCAGGATGTCCCTTCCAAAAACTGGCTTTGGATGGAAATGACTCTACGTAAAACCCCTGTTCCCCGAGCACGTCAAACGTGAGCGGCTGTCGGGCTGGCGACAAACCCGTCTTCCTCCTTGGATCTGGGGGCTGGGGACGGGGGGTGTCTTTGGATTCAGTTTTGGGGTTTTGCCAGTTTGGTGTACGCAGGCAATTTTGAGGCTTGAAAGACATTTCCAAACACCATACTGCTCTTTAAACTTGCCAGAAAGGGTGTTGTTAATTTAGGGTTAGATTTAGTTTCGTACCGCAAGTTCAAATAAAAAACAAAACCGAAGAAACGAAACCAAACAGAAAACCCAACAGAAGAAAAAACCAAAAAACACTCAAATTAAAGACAAATGGTTTTCAGGCACAGAATTGATCAATGCTCAGTTCAGTTGTAATGGGCACCAAAAGCACTCCGATTAAAAAAAAATAATAATAATAATAATCAGGGAAGCAACGTTAATCCAGCCAAACCCTCTGTGCCTTGCTAAGGGGCAACTCACCAGGTCTGTTTGCACGTAAAACAAAACCTGAAGGGCAAAACATGAGGAAGAGGCAAAAACAATGAGGTCTGTTTTCCTGAAATCATACGCAAAATCAATCTCTTTTGTTTGTTTGTTTGTGTTTTTTTCTCTTTGGGTTTGTTTTCCCCCCTCGGCCAAGGGGCGGTAGGAGAAGCCGGGAGACGGGGAATCCCACAACCAGGCTGGCAAGTCACCCCTTAGGCGCTCTCTACATGCCACAAGATGAAACTGGTACGGATAATCCTTTGTAGCCTGCAAGCAGTGCCAGTTTGCATGGAACGGAGTTCTCCTGGTGTCTTTCTTTGGCCCCCACGGCATCAGGCTCGCGCTCGAGACACATCCTCCTCGCAACCCCTGGCGCGGCGGTTCGCTCGGCTCTTTTCGGGGCAGCCCGGTTAACCCACCGGCACTGCCGGAAAAGCCGCCGAGAAACCCTCCGCTTCAGCACCGCGCCATGAGCTGGAGAGCCACCGCCGCCGCTCCGGTGCCCGGCCAGGGGCTGGCAGCCAAGGGGCTGGTAGCCGGCGGTGGCTCTGTCCTGGCAGGGCTCGGGCAGGCGGGGAGCCGGGGCGGCGGCGGGCGCTGCCGGGCCAGCAGCTCACTGATGGCTGTACCCAACACTTCGTTACCTGAGCAAAGCGCTGATTCAAGGGTTTCTGCTAAATTTAAACCTAAGGTAATCACGGCAATTGGTCACGATTTATTTGTTTCCCTTAAGGGGAAAAAAATAAAAAGTTTTCAGGACAGGAAGAAAAGCTTTGGCACTCCTCACGAGAGCAGGCTGGGCTTCGAGGCGGGCAGAGCCGGGCACCGCCACCGCTCCGCGTGCCGCCCACCCTACACCCGCTTCCCGTGAGAAACGAAAGCTTTTTTTCCCAGAAACACCAATTAATTTTTTTGGGGTGTCCTTTATAGCCTCAAATTTAAACCAAAGTCAACGAAGAAACCAACATCATAAAGGAACAAATGAAGGAACAAACGGGAATAGCTACCCTGGTTTGGCCGTTCTCACGCCCATCTCCTGCGAGCTGCTCCGGCCCCGTGGCCTCTGCTTGTAGTTTGGGTTTGGTTTGGGATCGGTTAGTGAGTTTTCATCTAATTTTTGGTGGGTTTTTTTTTTTTTTTTTTGAGCGTTTTGTTTTTCAGGTCCCCAGGATAAGCGTGAGGAAAATCAGAGAAATGATGGAGAGCTGCAGCCACACAGAATACCGACAGAGCTTTTACCTGACCCTGCACTCTGAGGGTTTGCTCCTCCACGGGCACCCCTACCTGATCCTCTTGCTGCCGCCACGGCCGCCGCTGCTACTGGTCCATAAGCTGCTGCCGGAAAACCTGGCCGTGGAGAAAAGGAGAAGGGTAAAGAGAGAAGCCAGCGGGTACCGCGAGTCTCTGCGGGCACGGGGCGGCTGCCGAGGGCACGGCGTTTCCAAAGTCTCCGTGCCCTCGACGGGCACCGTTTCGAGACAGAGCTGAGCCCTCGCCAGGTGCCCGCTGCCGGCGGTCTCTGCCGGCACAGAGGTGGCCCGAATCCCCTTGGCAGGAGAGGACCGCGGTGGCGCGTGGTGCCGACGGCACACCTGGCCGCGGCACGCCGTGGAAGCTGAGGTGCCAGGGCAGACAGGCTGGCAGCAGAGCCCGCAGCGCTCAGCTCGCATCTCCGCACTCTCCGAGGGCCAGGGTCAGAGCGCCGCGCAAAACGACGAGGGAATTCTCTTCTTTGCTTATTTGCAAGTGATAATAACGTGCTGATCTACAGGCACAGCAGTAATGGAAAATATAGAGTATAGAGGAGGTCCTCATGTCAAGATCACAGATTTGCTGGGATCAAGCAGAAAAAATTCACCGGAATGTAATTTAACAAAGAAAGAAAGAAAGAAAAAAAGCTTTTGAAAGCAAACCAGCCGCAGATCAAGGAGCTCTAAGACACACACCCTGCTACAGGGGGACCGAGCCCTTAACAGATGAATGAAATGCTGCTAGCAAGATGGCAGATTTAGTTTCTTTACTTAATTCATATTCAAAAGATCTGCCAGAGGCTCTGACTTCAAATATATGTATTTTGAGAGGGCAATGGCCAGGTCCAGGCGATCAGCAAGGACCCCAGACCCTCTTGCTGCAAAGTCAACCAACCCCTCCTGGTCCCTGGGGAGCTGCGACAACCCCGGGGCAGCCACCCCCCTGGACCTGCCCCTCCAGCAGCTCCAGGACTTTGATCACAGCTGCTTTGCAATGCTGAAGAACCACAGAAAAACCACCGAGGCACCAGAAAAAGAGAACAGCGAGCTGGAGGAGCGGCGAGAGCGAGACCCAGAGAAATCAGCAGACTACGAGCCCGCTACCTCTAGCACTATCGTCTCACTACAGGTAGTCTACCAGGGGGGAAAGGAGCAGAGAAGAACTAGGCTAGAGTGACTTGAAGCTACTTAAAACATCAATTAAAAAAAGACATACTTGCATTTAAATATGGTAATAGGGCTGTTGAGGGAAGAAAAAAAAAAAAGTATAGGTAAATGTATGCAGAGCTGCCCCAGGCTGCTGCCTGCTGCTGCTCCCCACGCGCGGAGCCCCGGCACCCCACGGCAAATCCTGCTCCGCAGTGCCGGCGTGGATCTGTTTGTTTGTAGGATGTTGATGAACTGCTATGATCTCTGCGGAGTGGGATGCAGGAGGAAGCACATCCAGGCTGGGGGATATGATAACCAAGTACCCAAGCGCTAAATTCCCTCTTGCTGGTGCTGGAGCCATGGACCCTGGTCGGGTCCCCCAGCATGTGTTTAGGGCTGGAGCTGCGATATGCTGGAGTGAGAAGACCTCGGTGTTGGAGTCAAACCAACCTCCAAACAGCAGGGAAAGTATCTGCGGGACAAGGGCTGAGGCCAGGGCCTTCGTTCCTGTGCTGAGCTGTGCCTCGGCCAAGCCTGGAGCCCTCCCGCTGTGGGTCAGGCAGGAGCAGAGCTGGCACCGTCCCTACAGCCTCTCCTCCTCCGCTCCCTGCCCACCACGGCGCACGTCCCAAGAGCAGTGACCTCAGCGTTCCCATGGCACGTCCAGGACCAGTTGGCCACTGGCAAATCTCTCATTCAGAGGCTCCAGGGGCTCCCTAAACCATCCGTAAGGGATCAGAAGAGCTGTGGATTTTCCACAGAATAAAACGCCTCTGCCAAACCCAATCAAATACCCTTCAAATCACCAAGCATCCCCTGAAAACAGCATAAAAAACAGGGCTGGAAAGTTTGTTTCTCTTGTTCAACTGCCAGGGACACTCAGCCTCTATTTGAAATGCAGGACAAAAAGTTTTGCCATGCAAAAGGAGAATGAAATAACAAGGATGGAGAAGGCGCTCCACAGAAGGAGCCTGAACAAAGGACCTGTTATTGCATTCCAGCAGACAGATGTGTGAAAAATTAATCCCTCCACCCCCAAAGAAAGCTATTATCCCAATTCTGAGATAAAAGCATCCGCACGACATGGCACTCCGAACGACTCAAGTGTGATCGGCCGCTCGCGCTCTGCCCGGGAACGCCGCGGCCGGGTGGTGGCGGAGCGGCAGCGGCTGCGCGGCCCTTACGGCTGCACAAGAGGGAGATGGAAACAGGGATTGGTTGTCCAGACTGGCAAAAACCCGCTTACGGATACAGACTCGCGGGCTGGCTCCATCACTGGAGGATCCCTAAATCAACCCCTCCCCTGGCATCAGGGTTTGGAACAGGGTGAAACGCACCTGCCGGCTCCCAGCGGCACTTTCCCGGGTGCTGTCCCCCAGGCAGTGGCAGAGGTGGATGTGACTCATCCTGCTCTGACCCACAGGGACCCTCGGGCACCAGGGATCCCTCTGAGGGCTGGAGCAGGGGCCAAGGAGCAGCGTCAGCTGGCAGAGCCCAGCGTGTGACGTGCCAGCACTGCTCTTTTCCCTTAGCAACGCCTGGGAAGCACAGGCTTCTCCGGGAGACGGAGCAGCGGCTTTAGGGATGCCACACTGCTGGGTGCAGGGGGACCCCCGGGGCTGTGGAGGGCTGTGGGGTACCAGCAGGCTCTTGGCATCCTGCAGCCACCTGCTGAGGGCTGGCACGCTCCCTTGTTCAGTTTCAACAGGCAGCTTGGAGGTAACCGGGTGCCAGGGATGGGTGCCCGGACTGGAGCTCCCTGAAGTCAACGGGAACGTCGAGTGCGGTGTGCTCTGGACCCCAGCCCCAGCACCGGCCCCAGCGCTGGGCAGGCAGCGAGTGCAGCCGGTGCCAGCCTGGCTCCCTCCGAGCCCTCGGCTCTCCGAAGCCAAGTGGAAAATCAAAAGAGGTGGAGAGAGGGATCGATTCATTCACTGGGTTTGTTTAAGGCGCTCCGGTTCCTGCCTAAACGATCCCTGTCCTTGTGTATCCGCCGCTTATAACTGCCTGGCAAGAACAAGACGCCAAAGCTGTTCAAAAGGACAAAAGTGCCCACTTCAGGCACTGCAATTAGAAGACATTTTACAATAAATGTTTTGCAACGGGCTCGCACGCTGTCCAGGAAAGCCCTGAGGATTCACATCAATTTCACGCTCTCTTATTGCTCTGGACGAGCTAAAGCCAGTATTTGGAGTTCAATTTTTCACAGATAATTTTTTCTGCTTCCTGCATCAATAGTTGCACTTTAAATACTGAAGCGGCCTCGTGCGAGGGAAGATGGACACATCTGGTTTCAAACGCTTTGCCCTCAGGTCACCGATGCAGCCAACGGCTGGCTGCAAGCGACCGCCTTCTCCCAGGCACAAAGGGGTTCGGGAGAAGGGGGATCTGGGGGTGCCCGTGCCCAGGAGGGTGCCCGTGCCCCCCACTCGGCATTCCCGAGCACAGAACGCCGAGAGCCCGGGATTCAGCGGATCTTCCAGGGGCTTTGTGAACAAATCCGGCGGGAGCTACGCTGCCTGAGCAGCGCACGGCCCCTCCGCAGCTCTCTGCCCTGCTCCATCTCCCGCTCCGGCGGGATCCTTCCCTTCGCCCAGCCTGAAGCTGGCTCCGAGGCGACCAGGAGCGAGTGGAAAACCCAAGACCCGCGTCACACCACCCTTCTCCACGCGTGCTGCCAGCACTCCGCGCGCGCAGCCCTGCCCTTCTCTCCGAGAAACCTTTGACTCCTTCGGACCCGCTCCGCTCCGTTCGGCCCCTGAAGACCCCACGCATCCGGCATCCCCGCAGGACACAAGACCCTGTCCTCTACAAACAGCCAGGCGATAGGAATCAAACCAAGAAGTCACAAGGATCATGAAATTAGTTCTTACATCAACAAATGTGCAAAGAATTTTCTTGGCTCCTCATGGTTAAAGCACTTGGGGCACATGAGGCCGTACCTTTAGACTTCAGCAATAAGCACAGAGATTTAAAACAAGAACAAAACCAGAAGCTGAGATGCTCAAATCATCACCTGACTCCAGCACCGGACTTCAGAAAATAAGCAGAATTATGGGACAAGCATGGACAATAAAATAAAAGGCCACCATAAAACTGCACCTGGCATGCAAAATCCTTCCTCTCTGTTTACGGATTGTTTGCAGTACTTGCACACATCGGCAGAAGAGCTGAATCCCGCGGCTCCGTCTCGCAAAGTCACCGCGGGGCGTTCAGGAGGGCTGTAGGCATGAGGGGGGGCCGAGCTCGGAGGCCACATCCCCCCCAAACACGCCGCTGGTGCTCCCCAGTGTGCTGATCCCAACACCGGTCGTTTAGGAGAATCACTTGATCTCCCAGGAAAAAAAGGCCAAAGTCTGGAACATAAAATCATCCGCAGGTTGAGTGGGAAAAGCAGAGGGGGAAACCGATATCCTCTTTTCAAACAACGTTACCAGCAGCTTTGATCAGCACAGAAAAGCTTCGCCAGGCTCACAGCTGTCATTTCAAATGGGTTCTCGCTTGCATTATTCTTTCCATTAGGCAGCGTTATCCTCTTTGTAGGATCTTTAGGCTTCATTTCAAAAGTATCAGAGGCTCAAAACCATGAAGCAGAAGAGCCTGGTAGCTTTTCTTTTTTTTTGAAGGCAGGCAGGCGTGGGTCCAATTTACTGGACAAAAATGTAGTCTTTAATGGTGAGCACGCACAAGGGAAAGCTCCATCCCAAAACAATCCCTTTATGTTTAAAACCTTCATCTTTCAGACCTCTGTCTCAGACTCCCCCTCCCTTTCTATAAGAAAACAAGAACGAGAAAGAAAAATCGGGCTACCGTTGAGCTACAGCTTGAGCTTTAGATCAACAACTAAATGCTCAACACTCAGAGAACAACATACACCCAAAGAAATAAAATTTTATCTAGAATTGGTGAAAGATCGGGATTCTACCAAATCATTCACAACATGTTATCACTGTTTAGTAGCAATTAACTCTTTGGGATTTGACTGAAGACTCTACCGAAGCCCTCCCTAAGTCCGTAGGACGCGAACGCGGGGGCAGCTACAAGCCCTGCTTGAAACGTCTCGCGTTTCCCACCAGTGACCCTGGTTTGTCTTCACAGAAGCGGGACAGCCCTGTCCACGCACCAGCAAACAGAAGGGACCGAGGAAAGTGCAGGGCAGATCTCCATGGAAAGGCAGAATTTCCTTCCCAAGCTTTTGAGCAATTCTATTAACACTTTTAGCATCTGCAAGCCCGCTCGGAGCCCTTCACTGTGACAGCCCCATTAAGTCTTTCCCTTTGTCTTTATACGCTGTGTTACATCAAGCTTATTAAAATCTATCTCACCAGGTCAGAAAATCAGTGAACTTCAGATTCAGCACATGATGCACCACGGACACCTCACGCAGCAGCCCACTGCCTTATCCAGGGCACAGTCGTCTGCTGCTGCTTGAAACGCACGGTGCGTGGCGAGATTCCGTAGGAGAAATCTCAACGTCAGACACCCGGAATGCCTGTTTGCAGATGGATGTTACTACGAACAAATATTTCCGCTCTGGAATTTCAACAAAACAATAAAAGCCAAATATAGTTAATTTAGAATTTGGCACTTCCACTTTATGTACAGTAAACGACCCATTTTTCAGCTGTTTACCGCTCTCAGGCCACGGGTTTTAAAATGAGAACGATGCACTTTTGCCCAGTAATTACTTTATGCATCAGTGAGACGAAGCCTTGTTCGTCTCCAAATTATCACTCTGCATCTTTTCAAGTGCAATAACCCTTTTGCCGTACAGAAAACTGGAAAACTTCTCAAAGGCAAACAGTTCACTCTAAGGAAACTATTTATTCAAAAAAACCCAAACAAAAAGGCAAAAGCTGGCAGCTGATTGTGTTTATTTACTCTACTTCAAACCTGTTCCTATTCTAGAGCAGCTTCGAGGCATCCGCTACCCTTCTCACATATGTCCTATGAAAACTACACCTCCCACCGTCCAACACTCCAACTCAGTATGTAATTTGGATTCTCCCTAATTTAGTAACTGGTGAAACGCTCAGAATTATGAGCTTCATGTGAACGCAGCTGATGTGGATGAAAGAGAATCTCAACCAAACCGCTTCCTAAAAGCAAGTCATACTGTTTAACACTAAGTTGATCGCTCCGATGGAAGCATTTCTTGTTTTAAAGCCCGAAGCCAAACATTTACCATCGATTTTTAATAAACAAGGTAGGTACAAATGCAAGGACCGCTGCAGGGGGAGGAGTACCTGTGAGTTCGCTGCACCCGAGCTGTCGCGCAGCACAGAAGCTCTGAATTTCAGCCACCTGCTGCCGAACGAACACGGGCAGGTTAGATGGAACACCACCAAGGCATCTATTTAAAGTTCAGCAAAGTGGCACTGATTTGCTTCAAGCCTCATTTCAGTTGCGTCGACGGTAGAGAAAATGAGCTATTTGGTTAAACCGCTTGCTTAAATTTTTATGAATGATCTAAACTATCTGGATGAGTGTTATTAAAAGACAGATCCGTGATGATGAACAAAGGCATAAAAAGAACTCGGGTCTGGAGGCGGAGGCTGGAAAAATTCACTGCAGACGAGAGGCAACTACGTGAAAGAGAAGACAGTTAATCAGAGCACAAGGTTAGCAGAGGGCAGGAAATTCTGCGTGTTTCGGGGCGGTAAGCGAAGGCCCCTCCGAGCCGTGGCAGCTCCTGGAGCTCAACAGCCTTCGCTGGCAGAGGGGGAACTTCCCAGTGCCCCGCCGGAGGACCCACCGCTGGGAACTGCGCAAGCCACAGGGTGAAGAAGGTCAGAGGAGAGGCCTGGGATGCTGAGCCCAGGGAGCTCTCGGGCATCACTGCAGTGACTGTGTGTTAGCACTTCTGGGCAAAGGAGGGCTTGGAAACTCCTTAAGTATCAGCTTGAAATCCTACTGCTAAATGTGTTGAAAAACATTCAGATTTGAATGTTTCTGTGTTTTCAGGAGACTCACCTCCTCAAGTTCTTTGCAACCCCCAGCTCCCAATTTTTAACAGCTTTACAGTTAAAAATGGCATTTACAGAGCCATAAGGCACACGCGTGGCAGCCGTCGTGCTCCGGCTGAGTCAGACACGCAGAATTCCTTGCAGCAGAACTGCCATCACCAGCCCCGGCTCCTCTTTCTATAGGGTTATCCGTGTTTTCTTCCATACGTGTGTGTTTGCGTTACGCCTCTTTACTCTTGTGAATAATTATTCTCATTACACTTCCCAGTTGCTGCAGCTGCGGCCCGTTCGCAGCAGAAGCCACCGCTCAGGAGCTCTGTTGCTGCAGCATCACCCCGACATGCTCCTCAGGGACCCGCTCCCTTTGGGGGTTCTCCTTCTCTCTCCTCCCTCTCCCTTTACGATCGCTCCTTCTCCGGGCAACGATCCTGAAGTTTTAAAGCCCGCCTCAAACTCCACACACGCATCAGTGAGCGCCGAGAACAGGACAAGCAGCACTGAGGTTCAATGCTGGAGATGTTCTCGTTGCTCAAGCAGTTATTCAAGGCATCAGTAGAGAAAAAGCTAACGAAGGACCTGGGCAGTCCTGGTCCGTAGCCAGACGCACTGTGACGGCGCAGGAAAAGGGGGACAGGCAGCAGTTTTACTGCCACTGAAACTGGTGGAAGCTGGGCCACCGACTCAGCTCAACAGCTTCTCTCTTGAAAACCTCACCTTCAATTTCATACCCAGGAGATTATTTTAAGGGGTGGGAGGAACGGGAGGTTGAAAAGGAACTTTACGCGATTCTCTGCAACGTTAAAAAAACTGCAACTCTTTTCAGAAAAAACGTGCCCAAGGGGCAAAGGTGCTGAAGCTCTGCTTGGACTCAGGGAGCAGCTCCAGACACCATTTTTTTCCTGCGTCAAAAGAAAAGCTACTGTCATCTAAGCAGAACTTGAAGGAGCACCTTCTGGCTGGAAATTTATGGGCTTTGCTATATTAATTTCTCAGTTTGCTGTCTGCAGTTCCAGCTGCTCCTCACTGCAGGGATGCACCTGCCACGTGAGCGGTCCCTCTGCAGCCTGCCCTCCGCCAGCAAAAGAAACCCACAATCTCACTTCTGAACCAGGTCCAGTCTACGGTCTTTGTTTTCCCTGACAGAGGCTGAAACAGAGAGGTTTGAAGAATGGTAATTAAGGTGGTTCTAGCAGATTTCAAATGCACTTTGTAAACCATTTTATGCCATGCAGATGCAGCAATGTGTTTTAGGTGGAAAAAAGCATGCAGCGCAGGGGTGATGAGAGCAGATTTTAAGCAGTTAAGAAAGGCTTATACGAAGGAGTGAGAAACATTTCCAGCTTCATTCCGGATCTCTTACTGTTACAAGGCTTAACTAACTGAAAAGACAATTTAAAATATATTCTGTATTTCTTCCTCCTGTTTGGCAGCTGCCAGAAATTTCTCCTTCCTTCTTAATAATATTAAGTTTCATCGTTAAAGTATCATGACCAGACAAACTTTGCTCCCGTTACTAAACGTTCTGCAAGTCTTAGACTTGTGTAACAGTGCGTTGAAAGAGCGTTTTACCGAGTTGACTCTTACTATGTCCGTTACTCCCCACTGGTAAAGAAGCCACGTGTAGGCAGCACCTCCACTTTAAAACCTCTTTCCATCACCAGAGCAGATAGTTGGGTGCTCGTGGACAGGGGAATGTGGCTCGGGGTCGCTGAAGCACCATGCGCATCACGTTGGGAGCCAGACCTTGGCTGATACCGATGGGCAGAACCACAGCTAAATCCTTGGTGGGAATTTGGTTCAGGCTCCTTCTGCCGAGCTGACGTCCCGACCCCCAGACCCGGCCGGACCCGCACTCACACGCCGAAGCTGCACCTCCCGAGCACGGCCGTTGCCGTGTCCCACCGCACCTCGCCGCAGACGAGCCCGGCAGCGTGGCAGCGTGTTGAAGCTGCCTCTTTTCCTCCGACACTCTTTTCCTCCCGTTCCCACTGCTCTCCCCTTAGGACGTTACTAACCAAGACGAGAGACCTGCAGGAGCAACGGAACTTGCAGCTTCGTAACGTTGCCAGGTGTCCAAAATAACAGATACAGGAACTTCCTTACCTCCCCTCCTCTCAGACACTATGAAGAAGAAGCCTCAAGCATGGCATTATTATAATAATTACCCTTGTCTTTGGTACCAGCTCCTTTTCCTGACCCAGGAAATAACTATTAGACCTACGAGGCACAAATAACTTTTACCCAAGAACACCTTCCAGCCCAGCTGATGGTCGACAAGTGAGCGGTTTGCAACTGGTATCAGGAAAGAAACTAAATTAAGCTCTACAGATTAACAGAAAGTTGGTTTGGTTTTAAATGCTCTCGCAATAATGAAAACCATCAGGTTAGACTTTGAACTGATCTTGCATTGCATTTTCACAGCACCAGGCACTGCAGGAGCGTGACCCACGGCCGGCCTTCGCAGAGCATGGACCACCATTATTAATAAGCAAGTGTATTTCCCTGAGCTCTGAAAAGTTTGTGAAAATATTTGTTTTTCCCACCTCTCCCCATATACAAAGGTTTTAATAAGCTTTAACAAACATCCAAGCAAACAAATCCTTAATTAAAAAAAAATAATTCAAATTCCTGAGCTGAAGGCTTCTAAGTAACTTTGACAATCCCCAACCATCCAGGTAACGATGGAAGAAAGTACAACTGAGATAACGCAGTGATGGCAGCGTCCCTGCCCGCAGGCACGGCCGGCGGTGCCAATCCCACCGCGGGGTCTGCCCCGAGAACACCGGCTGCCACCCCAGCCAGGGACCTGCGTTTCCTTCCCATTTCCAAACAGCAGCAACAGATTCCCGCACGGTAGTGCTGGAGAGTTTGCAACGAGGGTTTCTAACAACCCTTATGGGTTTGATGCTTAAACCCACCTCGGCGGCTGGCACGGACCGCGGCGGTGGAAGGTCGGACCGCTGGGAACACCACAAGGTTAACACGGACTCGCTCCTCACCCCCCGGTTACAGCTGCATTGTTATCTTTTTTGGGTTGAATTTTTGCTGTAAACACACCTCGTATGTAACCATTCGTCTGCAGCTTCTTCAAACACTGGGTCACACACTTTGAGTGATGGTTGTTTTATTCTTTTATTCAATTGGCATTGGTACTGGTTATTTGGTGCGTCCCAACCAAAATATTAAAACTGCAAGCTAAGAGAGCAGCAACACAGCATGTCCGTTGTAAACAATTTATTATTATTTTCTACCTCGGTTACTTACAGGAAAAAAGTCATAAAAAAAGAAAAAAAGAAAAGCACAGATGGACTATTTACAAAAAATGAGAAAATTCACAATAGCCGAAATGTTTGCAAATCATGCACACTAAGACAAGTTCACAAAAGCAAAGCAATTCATAGCAAAAAAAACCCAAACAAAATAATAAGAAGCCATACAGATTAAAAAAAGCTATTGCCTGCAGAAAGGTAAAAAGAAAACTAACCAATTATTACATCAAGCATCTTTAATGAAATGAACAGCACAGCCGTGTATTGTAGAGCCTTTGACACCGACATTTTAAACAAGTGGATTAACAAACATTAAAATGCATTACAGTTCTACTGTAAGCATGCAATTTACTTCTCACAAACTTATAAAACGGGTGGGAACACTGAAAGAAAACCAGAATTCCAACACGATGGCGTGTTTCCTACCCAAAAGTCCAGAATCTGGTCGTGTTAAGAACAACGCCAAGGGATGGAGGCGTCGCCGCATGGGTTTTTGCAGCAGTTCTGCGCTTTGGGTGGGGACCAGGAGGCGCCACGCGGCTCGAGCGAGCAGGGCACAGCGCGTCCCTCCTGCCAAGGCTGACGTGAGCGCCCACGATTTGCCAGCAAAGCCTGGAAGGGGAAGTGGCTGCGCGGAGCGGGTGAGAGCATCACCGGCGGGGCGGGCAGCGGCCGGGCACAGGGTGGCACAAGCTGCCCCAGCCCTTCTTTTAGGGGTTCCAGCCACGGCCCCTCCGTCACGACGGCAGCTCGCAAAGAGCCGCCGAGCCAAAGCGAACGAAACGGGAGGAAACACGCGTGGGTCCGCCCCGCCAGCGGACACAGGGCACTCGTTTCGAGTAATTAAACCCCGTGTTGCTAATGATCCTAGGGACAGGAGATGCCGGTCATGATTTGTGCTACCACTCAACGTCTCCATATTAAAAAGCGCCAACATCTCTCTTTGGGGCCGCCTGTAAGACCCAATCATCATCTTTGCTTCCTTGATAGAATTATTTCTAAAAAGTTTGTGAGAAGTCATGCCTTCGTAACGCCCCTGACCCCGATCCTTGTGAGTTACATTCCAAGTGGGCATTAAAAACTCATAACAAAGCAGAGGAAATAAAAATAAAAAAATAAAATAAAATAAAAAAAATAATAAAAAGCAAACTCAAAGCAGCGAGGATGTGGAGCATTTAAAAAAATAAAAATAAAATAAAAAGTCCAGTCAATCAAACCAGCCAGTAAGAGCAGCAATTTTTCAGTGGACATTGATATTAAACATGGACCACCCAGGCTTTTTCTGTCTCTCTCTCTCATTAGCACTGTAGTAAACCCCGATTAATTTGTTATGCATCTTTAAGAGCTAGTTGATAAAAATTATGTCTTGTGAAATCGGCAAATAGTCTGCAAAGTGAAATAAGAACAGAAATTAATAGATTAAACTGAAAAGATAAGTCCCAGAAATTAAAAAAAAAAAAAGGACACAGAAAGGGAGTGATTGCAATTAGAAAAAAAAAAAGGGCTATGCACTGAGTTGTAAAGGCCTAGAGGGGGAAAAATAACGGGATGGGAGAAGATAGAGCAGTCGCCCAAGTGACTGTGTGTGTCTCGCCCGCGGGGCGAGGGGCCGTCCCGGTGCCAGGGGAGCAGCGGCGGGCACGGGAGAGGGCCCGTGCGGGCACCCCACCAGCAGCTCCGTCCGCGGCGCGCCCCGGCACACCGATGGCACTGCCAACGGGGCGTCGTGACATTCGCAGCCTCGTTTCACTTGGACGACAGCAAACACCGACAGGACAGTTCCGTTCGAAGGGGGTTCAATTATTGTTATTTTTTTTTTTAAATTAAAACGGTAAATAGGGAGCGTAAGCTGAGCAGGAACCGGACCAAGGTCCCGCAGCGCGGAGCCCCGAGGGACGGTGACTGCGAACGGCGCTGCTCCGCTGTGCCACCCGTGGGCACGGCGCCGGAGGCAGCGCACCGGGCAGCCCGTGCCGCCGCAGCGCCGGCACCGCGCTGCCTGCCATGCTCCTGCAGACCCCACCAAGCGCTTTTCTTTTCCAACCGCGACACTGAGCGTTTGGGCACGACAACTTATTAAAAGAGCAGATTTCAGATTTCCCTCCGTCGGGTTCCGACGTGCCCCCGTCTCACGCTTCAAGTCAGTTGTACCGGGCCCCACGGGCACTCCTGTGGGCATCAGAACATGCAACGGGAAGGGCTGGGGGGTTCGGGCTCTTTGGAGGAGGACTACGTGCTGGAAGCACACCTGCACTGCTCATCCCATGGCACTGCACCCCCTCCCCACGGCTGTCGGTCCGGCTGCCTACTCGGTTCCTCCACAGGGCTGTCTGGAGGAGGAGTGGGCGCTGCGTGATCCCTGTGCTGCAGGACACAGCTCCCTCTGGCACAGAGGGGCGATAGGAGAGCAGGGAGAGCCACGTGGGCACCGCAACACAGCAGGGCACAACCCTGTGACGGGCACTAACTTCCACTGCTGTTCCCATGGCAGGAGCCACATCCCTGTCCTCAAATTCCTACTCACTCCCGAAACGCTCCCTCGCACCCTGATCTCTGTCCCCACGGCACAGGGCACTCTGCCCCCCCTACTCCTCCCTCCACATGCCCAGCTCCAGCGAGGGCACCCCCCATCTCGCTGATGGGCATCGAGTCCCTCATGCTGTCCCTCCTGGCAGAGAGGGGTCCCGCGCCCCGCGTCGCTCCGACGGGTCATGTTTTCTGGAGACTGGAATCACAGAATGGTTTGGGTTGGAAGGGACCTTAAAGATCATCTATGCCAACCCCTCTGCCACGGGCAGGGACACCTCTCCCTAGACCATGTTGCTCAAAGCCTCATCCAACCCAGCCTCGGAGTCCCGAGACATCCGAGACAAACAGCTGAGCAGCTCCACGAAGCGTTCTGATGGCTGTGAAGGACCAGATCATCCGAGTGGGAGCGGAGCGAACATGCCGGGCAGAGCCTTAGGGCATGGAATGCCACGCGTGGTGCCGGAGGGCTCCGAGCACGCCCCGGCACTGCGGCTCCCCCGGGCACAGCTGGTGCCCGCGGTGACAAGCGCCGCCTTTTCAGTGGTGACAATCCACTTTGATTTTTCTTCTGCGTATTTCATCTCTGCAAGAGACTGAAAATAACCGGCGAATAACCGGAAGGCTTGTTTGGAAAAACCAGGCCCTTAACAAAAAACATCTCTAACGAGGGCTGGAGTCAAACGGTACCTCTGCTGTCGGCTGGCAGACACGGTCGTTTTAGACACGTTTATAATTACAGCCATCCAAGCTGTGCGGATTCTCATCGTCCCCCCTACGAAAGGTGTCGCTCACTCCGCTGCCTTCACACGGAGCAGCGGGTCCAAGGAACCGCGAGGACCCAGGAGGAACGTGGGAGGCAACACGCAGACCTCCTTGGAAGCCTCCTCCTTACGTTCCACTCCCAATGGCTGCCATCCTGCCCGCCTGCCCCTCTGCCCACCAGCTCCAGTGGTGTCACTGGCAGGGGTAGCTGCCTTGGCACTACCAGCAGCCTGGCACTCACTGCCGCCGTCCCTCCCTGTCTGGCACGCTGCCCGGCATGCTGCCCCGGCACGCTGCCCCGGCACGCTGCCCCGGCACGCTGCCCTGCAGCTCCGCTGTCAGCCCTGACGCCCTGGTTGTTTCGGACCTGTCTCAGTGCGGGAGGGTGGCAGCCCAGGTGGGAAAGGGGCATGAGTCCAAAGTAGAGCCCTGGCATTGGTGACGTTTAGCTACTGAACCCCCCCTAACAGCGCCGTTCCCCTCCGTGTTATCACTCCTGCAACAACCAGCTCCGCAGGAACCACTGTCCCGAGGACATGGGTCGTCTTACGGATGTCAACAGCACGTACGCGCCCAACGCAATGCTTCACCCTAACGACCCGGTGCCCAGCACGAGGCCGTACCTTCACCCCGGTGTGCTGCAGGTAGAGCCCAGTGTCCCTCCGCGCCCTCGCCCACCCCAAAGGACCCTCCCCTGAGGGTGCTGGGTTTTCCTCCCCGTGGAGCTGCCACTCCCCCTGCGCCCGCCCGGGGGGTTTCGCTCGGTTCCCCGGAGCAGAGCTGTGCCCCCACTCCTCCCTCTCTACGCCGTGCACAGTGGCGCTCGTTCGTTTAACGCGCGGTGCACCGGGGTTTCCTCACCGCGGAGTCCGGTGGGCTCCAGCCGTCGGCGAGCCAGAAACACACGTTGTCTGAGCCGCCCGAGAGACCCCGAGGTGGAAGGAAAGGACACGGCGCCCTGCGCGGCTGCAGCCGCGCCGCGGTACGTGCCAGGAGGGGAAAGGCTCGTCGCGGTCTCCGCTGTGCCGCGCAGCACCACGGCACGGCCGCCCCGGTCCCACCACCGCGGCCGGCGGCAGCCACGACGAGGAAAGGGCAGGGGGAACCAAACTGAACCATCAACACGTGTCAAGAAACTATTTCCACGAAGGACACCAGAGATACCGACAAAGAACACGGGAAGGTCGGACTTTCCACTCGGCGACTGCGCGTGCCATGAACGTACACTTACCGCAGGACAGCAGGGGAACGTGTGTGCGAGTCTGCGTGCGGTGTGTGTCTGTGTGTATCTCTATAGTATCTACAAAAGGAAAAACCCATCAAAGGGAGGGTAACAGCTCTTCAGTTATCTCTGCTGCTTTATGTTCTAATTTAAGAAGCTTGTTTTCAAATAACCAGTACCAATTTACACGTGAGTAAAAACGTATTTAGAATATGTTTATATAAATATCTGTCTTAAAATAGTAAAAAAATTGGTTGTTGTGTGAGATGCTTCCTGCAGACTTGCCTGTCTCAGCTTGCAGCTATGGATTTAAAAAAAAAAGGGAAAAAAAAAGAAGGAAAGAGGGGAAAAAAAGTAAACTGCAAATGAAACGTACGTACCTGGGAACTGATAGCTGTAACTTGGGGCAAATCCAGGATATCCTCGGCCATACGTTGCAACAAAATTCGGGTAACCTTCATCACAGAAATGTAAAAAAAAAAAAGAAAGAGAGAGAGAGAGAAATTTGAAGATTAATAAAGGCTTTTTCTCTTTACAAGCAACACAAAATGACACGGAGGACGGGTGAGACTTGATTTTACAGAAGATATTAAACCCTGAGCTTTGTTCCGCTCACGCAAAACCCCAGAAAGGTTTCGCTGTTATCTGGAATAGAACCACCCAGAGCGGCCGGGGCGGGTGCTGCGGGGCAGGAGCCCTGTCACTCCGTAATTAACATGCACTTGGGTATCTGAAGTCCAAGGACTGTGCATACTTGTTAGCTGGAAGAGTAAATGCCAAATGCTGAGGCTAAACACATAGCCCAGGTTTGCTCTGACATTTGGAGAGCTTACAATGAATGTACTTTGCTTCCGAGCTATTGACAGTTGGAGATTAAGGTAGCAGTAATTCTTTATCCCGGGAGTGGGAAGGACAACAGTTAACACATCAAAGAGTCAGCGGCAGCACCAGCCACGAGCCGAGAGTCAAAGAGCTTTGAATTTTTCAGGAAAGTAAAACCCGGCTCTGGGAACCGCTTCCTAAAGCAATTTCCGAGACGGGCGCGGAGACGCGCCCCACCTCCGGCAGCTCCTGGAGCGCTGTGATGGGAAAAGCACCGCTCTGGATCGCTTTGTTCAGGATGACGCCTGAGCAAACGTGTTACGTGGCTGCTCTGGGGCGAAAGGCAGCGTGGGTGCAAGGGCAGAGCCTGCGGTGGGCACAGAGGTTCCGCCACTCCGCTGTCGGCTCGTGGATGCACATGGCCAGCATGGCAGGTGGGCACTGCCAGCCCGGCCGGGGCAGCAGGGTTTGGCTCTCCAGTTTGGCTGCCCTGCATGCTGGGGCCACGCCAGTCTCTGCATGCACACAGGCTGGCAGCGCCAAGGGGTCACACACCGGGACCCCCTGTGTTTTAACTTGGCAGCCTTACGCCCAACAGCCAGCCTCACTGTTTGCTGCGAGCGGTTTGGCCGGTGCCACGAGCTGTCCTGGGCACTACGGAGATTTCCTAAAATCGTCACCCCACTTCGATCCTCAGCGTTGCCTTGCACGGCTTGCTTAAAACCAGCAACGACCCTTCGCAACTCCAGTGCGACAAACGCTGTGTGGCTGCGACCATCAGCGCCAGCCCAGACTCCTCCAGTCTCCAGGAAAAGACCTTTCCAGACCAAGAAACCATCACTAAAAGTTTGCTCTCACTCCGCTGGAAGCCAGTGGAAACAGCAGCAGCTGGGCTGGAGCCCGAGAACACGTTCAGCTGCTGAATGGTTCTTCTGGGGGTCTCCTAAATCTGTTTTTTATTTATTCTTTAATATACTCACACATTGTACGGCTATTTTCTGCCGCTGCAAGTCCCTCTGTTTCTGATTAGATTTATAGATACATGTAACGTACTATTAATCATAAGGTAAAAGCAGAAGATAAAAATGCCTGGATGAATTTTGATGACAGGATTAAGCCGAGGATGGGGGAAGCAGCCCTGCGAGCCCCGGACAGCACGCTGCGGCTTTCAGCGGTATGTACACACCACTTAGCCCTTGCTTATTTATTTCACAGCTCAACAGCTGGATTCCCTTAGAAATTAATCACCTCTGTCATTAAATCAGATCTTTCCGAGTTAAGCTTTACAAACCCTTTTTTTTCTTTTTAAGAAAAAAACCAACAATATTGATAAATGGATTGTTGGCTAAGGAAGGAGCGCCATGAACACCGCCGTGAAAAATCACTCCGCGCCGTCCGACCGCAGCCCCTTCTCCTCGCCCAGTGGGAAAAATTCCGTTTTATTCTGCTTTGAACCATTCCCAAGTAGCTCACGACTGTCGGGGACCGACATGCCAGTGGATGGCAGCTACCCAAGTGCCGGCGGTGTTTTTGGAGCTGGCGGTGAGGCGCAGGATGTCATCTAGTCTGATGCCCCAGGGTTGGAGGCAAATGCACCGGGGCAGGGGATCCCTGGCTCCGCTCTGCGGAGATCCCTCCGCTCTGCCAGGGATCCCCTGCCCCGCTGCATTTGCCTCCGACCCCGGGGCAGCACCGCAGCAGCCCCGCTGTCCTCAGCCAAAGCCGGCAGCGGCACCGGCGGAGCTGCTTGGGGGGTTTCTCGCCCGCGTCGCCAGCGCTCGACGCTCTCTAGGTCAGGCAGATGAAATCATAAATTTATAATCCAACATTACTTCAATTTTCCTCTTCATTTACCGCCGCAGCGCCCGGCTCTGCTCTAACGAGTCAAAGCCCGACGCGCGCGGGGGGAAATTGCCTGGCTGAATATCAATAGCGCATTAACACCGTGCCCATGTGGATGCTTCATCAAGCCAAATTATGGCCATGCTGACCTACCCACCGTTTCCATTAGATGCCATTCTCATCCTGCATCGGGCACCAAACAGTTTATTTGCTTCAGTAGTCCTGGGGAATGATCAATCTCTCTAATTATCCCTCGTTGCTAAACCAAAAATCTGAGTCTGGTCTGGATTATCTCCTCCGAAGCGAGACCTTCCTGCTCGTGGAAGCAGAACTCAAACCAACAACCAAAACCGCTTTCGCGCCACCGCTTCCACCCTGACATCAAGGGCAGCAGGTCCCACGCAGGCTGGGTGAACCTGAACCTCCAGCCTGTGCGCGGGAGCCGTGCAGAGGACACGTCCTGCCCTGTGCTGGACGCTCTCTGGGCATGCGAGGAGGGAGAGACAGACGGCCACGGGAAGCACCACGCTGCCCACCCAACGGTCACGCTCAACCAGCTGTCATGCTCTTGGTGGAGGCAACACCCGATGCGGCCACGGAGCCCGTTACCAGCGCAGCGTGACAGCGACCGCTCGGTGCAGGGATGGTCTCCCGGGGGAAGGCACAGGGTCAGCTTCCAGGGTGAAACCAAGTGCAAACAGGTACCACTGACCTTTTTACGCAGGGTGTACCTGAGGGCATCACGGCATTCCTGGTGCTAACAGGCATGCTGGTGGGCCCATGGTGAAGCCCGAGCATCGCAGGCATTCTGCAAAAAGGGAAACTGGGCAAACCGCCCTACCTTCCACCCTGCACAGGGGAACTGGCCCTGGACACCGAGCAGCTTGCCATGGCACAAATGCAATGTCACTGGAAAGGCAGGAGACTGGAGATGGACTCCCTACTCCCCTCCATCCCACCAGCACCTCCAGAGAGAGAAATGGCTTCTCTGCTCCAAGGGGGAATTGTCCACAACCCGGGAACCAGGCTATGGAAATGTCTGTTCACTGCTAAATGTGGTGGTCTGAGATGGACAAAGCTCATGGTCAGCGTGTGGGAACATCGAGCACACTGGGGCCTGGGGACCTCTGCAAAATTCAACTGCTCCAGCAAATGCACGAAAATTATTGTCTCCCAGCATTACTTGGAGCAAGGGACGCCAGATCCTTTGGTCCTTCTGCCAAAGCATGGCCCCGTGCTGTGATGAAAATGCTCAGGCTCTTTCTCAAAAGAAATGTGCTGTGACCTTGGCATTAGCACGTGTGGCATGAGGGAACATGAACCAAAATCCATCTCCTGCAGACACGGGGTGATCACGTACTAGGGAGCAGCTACGGAGAAGCAGCACATCTGCTGTGGGAGTTTCTCCCTTGGTCCAACCAAGCTGACCTCCCTCCTACCTCGGGGGAGTTCAGGGGCTCAGCGGAAGGCGGCCGCAGCTGCGTCCACCGGCGACGGCTACAGCGGATGCTGCCGTGGGAGCCTGGGGGGTTCCAGTACGTCGTGCCAGCCTCCTGGGCAGCCGGCGCCAGGGAAGGGCACCCCTTCCTGAATCCTGCTGCAGAGGCAGCTGCCGCTCTATTCAATGGAAAAAAGGAATGACTTTCTTTGAAGGGCACAAGCTTCTTCTATTAGTGTTGCTCCTCAGCCACTTTTTTTTATTTTCTTTTTTTTTTTTTTCAAGTTTTCAGGTACAGACCTGAACGAAGGGCAAAAAGCCGTGGGGCAACGCATCAACACCCGCACATCCGCGCGTGACGGGCTCCAGGTTCGTGCCCCAGCACTGGGTGACAGAGGTGAGGCTCCTGGGTGCAGGGTGAGCTCCTGCCTCCAGTCTGCTCCCCTTGGCTGCAGGCGGGTGCGGTGCCCGCCGGGGGGGAACACGGTGCCTGTTCGTGCACGTCCCCAGGGCTGGGGAGCAGCTCTTCCTGCCCAGTGGGCGGCCAGGGAGAGGTGGATCACTGGAACGGAAACACTCCAGCCCACTCCTCGGGCACAGCAGCTCATTACTGTTCCTGACATCACCCAAGACCACCCGTGTCCCACCAGCAGACCGAGCCCGAGGCAGCCCAGAAGCAGCCCTGGTGAAAGGCTCAGCCTGCCCGCGCTCTCCGAGTCAAAAAATCCTTTCAGAAGAACACTTTAATTTTGTTCCAATCAACCAAATCATCGCAGAAGCGGCTGCCTACGCACCTTTAGACCCCGGCTGCCGCGGGCTCCTTGGGGAGGCTGTGATTAATGAAAAAGACCAACTTCCTTAATAGCTTTGGAGGGAGTCGCTCTCCGCTCCTTCCTTCGGGTTGTCTCGTGTGTTCGTTCCTCCGATTCCCTCCTCTGCCCAGGAACGGCATCTGGAGAAGGTGACCTTGAACAAGGGCTTCTGGAAACAGGTATAAAAACCCTTCAAGAGCAGCCTCAGTCGCTCTGTTTCAGTCCAGTTCGGCATCGGGAAGGGGTAGGGCTGACACTGGCCTCCCGGGATCTCGGCAGAACGCGCGGCTGCTGCAGCCGCTGCCTCCGGTGGTGCGTCCCGTCGTTTGATGGGTTAATTACGCCCTTCTCCCTGCGGGGCCAGGGCTCGGGGAAGGGGAGATTGGGGCTCCTGCTGAGCTGCTGCTCATCAGTCTCCTTGAAGCCAACTCTTCCAGTCAGCCTTCGAAAACAGGGATTTATAGTGGCCATCCAGACAGCCGTGTGTTGCCGTGCTCGCGCGTGTTGCCATTTCCTTGTTTAGCACTGAATTATTTAACACGGTGCCACTGTAGCAAGAGGGAACTTGGAAGATGAAAAGCCAGCTAGAGCAGATAAGAAGCATCCGGCCTTCAACACAAATCAATCGTTAATTCTGAGCAAGTCACCCAGATTTCAAATCCAGTAAGAGCATGTTGTGAGATCGGCCGGAGCGGAGCCGGTCGGGGTGACCCGACCCACCCGCCGGCAGCGGGACGGGATGTGCCAACGGGCACCCACATCGCTCGCTCCGTGCAGATGCGGATCCGCTCGCTGTCAGCATCTTCCCTTACTTCTTATGGCTTAAAATGATCTTTTTCCAGAGAGGCAGCCCCTCAGAACGCCGTATCTGAGGGCTGAATTTTCCCTTCGGGTCCCTGGAGCGGATCCCGGCTCCGGTCACTCCTTGCCCGGCTGCGAGGAGAAGGGTTGGGGCCGCTCTGCCCGTGAGGAGCAGAAGAGGGATGCTGCCCTGGCTCTTTTTGCCCAGCCAGAGTGAGCTGAGCTCTTCTCCTCCAGCAGCTGGGTGGGACTGGCCAGCACGGCACGGCACGGCACGGCATGGCACGGCACGGCATGGCACGGCACGCACCACCTCCACCACCCCAAACCTCAGGCACCACAAGCAGAAAAGAAAGAAGAACAAGAGAAACAAAATACATACGCTCAGGCACACTGGGAACACACAGGTAACAAAATCACGGCCTGACTAGAACAAGATAAATATTTTAACTACAAAATGTAATTTCCGAGCGCTACGGGGCAGGGTGGCGGTGGAGCGCGGGGACAGAAGAACAGATGATCCGCTGGAATAACCGAATTACGCATCCCAGAAATGGATCGTTCCGGCCACGCGAACAGAAGCGCTATTAATTCAGAGATAAAGCAAACACGGCAGGAAAGTTTTCCCTATCAAATCAAGCGGTGCCTGAAGTCAGCCACCTCAGCGTGGCGGCCTGACACCCCCCGGATCCGGGTGCTCCGACCGGACGCCCACTCTGGCAGCTTCAGGGTCCTCCAGCCTCTCGGATAGCCCCCGGACCGGCCTGGCGACCGCGCACCAGCTCCACGGCTGGTTTTTGTGCTCAGTTTCTGGCATCATCTAAAACCCAGGACAGAAAATCCAAAGCATTCCGGAGGGGCCATGTGCCAGGGATGCTATCCCGGGAAAAGCTCGTTTCTGCCTGGGAACGCCTCTGGATGCCCTCTTGTTCATGCGTGCTTTAGGGACACAGCGGGTGACAACGGAGGGAAAGTCCAGGGATACAAAGGGAGCAGGAAGTTGAAAACACGTGGGGTTTAACCACGTTGGCAATGGATTGGCAGCGTTTTGGCTTAGTAAATCTGAGGACAGAGTATCGAGAGGTTGTCACATTATATAGAAAGAAGAACTATCTTAGGCAGAAACAAATGAGAACCAATTATAACTAAATAGACCTCATGCACAAATAGAATTTGGCCATTAAATATCATTTATCCCATTTAATTAGCATTTTCTGGACACAATACTCTGCACTAAGATACCGTTCCATCTCCTTGGAACTTGTAATTATTGTTGTGACCTGTACTGTTACGCATCCCCCTGCTTTCTCCATCTTGCATGCCATTTAGGAACCGGCAAGATTTTCCATTATCTACGCTGAACTGTCAAAGATACCTTTAAAAGAAGGGGAATAACGTGTGACTCAATTCCTCTGAAAAAGGGGAGAGATCATTTTTAGTCAGAACGAACACACTGCATCTTTCATCATTCTATTTTTTGCGAGTAAGAGTAAAACAGGCTATTTAAAACATCCATTTAAATGCAAATTTTTATATTCCAGGAAGGGGGGGGGGGGGGGGCAGTTAATCATTTAGCAGGGACAGGATTATTTTCCCCACTCCACCCCTGCCGAAGTTTTCGACTGGCACCCACGCAGGTGCGGGGATTTGCTCACCCCTGCGCCTTAAGCGTTCGGAAATCAGGGAGACAAGACGGGAGCCGCTGGCTCCGGGAGCCGCGCGGTGGCTCCGGCACTTACCCAACATTCCCATCCCTAGCATAAAAGCGTCCATGGTATACGGTAATCCACGTGCCCTTCCTCTCGTCCCTGGTGGAAACATCACTTCTTTAGGTTGTGCTTTCTTACATTCTACCTATTGAGCAGAAACATGTACAAATGAGATGCAAATGAATTCCATGTAAATGTCAAATGCAGAACTGATCTACTTAAGGGGGGAGTTTTATTTTTAGCATTTGCCTCCCCACACCGCCTCCCCCTCAAAGGTGAACTTTAAGAACAGCGTAAATGGATTTCAAAGAGCAAACGTGTATGTCTCTTTAAACATACATAGCGAAACCCCAGGGTAAAGATGACAGAAATGCTGATTTAAGAAGTTGCCGCGTTCCTGAAAGGAAAACCCGGGCTGCGTTCCCTCTCCCTGGCACTCGCGGGCGGGGAATGAATGGAGGGGGGTCTCCAGCACAGCTCTATTGCAATCGATTACAGAAAACGACTCTGGGTGATCATTGCAAAAAGCTCCTTTTAAAATGGGAATAAAGAATCGATATTTCTGCCCAGCAGAAAATGTCTGTAAACCCTACTAATAAACCATCCGCATTCTTTCGCTTCCCGTCACTCCGGCTGCCTTCTGAAGTTGCTTAATGCCACTCGAACCACGCTGCCAGTCTCCGCCAACGCCGGTCAGAGGCGGCGACCCAGCCCAGCTGGCACCGGGACCCCCAGGACGCACCGCCGGGTGCTGGTTCCTGGCCTCATTTTGAATGGGAAAAGGGAGAAATAAACCACTTTCCCGTGTTCTCCAGCTCTGGCACTGCCGACTCGCCCCCCAGCAGACCACCCTGCGCTCCCTTGGCACTCACCGGTGCTACAGCCATGCTGGTAAGCTGAATCAGAGCCAGCCGGAGCAATCCCCACCCATTCCTACGGCTTTACACCTTTGTCCCTGCTCCGAGCAGAAGGCAAGCGGGCAGGTACGTGGCGCGGCCCCGGGCTGTGCCACCCTCTGCCCCACCGGTAGGTTGGCACGATGAGAATCGGCTCCACGCAGGTCGCGGCTCCCGCGTCCCCTCCGGCCTCGCACAAGCGGGCGAAGGCGGCGCCCCCGGGCAAACGGGACGTGCGGTAACGCGGCTCGACGTCTCGGTGCCTAACAGCCCGGTCGGTGACGGTGTGTTCTTTGTCTTATGAAAACCAACCGCCTGTTCCTAAGCAACCCCATCAGCGAAAATTCCAGGTTTATACCATTTTCATTTAGGTAACATAAAGGTTAACTGACTGTAATGGGAGGATTTTAAACAAAACCACCTACTCCTCCCTTTCTGCTGCAAATCTGCACAGACCCTATTTACTTGGCGTGTTTGCAACGCTTCCCGACGAGACGGTGCTCAGACACGGCCAACGCTGCCGAAACCCGCACGTCCTGCAAACCCAGGGAAGTTTGGAGCGGAATTCTTCTGGAGTTCACCTTTTGCTACTTTTCTGCCAAGAAGCGTTTGGGTCGTCGCAAGAGGCAAAGGGAGATGGGCAGAGAAGGACCGGGGACAGCTGGGGCATGTGGGCACAGCCCGAACACCGCGGTGAGGGCAACGGGGAAAGCGGGCAAGCAGGGGCGAGAGCAAGAGCAGTGCTGAAGAGACCTGCTCTCCCAACATCCCAAAATTCGGGCACGGCCACAGCAGGGCCAGCAATTTCCTCCATCTCATCTTCAGTGCTGTTGAGGCAGCAAGTCCTCCGGGAGAGAAACATCCCACTGGGAGCTGTGGTGAGGACCGGCGTGTCCTCTGCTGGGGCCACCAACCTCCACCCTCCATCCCCTGCACACCCACGCACACCTACGCATGTACACCCATGTACCCCCATGCATGCACATCCATGTACACCCACGTACATCCATGCACACCCATGTACCCCATCCATGTACACCCATGCACACCCATGTACCCCATCCATGTACACCCAGGCACACCCAGGCACAGACTCCCCCATGCATGCGACAGTGCAATGATGAGCCCCGTGGTACCCCACAGGGTTCCCAGACCCTGATATTAAGACAAAAAGAGAAAGAAAAGGAAACAGAAAACTTCCCATCAGTGAATCTGTCGAGCAGCCGCCCGCACGCCGCGGTGCTGCTGTCGGAGCAGGGCTGGGGATGAGGACACGGAGGATACGTGTGCCCGGCCCCATCACTGCCCCACGGGGACGAAGCCTTCACAGCGTCCCAGGGAGGCTTAAGCCTGAGCCTCGAGGGTGGGTTTCAGCCTAACTGGGCTGTGTGCCCCTCCGAAACCTCGGTGCCCCCAGAGAGCCCCCCTGCAGCCACCTCCCCTCGCCATCCACCGTTCCCCGTGAGCTCCGAATGCCAAGCACCCGTGCCAGCCTCCCTCCCCGCCGCCCCGCACAGCACCTCAGGTATATCCTCTGGAACTGCCCTCGGCTTATTTTTAATCAGAGTGGCATTTAACAGGAATATGCCACCTAATTTCTCCTGCCAAATGATGGCAGTGAGCCGCAGCAGGGCGTCATTCCATCTCGCAGCCGCGTTTTTCGGGTTCGTCGCCGTTGCGAACGTCGCGGCGGCGTTGGTTACAGCTCGTGCCCGCCTGTTCTGCAAACAGTCACCATGATAAAACCAATCTAGCCTGGCTCGACGGACAATTAACAGGAAAATGAAGTTTGGATTAGCACCGTTAGAAACAATAACCAAGTAATTAGCTTTTGCAACCGCAAAACAGCCTACCGCTGCTCCCGGAAAGACCGGAGTCATTTCTGATTTTCACAGCACACAGGGATACAAAGGGAATGGCAGCAAACTGCAAGAAGTTTTAACTGGGATTTAAAGGGGAAGAAAAAGTCACCAGTAGGAAAGAAAAATAATTCCTAAGCCTTTGTAAACAAATACACCCCATATCGAGGGCAAAACCACTCTCTGTCATCCAGCAGAGACCCTTTTCCCCTGGGCAGGATGACGTGTGAGACGCGGGAGCCCCGGCCCCGCTCTGCCGCCCCGTGGGAAGGGGCTGCGTGATCCTGGCCCGGCACGAGCCTCGCCGGGATTCCGACACTCCCGGCCAGCAACGTCACACCTCGAGGTGCTCCCCAGAACCTGCCCACGCTCCAGCCCAGCCACAGACAGGGAAAATGCAGCAACAGGGGGTGATGCACCACGTGAGCAGACGGCGGTGGGCATGGACGGTGCCTCTGCACCAAGAGAGGCAGGAAAAGTGGGAAAAAAGGGGCTGGGCTGCTTTTCTGGGAGAAGTCGTCCCTCTCCACCACGGGGAGCAGGATGGAGATGGCCATAACCACCCCACAGCCACAGCTACCACGAGAGCAGAGCCCCAGAGGCAGCGGGGATGTCACCCACGTGCTGGCAAAGCGGGACGCGCAACGGGGCTTCTCCAAGAGGGAACGCACCCGGAATTCCGAGGCAGAGCTCAGCTCCGTCCGGAAGCATCCCCGGAGCCCACCTGATGTGGGCACTTAGCACATAAATCCGACTCTTGCGCTAACTTTCAGTTCAGCGTTTCTGTACATCTTAATAATTTCCAGATTTCTTCCACCTCCCCGTAGAGGGATGTGCTTCACTTTCAGCAGCCTAACAAAGAGAGTTTTAACTCTGAGGCTACAAAAAAAAAAAAAAAAAAAGGCAAGGAAACGAAAATTCACTATTTTTGTTTAGTCTAGTTTGGAGAATTAACTGGGCTCCTCTTGGGTCAAGCCAAGCAAAGGCAGCAGAACCCTGAGCTGAGATGGGAGTGAAAAGCCTCTGACACTCAGAACAGGCTGTCAGCTCGCGGCACCCGCCACGGCCAACGGCTTTCCAGGGAAACCAGGGCGACTTTCAGAAAGCAGAACATGCACCTCTTCACAATGCACAAAAAAAACCATTTTACCACCCAAAGACAAGGGAACTTTGTCTCGCCAGCGACGTGCGACTCACAGGCGGTTGAGATTCGATTACCCCGGGGAGGCCACGTCGCTCACGGCACGCCAAAACTACTGCTCCTCCAACAGACAAAGCCGTGTTCGCCCAGTCCTGCCGTGACGGCAAGGCTGCACCAGAAGAAAGATTTTCAGCATATTTAAAAAAAACCCATGAGGTCATTGACAAAGGTAGGGTGGGGACAATGGGATGAGAAGCTGCTCGGCACGTCCTCAGACTGTAAGAGGAGAATTGGGCGGCTACGGGAGAGCAGAGGAGCCTGCCAGAGCTTCTGGTGATGCATCAATTCAGTTTGTCCCCAAAACACCTGGTAACGCCCAGCGCTGGGCAGCTCTTACTGTCCTGTGCGGGCTGGAGAACCTGGTCACCCTTGGAGAACCTGGCAAGGGCGACGTCACTCTGCAGCTCAAGCACGTTGAAGACAACATTCCAGCAGTGCATCCAACCTGCAAGCGGTCTGCAGTGTCCTTCAGCTGACAGATGGGGCTTCCAAAGCACCTTCAGCCTCTCCATTGCACCACAGACACCGGTGATGCCTCATCTACCTCCCTGCCCAGCACCACTGGCACCGAGTCCGACCACCCTCACTCTGGCAACGAGCCCTCTGCTCCCCAGAGTCCGGCACGTGTTGAGCCTCGGGGCCCCTATGCCCCATTCACGACGACAGCTCCCTTTTGGTAGGTCCTACAGATGTGTCAAACGAAGAGACAATTCCAACTCCAAAGAGTCTCCCAGGGACTGCACTGGGGTCCAAGAACCGGAGCTGCCACATTTGATTTCTGGCCACTGGAGGTTGTTTCTTAACTCTCTGGTTACTTGCTTTGAGTGTAAAAGGAGAGTCAATGCCCCAGGAGGGGTGTGATGAGCTTGTGCGCTTTGCAGATTTGGGGCAAAAGCATCAAAACATGCTGACAGCACCAAATCAACTTCCTCACAAGGGAGAAGGGCGATGTCTGGACCCAGACTGAGAAAAGAAAATCCCTCCTGTCCCACAGCATTCCCCTTTGTCTCTTGATGTGCCTTCTGGGCAAACCAAGGCCACATCTCGTTTTCAGCCCTACAACCACTCCCTGACCCAGATGCTTTGTTTGCAGAGATGGCAAGGTCACTTGGTCAAGCCTCCCCGAAGACATCTGCTCCAGAACTACCTACCTCCAACAGCCTAAGGTCATGCCTGCAAACAGCCCAGCACTGCGACGTGCGTCCCCACTGCGCTACGCTCCGTGTCTCCCCTGCCAGCACAGCCAGCAAACCCAGCACCGCCACCAGTATGACACCGGCTGGAGAGGCAGCAGGATGATGCATGAGGCCTAGCACCACATCTGGGGGTTGGTATCTGCCTTCCACAGCGTCCAGCTGGCAAAGGACCCAGCGGCTTCTCAAAAGGTCCGTGCAAGGTTGGAGGTGGCTGTTGGCTGCACGTTGTGCTTCCCCCGCTCCCCGGACACTGGTGGTCTTGTGCATCCTCCTGCCTTCTGCATGTGGTGCAGGTTAGTCTTCTGAGGGATGGAGATGCCTTAGACTACAAAGCATTTGGATGAAAACACACGTGGTGTGTGATGTACACGTCTAAAACGTCACCACACAGCGAAGGCTGCCAATCCGAGCAGAAGCCCGAAGAGCGCTGATACACCGAAAAATCCCACAACAAAAAAACCCACAAAACCCCACCACGAGACACAGAAGCAGCCACAGGTGCAAGGCAGCGTCAAAGCCTATCTGAAAACAGCCCAAGGTTTTTGTCAGCTGCTCCAGAGCTGACCTGAGATCCTGACTGCACGTGCAAAGAGCCGGGGCCGGGCTTGGCTCATCGCACCGCTCGCCGACGCCTGTCCCACTGTGCCCGTGCCGTGAACGACTCCATCACAGTGGGATCCAAAGGAAAATCAATTACTCTGTCACATCTCTTTTCCAGCTACTTTTGCACCCCCTTAGAAAACCAGGTTTCTCTTTGCAAAGCTCCCTGCTCGTGTCAGAGGAACAACATTCCGAGGACAGCTTGTTTGGGTTTTATTTGTTCCCCCCTCGCGATGTTTGGAGAAGATCTCTGACCTCCCCCGTAAATTCCAAGTTTCATTTATTAAATACTTCACTGGCATTTTCTTTTCGCTTTCGCACCGCGCGTTTCATATTACATTTGACATTCTAAGCTTTACGGATGGCAACAGCAGCAGAATGGGTGGGTTAAAAATAGCGCGCCAGGGCGCCGGGAGGCTGGAAATAGGCTGGTGAACAACAGCAGCCCCGCTGCCCCCTGCTTGCCCCCGTGAGCGAGCTCAGGGCACGTCGGTGCCCGTGGAGCCGCGGATGCCCCAGCTGAGCAGCCTGGGGATGGGGATGGGGACGGGACGTCCCTGTCCCAGCTCACCAAGCGCCTGCAAACCCCATCGCCTCGAGCCGGGGCTGCGAGAACCCGTCCCCTTGGCAGCTCAGGGACATGTCGGCAACGAAGCCGGAGCGGTCAGTCTCCGAGGGGCTGTGGAAGGGATGTCTGGGCCAATTTTGTTCCCCGCCAGCTGTGCGTCACCTCCGGCCATCTGCACCAGCTCACTGTCACACAGGCGTGCACGAACTCCCCTGCCCCTGCCCGGGTCTGGTAATTAATCTGCAGACACATCAGCGATACGATGAGTCAGTCCCAAGACAGGATCATGTCTCATCTCCTCCCTCGTGGGCTGCTTTTAAAATCAGTGCTGTAGAAGAAGTGACAAGAAGAGAACACTCAAAGCATCGTGGCACCTGGATCGTGCACCCAGCAGGCACGGAGCGCCGGGAAGAATATATTTTAATCATCTGCAACAACAAGGCACCAACAGCCCACACGTTTCTTTTGCTCTTTGTGATGTTCCTCCAGCGTTCTCGCCCTGTGCCATCCTCCACGTTCCCTGCACTGCTGGTACCTTCCCGGGCAGCCTTTCATCTGGGAACAAATCCCCCCACCAGCCCTCCTCGCCGAGCAGGGCTCTGCAAACACCCGCGTGGCATCTTCCCAGTGCAGGAGCGTCGAATAACGCGACCTGCTCCGCTGCTGGTGCTGGCTGTGCTGGGACACACCGCCGCTGTGCCACTTTGTCCAGCCCACACCCAGCACTGCCCGGGGCACTGCCAGGCTGCGGCGATCAGCACCGGGCGAGGGCTGAGCTTTGCTCCAGAGAAAAACCTCTCGTGTGAAACAACCGCATCTCGGAGCCCGACGTGACACGCGCCCACCCGCGATTAAGCGGCAGGAAAATCTCGGAGCGTAGCGCTGCAGCTCGTCCCTCCCAACCGACAACTCGCACCTAAATTTACATTCTGAGCGTTTCTATCTGTTGCTGGGTCTGTCGTCTGGATGCTGGGGTGGGGGCGGGTGGCAGTCATTCTTTTTGGTTTGTTTTCAGGCAGATTAATCAGCGTTTAGGAACTACACGGCAGAACGAGCCTCCCCCACGATGCCCGCGTATCCCGGGCGAGGGGCTGCGGCGGAAGGCAGGAAAGCCCCGTGGCAGGAGGGGGCTGGGGAGGCAGCGAGATGCCCGGACAGGGCACAGGCAGTGCCCGCAGCACCCGGCCGAGGTGGAGCGGGGGTACAAGGGGGACTGCCCCAGTCCTGCCAGCCCACCGCTCCGTTTGCCAAGGGGACCCTTTACTTTTATTTCGGATGCGTATTGCAGTGAGGAACAATATGAAGAATATTATTTCAGTGCCCTGGGAAAAATTAGCAAGTCAAATATTGAATCAGGCCTCCAGCATATGCCAAGGAGATTGCTTTGATCTTATCCACACTAAAAGCTCTATTATTGAATTTAAAGTCTGTGAACACATATCAGACCAATATACAATGCATATCTGAATACACAGTTGAGAAGCAAAGGATGTTTTGACAAAGGGAAAAAGAATATTTTAGCTGCAAATATCAAAGTTACTGCATCAATTGAAATACAAATGCCCTTCTTCATCTGGCTCAGTGGCTTCACTGACGGGGCAACCCACAGCCTGGGATCTGACTGTCATTTAGAAGAAACTTCACCCAGGTCTGGGTCGAGCCAGGGTGGGAAGCGATCGCGGCTCGATGGCAGAGCCACGGCTTCCCAGGGGACACAGTCCCGCAGGCAGCAGCAACGTCAGAGCAGCATCAGGACTCGGGAGCTCGACCAGAACAGCTATTTTGGGAGCACAGGGTCTGTAACAGCTGCCCTGGTCCACGTCCCTCCCAAAAACCCCTAAGGCAGCCGTGCGGCGGCTGCCACGGCTCCTGCCAAGGACAGGGGGCAGATGGGGGGATTCTCCATGGCTGGGCAAGGTGCTGAACGGGTTAATCCACACCATCTCCAGCCCTTTGGCTTCCCACACCAAAACCTGCTCCGGGGCAGCTGCCTGAGCCGGCAGCCAGCGCCTGTGCTCGCGGGGGACAGACACCCGTCCTGCTGGCCGGGGACAGGAGCGGGGCCCAGGGAAGCCAAGGTCAGGGCTCAGCACCCCGTCCCCACGACACCTCTGCCCAGAATGCTGTGCCCAGCACCCCGTTAACCCCACGGAGAAGGCTGTCCCACAGGGCCACCCCCCAGGCACGGCACGTGTCCGTGACAAAGGGGGAGAGCTCGCTGCCACCGCCACGCGCTGCCGAATTAAAACAACTTACCATTTTATTATTGATTTCGTGGAAATGAATTTCACAGACTTTTTCCACCACGTCTTCGTTTTCAAAAGTTACGAAGCCAAACCCTGTTTAATAAAGAAACAAAAACGGGAGGGGGAAAGCAAAATATGAGTTAAGTTAAATGGATTTCATTTTAATAAGAACTTAGCCATTGGGACTTTGGAAAACTTCCATAAGGATATGCAGGTGTAAATACACCTGCTGTCCATGGAGCAGTGGCTGAACTTGTGGACTAACGGAGGGAAGCAGCATTGTCTCAGGGAAAATTAATATGGTTCTGTTCCAGCTCTTCCATAGGATTTAATGGAGAATTAAAACCTCCTTATGGATTTTTTGATCCATCCTGCAGAGTTTAATGGATAGTTACACCCCGGTTACATGATGGCTCAGAAACTACTAAGGTTGTATTTTCTTTTACACCTTATAGGTTTTTAAGAGCAATCTCTGCAAAACCCAATTATATTTCTATGGAACCATATTGATTTTATCTCTTGTTTAATTCCACGGGACTTCTCCATTAGAGCTGACTCATTACACGACTCAAAAAAATAAAAATCTGGGAAGACAGAAGGTGATCCCTCATTTACCCCTCGCCACCCCTGGAGAGGAGAAAAATACCAACGCTTCCCCCAACACGCCACAGCACTTTGTGTTTCCATTCTCTTCCAGCAAACACCAACCGTCCCCGCTGCTGCGTGCCGGGGCCGGTGCAGCCACCGCGGCTGCGTCCCGCACGGATGCAGCCGGCCCCACGGGTCAGCCGGGCTCCGGACGTCGTTATGTGTCCCCTTCTTCCTGAATTACTTCCTCTAATACCTCATCAGGACATCCTGAGGCCGCTAAGGAACCATTACGTTTAAGGCCCCTGATCTAATCGTTCCTCTCTTCTCCGCTGCCGTGTTCAGGCTGTGAGCCGGCGCCGCAGCACCCCGGCAGCACCACCAGCCTCCGTCCCCGGCTGGGGCGACGGCGGGAGGAACAGGGAGGGAAAACCTGCACTGCCCAGTGTTATTTTCCAGGAAAGGTTTTGCCCAGGGAGCAGCCCCCCGCTCAGCCATGCGCGGCACAGAAGCATTTTTGTCTTGCTGACTCCGTAGGAGCCGGCTCCCGTCTGCCACCGGTCGTGCATCCGTCCGTCCGTCCGCCCATCCCACGCTGCCCGTCCCAACCCGCCGGCTGTTTGGCAATACAGCAGTGCAGCCTCATCTCAAACCCACTGTGCTGCTGACACTTCCCATCTGCAATCAGCACCCTCCAGCAACAGCCCTGCTCCCCCTCCGGCAGCCGCGGGGCCGTGGTCGCATCCTGCCAGTCCCAAGTGCCACCCCCGACCGGCTTCCCCTGCCAGATCCGGCACTTCCCGCAGCCGGCAGCTTCTGCGCCGGGCTCCCAAAGTAACACTCCATCCTTTCGGCACCCACGAGGTTTGCCTTGCTGGGGCACGGCAGAAGATATTAAAACAACCCACAGGTACAAATACGTTTTGCAGGCTGCGATATGTGAAGCTGTACAGTGTGTTTTCCGGTCCCTGCGCTGGCCGAGGCGAGGTCCCAGCAGCTCCCAGCCTGCCCGGTTGGGAATGCACAGCATGCGTAGCAATGGCCCATCCCTCTTTGGACGCTCTTCTTGGGGGAAAAAACACCAGAAATGGTTTCTAGGTCTCCTCCGAGGCATAACGTATCGTCCGACAGCACATCACGTGCAAACCCAGCGCTCAGAACACTGTTTGACTTTGCACTTAAAGCATGTAGCAGCTTGAAGTATTTTACTTAACTCGAGTCTTTCATTTGCCTTCTAAATTACTCCATTTAAATCCACCTTAAATAGACCTGTAGTTAAAACTGAAATTTTTGTGGTTAACTGGCTGAACACGGCATCCCAGGAATCCCGGAGCACGCTGAGTCGGGCAATTACCGGAGCTGGGAGCAGCGTGTCGCCGGGGACCAGCTCTGCCCAGCGCAATGAGACGGCCAGTCCGGGTCTACAAGTCATTAATTGTTTGAGCACCAGCAACATCTTCATCATTAGTAACTCATTAGCGAGTACTGCAGTTGAGGATTTCACTTTCAACTTTTGTCAGGTCTCGCTGCCAGGACGGAGGAGAGGGAATTCAGAGGAGATGAGCCTTAATGTGCAGAACACCGCGAGAAAGCCCACCGCAGCCATTACTCGTTTGGACTCGGAAACAAGTTTCCCATTCTCTTCCCACTCCATATGGCTTAAACACAGGTTTATCGAGAAATTATTTGTCTGATTAAATCAGAGAGCCACCCAGCTTTCTGTATTTGCAGATTTTCTAACAAGAATAAAGTAACAATCCATAGGTGTCACCACTCATTTGCAGGTTTTGAAGGCTCCGTGCCGTTCCGCACGGGCCAGCCCAGCTGCTCCCCAAGAAAAACCAGACGGGATCGGGTCTGTAAGAAAAGCCAACACCAATTTTCATTCCTTCCTCCCCGGAGCCGGCCGACGGGCAGGGTGGCGCAGGGCACCCGACGTCGCCGAAGGCTCACAGTATTTTACCTTTAGGATTATCATCATCTTTCAACTGATTGAGAAGCAACCAGAGGATTCTAATCTGCACGCCCACGGGCACTCCAAATCAACAGGATGCTGCTCAAGAGACGCTATCGCTCCTTAAATGAAAAATCTCCACGAGATCATGTGCCCCAGAATTAAAAAATTCCTAAAAATGACCGATAATGGGTCCTTTTTATGTTTCACTTTTTGAATATCAGATTCCGACTTCTAATAAGTGCACATACAAGCAAACATCTCCGCACGCACGCCGTACTAGTTGGCATAATGAATACACGCTCATTTTTAAACTCCCAAAACTCTTAGAAACCTTCCTGGACTAAATAGACAATTATTTCTTCTGAGAGGTACTAAGAGTCAACAAAAAAATGGTTCTCGGAAAGTGTACGAAAAAGATTAACACAAAACAAAGGCGGCTGTTTAAAACGGTGACATAAATAGGATTCCGGTTGTCAAGGAGCACACGTTTTAAAATGAAATTATACTGCATCCTTCTGAATGAAGCTATTATTGGAAGCTAACAAGCTCTATTTAAGAGATAAGCATTTAACAGAGTCAAACGGTTGGGTTTTTATTCAAATGAATAAAACTGAATATTCATTTGAATAATCTTTTCTGTAAAAGAAAAGACAAAGAAGAGGGAAAAAATAAAATAAGAGGCAAACAGATGCCCCTAAACGAGAGGCTCCGAGTCAAGCGCCATCACTAAAGGAAGGTGAGACGTATTCATGACCGTCAGGTGAGAAACCCTCCTCCAGCATCTGCTCAGGAGAAGGAGTCGGTTCGCTCCATCCATCTGCCACTCAACGGGCACCGAAACGACGCGCCAGGATCTCCCAGAGCACTGGCGACAACCAAGCCTGCGCCCCAAAGGGAGAGGGTTTGCTCGGCTGGTGGAAAGGGCAGGTGCCCCACATGCGTGCCCAGCTCCAGCTAACCACCAGGAATGGGCTGGGATGGAGATGCCGAAGTCTCACTTCGGAGGGATGAAGGCTGAGGCTCGCACGCTCTCGAGGAGAACAGCAGAAGTGCCACCCAGGCAGGTGCCAGGGAGCTCCCCTCTGCTCTGACCTCGCTGCCTCCGGCGGCAGCAGGTTTCGGTGAGAGGATGGCTCATTCCAGCATCCGGCGGTGCTGCGGGGTCCTCCCATGGCATCGATGGCCACGCAGACCATCGGGCTGCTCCAGCCCGGTCCAGCCGTGGGACTGCCCCTGCCCACAGTAACACGCGGCGGGCGCTGAACAGGAGCCCACCTCTTCACGTGACTTATTTTACCTGCTGGGACTTTCTGCATCTGCTAATTAGAAGCTAAAATATTTGGGGGTTGATTACCAGAGGATGCAGCTGCCTTCAGCTGAAGTAAAACAAGTGGAAGGTGCTCAGTGTCGTGCCGAGCAGACCCCGGCCAGCTGGCAGAACCGTGCTGCTCCAGCAGGGACTCACAAAAAGGGATTTTTTTCAGTAGGAAACAGTAAACTATGGTATTCCCAGGGGAGAGAAAATCTGGCAAAATACATTTCTTAGTGCAAGGCCAGATAGTCTCAAGTATCTGAAGAACCCCGAGTTCCCCTGGAAACATTTCCAAGGTGCCTGCAGATGCCAGCCCAGATGCTTGATGTGCGATGGCACAGGACGCATCCTCCGACCCACCTGTGTTACACCGAAAAGCCTCCTGTGATCCAGAGCCCTGCTCAGCCACGAGAACTGCCCAGGGCTGCGGGCGGACGGCTCCGTGCAGCAAAGCAGAGCTCAGCCGCAGCACTTTCTGCTGTGGTATTCCAGAAATAAGAGAAACATTACTCAGAGAAAGTGACTGAAACCATAAAAAGATTAAAATAATTTAAAAAAGATGGTAAAAGCCATAAATAATATTAAGAAGCTGCGCTGAAGATACCAAACGTCAGTGCTCCTGTGTTTTGCATTTTGCTTTTTTCACACTCAAACCAACTATATTTCACACCTTTGTTGTCACTGGAGAGGTTTTATGTCAACTTCAGAAAAATATAGCTGCGATGACGACACCATCGCTATGAAATATATCTACTTTCTCTTCCTCGCTGGCAGCAACTTTTCCACAGCCTGGGTTTTATCTGCGTGTGCAGCGCCATATATCGCAGCCGCGCTCGCACACACCGAGGACGTCGCTCGGCAGCAGAATTCCACGAAATTCCACCCGGCTCAGCGGGTTAAAGGCCTCGCTCTTTCAAGCTCGTGCACGCAGGAAAACAAGGTGATCACATCCCGTGCCAGAAAGGTTAAACCCAGGCTAACACCGGGATCAGCCCCTGACGGGCTCCGACGGGCAAACCGGGACCCCTGCCGCAGCCAGGCACCTACCACTGCCCGCAGCCATGGCAGTGCCACGGGCGCCAGCACCTCCATCGCCAGCTTGCAGCCCGGCACCTGAGCCCAAACCACCTTCACCAGCGGCTGGCACACACCACTGCCCACCGCGCGGGCACCGCCGCACCGCAAAGAGGCTCTTGAGCCCGCGGGAAGGATGCTCCACAGGAGGAAGGCGCTGGGAGGAGCGCTGGAGGAGCCTGTTCCAACTCCCAGGCTGTTGAGGGGTCACTCAATGTGGAGCGAGTCACTTCATCTCATCTGCATCCAAATCCAGGACCAAGGGCAGGAGACAAAAGCATGGAGCGGAGAAGGGAAGAGATTTACACGGTCCACATCATACCAATAAGCACCACCGGCTCTGCTTAAATCTCACTCCTGCTGCGAGGCAGGATCAACCCCAGGGCTCTGGTCAATGCAGGATCAAGTCTTCCCATTCCCACATAACGGGCTCCCGCGGCACCATCCTGCCCCACGGCCCCCACCCAGCTGGCACAGCGCGAGCACGGAGCACGGCCCCGGGTCCCTGGGGGTCTGCGGTCCCACCGGCCCCCGGCGCGGGTGCTGCCGACGAACGGCCGTGCTGATGGACAGGGACGTCCAGGCTGACCCCCGCGGCAGCACACAGCACCGTAACGGGGACACGTTAGTCCCAGCTGTGCCCCCCTTCCGTGTGAGGTGTCGGTACCTGAGCTGCTCCTTTGTGTCGGCTTCACGCCTCTTCTCCCCCTATTTAAGTTACTTAAGCTTTGAAACAGCGAAAGGTCCAGTCCTGCTGTGGCATTATTTATGCACCTGCTCTCTTGTTTATACCAATAGTTTTGGCAGCTGGTCCTGTAAACTGTAATAAAATGCCTTTCAAAAAGCAAAAAAAAAAATTAAAAATGAAGAAATGTGACCAGACAAGCCAGGCATAATAACATTAAAGCCCGTGTCAATTAATTTTTCCTCTTCTTGACAAACGAGCCCCATTCCATCCATTAATAATGAGGGAAGAAACAAGAAAAGTTGACACTAGTTTAATTTATTTTCTCAACTTGCCTGGTCATATTTCTCCCTGTTGCAAAGCTTTTGGGTGCTGCTGGGAATTGCAAGTGGCTCCCACACAGTCACTGCACAGATTGGTGTGAATCAATACCGCCCGCCTTTATTCACACATCCCTCGTCATCAGAGGGGACGAAGTTACTCGGCGAGGTACCGCACCCCAGACCGCCACGTCACCTTGGAAAATAATGAGAATAATAAATCTGCAGGGGAGGGGATGGAGGGGACAGGAATCCAAGCCCTGGGGCTGCTGTCACCGAACCTCCTCTGTACAGACAAACGGAACGGGCCGAGCGGAGGGGCTGGGATGCTGCAATGGCTCAGCCAGCGATCCGCCGGTGTTTCCAACTTCTAGCTGTCTGCAAAGGTAATTCAAGTCATCACCCGGCGCATCTGGGAATGGGGACCTGGGGGTTCAACCCTGCCTCTGGGAAAAGCCTTTTGTTTGTTAGTGCCAGAACCCAACGGCCAGGACTGGAAAACTCAGCCCCAACTCTGCCGCCTTCTTATTTTGTGTCTTTGGATAAGTCGCTTCAATCTTCCCTGCGCGCCAGGTCCCACGTTTCTCCCCCCCTCCCCAGTTCTAGCCCCTTCTGCAACGTGTCCATCTGACATACTGCATCTCAGCTCGTTAGAGCTCAGAATTGTCTAGGACAAAAACTGTCAATTCCAACTTGTTATTTCCTGTTATTCCAATTTCCTCTGCTGCAAACGCACGAAGGGAGAGGTTTCGGTTTCCGCAGAAGGAGCTCTCTGCAGATGGACAGAACGCAGCCTCCGCCTGAGACACACGCTGCTCAGATTTGGCCTCCTTACCTCTAAGGAGGGGTTTCCTGGGAAGAGCGACGGCCACACCTGAAGGCACCTGCTGCTCCATGGAGAACAAGATCTCACCCACAACCAGACTGGGAGAGGGACGCGCCAGGAGATGGAAGGGGAAAGAGAAGGTTCACACCTACGGTCTAGGATAGAAAAAAATCCTCCTCATTTAAGTGCACAGTGTGCTCTCCAGCAGTGCTTCTCCGAACGGCGCTCATCAAGACGGATGATTAGCCCGCACATCCACGCGGTGTTGATGTGCATCTTGGGCCGGGGACGGAAAACCGTCAGGTTCTCCCGGCAGCCACAGGCAGGTATTACTGCTGTTTAAAGTGTCAATATATACTCCATGACATGAGAGTAAATTCTCAAAATTAAATCAGCAGACAACTGCCTTAGATCAAAACCTCCATGGAAGGTGCGAGCGTTTCAATACCGGCGCGGCGGGAGAGCGAAGAGCTGAGGTCAGCCGCGCAGCTGGATAAAGGGCACCAGCAAGACACTCCTTTGCTTTTGTTCCGGAGAGCTGCGAGGCTCAGGCTCCTCGCTCCGTCCTCCCACGCCGGCGTGGCATTTGCAAAGGGAGCATCGCTCAAAAAATACACAAAAAAAGGCACCTTCGGCTGCGCAGCCGCCGCGGCACGTAGCAGCCTGCTCTGCCAAACGCGTGCGAAGCCACCCAGATGGGTTTGGGAATGATCATCCCCGAAGGAAGAAGAGTACAGGGACTTGTCCCTCTCCCAAATGACTCATTTTAACCAAAGATTTCCAGGCTGGGGGCACGTGTGCCTCCCCTCGCAGCGGCCACACGGCCGCAGCCACGATGCCGGTTCCGGCCAAAGCCCTCGCGGTTGCACGAGGCGCCGGCACTGCGCAGCCGTGGAAGGGGAACCCCACCACGCGTCACGGACCGCGATAACGTAACGGTATCTGAACTTTTCGTCATAAATTTTTCATAACAACAAATCTTCATTAAAATTTTATTCTATTAACGTTCCGAAATCAAACCAAAGCGCTGAGTACATAATGACGGCAGCGCGCGCTACGCAGCAACTTACTAAATGCCAGTTTTATCGTACTGTTAATTAACAGAAACCATTAATGGATTCACAGATCATTTAGAAGCATTAGCGGTGACCTAAGAAAAATTGCATGTACGTGTGACAGACTTACGTCGGCATTTTCTGCATCTGAATTTTCTACACAGGAGGCCCAAAAGTTTGTTCCCAAATCTGCTTCCCTCCATTGGAGACATCACGTCTCAACGGGTGCGTTTTTGTCAGCGGCTCAAGAACTGATGCGCGGGGCTGAAATATGAGATGCTGAAGGAGACACTTATCTCGGGCAGCGTTTGCCTTTCCGAACCCAGATTCCTTTTTGCTATCAAGGAAGAAATCCCCAAACACCTGTAAAATCCAATTAGCCTGCCCACAACCAGGATGGGAACCTGGCGTCCGCGTGAACGCTTGTGCGTGTCTGTTAGCGAGAGCTGCGGCACCCGGAGCCGGTGACAAACCCAAACGCTGATTTCTGTCCCCAAAATGAGCGCCCTGTGGCACCTCACAAGCCGAGGGAACCGCTGGCACCACTCCAACACCTATCCCACAGCCAACGGGCGCAAATGTGCCCGCGGGGATCCAGCACTGGACCCCGGCCCCCGCACCACAGAGCACCAGGACGAGCGGAGCAGCTGCCCGCAGCCGTGAGAAGGTGGGTCTGGGCAGCATGGGCAGGGATGGAGGGCCACCGCTCCCCAGGTGCCAGCTAACCCATCGTCAGAAGAGTGAGCTGCTCCTGATGCAACCGCGGGAGCCGCTGCCCACCGAGCAACGTCCTGTCATCTTTATCTGTTTGCCTACGGGCATCAAATACTCTCTGCCTGTCAATTCTTCAACAGTTTATTACCAAATTTCTAAAATATTACATTTTTTATTATACCCAAATTCACTTTATTGCATTTGACAATACAGATAATCACATACCATATGCCCTAATGTTTTGAAACCGATGCATGTTGACAGCGGTTTTTATTCATGATGCATAATTCTATCTGGGGCTGACAAAGGCGGCGCAGCACCGAGCCCAGTGTTACGGTTTTGTTCTTGGGGGGATCCTTTTTTCCATTTCCTTTTCTTCACTTTAACAACAGATTTACAATACTGGGAGGAAAGATGCTTTGCTTGCAGTAGAAATAGGAAATTGGCTGAAAAGATGGGCTTATCGAAGAGATGTCTTCGAAATATTAATAACGGGTGGGGGTTGGTTATTGTAATTACTTGCGTTTGAAACTTGCTGCTAATGGGGTTAGGGAAGCACAGCGGCTCCTCTGCGAGCGGGCAGAGGCTGAGGGTGTCACGGTGGGCACGAGGCTGGACCCCCGCTCCCGCACACCTTCCTACTTGCCTGTGGTTACCTTTCTCTGAAATCAGCTCCTCTTCCCAAGGGAGATGGTGGGAAGGGAAATAAGCGCATGCCCAGCGTGTCCTGGGAGGGCCAGGGGAGGGTCCCCACACGAAGGAGGTGCCTGGGCAAGTGCTACCTACCGACTCTGAAATCCACAGTGTCCCTGCAACAACACATCAACAGGACAAAGTCCGACAGCTTTCGTTCAAACCCCACTGACTCGAGCAGGATGCGAAATTAAAGGCGTGTTCAAGACCTTACCCCAATGGGGTCCTCCGTTCCCATCACTTCTTCCCGTCCTTCCTTGAGTCAACGCTCACGAAACCCACGAGCTGCGCACAGAGCTGAAGCGATGAGCCGGAGAAGCCCCTCATCCTCCCCCCTGCCCGTGCACGTCCCCACCTCCGCGAGCCGCCGAGCCGAAGGGCCGTGGAGACGGAGCAAACGCTCAGTTCCTCGTTAAGCTGCTGGGAGAGGAAAAACCCAAACCAACCCCAACTCCCACCCACGGCGTTCAGGCAATAGATTCAACAACTTGAAAGATGGCAACGCCGCGCAAACCAAACAGGATGCTATGTCTAAATTAAGCTGTAATGACCTGCTCTGAGGTCTTTATTAGCCAGGTAATGATCATTTAAGAGGAGGTTACTATCTTGAGCCAAGGGCACCTAATACCATTACTGAACTTGTTAAAATCTGCCAAGCAAGTCATTATTTCTAACATTATTTCTTTTTCTCTTAACACAGCTTTCTACCTTTCCCCTTGTGCTGCTCGGCCGTAAATCATGGGAGGTGGCAATCGCGCAGACTCGGTCGCCCTTCCCCGGGAGGCTGAATTTAGCTCCCACTCACCATGAACAGGCTGGACAGGAGACAAACACCCTACAAGAATAAAAGAATGTGCCTTGAAAAACTCCAACCTTAAAAAGCACAGAGGCAGAAGCGTGTGGCACGGAGTGGGCTTCACAGCCTGGTGGCCTCCAAGAGCTGGTGGGCCCTTGGAAGTTGTCTGCATCTGGCATCCGACGAGGTGCCACTTGGCATTGCATGCGATTGACACGCTGCATGGACCACCGGCAGTTTGGGTGTGAACAGAGGAGCTCAAACAACACCCCAGCCCTCATGGATTTTAGGACTGGTGAGAAGAATGGCAGCCTCAGAGCCCAGGTGGGAGCCTGGGGCCAACCTGCCTGGCAAGAGGACACTGGTCAGACCTACCGGTTCCTGAGCCAAGAGCCACTGGGGAACAGGACGGCGATGCGGACGGGGGCAGAGCTACTGCTGGCTTTGAGGACACGACGTTAAGACATCTTCCTACCAGCCCCCGTTACAGCCCCAGGAAAATAATACTTAATCCCCTCCATCCCCCTTGCCCGTCTTCAGTCCTACAGAGGTTGACACGAGGAAAAGAAAAAAAGACAAAACCCAAAGCAATCACGCAGCTGCTCTACAGCTTTGCAGGAAACTTCACCGTGTGCTTACGTGATCTGCCCCAGGAATCGCCCCCGGCGCCGCCGTCTCCGCAGGGCGAGGGAGAGGATCTGGCACCCGGATCCGGGCTGGAAAGGAGCTGAGGTGGCTGCGTTTTAGCGTAACCCAGCGTGGACGATATTGTGAATGACACCAGCAAGCTGCCAGCTCAGGAACTCATTACCGTCAAGGTACGGCGTGGCTGGCTGCCAGGCCCCCAGCTTTCGCACGCGCTATGCCAGAACATCCACACACAATTTAATTGCATTATAATTTCAAAAGTGCTTTTCAAACTGGAAAAAGGCATTCACTGATTAACCAGCGAAGAGCAAAATTGTTTATGAAATTGAATACAAAAAGCTACAGAAATGTAATTGGGTCGTTCTAGCACCTAATTTTCAAGCCATTTTCCCACTTATTTAATCACGAGATACAAAAGGAACTAGTGAATTGACTTCATACTAATTAGATTACTCCCCGCGATACTCCAGGCCTATATTCCAACTGGTTGATAGTGCTGCTTTAAAATGAAACAAAAAAATGCAGCAACAGCTTGTCGGGGGCCGTAACGCATTTGTTTCCCATCAACCCTCTCCCACCAGAGGGCCATAAAACCCTCACCTGGCCCAGCCAGTCACCTGGAAACCACCAACATTCCTGGTCAGGAATGAGAAGCGTTTGCCAAACCATCACGGCTGCTCCCTGGAGCACGGCCGAGCCGGGGTGACGGCGCTGGGCTCCCCGCCGTGCCCAGCATCACCAGCCACGCCGCGCCAGGGCGAACCCCGCGAGCGGAGAGTGTGCGCCGCTGATGTTGGAAGGAAGTGAAGATGTTGCAGATGATGGAGGAGGAAAGGCTTCCCGAGCCCGCTGGGATGCACCATCCTGCCCCGGGATGGACGCCCGGGTGCTCTGCGCAGGAAGGGCCGGTGAGCAGCAGCTCCGCTCCCACGGATGGGTGCGGGGACACCCCAACACGCACGGCTGAACTCTGGGACGGGCCAACGGGGAGAACGTTCCTCCTAAAGCCTTCACAGATTTACTGCCAAGAACATTGAAGCCGTTTTACAGACGCGGTGCGAGGTCAGCTCCTGATGGAAGAGCTGATATTACCATATCTGCTGTCGGCAAAGCGAGGGAGCGATGGGAGAAGTTGTGCACAAAGACTTTTCTGGCTTTTGCACCGTTTCCTCTCCGCCCCAACCACACCACGAGCACCCGCTGGCACCGCACTGCCCAGCCCAGCCTCCTGCACACTGGGAGCCGGTGAGAAACCAGCTCTGGCAAAAGGAGTCGGGGGCGAGGTGGGGGCTGACGGACTCGTGCACGGACTGCGCCGTGCACCGACGTCACGGTCACCTCTTCAGGACAGCCACAGACCCCGGAATTTCGGCGAGGAGAGCGGGAACTGCAGGCACTTTGTTTTAAATCGAGTCACCGAATTCAACGGGAGCGTTTCCCTGAGCCTTGGCATCACTAAGCAGCAGCGGTGTGAGGACACGCAGCCGCGCGCTCCTGCTCCGCGCACGCTTGCCCAGCGTTTCCTCGGAGCTGCCCGAGACCCACTCTGCACCTGGTACAATCCGCTCGCAGCTTTTTCAACTAATTCTACATTTTATTAGGTGCAACGTAATTGATTATATAATCAAATGTGGAATGTACATTATCAAGATATTGCGGCACTTCACAGGCCATTTAATCAGCATATCTGGGACTGCGCCAAAATGAATTAGCTCGCATTAAATTTCAAGTACATATTATTGGTTGTATTTGTCTCCATGTTTAAGCAGGCGCTTGCTCTTACAAAAGAAATCTGAAATCCTTCAATTATAGAAACAGATTATTAAAAAAATGGAAGTATGCTTCCCCAGAGTTGTTTCTTCTGCCACGAAGAGCCCAAAAGCTCACTCCCTTCCAGAATACCGCCGTGATTGACCACGGGAGCAGAAGTTTTCAGTATTTATTGACTTTGCAGAAGTAGAGCATAAAGCTGTGAAGCGCCTTTGTATTTTGAGGACGCAGTTAGCAAATAAAAGGGAAACAGACTGGTAATGGCCCCAGGAATGGGATGGTTCCTCCGTCAGTACAGCAGCGGTTCTGCTTGCGGTAAAGGAAGAGGAACTGGGAGCACTGCACTGGCCCTTGCTCCTGCCGTGGCGGGAAGGGCCCTTCCTGGGGTCGAGCGGAGGGGGGACGATGGGTGCCCACCTGTGTCAGGGCATTTGCTGGTGCCCCACGGGGAGGCCAGGAGGGACAGAACCCCAACTTGCCCCCACCAAGGCCCATTTGTGCCAGCAATGGTCCAATTTCAAGCTCTTTCACCAGATAACCTGCCACCAAAACGCTCCGGTAAATCAGTGTCCCCTGGTGTGGGTACACCCCACGTTTGGTGATGGGGCCACAGTTCACCGCTGCCCCGGTAAGCCAGTGCCTGCCAAGCACAGCAGCCCCCGCTGGGTTCCGGTGTCCTTGGAGCCAACCAGTCCCTCCAGACCAAAAAAAGGCATTTGCAGAGACAGGGATTTCTGCTTGATTTCACCAAGCAGAGAAGCACCAGGGAGCTCCGTGGCGAAGGGACGAAGCCCAAACCCACCACTGACACTGCTCCTCTCCAATGCACCAGCCAAACCCAGAAACATCTCCTTGTTCCTGCCTCCGGAATTTAACCCCCGTCGGAGAGCTCAGGGGTGCAGCAGCTGCCGGAGGCGCCCCAAGAGAAACGACGTGTCGGCCAAATTGACTGCGCAGGGGACAATTTTTCAAGCGGCTGCGAGGCTGCGCTCAAGGTGACTCCTGCCTACCTGCTCACCGCAGCTGGCGGGGACAGACCCACCGTGCCGGGCGGGCGTCCCCCCCAAAACACCCCCATCTCCCCCCAAAACACCCCCATCTCCCCCCAAAACACCCCCATCCCACGTGCCGTCCCCGGGCTCGCTGCCGGCCGCTCTCCGCTTCCAGCGGAGGTTACAAGCTCTCCCCTCCCAAGGCACGGAGGACGTGGCACAAAGCGAAGGATGCTTCGCTGTGAACGTGCAGGCGTCTTTCCTCTCGTTAGCACACAAGCATCAGCTGAGATGCATGGGAAGGCAAAGGCCAGGCTCCACCACGGGCACGCTCTGGCACTGGCTGCGGTGACGCTGCTGGCAGCTGTAGCTGCCATCCCCTGGCAGAGCACCCAGCCACAACTGTGCTCTGGCAGAGATGTCCCCCACCCACTGGTCCTGCTCTGGGGGGGAACAGGAGAGCCCATGCGACCCCGGCGCAGCCCGTAACAGCTCGGGGCTCCTCTGAACCGCTGTGGGATCTGCCAGTGCAAAGCTCACGGGACAGGGCAGGCGAGGGCATGCTTGTCTACATATCGTAATGCAAAGGAATAAAGAATTAGGCACCAAACAACAAAAAAACTATTCAAGGAATTGAAATAAATACTGACTGGGGTCAAGGGAAATACCAGCAGAAATGAGCAGCTTAGCCTCAGGTTAAAATAATACCTTTGAGTGGAGCAGTATGACCCCTCCAGGCTACGGCTCCAGGCAGCACACAACATTCTTGGACATTATTAATATCCCTGGCCAGGACTCCATCCCTGCTGCTCAGGCACCGTATCAGTATTTGCCTAAGCAAACAACATCTACTACGGTGAGAAAGAGTGTCTGGCTATGACAGATGCTTTGAATACACGCACCATTTGTTCCTCTGGATACACATGTAAAGAGCAAAGTATTTGCTGAGCTATTCCTGGAAACCAGCTCCCACCACCAAGGAGAGGCCAGCTCACTGCCGTCCGGCCGAGGGCATGTGGGATACAGCCCCAGACATCCCTGCAAACACTGAAATAAGTCTTTCCCCTGTGTGCATGGGTTAAAAACAAGAAAAAAGCTCAACTCCCCTTGGTGCACCACTCCCAGGAAAGCTCTCATCAGAAGAAACAGAGGAGAGGGGGGAAATTGCCCTTTTTTTTAATATAAGCTGGAAGCCTGCTCTTTTGTTTGAGACCACAGGCCAAGAGAGATAACATCAATTCCTTCGGTACATAAATGCTTATCAGAGCGAACAGGTTCAGGGTTAGCACACGCTTCCAGCAAACGATGCATTCCGTGACGATAATCCCTTTCTTGCCTATTTATTTAGAGTTGGTGTTTGGGGGAAAAGCCCTCCCCAATTACACTAACGCCATTCAGAAATCCATGCCAACCCGAGGATCGCCCGTAGATGTGACCAGAGCCAGGGGCTCATCCCAAAGGCGCCTCCAACGCCCGCGCCGCAGGGTGCCGTGCCAAGGGCGCCTTTCCTGCCGGCCGCCGGCGAGCGCACCCAGCGACGTTCCATCACTCCACCGCGCCGAAAGCGCCGGCACCTCTGCGGGGCGACGACGTGCCGAGAGCCGGGAAGCGCGGCTGAGCCGGCGGCTGCAGGTCGCTCCCCAGGACTCCGCCACCAACGCTCACCTGTTTACTCCTCCGAGCACCCGCAACCTTATTTTCCCTTTTTTTTTTTTCCCCTGGCAATGTCTGCATCAAAAGGAGACAGGCTTTTCTGAAAGACCCTGCGGTCAATTTGCAGGGCCCTTTACAGCAGAAAGCCGGGCTTTGATTTCAATGGCACTACACTTTTTTTTTTTTTAAAGGCACTATATAAAGAAGAAATCTTCAATCACTGTATACAGACGCTTTTCTCTCCCAGTAAGCCAGATGCAACCTGCTGTGGAAATGCACAGTTTAGCAGCGGAAGGCAGGCGAGCGAAGGGCTGTAACAAGCACCTTACATCGGAAGAAAAACAAAGGCTGCGTAATAAGGCCCTCCAAAAGAATTGGCAAATAAATAAAAATATTACATAGTGTGTGCCACTCATGGCATTAAACCCCTGTATGTTCCCCGAGGAGGCTGGAAAACGTACTCTTCTGCCAAGTCAATGAAGCCCAAACACAACTTCACTCTCGTGTTTTGGGGGTTTTGTTTGGTTGGTTTTTTTTAAAGACTGTAACAAACTGAAGGATCCTTCTGGAAGCACCGGAGGCCGCTGCTCCCGAGACTCCCCTGCAGAGCACTGCGCCAGGATCCGTAACGTCTTGCAAGGACGTTCCCTTCGTTGGCGTTACCCAGCGCAGGATCCCAGTCCCGATGTGCTGGTGGTTGCCGTGGCGTCTCCCCAGCAGCACCACGGATGCTTTCGGCCCCCGCATCCACCCAGAGCTCCACTCTCCTCCGAAACAGCGCGCACGGCTTCGCTTTTACAGTAATAGCTCCAGATAGTCCGGAGTCATCGCATGTCCGGGGGCAAAGGCTGACAGTGGCCATTAAAATATCTAGACACAAATTTTTAATATGGCATATGTATTTTTTATATGGCAGACATACACTCACCCTGACGCCTGTTCACATGGAAAACCCAAAGCCGGTACCGAGACCCTAAGGAAAAGCTCAGCTGACACACAGAGCAGAACAGGTCTGACTCCTCTGCTCATCCTCTCTGCCCTCCCTGCTCCCTGTCTCCGCACAGACGGGAAAAATTGCATCTTGGAGGAACCGAGCATGAGGCTTCGGGCCACGGCGGGTGCAGTCACCGTACGACCAGTGACGCGCACGTCCGACCTGCCGGCAGTCCCGCTCAGGGACCCGACACAACCCCAGTGCCATCATCTTTGTCCAACCCCATCTGCGCTCCATGAAATCGGGGATGCTTTCTGCTTTTTCAGCTCTCCATCTCGCAGAAAGAGCACGGACAGGGCAAGTACACATCACTCCAGCCTTGCTGGAGAAGAGGAGCTAATCCACGTACCGGAATCGTTTGTTGATATTACCGATCTCCCATTGAAGTGACCAGAGTAAACCTAACATATCTTAATCATTTTTTCCACTGTCAGCAGCCAGGCATGGAAAAAAAAGCCAAGAGTGTATTTTGGGAGCACTGCTGGAAAGATCCCATTGTTCTTTGCCACATCAATAAAAGCAGTTTTGCTGTTTGATAGTATAAAGTGTTCAAGAACCAGATGCAACAAAGGAGCAGAATCACCCTGGGAAGGAAAACCTTTAATAGAGACCACCCAGAGCCAAACAGCTCTATAAAACGGATCTGCTGGTAACGGAAAACAAGTCTCAGGCACATTGGAGGCACAAATTCCAGACCCCTTCGCTAATAATCACGCCTGTCATTTCAGTGTGCTTTCTAACGCTCCTCAGATACGCTGGGTGCTTCACTTCCTCTGCAGCTGTTTTTTGAGACCACGCACGCATAGACGAGGTGGAAGAGAGGTACTTTCCTTGCTGAGCATCACACCTGGAATAACCAGGACTTTGTCATCACCGGGTGCCTTAATGCCGTCATCTAATTGCCCCGACAGCTGCTCCGGGGGGCTGCAGCCGTGCCATTCCCTGCACCATGGTTCCCTTGGAGTCTCCCCCACCTCACCTCGAGCACGAGCACCTTTTCGAGGCCGGCTGCTCCGCCGAGCCCCGCGCTGCCGCGGAATCGCACGCCAGGCCAGCACACGCCTGCAGACTGCTGGGTTCTGCCAAAGCTCCCCCCCCCAAAGAGCGGGCCATGCTGCTTTTTCATCTGCCACCTTCCGAGGTGACCTTCTCCAGCAGCCTCCCTCCCGTTGGGATGCATCCCAGCCCCATTCCCAGGTGCACGCACCCAGCAGGGCTTTATTAAAAGCCAACTTCTCCTCCTCGCGGTTTCTGGTGACATTGCTTTATGGATCTCCCCCCTGCGCTCAACCTTTCCTCAAACCACCGGGGAAAACGCTGAAATCTTGATGCTTAAAAACAAAAGCGCCACGAAGAGCCGTCGCAGGCGAAGGAAAAGGCGAACGGATCACGCGCCCCGGAGCGTTCCCTGGAGCCTTCTCCCAGCCGGGGTGCTACCGGCCCGCACCTCGAGCTGCCGCCCGCTCACGCCAGCCCACCCCGCTCCGCTCACCCGCAGCGGGAGCGCGCACATCCCGCCTATTCGCGGGCAGAGCCGGCGGAGCGAGCGTGCTTCTCCAGCGCCAGGATGGCTCCTGACCCGAAGATGGGCCTGGCACCGGGAGGGTGCCAGGGGAGATGCTCCCCGGTTCCGTGGAGCGGCAGAGCAGCTCGAATTAGAATAACCCTTTGCTTCCTGGCTTTCAAACCAGACAAAGCCATTGCCTTCGGAGCAGCGGTGTTTATGCGATGACCTTTTCCTATTGTGTCTGCGGGCACGCGAGAACAAAGCTGTGGCAGAATCTCACCGCAGCTTCTGGGCGATGGGAAGTGGCCATTTAACCGCTGCTGTGGAAGCTGGTTCAGGGTTTGAAGGTTTTTGGTTGGGACATTCACTCCGGGGACCAGAAACCCACTGCAACAGCTCAGCCTGACACCCTGCCCCAGTCCCACACGCTGGTTCCAGCAACCGGCTCAGAGGATCTGTGGCACTCGGAGCTTTCTGGTGCTGCTCTCGGGATTCTGGGCCAGTTCAAACCACGTTTCATAAAGGGTGAAATAACGCAGGGGGTGCGGGGACCTGTGTGCACCCACGGGGAACAGCAACTGCTCCCGACGCAGCTCACACGCAGAGAAACGCACCGGCCAGGTTTCGCGCAGACGGTTCCTCTCTGCAGATCTACCCTCGCCCAAGGATGCACCGTGCCAGAGCAAGGGCACTGCCTGCACCAGGGCTCCTGCAGACCACGTCCTCACCGCTTCCGACCCTCGAGCTGTGGCTGGGCAGCGCAGCTCCGGCTGCTGCCCCAGCAGCGCGTGGCCACCGAGCCCAGAGACCCCCGTGCCCAAACTCTCCCCCCCGACCGGTGGTCCTGTTTCAGCCTGAGATAACAAGGCAAGTTTTTGGGGCACAGCATATACAAAAGCTTACTAAGTCTTACTAACGACGCAAAGGCTGGCCGTTCCCAGAAGACTATCCGGTGGCACGGGAGAGGTGGGCAGCCCTGGAGGAGCCTGTCCCTGTCCCGATCCCCGGGGGAGGACGAGTCGAATGACCAGAGGATGGAGCTGCCAGTCTCCCACCTTGTTCACCCACTGACTCTCTGAGTGACCTTGGGGAAATTCCTGCTCTGCAGGACCTTCGTTTCCAACCCCAAAAGGGAGGGGTGCTATTTGTAAAGCAACTGGGATGAAAGGACCTCCAGCACCTACAGAGGGGAAAAAAGACAACCCAACAAACCAAGAAAACCTCGCAGCTCCGCGAGGCGCAGCACAAAAGCCTTATTGCCAGTCGGTGGGAACGGACTATTTATAGCTGAGGATCATTAACTGTATTAAAAAAGTTTGATGTTCTCTAACAATCCCTGTCGTTTTAAAAGGCTGCCCTTCCCCGTGACGGCCGGCGGAGAAGTGGAGCCGCAGCGCTGAATAGAGGTAATTATACACCAGTTCAATAGGCTGAGTCCGCAACCGCGCCGAGCCCCGCTCCGAAGGCGAGTGTGTCCTTTCCCCAGGGCTCTTATTTAAATATTATGCCAGCTCCCACAGCCTGCCACGGAAGAATACTGCTATGTATACTCTCATAAAACTGCATAATTATGAATAATGCCTCGTTTTTTTAACAAAATAAATCACCACGCACCAAAAAAGTGCTTATTCCAATCTAGTGCTGGAGGAAATTAAAATGCCAAGTGAAGTGATGCATCCCTCTCCTGAAGCACCGATGCTCACCGCTCCTTATTTCTTTCTGTTGGCCACACCAGCTGCCTGGCTGTGGAGCAGGGGCAGGGCTGGTGGGGCTGCCGGGAGCCCACCGCCGTCAGAGGGAGGACCTGGACTGGAGGTGCTGGGCATCACCCAGGACAGCGGGTCCTGGGCTCTGCCATTATCAACCCCCGGACAGGCTACTCCAGCCCCCATCAAGACATTAACCAGGAGGTGCGACTGGTTCTCATCCAGCTCAAAGTTTATCAGCTTGTAAGACACACACAAGCGAGAAACCACAGATAAGGCGTTGCCGATTGCTATCGCCGAGAATATAAACCTCTTGTGATATGACATATTGAACGTAGTTTTAAAGACTTCATGTTTTGATCCGCTACACGATGCCACTGAGGTTTCAGCCTGGAAAGGCTGACATCGCCTGGCACCGCGTTTCACCCGCCCTCGGACGCAGGCGGTATCCCATGCCGGGGTGCAGGACTCAGAAACGACGCGGCCACCGCTCCAGCCAAGCGGCTGAAACCGTCTCCTTCACCAGGCCACGTGAGCGAGGCGACCCGTATTAGAAAAAGGGCTACTGATGGTTTCCATTATGTCAGCCCCCACCGAGCCCAGCTGATGCCACCTCCGTTCTGCCGCCATCAGCCGCCCCAGCCTGGGCAATCCAACCGCCCCACGAGGCTGCGGGAATCATAGAATCATAGAATCATAGAATGGTCAGGGCTGGAAGGGACCTTCAAAGGTCATCTAGTCCAACCCCCCTGCAAGGAACAGGGATATCTCCAACTAGATCAGGTTGCTCAGGGCCTCGTCCAACCTGGCCTTGAACGTCTCCAGGGATGGAGCATCCACCACCTCTCTGGGCAACCTGTTCCAGTGTTCTACAACTCTCATAGTAAAAAACGTTTTCCTAATATCCAACCTGAATCTACCTCCCTCTATTTTAAACCCATTACCCCTTGTCCTATCACAACAGGCCCTCCTGAACAGCCTCTCCCCATCTTTCTTGCAGGCCCCCTTGAGGTACTGGAAGACCGCTATAAGGTCACCCCGGAGCCTCCTCTTCTCCAGGCTGAACAGCCCCAACTCAGCCTGTCCTCACAGGGAACGCACCGACCCGGCACAGCCGGCGGCACCGACTGCCCCTCAGCCCTTGTCACGGTGCTCCCTGCCCAGAAATGGGAACGTTTCACCACCACCAGCCCAAATCCAGCCCAATCCACTGGCAACTGGGAGCAGTTCCCCTCCGAACGTCGGCTGGCAGCCAGTGAGCTGGGTTTAAACAGGTGTCGCAGACGGCACATGCAGGGAAGTAATCGGCAACTTTGCCAGAAGCCGGAGGAACGGAGCCGGAGACTGAGTGGGCAGGAGGGCTGCCTAAGGAAAGCCCACGGATTCCTTACAGCCGAGTCGGGCTCTCCCGCCCAGGGAGGGCAGGTCGTGGCGAAGGTGGGATGGGATGCTGCTGGAGGCTGTGAGGAGGATGAAGAGGTCTTTGGTGTCTCGGCTGTCAGTCTGGCAGCCTTCACCCACACTAATTTCACTGCCCCATTTTGGGAGATGAAAGGCAGAGGCCACTGGTCCTTTGCTTCTGATGGAAACCACCAGCAACGCCGAGCTCAGAAGCCAGCTCCCAGCAACCCAAGCCCCAGAGCCAGTACATAAGGATGCTCCCTGCTCCTGGACGTGGGTGCAAGTTTTAGGCTTTGATCTGCATTGTATCTTTGGCTGAGGAAAATCGAGATTTGCCCCCGAAGCAGCAGAGATGGTGCCCACGGACAAGCTGCTCGGAGCCCAGCTGAGCAGTGGGCAGAGCACCAGCGCAGGGGCGGAGAAGGGAAGAGCGTAAACCAGGAGCTTCGTGGCACAAAACCCACTGGCGTCAGCACCATCCCAGCCCGGGCCTGACGCGCTCTTTGCCGAGTTGTTCCATATCTTTTCGGCTCTGTATTTCCTCAGCGAGAGGCCAGACGCGCCGGTGACGCTCCGTGAAGCCGCACGTTGGCTCTGGGAGCAGCAAGTCTCGTTACCCCGCCGAGCCTCTCTGCGGATTTAAGCACCTTCCCTTTAAACTCTCCATAAGAAGGGCTCTTCTTCCAAATACTCCACACAGCTCTTGTTTCCTGAGTTGCCATCACTACAGAGCACTGTGTACGGGTCTCTCCAGCCTGGTACAGCTCCATCAGCGCCTGGCTCCTCGACGAGGAGGAGGAGGAGGAGGAGGAGGGAGCAGGGCTCCGGAGAGCGCTGGTCCCCGAGGGAAGAGGCATGTCGGCTTTTGCTGCCCCACTGAGTCGTGAAAGCGCCTTCGGCACCGGCCGAGGACTCTGCCGAGCCCCGCGCCCGCTCCGAGGGGTTTTTCCTAAGACGTTTGGCAGATCTTCCCATCTTTGTTCCCCGTGCGGAGGAAGTTTCTGATCCATCGCCGCGGCTGGCCGGGGGCTCCTGCCTCACCACGCTGCTCTCTGCAGATAAACGGGGCTTTTTAAAATATCTTTTGCCCACGAGCGAGACACACACAAAAGCAGCCTTTCTGCCGGTCAATAACGGCAACTTCCGACAGATCAGCAACAGAGATATTTTCCGCATGTTTCGGATCAAGTTCGGAATGACAGCTGGGGAAAGGGGGGAAAACATCCAGGTGTTTGGAGGATTTCTGGCATTTTGGATGCAAGCAGCAAAGTGAGAAATCGAGGGGCTCGCTCTGCTGCGCGGCTCCGTCCTGTCCCCGCAGCCGGATCACCCTCTCCTCTCCGGGTTCCCGATCCAGCTGCTCAGGGAACATGGGGTTCAGGGAAACCCCCTCCTCTTCTTCACTAGCCACAACACCCCGTGTCCCACCGACGTTCTCCCACTCGGTGCTCCAAGACTTTGCAGGAGAGACTCTGACACTGAAGGCCGACATCAGCAATGCTGTCTCTCAGCTAATCAGCAGGCAATTAGCTGGAAGAATTCAGGATGAAGCTTCAGACGAAGAATAAACCTTCAGCCACTAAATTCCACCCTCGAATAATGAGACTTTATTTTAATTGCACAGTGATAATATTGCACAGCATCCCCTTCCCTTCTATACCTCCAGGAAGTAATACTAGCATTAAAAAAACAAAAAAAAGAAAAAATAATAATCCAGCAACCAGCTTTCACCTATTCCTGTATATCATTCATCATTTAGTTTGAGAATTAAGTTCTGTTAATGGGTGCAAACTACCACTCTGAGCGTGCAGGCAGTGTTAATATTTGAACAAGCCAACAACAACAACACAACATCGAGCACTAATACATGCACGGTCAGTCTTTCTAACGGGAAGGATTCAGTTTGAATTTTCACAGAATATTAAAACAAATTTTAATTAGATTATACTAGTGCCTCCCTAACAAGTGCCTGTGAGGGGAACTCCACTGTGCACAAGTTTGCTCTGCAGTAGGAGAAATTTGGCAGTTAAGGAGCTTAATCACCGAGGAGCTTTGAGGTGCCTCCTTTTTCTCCCTCATTGTACCTCCTCACACTTTGCAAAGAGGTTGTCAGAGATGTTTAGTCATAATCATTTCTCCGGAAAATGAAAAGTGAGCTTGACAAACAGAAGTGAGATCAGAAAAGAAAAGAGAGGAAAAAACCTGTCAATATGTGAAAGACATCCTGTTCCTTCCCAGTGACCCAAACCGCCAAGGTTTGCCACTTCAAAAAAATCAAAAAGGGAACAATCTCCCAGGAACAGCCTGTACGCGGCGGAGCCCGGCGCTGCCTCCGTTGGGTGTTCTTGAGCAGCTCATAAAACCGCTCGTGCACTTTTGCTACGAAGGAGAATTTAAAAACAAAACAAGAAACGCAAAGAAGGTCAAATATGTGGAGCCAGCATCGCCCTTACGTAAGCCCACATCTGTCACCAAGGTCAGAGCTCCGGCAGCAGCGATGCCCATCGCTGCCGAGACAGATCGGCTCAGCTGCACCGAACATCGCTCCGAGACATCTCCTCCTCCTTTCATCCCGATGAACTCAGGGATGTGACTCGCTCACCCCTCTCTCCCTCTTTCCCGGCTGTTTCGCAGCTTTCACTGGAGTCAAAGGCAGCTCAGCACGCCCAAAAACCAGAACCCACCTATGACCATTTTATTTCTCACCTTGACAGAGTCTGTGGCCGTGAATGCCACTGGGTCGGGTGCTGCCCCGCGGGGCTCTGCCCCCCGCCGGTGCCAGCCGAGCCCGCTGAGCTGGGGCCACCTGGCATCGCACCGAGGGGTCAGGCCTGCGCGGGGCAGAGTGTTCGTCCTGCACCCAGGGAAACCCAGACCCCATCCAACCTCCTTCTACATCACACAGGAGAACCGGCAAAAGGGATAATCTCTATTTTTAAGTGTTCTAATTCTAATTAACAAAATCTCACCAGGACTGGAGGGGGGGGGAAGCAATTATACAAAATCCTGTGCTGACACAGTCCTGTGATTACAGGTGGAGTCATCAAACGCACGCAGCGACTAGAAACCTCTCCTCCCCTCCGCATCCCCGTCCGAAGCAAGACCTTGGAGCTACGGAACCACAGGGAGTGAGGGCAAAAAAATAAAAATTATTTTGCCAACTACGCTCACACAGCTGCTGCTCTAATATGGCTTCTGCTGACCAAAGCTGTTGAAGGACAACCTGGCCAGCACCAGGTACCTTCTCCAAACCCAGCCTGCACAGCTGCCTGTTCCCTGCCCGCGCCGGGGCAGGCAATGGGCACCGTCCCACGCGCCGCAGGGCGCAGAGGCGAAGGAGGTGGGAGGCTGGACCTATGCTGAACGGGATAAAGAACATATAGACACCCACCAAGAAGGCTGAAAATGCAGGATGCAGAGCTTCAGCTCCAAAGAGCAGTTTTTGAGAAACGTGGAATAAGAGCGTCTCTTCTCCCGGCCACGGGGCACCGTGCTGCAGGCTCACCTGGCACAGGAGCGGGGATTTCACTCCTGGCTCCGCCGTGGCACTGTGCGAGTCCTGGTACGTGTCCCAGCCTCTCGGGCTCCTACAGGATGTAGGGTTACTTAATCCTTGCAGTTCTGAGAACGAAGGTGCCCTCACACGTAAGTGTCCTCAGCTGAACACTTAAGTTTTCAAATGCAATTAAGAAAAGCTACGAAAACTGCCAACCGCCGCGGCAACAGACTGACGTGACGAGGAGAAGGACCCACAGCCCTCCGCCTGCCCACAGACAGGTCCCTTTGCAGCGCCTCGAGTTGAGCATCCCAAAAAAAAATCACAGGCAGCTTCTGGAAAGCCTTGTCTGCCAGCTGCTCCGGGCGCCGGCGGCGGGGAGGGCCGTTCTGCCCGCAGCCATGCCAGCCGGCGCGGCGCAGCACACTGCCAGCCGCCGGGACGACAGCTCTGTGGGAGGGGACCAAAACCACGAGACTGCCCCAAAATTCCATGTTTACCTCTGGTTAAAATAAAATCACGCTGCACCCGGCTGGCACGTGGCTCTTTTGGCAGCAGCACCGGCCCCGACCGCTGCCTTCTCTCCCCAGCGCCGGATGGGCGACCCGCGCCGCGGCCGGAGGGACCCGGCCAGAACCACGACCCAAGTTCAGCACGGGCAAAGTTTGCCATGGGTCCCACGGCACCACAGCGGGTCCAGCTCCACGGGTCAGGTCCAGGCTGCCCTAAATACACTTCATCCTCCCCTTGTCATACCTACCTGTGACCAGTGGCCTTTTTAACACATTTCTCCTCCTTTGTTTTTCATTCTTTACTCCATCGGCCCCCGTGTTTACAGCTCACTACACCACAAATCCTTATTTCATGTCACCCACTGGCCCAAGCTGTCCCCGCTCACTGTTTCTCCCAGACAAGTTAATAAGATGGAAGGCTCCCCGGGGGCCTCGAGCCAGCGAACATTATCACTTGGAAGCAAGGCAGAAATACTGACACATCGGAAATGACTTCAAGCCTATTAATTACCCTTTCTTCTCTGGCAGATCTTTGAGAGAGAGCTTGACAAATTGAAAGGCAGGAGAGATCATCCTTCCCTGCCCCAGGAAAAGCCCCCACCCACATCAACAAAAGCAAAACATCATCTCCCTCCCAAAAAAAAACCCTTCTTTGTTTTGTTATCAATTAATTCATCAAAACTCAGCTGAAACAGAGGCTGCCTGTTAGTGATGGACCTGCCCTTTCTCTTTGCGCTCCCGTGTCCGTGGGATGGAGGAGGCGATGCCGACCGCAGCCCCGCGCAGCCGCAGAGGCTCTGACGGGGACGGCGCTGGCCGGGGACCCCGCGGTCCCTCCGGCACCGCTCTCCCACCCATCGGAGGACACGGAAAATCAGCTGCTGCTGCCCCGGGAGAGTGGGTCTTAGTGTGGAGGTTCCCATCGCTGAACGTCGATAATCTTCATTAATATGCTCAAACCTGGTACCCCAGATGCACTTCGAAACCTTCAACACCTCTCAGCCCATTCTTCCCCTCCCTCAAAATGTATTTTAAAATCCTTGCTGGCAGAATTGATCCTAATTATTATAAGCATTAGATATTAAATGCATTCCTACATGCAACGTGGCTTCAACTACGGGCTTTCAGCAAAGTCTATTGTATAAATAAATGACTGGATTCCTTATTCAAGAGCTTCAGATTTGACAGTATTAATTTTGATGCAAAGTAGCCACGCAAGTCTAGATAAAGTCACTACCATCCACTACAGCTTTATTTTTAAGGTGATTTTCATAATTTCTGGTTTAAAAAAAAAAACCCCTACAAAAATAACTTGAGCGAAAATCTTCAAGCCATTACCTAGAAAACTATCATTAAATCATTTGTTCGCTCTTTATTAGTATCCTGGTAATTAAAGAGCATCATATTTCAAAAATATATCTTCAACAGCACTTATCAAAACCCATCCCTGCAGCCTATCAATTAGTATTACAATAACCTCGCTCCCTTGTTGCCTTCGCTATTAGCATTTTGATGGAATGTCTGTTGAAAAGTGACTGGTAACAGAAGATTGTGTTCAGAAAGGAACGTTTCTTTATTCGCTTTCATTGAAGCTTGTCTAGTCGTCTCCAGTTCCTACTCAAAAGAGACAAGACAGTTCCAAAAGCAGTAATTTTGATGCAGGATTATTTTTTTTTTTTTTTTTCTCCTCTGCGAGGTGAGGCAGATTGGCTTAGGCTGGACACAAATGCTATTAAATCACTTGACAGCAGATTTGGGGCTGCTGTTGGCTCTGACCTAAACACACCCGAACAGGCACAAACTCCCGGAGAGGAGCCACGGCCGTAACAGCCGATAAACGTGTCCCCAGTAAGTGGGAAAACCACAGGTCTCTGCAAATGACCTTTTGAGAGATTAAATAATAATAATAATTAATAATGCATGAACTACTCAGGGAAGTTTTTGCCTATGTTTATCACTAATAGTATTGATCGTAAAAGGCAGCAATTTATTTGCTAACCCCTTGCACTGCGGGAAGGTATCACTGCGACGCGGAGAGAGTTCCGCTCGCCGGCCGTAATAAAGCCTCTAACGAAGGACAGGTCTGGAACTAACATCGTTACGGAGGGGAAACGGATGCACTCGGCGAGTACCATGAATTATAAAGACAGGAGTTCATTAAATCTGCTATATTACAATAAAAATGACCTGCCACGTCAGACAGTTCTATTTACTGATATTCCCACTGCTGATGCCTCCCCCTGATAAATCCCATCCAGCAGCACAACCCACCGTTAGCCAAAACCATTGCCATTACTTGGATGTGCTGGAAACTCACAAGCAACATTGGGTCACCCTACAAAAACACCACGATGCCACAGTTTGCCTTTACGGCTTTGTGGGGACAACAAACTGACCCCACCACCGAGACCCCCTCCTGCCTCTCCGCCGAGGTGCTCCCTCCGCTCCCAGCATGGCCATGGCAGTCAATTAGGCTAATCAGCCATATAGCAGGGAGGAAAGAGGGGGGAACATTCAGCCACTGTTGGCATCGTGAGGATGGGGCTGGTACCAACCTCTGCTAAAACATCCGCCCCGGCAAACGTGCCGGCGCAGCGGGGTGCTGGGGTCCTGCCGCAGCCGGGGGGGTCACAGACAACGGCGGGGCTGGGAGAGGAGGGAAGACCCCAGCTGCAGAAGGCAGAGGCTGGTCCTGACCCTGATGTGCTTCCTCCTCTTCCTCAGCCTCCTCCATCCCAGTCCCGCTCCGGCGCTCCTCACGCTGCTGGGGAAGGATTTTCCGGAGCCGCTCGCCGCCGCCGCCGCAGCTCCCGGCCCCGCTGGCAGGCGGCCAGGAGCGCGTTACGGCGGCAGGTAGCAATTTCATTTCTAAAATGCTCTTATCAAAGATTTAAGGTGAACGATAAGAAGAGCGTACTAAATCACCATAAAGGAAACACGGTACGAGCACAGTAGTTTACAAATCAAAACAGTTATCGAAATGAGAAGGTGTGGATACAAAACCAAACGGAGGCAGCGCTGGGGAGGGGAGGGAGCACCCCAGGATCAGGAGACACTGACCACATTTCAGGTTTTCTTGGCGAGTCTCAAACCTGCGAGGAGCGGGAGCAGCGACGCTTTCACCGTCGTTTGAAAAGAGAAATAAAATGCCAGGTACAGTCATACGTGAGCACGTACGCACACAGCCAGCCACAAACACGCTTATTTCTACGCCTTTTCATATAGATAGATCTATAAATATAGATACATATTTTTCATACCATTACCCACGGCTGTCGGGTGCTTTTATCGAAGTCATCTGACCTCGAAAGCATCTGTTGTTAATACCACTGTTTTATTATTTATCAAATCCATTTCTTCCCAGAATGACTAATTTCATACCCACAGCTGCTCCCATCTTCCCTCCGCAGCTGCTCCTTCCCCGAGCAGCCGGGCAGGTTCGCAGCCCACTGCTGCCTCCCCCCACCTCCCCGAGCCCCGGGCCGGGGGCAGAACCAGCACCGTGTGCTCCTGCCCCGCCAGGGACAACGCCAGCTGAAGCCAAACGGCCACCAGCAAACCTGTGCGGCATCGCCGGGGCTGCGAGGGGGGAACGGGCTGCTGATCTGCAAGAAAACAAACCCCACATTTTCGTAATCTGATTTTTTTTGTTGTTTTTTTCCGCAATTGCAGGGAACTTAAAACATTTAAACGTTTTTACGTTGTGCCCGCAGGACGGAGCTCGCCAGCAGCGCGCCCTCCGCTCCAGCGCCAGGCTGGCATCGAGAGCAGAGGTGGACGGAGGGACACGGGCTTGCAGAAACAAAAATCAGCAAAAGCCAAACCCATCGCCGATACCTCGGAGTGATTTTAGCTCATCCGAACTTCCTGTGGGCTGATGGGGGAATATTTGTTGCTACAATGATGCTTACAGCTCTCGCCAGGCTTCTCCCTGCGGATCCTGCCCTAATTCTGAGCGCGCTCCCAGTCTTCTTCCAACGCGGAGAGCTGATGAAGCTGTTAGCGCGGACAGGTGGTTTAAAATGGAGAATAATCTGTGAATTATTGCACTCGTTGAAGGGACTCTTTCTGGTCCAGAAAACACTCAATAAATTAAAAAGAAAAAAAAAAAAAAAAACGCAACCCAAATCCGCCGACCTGCAGTTTTCTGCAAGAAGCTATTTTTCAACTTACTTATTCTATCGAGTCCAGCAAAAAAAGTGCCAGATGTTCTTACTTCAGCTTATACATACAAAAAACGTACAGAATAAGCAAAATCACCCCTTGCCAGGACATATTAATCAACCTAATTAAAGAAATCTTCAGTCAAAACTTTATGTTTTGGGAAAACCGCTATGGAGTGCAGGTGAAGAGGGCACCGATGCGACACGGCGCAGACGCAGCACGAGCTCCGTGTGGCACGATTCCCCTGGAGTCACCGGGCACACGGGGCGTGCAGGGTGACTCCGGATCTCGAGATCTTTGGGGAAGTGAGTTCCAAGGGTCTCATTTGGAGGGAGGGAAGGAGAGGAAGATGAAATGGTGGAAGAATCGCTCTGTTTAGAGACGTTTTGTTCTGCCCTCGCTGCTGGAGAGTTACAGAAATCAACCCTCGTCCTTTCAGCCAAGAAGTGGGAAGGAGCCAGTAAGGAGGAGGGCAAAGCCGAGCCCTGGCACAGCCCAGGGATCAGTGCTGTCCTTTACCAACCAAACGGGAGCCCGACGCAGCACCAGCGCGGGTCAGGGCTCGCTGCCCCTCGCTCACGGCCATCTGCCCCCGGCTCATCAAAGCCAACGGCCACACGAGGATTTCCAGCACCAAACCACTTGCCCTTGCACCTCCTTTGTTCAATTCCCAGGGCAAGATCTCGGCTCTAACTGCAGTTCAGGGCTTCCAATTTTCTGTCTGTTTGGTGAAGAAGCCCCTAAAACGCGGGATACATGGATGCAGCCGAGCCTTCGGCAAGAGCTGCCGACGGCTGCAGGGCTCTGTGCAAGGGGTGGCAGCACCCAAACCCTCCACGGGTCTCAGGCCACCGCTCACAAACCACCACAGTGACAAGGGGCAGTGACACGGAGACATGGGGCAAGGACATGGCATCCCCACCAGCTGGAGGGGAGGGGAGCCAGATGCACCCTACACCTTGGACCAGCATCCCCCACCTGAATTACCAACACTTAAAAATAAACGCCCAGAAAACCAGACTCACAGCCAGGGATGGTGAGGATGGTGCAGCAGAGCCCGTCCAGGCAGGAGGCTCAGGGGGTACGAGCTTTCGCCACCAGTATTATCCATGTGACCCACGTTCCTGCTGAATCCCAAGGTTTTGGGGATAGGGGATGCGTTATCTGTTTGTTTAAACAGATCACCGGGAGGCTTTACGTACGGCAACGACCTTGTGAATTAAAGGTTTCAGCACCGCTCCAGCAGCACCCGGGCCCGGCCGCGAGCGGCAGCGCACGGAGGGGGCTCGCTCCGAGGTCTGCACCGGGCGCAGGGAGACAAACCAGCCCCTTGTCTGGGAACGTCCTCCTCGACTTCAGTAAAAGTGCTCTAAAAGCTTTATTGCCAAACCCAGCAGATATAAAGCCCAGATACCACAAAAAAAAAAAAAAAAAAAAAGCCACCCCTCCAATGCCTATTTGAGAGGAGTCACCCAGTCCGCGTTCTGCGATCCACTGGGACAAGAAAACACCCCAGGAGGGAGCGAAGGCTGTGCTGTGGGTCTCAATACTCTCCCATCACATTTTTGGGCACGAGCCGGCTGCGAGTAGCTGCCTGTTTTCTCAAGGTCACCACACTGATTTTAATTCAGCTCGTTGTATTAAGGCTGCCCGTCTATGTAAATGCTGCATTTTGCTCCCCTCCTGTTTCTGGCCTTTCCTCAATTAACATTTCCAAATAGTCCCTCAAGACTCGAGGCACTACCTGCTCATCACTTCGCTCCTGCCTTCTGGGAAGGAACAGGGGGTTGGTTTCATCAGCTGAGCAGATTCATAAGCAACAATTTATGCTTATTCACGGCGTTTAGGGTTTCTTTCTGTCCACAGATCATCAGGATTTTTGCTAATTTCTCCGTCGCTCAGACTGGCGGCTCGGCAGTGACAATGAAGACGGCGCGGGACGGCGTATTGAAACGACCTCACTCTCCTCCCAACGCGGCTTCAGCTGGGGGGGTCACAGTGTGTAACAAGCACCCACCCCGGCAGAGCTCCCACATACTGACTCTCTGCAAGAGTAACAGAACTATGATCATAATTTAAAAAAAATTCTTAAATATTTGCACAATTCTTGCTTTACGTTTCCTGAAGAACCTTTCAGAGACGAGAAAGGCTCTACTGATTTACCGTGCACTCTCCAGTACGACTGTAGTCCAACTGCGTTAAGTTACTGATACTGTTCAGTACTCAGTGAACTGGAAGATTTTTCTTTTTAAGACAGCGACCGTTAACCACAGCTCTCCAGGAGGGAAACATCCCGTTTTCTGCTCGCGGTCCTGCCTGCGCCCGGCCCCAGGCACTGCGCAGATACCTCCCGTGAGACCAACACCGCCATCTCCCAGCTTTCTGCATCTCTGCTTTCCCATCCGAGGCATCTGGATATCAGCCTCCAGCAATCCGCAAACCCATCATTTATTACATCCCGGTCATTTCAGAAACCTTAACTGTTATTTGAAAAGCTATTTAATATCTTCTGTACACAGGTGCCACAGAAAACGCTAAATTTCCTCCTGCACACCTCTTTCTTCCGGCAGATTTTATGCTCTGGCTGTGACTCTCCCTTCCTGCTGTCGTTTCCACCCTGGGAACGGGAGCAGGATGTTCCCTCCTGCGTCTGGTAGTGCCCGACACCCGCTTTGCCGAGCTGCCCGTGACCTGGCGCTGGCCAAGGGGGATGAGTGCCCTCCCCTCCGTGGGAGAGGGTGCGGAGGGAGAGCACCCAGGACACAGCGCTTCAGTCCATGTCTCCTCCTGTTACTACCTGTATCAAGGCTAATGGGAAGGAGGTGGGATGAATTAAGAAGGTCAGAACGGTCTGGCTGGGCAGCGCTCTCCCTCTGCGGAGGAGAACCTGATAATTTGTTTATAGACCTCAGCTATGAAGACAAGATACAAATGAGTTTTACAAACCTACTGTCCTTTACGATACACTTTTAAGTTGATATTCTCCTTAAAGTCTGATTGTGTAACAGGAGACTTCCAAACTAACTGCTGGGCTGTGTTTGCAGCCTTTACTGGAGTTGGTGGGATTTTTTTTTTTTTTCCTTAGTATTATCGCATCTGTTTGTTAAACGAGACAATAAAAATGTCAGGCCACCTCCCAGGTGCTGCTGGTGAGGCAAGGCGAGCTGCTACTTTAGAGAAAGCATCTGCACACATCTATTCCTTCGGTGCATCCCAGCCAGGGCAGCTGTTTGTTCTTTCTCCTCCTCTGGATGCAATTTTCATTACTGGTATAAAATTAAGCAATAAGGTATGACAGACAGTACGTAGCCGGGCAATTATTCCAAGCCTCAGGTGGTGTTATCCAGCACGGGGCTGGGGGCAGAATGACTGTAACCACCCGAGACGTTCAATAATCGCCTTGAAAAGCGTGGCCAGGAGCCTGATTTGCTATTCTGAAACAGAGTCCACTGGGACACAGGGCTCACACTGGCCTGAATGCATTTATTTTTACACTTTATGTAAGGTGCCCTGATGCAGCAGCAATAGGCGCTGGCCAGGAAATTAAAAGACATGGGAGATGGATCCAAGAACTGGCAGCTTTTCCTCTTCGTTTTGTGTTTATTAACACCCAGGCAGGCAGCAGCGCCACGGCTGTCGAGCTCGGGGCCACCGGCACGCGGCCCGTGAAAGCCACCGCCCCGGCAGTGGTGGTCACCCCAGCCTGGGGAGGAGAACGCTCGTGGATGCCAAATGGGAACCTGGTGGGATGTGCCCACCTGCCCTCGAGCGTGGGGCCGAGACCAGGAGCCCCCTCCCCGTGCTCCATCCTGGGAGCCGCAGCCATCCCAGCTCCTGCCTCGGGTCCGCCCGCGAGGGAGGTGAGCTCACGGCACGAGGCAGAGACGTGAACGTCGCTCTTCAGCATCGCCGCCGTTCGTGTGCTTTCTGACATGAATATTTATGAGTGAGGATGTAATATTAAAACCACACACATATAAAATATTAATAGGGCACGTGTCACAGCTGCAATCTAAACAGAAGGTATGAGTGACGGGATTATCGCTCAGCCATCACCACTTCCACTGATAGGTCTGTAAATGGTAAATAATATTAACTAATGAATCTTCACAGCCTTCGTGGGAAGTTTTGAAGCAAATATTTGCTTTAAAAACACTCTAACCCCCCCCGTCTCAGTGCTCCTCCCTCCGATCCTCTGTACCTTTGGCAGGAGAGGAACACCCCGTGGCTCCACGCACCAAGGTCTCTCTCCGTGTTGCAAACCCCGGGTCCCTGGGACGAATTTTGGGTCCCTGGGATGAATTTTGGGTCCCTGGGATGAATTCCACTGGCGAGGAAGCGAGGCTGAGCCGAGCGAGCGCTTCCCTCAAAACAACTGCGCTCTCCGGAGCCCCATTTCCGAAGCGATACAGCCAACAAGGGAATAAAAGCCCGGCTCCTCTGGGAAAGCAGTAACAATAATATCGCCTCCACTTAGAGCTTATGTCACACTTTTCATCCAAAGCCCTTAAAGCACTTTATGCTCTGAAAAAACACACCACCACCGTGTTAGTGGATGCTTTTCCGAAATGCTGCCGGTCAAACCTGCCCAAACAGCAGCTCTCCCTTTGGCCCCGTCCTTCTAAAAGCAAAACTACGTGAGAAGGTGGAAGGTTCCTCCGAGCTGTCCTCAAAACGCACGGTGCTACCGCCAGGCTGCTGCCAAGAAAAGCTATGCTGAAAAGGACCAAATTAGGCAATTATTTCTATATATTTTAAATACTCTCCACTCAAAACTGCCTGGGGATGTATTTTTAAATGCACATGACCTTGCCTTACTTGAGGGAGACGGCGATAAACAAATAATTGCAGTGACTCTTAATTATATTTATATCTCAGCTATAAAAACGTCAATTATAACTTCAGAGGTCAACTACAAAACTGAGGTTTTGGCAGCCGGACAGAACACAAAAGGCTATTTTTCTCCTAAGAAAAGCATCATCCTTCGCCGAGGCACAGATGATATCTCACTAACAACATCCCTCCTGTCTCTTCCAATAAATATAACCATTATGCCAACCGCTTCCACCTGGACAATTACTTTTATGCACTGAAATCTGCTAGATGGGGACGGTGCAAACACAAGCGCGACCCTCACGTTCCTCCTTGGGAGCGGAGAACGCGGGAAGGACACGGCAGACCGCGGGCTCCGGCGTGCCGTCCCGGTGCAACAACGTGCACAGGCACGGACCTTTCGGTCTGAATCCTGCCGTTTTAGACCAAACCCCTGACCTCTCCTCCCATGGCCACGCCAGTCTCCCCGCTAAGGTGCTGGGATGCCATGCGAGGGGCCAGCAGCCCCAGCACCGGGGGCTTGGCATCGCCTGGTCGGAGAGCACCCCGGGGAGCTGCCGGCCCAGCCCAGCTCCGCACGCGGAGCCAAAGGGATGCTCACCTGCCATCCGGCCCCGCTCACTCGCCATCCAGTCCCTGACACGCACCCAGAGGTGTCACCCAGCCCAGCCCCTGCCCGACCACCCTCACCCTCTCCTCGCGGGCACGGGAAGCAACGGGGAGGTTTGCAACAAGTGCAAAGATCCAACTCGTTCTCAAGCTCCGCCGCGATCAACGCGTGTCTTTTGGAGATGTTTTAACCCCTAACACGTAGGATATCGTTTGCATCACGCAGACAGCCTGCCTTTCTTTAATTTTGTTTAGTTTTAAGATTAAAGAAGGCCAAATCACATGCTGTCACTTCCCTCCTCTCTCCCCTGCCATTCCCAATCGTGCGAGAGACTTAATTGATATGAAAATAACCCTGGGGGCTGTATGGCTTTGAAAAACATATAGCATTAAATTCAATACCAGCAATTACAGCTGGGGGGATTCAATCACTCAACATCTTTATTTGTCTTTTTCCAAGTTCGAGACACGGGGCTGACGCGCCGCACGCCGTGGACAGCTGCTGGAGCAGCCGATGGCTACAGGCACGCATGGAACGAGCGCACGTGGTGGGCAGGATCTACGGCTGCGATCAAGAGCATCCCACCACCATAACTAACCAATACGCCACCACCTCGACTCATCTCTACCCTCATCTCTACGCAGAAAGAACAAGGAGCTGCCCTTTATCAGGAGACGCTCCACTCCACTGCATTTTCCTTTCCACAAAGCGTACGCGGATTGGGAAGGGCTGAGCACGCTCCTGCACACCTCAAACCCTTTCTTCCCCCTCCTCCGGAGCAGCCCGCCCAGCTTTGCTGGATATGACAAAGAGGGTCCCACCGCCGGGGCGTGGGGATGGCCCAGCACGGGCACACGGGCACAGCCGCCCCATCCAGCTCCGGCTGTCGGACGCGCTCGGCACAAATTGGTTTGCTCTCTGGAGCGCCCGTCCGTAATGAAGCTGGAAGGACATCCTCATCCTGCCAGGCTCCCTCCAGCCCCAAAGATCAATAACTAATGCTGAACTCCAGATTTTATCTGCACTTTGCAAGGGTAACAAAATAACACCACCCTCTTTTTTTTCCTTTCCAATTACTAAATCCTTTCAAGACTGACCCAGTAATTTTCAGCTCTACGAAATTTTAGGGAGTGATGAAAGTCATCTTCCAGAGTGCGTGGAGAACTTCTGTGCGGGGTTTTGCTCACTGTACACAAGTGCAAAAGTACAGTACAGGGGACAGAAACAGAGGATTACCAATGCTTTCTTTCTAAAAAGAAATGGCATCTTAACGAAGTTGACTCAGAGACATTTGCCATCTCAGTGCTCGTTCATTGCGTGCCCACTGTCACAACTAAGTGGCCAAGCTGGACACAGAACCCTCGCAAGAAGACACGGCACCCCAGTGAAGCTAGGGAGTATTCCACCTACAACACTCCAAAAATTAACCACTCCTTCAATTAAATACTCACAGACTTTGTAGCCTGCCATTAATATGGCTACACAGATAGGCATGAAATGCCATAACTCTGACTCTCGTTTTCCTTAGAGAACATCCAGGAATAGCTGGACGTTAAAAAAGAAGAAGAAGAGAAAAAAAAAGACATCAGCAGAGGCAACAACGTGGTTAGCTCGATGACATTTTTAGTGTTATAAAAGTTATGCGCTCCATTGGCAAGGCATTGAGTTTCACTTTGGGTGGGGTTCTCAAGCCTTCCCAAGGCATTAATAAAACTGTTCAGTGATGAGCAGTTTTGAAAATCCCTCTTACTACGGCTGGTTAAATCTGTGCATTTCCAGTAACTCATCAGCGTTGGTCCGGCGCCGGGCGTGCAGGCGAGTCACACGCTACCAGGATACGCGCACACGAGCAACGCACACGTGCCAGAATTATGTCAACAAATATTCTCAATTTGCTTGCAAGGAAATTCATCTCGCCTTCCAGCAGTGGGGAGTGAATTTTAATACTTCTCCTCTCCCTTGCCTACGTTGATTATTCCAGGCATCGACTAACTACAGCAAACCACAACGGGTATTTTATCTGCCATTTCTCTTTCCCGTCGCTAATTTGACGATACAGATTGCAACCCACAAGTGGTTTTAAGAATTGCCATTAACGCTGTTGCTGCACGCTACTGCATTTTAAACATGTTGCCAACACAATCAGAATGTCACAATTTGTAAAAACTGGGCTGATTTTATAAACGATCGATGCGGCAGGACTCGCTCCATCCCAGCAGCTGCTGGCCAGTTTATTAGCCTGATTAGCGGCAGCTACCTGGCCAGAGAAGGGAAAAATGTCTGAACAGACTGGATAAACTCAAGCATGAAGATGAAGATGACTCTGCCCTGCCTTTAACACTTGTTTCTTCCTTCCACCAGTACTTGGCAGAGGTAAAGACCCGGCACTCAGACTTTCATGCCTCCCTGGCAGCCGCTGCCCCCGCAGCAGCACGGCCCCCCTGGCACCAGCCGGGCTTCACCCGCTCACAGGAATTTTGGCTAATCCTGGCAAATAAGCAGCATTGTCCTTCACCCAGCAAAAGGGTAAAGACTGTTCCCCGGGAAACTGCCTCTCAAACAGAGCAAAACCCGGGTGCCAGAGAACTCCCTCGTTTGCCAGGAGCGGGGAGGGGGGCTCCAGCCCTCCCCGATCCTAGATGGCACAAGCAGGCGGGTGCCGGGTCCAGTGCCGGAAGCTGGTGGAGCACACGGGTGGGTAACATCACCTCCACCCAACGGCATGTGGAGTCCACCGTTGGGCCTTTTGCACTCTTAGTTCCTCCCCCCTCAGATCCATCCAGGAGCTCACACAAGGATGATAACGCAAAGAGAAACGTTATGGCTTGCACGTAAGAAAAACAGGCTACAAAAAAAATTAACCAATGAAATAAATTCACAGAATTCCTGGGGGAAAAAAGGAAGACCTGCTGCCTCTCGTCCTCAACACGCGTCGTGGGCAAAAAGCCCTTTGTGGGGAAAAACAAAAGGTTTCATGGCAGCAAAGGTGCCCCCGACACCTGCAGCGCTCGGCTGCTGCAGCTACGGACTGTCCCCCAGATAAGCCAGAGGAAAGATGCTTCTGAAGGAGGAATCCATCCTCTGGGGCTTATCACTCAGGTCCACTCCTGAGCGCAGGGACCCCGGCGCGCCGCTCCCCCTTCCCCTGCGAGCGGAGCAACGCCGCAGCGGAGCCGTCGGCGCAGAGCTCAGCGCCAGCACAGGCACCGGCGCTTCCCGCGCCCTCGGGAAGCGCTTACGGCAGCGCGGCGCCAGCGGCGGGGACAGAGCAGGGATCACCTTGAGGGACGCGGGGAAGAGACGCGCGTCGTGCTTGCAGGAAGCAAAGGAAGGACCAACACATCACTGCTGTTCTCCCTGTCCCCGCGGGGTGCCCTGCCTGCCAGCCCACCGCTGGGTTCAGTGGGCAGGAACGGAGCTCGCTGCAGGCGCAGTTGAGAGCCTCAGCGGGAACAAAACTCTGGGATTTGGGACATTTCAGCAAAAGGAGGCTTTGTGCCCCCGTCTCTGGAGCAGAGCCCTTCTCAGGGGACGCAGCAGCTCCTGGGACCACAGCAGCTCCTGGGACCGCCAGCCCTGCCGATGGGCTGCACTGGTGCTGCAGGACAGGCTGATGGCCCCTGGGACGAGGTGTCTGTGTGGATCCCCCCGTGCCTCCTGTGCCTTTGGAGATGGACATGCGGTCCTGCTCCGCGGGGTGGCAGAGGCAGAGACAAGAAAGGGCATGTCGGGGACTCCAAACAGGGCTGCAAAAGCCTCAAAAGGAAACGGCACAGAGATGGACACCAGGACGCGCTGCCAGCCTCTCCGACACGCACCGCATAAACTTGCCGGGTTAAGAAATAATTTAAGAGAAGAAACCAAACAAACAGGAGCAGGCAGAGGTCTCGCTGAAGCACGTTCACAGGGGCCAAATCCGCTGGGTCCGTGCTTCGCTGGCACCAGAGCCCCTCGGTGCCCCCTGAACCCAGCTGCACAAAACCACCACAGAAAGCAGCTCACAAATCCAACACACGCCACGCCAAGATCCTGAATGCAGAAGGGTATTTATGGCCTGTTTAAGGGTGGTTGCAAAGAGAAGGGTGGAAAATTCCCTGCGTATAAAAGGAAGTTGTCAGGAGCTGAACTTTCCAAACTATGTAAGTTTTGAACACTTGGTTACCGTTACAAAACTGATGGGCACTGGCCGTTCACGTGCCTCCCCCGGCTCTGGAGAGCTTATCTTGCCAAGCGAGTCTTTTGCTCGCTGCTGCTGAATTTTTCCAGGGCACTACGATCCCCGAGTTCAGCGAGGGATCGGAGCCTGGAGGGAGGGAATGCTCTGCCGGGGGTTCGCCTGACGCATGCAGCCAGCCGCACGCACCGAGTCGCTCGTTAAGGCAAACGTGGCAGCAGTGAGTAACTCGGTGCTGGGAGGTCGGGTCTTCCAACCCTGCCATGGAGATGATGACGGGGTGGCAGCGGCCGGGCACTCCGGGCTGCTCCCCTCTCCCGTTCCCGGGGCTCCCGTCGCTGCCGGACGCAGGCTCGTGCACATCTGCTCCCTAAACACACGGGCTGCACACGCCGTGCGTCGGGCAGCTGCCGCCTTCGCGGCTGCCACGATAACCATATTGATCAAGCGAGAGAAAACTGAAGTGGCCGGAGGGCGACGGGCAAGCGACAAACCTCGGGGCTCCGCGGGGGCACAAGCCACAAGCTGTGCTGGCCCTTCCTGCGCTGACCCCGAACACACGTCGTGTTACAGCAGGGGCAGCGGTGGCACAACATTGATCTCATTCGGGGAGGAGGGAAGGGGGTGTGAGAGCTGTGCCCCAGGCAGCTGCTGGTGCCACTGTCAGTGCCCAGGTACGTTTTACCCCCGCAGGCTGCTCCCTGCCTGGAGCATGGTGTCTCTGCTACAGCGATAACGTGAACCACTCGCCGAGAGACAGAGGACCATCACTCATTTCCAGTGAAAGGAACGGCCAGAACATTGAAAATAATCCCCAGCTCATTTTCACAGAACTGTACAAGCAATGATGAAACCTTGTCTGTCTTGTGAAATATGTGCAGGGAAATTCCTCTTCTGGAGAACCGCTTACTCTGAGCTACCATCACTGCAGGATGAGCAACCCTCAGCTTTCCAACTCCAGCAGGCTTGAAACCCCAGCTGAGGGGTTTAGAACCTTAATTTCGTGGTGTCTCATCTTAAATGGCCTGATGCCCAACTTAGTCTAACGCCAGTCACCGTGGTACAAACCCTCTGCTGCCCATACCACACGCAGCTCCCTGGGCTTTACAGGGACACCACGGAGCCTGACAGTGGTCTTCCCAAAGGTAAGTCATTGGACTGACCACCAAAGTCATCCCTAATAAGAAAAATCCACGTGACATGTAGCATGACATGCTGAACAGCCCCTCTTCTGCAACAGCTGCAGGACAGAGCTGTCGCACACGGGAACGGCTCTGCTGATGCAGCACCGCTGGATTTAGCCACTGGGTCATCGTGTTGGTTTGTGGCTGTGCTCACCATGCAGAAGCTGTCACAAAAGGTGATGTCTGAGCTCCCGGTCTCTCTTACCTCTATGCCTGTTGGTCGTCTTGTCGAACATGAGCATGGCGTCCTCCACCTGCAAGACAGAAGAGGGGAGACGCGTGCTTTAACACAGCGGCTGCACCGTTCGCAAACACAACAGACAAGCTGGGAAGAGGAGACAAAGGCAGGAGCAGCCTCAGCTCGGGCACGAACGATGCGTCAGGTCTCCTTGCTTTTGCTCAGAGTCAGCTCTTCCTTTTGGAAATCTGCTGCTTTCAACCCCCGTCCTGGCTGACATCTGATCCTAGAGCAGAAAAGCGAACGTTAAAAAGTTTGGTTGCCCCAAAAAGTCAAGTATCTAAGGAGCTCTTCCACCTCTCATCGCTCCCTGGCTGTGCCTCATCTCAGCCTTTTTCCCTTTTGTAGGGAGATAAGGAAGGGCCAAGAGAGGAATCGTGGATGCAAATCAAGCCCATGATCTCTCCAAATTAGAGTCACTGTCCCGGCAGAGAATTAGGAGGTTTCAAGAAGTACGGGCAGGGTCAAATCTGGTCAGCCAAGAAAGGTATTCAGAGGTTTTCAAAAGGCCTTTTGAAAAGCTAGAGGAAAGAGGGGAGAGGGAGGAGGGAGAAAAGTTTAATTCGCATCAGGCTTGGCACTTCCACTTCAGAAGAGAGATGACTGATGAAACGTACTGAAGTGCAACCAAATTGCTTTCAACTTTCATTACTATTTGCATGATTTATTCCACCTCCCTTTAATCTGTGCAACCACACCTAAAATTTTACACTTATTTTAGAGGGATGTTGTGCTGGGGTTTATTTTCCAGCATCGTCACATCTTGAAGTGCTGCTCAGAGGCTGCAGGAGCTGGGGCAGGTCGGTCCTGCACGCCGCAGGACACGTCCTGGGCAATCATTCTGAAAAGAATTGGCAGATTTGCTATTCCCGTTGTAAACTAAAGGCTGATGAAAATCTCCATCACGGCTAAATTGCAGGAAGGGAGAAGATCTTTAAAGAAAAAGTTTTATTCTTTAAAGGACTCCGGTGCTTGCCTGTGGGGGTGGGTTTGGGGTTTTTTGTTAGTTTCTTTGGAGTTTTTTTTCCCCCAGTAATTTGTATGACACTTCCCTGTTCTCATATTCTGGCTCTCTACAAATCATTTATTTTAGGTAAGTGACCTAGAACGCAGCTACGCGCTCTCTCCACCTTACGCAGCTCTACCTTTCACCCCCACCGCCCGTGCCCGCTTTGGGCTGACCCCTTCCCTTCTGCCAACGCGTCTGCACAGCAGATCAGGCCAGGGAACCTCTCTGGGTTAAAATGAACCACATTTTCTTTTCCAGGTTAGTTTTGAGTCAGATCAGTTTGCTGGCACAGCCAACGCTTGTGCTGACGCAGGGGACGCGCTGCTGCAGAGGAGCAGGACCTCATGGGAAGGTGGGACTGCTTTCGGCAGCTGTGCCAGCTTCTGCTGCCTTAACCTGATCCTGGAATTACAGCAGGATTTGAAAGCTCCCTCCTGGATAAAATTCACAGTTCAGGGAGTACAGTTTGACTGTAGTCCTCTTACGCAGGGCAGCACACATCCAGCCTACTTCTGTGCGGAATTACGACGTCTTGGCTGGGCAGAGACACGTTCTGCGAGGGTGGTAAAAACACAGCTTGAACCTCTCTTAACTACCAGACTGAAATGTGTTCCAGGATATAGTAAAAAAACACAGTGCAGCAAAACCTTACAGTAAGCCTAAGCTCATCTAAAAACCTGTCTTGGGTGTAACTCGTTCTCAGCTTTTCCAGTCCCAGTGGTTTGCAAGATGCGTTGGCAACGGCGTGAGACGGAGGAGAACAGCAGGCCTCCTTGATACCCACCCTGAGTGAGACCTAAAGATGCTGATGCACTGAAAAATCCAAACCACATTAACCAGAGGCCATCCGTCCTGCTGTCTTTCTTTACTCCAAGGAAGAAAACTTGCAAGTATGAGTAATATCAGAAGGCAGATAAGGCCAGAGCTCCCCTTCACCCTACCACCACCGCTTATCTCTGCTCCAGGGTTATGTTTGCACAGCAATCTTTATTTTTCAATCTCGGGAGGTCTTGGCCTCACTGGAACCAAAAATTACACGTCGCACCTAACGCTGTTTCTCAGAGCATCGCGGCTTCCTCCGCCTCGGTCCATGCCAGCGTACTGACCGCCCTTTCATCCCCATCCCAATCGCTGCTGCAGAAGTTCTAACAGGCAACTCTTCCAGAACAACCCTTCTGCCTCCAACCCCCTACCAGTGCCCTGTGACGTCCCAGATGTGGCACAGCACAGGTCCCACCAGCCCAGGGAGCTCCTGTCCCCCGACCCAGACGCTGTCGCCGCGCATGGACTCTCCTGGCTGGATTCACACGTTTCAAAATAACACCTCCTCCTGCAAGGACGCCACTGGGGACTTTGAAAAGGCTGCTTGTAATGCTGTTCGGGGGAGAAGAGACCTAAGATGAGGCACAACAGGCTCTAACCTCGCTTTGGCACGGCCACCTCTCAGCCCAAAGTCTCCCAGCAGGCTGCAGCCCGAGCTGCAGGTGCAAACCCCTCTTTTGGGCTCAGCTGTGGCCTGCAGCAGCAGCACCATGGGTCTGAACCTCTTGTGCAGCCTCGTCCTGCTCCTCCGAGTGCTCCATGCCAGCGAAGGGACAGGTCCTGGCAGGGGACCAGGCACTGGAGGGAGTGAGAGGGCTCTGGGTCCAGTTCATGGCCATACTGGGGATCTGCAGTTTTGGTTTCCTCTCCCACCTGCACAACGTGACACGTGTCTCACCCACCAGATACACGTCCTCCGGGCAACGCTTTGTGCCGCGTGTGCTAAGGCCCCGCTTCGCTGGAACGATCATCTTGGCAGAGATCTTTTTTATGCAAATAAACCCCTATTAACAGGAACTAATCCGGGAGATTTCCACTGCGCTGGCTGGGACCCTGAGGAGCTGGATACCCTGGAGGTGGGCACCCCATCCCCCCCGAGCAGCCGTACCTACTTCTGGGATCAGAACCTACGAAAGGGTCGGCCCCGTCGGTTCGGATCTGAAAACCTGCGCGGGGGGCAGCGGCCAGATGCGGGGCCAAGCAGGACTCCGAGAAAAAATAATCAGTGGGGTGTTCTTTAAGCCAGCTGGTGCCCTTTCAACAACGTCTAATTGGTTATCTTTTCTGTTTCCTAAGGTCAGAACATTTTATCTCCGTCTCTGCCCTTTCGGAGTTTACCCCACCCTGCGTTATTTTTGAGGGCAGCTATTGTAACAGAAGAAAAGCCTCTTTCCTCCATAGTCCGGTGACACAATGAGACTTCTTGAAACCTCCTGAATAGATAAAGTGCAACGGCAAAAGGAAAATTCTATTAACGCTTCGCAAATAAAACATCTAAGAGCTGGTTAGACAAGCAAGCGAAGAAAATCAATACGGAGAGGGCAGCGCGCTTAGAAAAACTTTTCGCCGGTTGCAAAAAGGTGGTGAGGGTACGGGAGGGAGGGGGAGAAAGAAACTTATTAATTCAGAAACCCCCTCAATGGTATGGAAATCTGGCAGAACAGCAAGAACTGAAACTAGAAGAATTTGAATATACAAAGGGCTGAATAGAATGAGAAAACCACACTGCCTCACACACACAGCCCGTTTCTCACGGTTCTTTGTGAGCCAAACACAAGCGGCTTGTTCAAGTTTTCATCAAGGAGAAATAAGGGACACAGTCAAGGTAACCGGCAGTAAACCCTGTAGTAAGCAAATTGATCCCTATTTCAGGGGAAGGAAAAAAAACCAACCAACCCGCAGATGAAACTCAAGTAGACTCGGGAGCTGTGGCTGTCCAAAAGTTAACCCTCTCCTCCAGCCTGCCGCTCCCTCGCCGCCCAGTATTTTCAAGATGCCTGAACAGTGCGTTTTCCAGGTCTCAGCTCCAACCCTGGAATAGCACCTCGCTTACAGAAGAGAGGAAAGTTTTCTCCAGGGTTAGGAACAGAACTGGAAGATGCCACAGCCACCCCCAAGACCTGGCTGGGGCGCACCCAGGACCCAGCACCCACCACGCGCCGTCAGCCGAACCCCGTTGGCAGCTTCGGTAGTGGCTGTCTGTGGTCCTCTGGGCACGGAAAGAACCAGGACAACGGCACAGAGTGAGGGGCTGAACGTCCCCAGGGGAGCCACTGCGCCGAGATCCCCGTCCCAGCCAGCACACCCAGACAGCACCAAGAATTCGGATGCGTTCCCAGTGCAGCACGGCTCGACAGGGAGGCTCAGAGCAGCTGATTAATCTGAACTAACTATGGGCATCAAACGAGAGTGTAACACAAAACAAACAGTCTTCGAAGTTAAGGTAAACAAAAAAAAAAAAAAGAAGAGACTTGCCAGATAATGCCAGTTACAAATGGGCACTTAAGCCCAACAGACGTCTCCTCTCTCCCAGCACACCCCATACATATATCCAATTTAGACCCAGTTTCTTACATAAAGCCCAACTAATGGGCTTTAGTTTATTTAACTTTTTTTTTTTCCCCCAATCCACTTGGGGCTCTGAGAAAAGGAAGAGCTACACCACTTCTTTAATCACTGCCTGGAAGGAGGAAAAGGGGAGAATAGGAGGAAAGAAAAAAACCTGGAGGAGCCAAAGGCTTTAATAATCCTAACAGTTCCCAGGGTTATTTAAAATATGCCCAACCAGTTCACAAAAGGCTCCACAGAGATAAATGTATTTGATTTTTTTCCGCTGTAATGGAGGCATACATTTAAAGCAACAAAACCAGGGTGACCTAAATAAAATGACTATTAATTGTACCCAAAAAGGCTCTGAATTTAATGCAACTGATCTTGCCCAGCACAAGAACACACAATATTCTCCAGTCTTTCTTCTTCAGGATTTTCACGGGGCATCCTGAGCAGCCAGGGCTGGTCAAACTGGCACCGCTCACACCGCAACGATGGGGCTGCGCCCCCCGCCCGGGCCCGCAGCCACTCGGCAAACTTCTGGAGGACGCTGCTCCAGACACGGGAGCTGAGATGACCAAACCAGGATGTTTTCTGGAAAGCTTCGTGCCTCGCCTGGCATTTCTACAGCCACGCGACGTCTGCACGGGGCGGCCAACCCAAGAGGTGGCCACGAACGTGCGGCTTGTGAAGCCAACGTGTATTCACAGGGAACACAGGACCAACGACAGCCACTGCTCCACGAACCCAAGTTCTTTTTTTTCCATTGGAATCAAGTTTGCTCCCTGACTAAAACCTCCACGGGGAAACTACCGACTTCCATGGCTCTGCAGACGGGCAGGCAGCACTCTTTATGCCTCACGCTCCTCCTCATCCAGCCCAGGGAAGTTTTTAAAAAAAAAACTGAGATTCCATCCAAACCCTGAGATTCCGACACATCCAGAGCCGGGGGGACGGGGAGTGCTGTTTGTTTCCAAGACTCCTGAGCAGATTTGGTGCTACGTTCTCCATCCCTTCAAGGTAAAGAAGAATTAGAGCAGATAAACGACGTAACGGGCTGTAATCGAACACCGCGGCGGTTCAGATTGGGTCCCAGGAGAAAAGAAATCCCAGACGGATGACACTGAGCTACACACAGCTGGGTCGTGTTTCTACCCCCTCCGATCCCCAACTTATCAACCTTACAGGTCTATCACTTCTCCTGCTCTCCCAAGAAAAGTGTGCTGGATATTCTGGTCTAATTCCTCAAATTATTTATACGCACTGCACAACTCCTCCGATATTTTGCCTTCTGAAGCAGAAAAACCTCTGAGCTGCTAGTAAACTGTCAGGTGCTATTATCTTAAACGTGCATGTGAAATCTAAGCGCCAGCAACGCGCTTCTGCAGATTTACAGCCGCCCCCCACGTAAATTAAGACAAATGCTCACCGCATGCCAGACAGGGAAAAAAAGGTTCCCCCACACCAGGCCTCTGGCTTTGATTACAATGGAATTAAACAAAGAAACAAATACTTGAACCTCTTGCCCCCTTTCTGTTGAGCATGTCCCCCCTGCTCCCACCACGGCTCCTCGCCCTGTCCGAAGGCACCCTTGGCACCCTGGCTGCGAGGCCGGGTCCCTCCCCAGCCCAACCAGCCCGACCACGGCGTCGGCAGCACCGTGTCCCAGCACGGCTGACCGCACCAGACCGCAGGCTCCCAGCCCAGAGCGTGGCCAGTCCCCGTCCCACCACCCCACCGCGCTCAAGGGCTCCAACCCTGCACTCACCATGATGGCTGCTCCCTTGGCCAACGCACCAGGGAGCAACCCGGGGAGCTCCGGGGCTGCGAGCACGAACCGCTACGACTTCCCTAGGGAGCCGCGGCTCCCGGCGGCGCGGTGAGGGATGTGCACCCTCTGCGGATCAGGCACAAGTTGTGCGGTGCTCCCCGGGGGGCTGGAGACCCACGGCGAGGTCCCTCGCTGAGCACTTCCCGGGGTTTCGCCCTGACGACTTCCCAACCGAGGGCTGACACATTATGCACCGTGATAACAATCAATGCCATACTGTGCAAGAACAAATTCCAGTGCTAGCAATTTTTCCCCCCAGCAGTCAAGTCTTTAAAAAGTCTTCTTCAGCAATTATAGCTAATAAAACTACAATTTTATTCAACACACACATATCATTGTAACTAATTTTGCTCCATCAGGGCTGAAATTAAAACAGTCATTCAATCACGTTAATCTCAGGGCTCGCTCACCAGCCGTGACATGGCAAAGAGCATCCCCAACGCTTGCCAAAAAGCACAGTGGCTACTCTTGGACTTCAAAACGCTCCTGCTAAAACCCAACACGTTACTCAATGCTTACTCTACCGAGGGGGATGTAAGAATGACTAATGCTCTCCAGAAAAAACAGCTTTCCACAGCAGGACAAATTAAAGACGACTCCATAGACGATTTCTCATTAGTTCCTTCTCTGGCATTAATAACATGAAGTATTGATGAAAGCAAGGCTCTCTGCCACGCTCAGATCAAGTTATAAACTACATGAGGACTCTCGGAGTTTTCCTTTGACCTGCTGTCTTGGCTGAGAACTTCCCTGGTTCCCACCAGATTCCCAGCACGCATTAGCTAACACCACCGACTGGGAAGACAAGGTTCTTGCAGAAAAAAACAAAATAACCCCAACCAACAAACGAACAACTCAGAAACATACAGACAGTTCTTTCTTCAGCGTCAGGGGCTGCTGTGCCACTACAGGCCTGGCAGCAAAGGCGGCAGTGAAAGCTGTAAGATGGTGTCACATCAGCTTGGGTTGGTAACGACCTCCACCCGCAGAGCGGTTGGCATCGCGCAAACTCCCAGGGACGCTCCTCCAGAAGGCACGATACACCTGTGCAGCCAGGACCACCACCAGAGACAGGCACTGACTCTGTCCCAGCCGAAACCAGGACAAGGGCACGTGTCCGTCTGCTGCGCTTTTACAGAGACAGAACTGCCTCCCTCCACCGGAGCAAAGCCTTGGGCCGGGTCCGATCTGCGCAATCAAGCCCTGCAGCCAGGTCTAATTGCCCAGAACAACTGATGCCCGCCAGCGCGCGGGCGGCTGTCCCCTGGGTCTCCTTAGCTTGATGGGAAAACAGGTTCCAGCGCTGCATTTCTGGAACAGAAGAGAGTCAGAGGAGCTGACACCGAGACCACGTCTCGGAGAGCTCGCAGGAGCCAGCGAGACATCCCCCATCCTCCTGCCCTGCTCCCAGGCCAGCAGCACTGCAGCTAATAAACATCCAGCTGCAGCTCTGTGCTCCGAGATCCCGATGGAGAAGGGTAGGGAGGTACACACGACCACCCTGCAGCAAGAACCTGAGGCTCGACTCCGCGGGGTCACTAGAGACACACACAAACCCCAAAAGACGGGCTAAGAACAACTTGCTGGATGCTGTGCTACCTACGCAGCCCTGCGTCGATGGAGATTTGCACCAACGAACTTAAAATTGCACCGCAGAAGGGCTGTGTTTTTGGCTGAGGACGGGCAGAGAGGTGGCACTGCCCAGTGCCCCAATGCTCACAGCCATGGTGGTCTCCGGGGACAGCTGCCAGTCCCAGAGTGCCACTGTTCAGGACCTCCTCCGTGCCTGAAATATCTCTGGATGGCAACAGGGATGACAAGTGCCATATAAATAAAGGAAGAGCTGCCACAATGATGCCTTTTTGCACCTCCCAGCGTGACGCACACACTGACCTGGCCACAACCGGCAGTGCCCGAGCACCACGGCACTCTGACGTTAATGATCCTCGGGACGCCGCGCCGCGGCAGGGACACCCCACCACCTCCACCACCGGACCACGAGACAAACGCATCTTTGCTGCAGCATCAAACCACCTGCAGCCGCGCAGGTCCCACGGCGGCGGCACCACCAGGAACGGCCGCACTGCGCTGACAGAGACCACTGCCCGCCCTTGGCCCAGAGGATGTGCCACACTGGCTATAACCACCCCTGCGCCGGGGGGTTTTGCCCCCAGATGGGGTTCAAGTCAAGAGCGACCCAAGCTGCAGCTGGATGGGGACGTGGGGGACAGCGGCAGGAGGACCCCACACTCCTGCGGACACATCTCTCGCGGCAGAGCTGCTCCCCTCTCTCCTCTCCAGCGTTTGGGATGTCTGCCACCACACACGTCATCACATCCCCATTCCAGACAAGCCACTTTCTCTAAAAAAGCACAAGCTATCGTGACAAAGGACAGAAAGCAGACATCCGTACTTTTTTCTGGGAGCAGACTGATCTCATGCCACACGATACACGTGTTTACACGAAGCTGTAGCGTTTGGTTAACAAAACATATCTGTGAATTGGAGCAGCGCCTCCATCACTGCTATAACAAAACTCCAATCTCCATTTCTGCCTGGAATCGGTGCCACAGAAGTTTCTTCTGTGATCAAAGTTGGTCCGTGCCACAGTACGAGACTGGGAACGATGGGTAACTTTAAAATCTACGTCAACAGCTAAAACCACTTCAGTATGTGTTAAAAAGCAGGAGAAGGAGCATATTCTGGTCTCGTCCAAGCTGAAGCCTGCTTGGAGCTTCCCGCTGCCGCCCTTCGCTGGGGAGGCAAAACCAGAATCAAGTTCAAAACATCTGCTGGAGAGCCTCCAAGCTCTCGTACAAACATTTAATTCACCCTGCCTCAAAACATCGCTGTGTTTCACCCATCCAACAGACAAGGACGAGGGTGGGACTAGAAGGGAAATTAAGCTACAGGCGCTTGAAGTGACCCGTATGTGGCCCTGGAGCCAACCACCATCCTGGAAATCTTTGCCTTCAGTTCCCTGCTGGCATCAGGAGATCCATGTTCCATGTACATCCTTGTCTATCTATTTATTCGGGACATCCTGTCTCCCTGGACAGGTGCACATGCACAGGCACGCATCACGCAGCATTTTCTATGAATTTCCCCCACAACTTACTTTTGGTAAGTGTTTTCTTGCGAGATCCACGAAGGAATGAAGAGCCTGAGCTCCACCTGTCCTGCTCCAGCCCTGTCCCCTCCCCGGCTGCCTGAAGGAATTACCACCAGATAAAGACAAAAACACAAGACAAACAGAAATGGTGCTTTTTAAATGCACACACAATAATTTTAAAATACTCTTTCTGGCGCTCACACGGGAGCCGTTCAAGCTTCCGCTGCTGAAATGCAGGAGAACTTCTGCTCTTCTGGAAGCGAATGCTGACAGCTCCCCGTAACCACGTCCCTCGAACTGAAGCTCAAATACATCACCCAACCCAAGAGCCACAGCACAACCGTGAGATCCGACAGCACTGAAGCCCATCTCGGCTCCTTCGCTCCATCAGGTGCTCCCAGGCTGAGTTCTCCCGGGCGGCTGAATGCCCGGCAGGTGCCACGGGGCAGGGAAAGGGCCGCGATGCCGCCGCGGGGGCACGGGAGGAACACTGCTCCTTCAGCGTTTCGGAGAGCCAGGTGCGAGGCGCTTTGTGATTTTACTTTCACGGAACGTTAGCTGCCGTCAGCAGAAATAATTCTTCCTCCCTTCGCAGCGCTCGTTTGCATGTTAGCACTGCAAGGTTGCAATCTGTTTTCTTTTCCGAACAAAACTTAAGAGGTGCAGCGCGGATTTTGGAAACCACAAGACTGTTAAAAACTCCATCCGGAGCAGAGGCAGCTCCTGGCGAATCCCCCTTCCTCTCCTGATGGGCTTTAGTCGTACTGAGCAATACCACCACCCAAAAAGCCAACAAATTTAAACGCCTGTCCCCCCGTCCGGGCTGCAGCAAGAGAGACATTGTCACTTCATGCACCTACAGCAGCAGCTCAAGCCCTGCTGCTTTGCTGCAGCCACAGGATGCAGCTCCCAGGCCTGGCGGGTGGGCACATGGCATTTTCCATACAATAAACACAGGTTTTTCAGCTGTGGAGGCAGTTAAAGCCCACGCTGCCTTGGACCTGGACCCCTCTGAGAGTGCCATCCCCCTGCTCGAGCCACCCAGCACCCCCCTACCCACCCCACCACGACGCTCCGTACAGGCAGGCAGAGGATGTCTGCATTAGTGCTTTTCCTAGAAATTAAAAAAAAAAAAGGTGTTAAAAGTGCACAGTGACAGCCCATCAAAACTATGCAGGGGACTGTTTTGGGCCACCAACAAACCATGCAGCAAACACCCCCGGCCAGAAGCCTCCGCACGCTCCCCCTGATGCCCGGGAGCTCGGCTCTGACTCTCCGGGCGTTTTGGCTGTTGGTCGCTGCCGGAGCTGCTCTCGCCTGCGGCACGCGACGCCGCACTTACGCCAGCGAGAGAGCAAGGCTCCAGCCCCTCCAGGGCCTGGGCAGGGTCCGGCCTCCCTGGGGGCTCCACATGGGAGCTGGACCCAGCAACACCCAGAATGAACATGGCTACAACCTCTCTCAGCGGAGAAGGAGCTTCAAATATTTGTGGAGCGCTCGCAGGTCCTGGGCTGAAGCGTCCTGCACACAGGGCAGAGTCCTTTCTGTCCAAACCCGGCGTTTTCCCTACGGATGGTCCAAACCCGGCATTTTCCCTACGGATGGTCCAAACCCGGCGTTTTCCCTACGGATGGTCCAAACCCGGCGTTTTCCTTACGGATGCAGCGCCGGAACGCGGGCAGCTGCCTTGCTTACTGCAAACAAACACGGCAAGGAACAAGAGGCAGAGAGGGCGTTGAAAGCCACGTGCCGGGAAGAGCATCGGAGACCATCGCTGAGCACCGCAGGACAACGCGTCGGACTCGAGTCACACGCCGGCTGGTTCAGGAACAAGCCCCAACACACGGAAACTGCCACAAAGTGCGGCTCAACGTCAAGCACACAGTTCAGTCCAGTTAAGTCCTCCCAAGATGTGGTTTCTGAAGACAAGAACGATGTGTTCATGTTTTCCTTGTAAGCACTGGCTGGAGTCAAGCCCCCAGGGGACGCACTGCCCCACGCCCCGGCGTCACCGCATCCCTCGGAGCAGAAAAGTCGCTGCTCACCCGGTGGCAAACCCTCCGGAGCAATAACCCCGCACACACCTCTGTCACGTTCGGGAACCCAAACTCGCAGCACTAAAGCACAGGTCTGTTCTATGCACTGAACGGACCGCCACGATCGATGGGGTGACACTCAGCACCCCTAAGCCGTACGGAAAACCCTCGCTCCGAGCCACACCTGTTACTGGGCGCACTGGGAACACGTCTGGTCACAGGAAAGCGGGGGGTTTGGTGCGATGCCTTTGCTGTACAACCCCGGCGCAGGACGGACACAGGTGAAAGATCTGATTAAGAGACATCCTGAGCCAAAGTAAGGGGATGGAGTTTAAAGAGCTTCCTGCTGCCCTTCCGTAAATCCCTGCTGAGTAAGTGTGACGATAAGACAAGTATCGCCTTACTATGCTTCCTGGTGCATGAAGGGCTTTTTTATTGCCCAGAGTTTAAAAAAAAAAAAAAAGTATGAACAATTGCCACAGTCAGCTTCAGCAAAAGGCTCAGCTGCAAAATGAAAGTGTAGTTTATTAGCAAAGAAAAACTCATTTAAGTTTCCCTTGTCTGTAATGAAAAAAAGTTTCATTTTATTTCCTGCTAGATCCTTTTTCTTTTTATTGTTCTTTTCATATACTGACTTGCATATTAAAGAACATTTTTCCAGGACTATTTCTTCTAAGCAGAACTCTCCTCCCTTGTCCTTCAACCCCAAATCAAACATAACTTATATCTCTACATCCAGGGATTTTTTTAATTTATGGCAAAACCGAAGCCCAAAGCCACTTGTGGGAACGCGCCTTTTAAGCCCGTTCCTGGCAAAAACGCCGGTTACCGGTAACACCGCCGCCGATCGCCCACCTGCCCACGGCTCCCCCCACCCTTCGACACAACGAGGGGCACAAAATGCCATCTTGATCTCTCCAGACCTTGGGATGCCCACCCCAGCCTGAGTCCCTTCCATTCGAGCTCAACCAGCGAGCTCGGGCTGCCAGGATGGATTTGTAGAGCATCACCTTGACTTTATTCCTTCCAGCTCCACCCTTTCCCGCTCCGTAAGAAACACTGGGAAGACGACCCGCCGGCAGCACAGGCTATTAGGGCTGAATACGATGCTGTGTGGGCTGCAGCAGCTCAGCTCCTCTCCCACCTCGGCCCCTCCACGCATCCCGCTGCATCCCGGTGTCAGCGTGTGGAGGGAGATTTAATGCCCACGAACCGCCGTCGTGGGTGGGCAAATTGAGTTTTACACGTGTCAACAACGCAGGATCTCATCAGCTTGGCAGAGCCTCACCCCGGCATCTGGGAGCAAGGTTCAGCTGCGATCTGTAATTACCCCTGGACAGCACGGGGGTTGCAGGCATGACCACCAGGCCCAGATCTCTGCAACTACCTCACTACTCTTTGAAAGCCCATCGCAGAAAAAACGGTGTTTTCTGTTGTGGGTTGGTTTTGTTTCAAAACCACGTTGAAGCCGGTCAGCCTCCCGCAGCTACTTAAATCGTCAAAATGATTTCTGCGAAAACCAAGAATTTTCTTCAGTTTATAAATGAAAATTAAGAAAAGGATCCTCCTCCACCCTTATTATCCATACGGCAGGGGTTCGAACCAGCAAAACAACCCAAATGCTTTACCTGAACCCCCCTATTGCATCCCCAAAACAGGGCGCCCAGTTACCAAAACAGCGTTACACGTGGGTTTCACGCAGAACACGTCACGTTTCACACTTCGGTCCCATTTATTCTTTTTAAAAGGATGGCTGATCGCTGTTGACCGAAACAACGTGCATTTGCAAGAGTTTTCCAAAGCAATGTGTATTTGCAAGAGTTTTCCAAAGCTGCCATTTCCACCCACACGGGGATGTCCACCCACACAGGCACGTGCACACACGTGTTGGCCCTTTCTCCTCGCTCCCCCAGCCCCCCCTACCCCCTTTGCACGCTGCTGCCCAGGGTAGAGCCGGGGAGCAGAGGGATGGTGCCCGTGGAGAGACGGTGCCCGTCCCACCACGCTGCAGAGACCTGTGCACCCACCCGTGGTGCGGCCGGGAGAACGGGATTTCGAAGGAAGCTCCCACCTTCTCGCTCCTTTTTCTCCCCCAGGGCCCCGAGAACAATCGCGCTCTCCCTCCTCTTCCTCGGCAGAGCCCGACGGCCGCCTTTGAACGCTTTGTTTGAAACCTCTGGGCCTCAAACACTTTTTATTTCTTGCCCAAAAGCTATTTGAATGGATTATGTCCCCGTGATGAATCTCTCCTGGAAGCGTTACAAGAGATTCTCGAATCACGGCGAATGGGCTCGGTAAATCAAACAGACTGCAAAAACGGGCAAAGAGAGGATTTTGGTGTTAAGGTGACGGGTCCCCGCATCGATCCCGCACGACTGACACGGTCGGAGATGTGCTGATGTGATTTTTTCTAACTTTGCTCCACCAACTACACTTTATTATGCCGAAACCACGCAAGACACAATAATTAAGCTGCGATCTCAGTGGATTGTTCACAATGATAATTCCACCTTTGTAATTCAGCTTCAAATAAACCCCCTTTGTTCTGTCTTATTACACAGATTCTGGTATCATTCAAGTATATTAACTGTAGCCTATTACTGTCACACAAAAATGCTCCCTGAGCCATAGCAAAAGGCTCCCCAGGCAAAACTTTATGTCATGTTAATCCAAGCTTTAATAACTATGAGGATATATAACTGTATTCTAATTGTGCTTTGTGTTTCTGCATACAAAAAACAGGAGATGTGAGGGGTGACAGAGGCAGCCTTCGTCAGACCGCGCGCCCACCCCGGCCCTGCACGTCCCCGGCAGCTCCGCAGCGCGGTGCCATCAGGGGCTGAAACCGGTGCCGGGAAATTCAGGCCAAATCCTGGCTCATGCCGAACCCGAGAGTTGGGCACGGAGAGAAAACCGGGCTGGTGGCAGTAAGTGCTGCGGCTGTTACCGCAACAGAAATTAATACCCTCTAAAATAGCACTTAAACAGGGATAATCAGTATTATGGAAATTGTGCATATTTAATTCTTGAGTGTCTGCTGAAAACATTACATGATAAAGGACTGGAGTAAGCAGAGCATTCATTTTGCAGCCAATGCTTCAAAGAGGCTAAAGGGAAAAAAAAAGGAGAAGAAAAAGAAAGAAAGAAAAATAACCCGGAAAGAAGCAATGAAAAGATTCACAAATTTACAACGGCGCATTTTCAAGTGCCGGCTGCAAGCTGGGAAATGTTTTCAAGAAAAAGTAGACGGATCTGTCCCACCTCCACGAGGCTGAGGCAAAAGTCTCGCTTGTGCTTTTGCTAACCCGGTTTTAAGTGCCTCAAGAAATGAGATTTATTCCCCTTCCCTAAGCCAGGTTACGGTGCTGATCTCACAACTAAATCCACGGCGAGCTAAAAGTGCCCAGATTTTACCCTTCCTGCTCCAGCCGTAGGACACGGGCCCTTTCAACTCCTCCTTATTCTCATACTCTGCTCGTTTTCTACCACAATCTTCTCCGTTTTATTCCTGTAAAATTGGCTTCAATGCAGTAAATTCAAAGCTAACCCAACAAGAAAAAAAAAGATGGATAGGACTAAAAAAAGTCGGGAGGAGGAAGGTGCCAGCAGTGACTTGTTCCAGGTCAGAAGACAGATCAGGGCCAGAAGCAGAACGGCCCCCGACGTTCCGACTGTGCAGGACGCGGCATTTCCTGCCCCCAGAGGTGCCCGTTCACTTGGCCTTTTTGGGAACACTCAGCCACAGCTCGCCTCGTCGCTCCCTTCCTCCAGCCCTGGGTAGTGAGAGCCTGGGAGGTTCTTCAGAGGACCTTCTACAATGATTAGCCAAAACGCGACCAAAGCCCACGGAAACATGATGGTTTTCCTTCCCGCGCACTCACCGTCGCCCCTCGAGGGCTTTCCCAGCACTTTAATCCAGGAGAATGTGGGTAATGGAAATAAATATTTTACCTTATTTACTTGTTACTGATTTATAACATTTAACTACCATAAAGGGCCATTTTGTGATGTCACAGAAGTAGACCCCGCATTTTACATCAAGCTCACCGACAACCCAAGTGAGGTTTCCCGTTTCTCCGCACGAGGAGCTCTGTAAAACACCGTGTTGAAGCCACCGGAGCCGCCATCCGTCAGGTTACAGCCCTGTTGGCTTCTCCCAAACCTACAAAACATTATTTTCTACTAGTTTTTAAGTCACCCTGGACTGACTGCCTCTCCAGCAAATCACTGCAGAAAAGCCAATTTCAGGGACATTCCAAGGTCAAATTACACCAGCAGGTTCAGAGTTTAAAATCATGGAATGACTCAGACCATCTCTTTCGGCAGCTGGCTCTCCAGGGCCTTTCCTTAGTAAAGCAGGAGAGAAGGTTCCTCACCCGCACCGCTCTCCACAGGCACCCTCCACCCCCCGTTTGCCACTGACCTCCTCGTGTTTGATGCGGGATTTGCAAACTCTCTGGATCTACGTGCTGGGCCCCCACGGAGACCACCAAGATCAAAACCGCATCTGTCTCGAGTGTCAGAAATTCAGAAACAGCTCCTTCAGCTCCCCAGACTCTAATTAGGTGGCATCTTCCAAACGTTTTCCGGAGAAGCCCAAAAGGTATAAAATGCTGCACGTTTTAGTGACAGGAGGTTCTGTTTATTGGTGTGAATTAACTTTAGACAAACTTGGAAAACGTCACTGGATATGCTGAAAAAATAAAGACGAGTTCAAATGAGACTAAAGGAAACCATCAGACAATTCTGGGTTTGCTCCTGAAGACACCGCGTCCTCCACCACAGAGCAGGGAAGGGTCAGTACGGGCTGGGGCTCAGGCAGGGCAGCACGTGGAAGGGAAAAGGGCTCATTTCTCAAACTCCAGCATTTTAATTTCCCCACCTTAAAAGAAATCAGCACTGAAGACCGATGGGCAGTATGGAGACGGGACTGAAGCTCTCCAAGGACAACAGCAAACTTTCCCTGGTCCAGAGCACCGACGCAGATGCAAAGGGCTGCAGAGATGCAGCAGTTTGGTTTCATTTGGCCAAAAGCAACCAAGAGAAACACCAACTCTCCTCCTGTGCTCCCCGGGAGCCTCGGGGGAACACCAGTACGCACCGCAGGCGGCCCTGTGTGTCCCCTCCACCGCACTCATGCAGCTCCAACCGCCTTCACCGGGAAATGAGAAGCAGCGTGTAAGAGCAGTGAAACTCAACCAGAACAAGAAAACAAGTCAGATGGACCTGCCCTGTTCTTCTGGGCAAACGATCAAAATAAAAACCATACCTCATACGCCTGAGAAGTTACCTTTCTCCTGGGTCCTGTTTCACATGGACTCTGATGCTCCACAACTCACCATCTCCCAATCCAGAGATGCACTTAAAAATTTGCCACCAGTTTTTCAATACAGTATAGTTGAGGATTTCATTATCCTGCTGACCCTGGAACCTCTTGGTTCCATATTTTGAGGCTGTTTTCTACAATATGCTTTAAAAATGAAAATGAACAGTCTTGTGTAAATCACAAGACTCCAGAAACTGGAGTATTCAGAAGTAAAAAAAAAAAAATGATCACTGAACAGCCTGAAATTCTTGATAAATTGTGAAATTTGGCAGCACCCATCTGACAATGTTTATTTTTTTTCCCCCAAAGTTGTACTATGCTGAACATTAGATCAAAACAGTTTTCTTTGGCAGACACAGGTTCTGCTCTGCATTCCCCTTCTCCCTGACACACCATATGGACCACTCTTAATGAAATATATTTAGAGAGGGATACTAAACCAGCTCAGCACTGGGTAAGCACTGCTTCTCTGGAAGTCAGAGACTAAAAAACCTCACGCATTTCTGAACTATCACTTTTGATTTAAAAGTCCTTAAAAGTGCAGCCAGTAAGCTCAGATTAAAACACCAAATAAAGCTTTAGTGATATAAACCACACACATACTGATATACGTAGAGCAAAATTGCTGCTATTTTTACAAAATGCCTTTAAGTAGCACGCTATAAAAAGCGCCCAGCGAAATGTGAAAAACTGGCTCGGACAGCTTCAATACAGAGGAGATAACAAGACGAGCAGATATTTATTAAGAAGTAAGAGATGTTTTTTTTCCGCAGCAAGATAGGAAGGGAATTTCCAAGATTTCTAATATGCTCAGAATAGAGGTATAACGCAAACGTAGACTGAGCTTCAAAGGAAAGCTGTCCAGTTACCGACAGCTCATTCAGGGAGCCAGCTGATGGATCAGTTACTTGTGGATGGTCAACAACCTATAGGTGCTACAGGTGCCTGTGGCAAGTACAGACCCTGCCCGGTTGTGGCACCCATGACACGGAGCCCCGGCAGCGCTCCCGCACCGGCAGACACAGCCTCCACGTGGGATGCCCTGAGCCCGGCAGGATCCCAGCACACACCGGGGCTCGTGGGATAGGGCTGGGATGCTGCACTCCTCCTCAGCGGGATCCACGGTGGGCGATCCGCATCCATCTCCGAGAAGGCACTGTGCACCCAAACACAAAAGGCTAAAGGAGGGTCTTTTTTTAGAATGACCAAATTATCCGCCCACGAGCCCAGCAACTCCCTTGGGATTCCTATGGACTTAAAGGAAATCTGCCAGTAATCCAATCAGCAGCAACAAGGCAGGAGCCTTTGCAGCAGAACAAATCTTCTAAGGAGCAAAGTGCTTTTATTTTGGGGAAAAGATCTGCTATGAGTTGCTTTTTAGTTTTGCGTTTCCTCTCTCCCTCTTTTCTTCCTCCTCCTGGAGCAAGAGGCAGGATGGACAGGCATTATCTAAAAAAAAAATCTTGCAGCGTAATGTCAAGATCGATATGTTGACCTAACAAGCAATGCCAGCTTTAGTAGTGTCTTAATGATGTGATCATTATCTTCTTACCTGAAGTGCAGCAGCAGTTAGCACGTGTGCCAGCAGGAAGACTTAAGACTATTCAGTGCAAAAGACCACAAATACTTCCCCGTATGCACACGGATATCCTCAGCATTTGGTGTCTCAGGGAAAAAAAAATTAGGTACCGGTGCTCCCGAACATTCACAGTGGGCTCAATTAACCAAGCGCAGCGGAAAAGATTCCGCTGTCGTGGAACAGTTGTTGTTTCCCTCTGGGCAACACAGCCTTACAGGCTTCTGGTCATTGGCACCAAAGTCTCCCAGATCTGCTTGGAGACGGCTGGAACGGTGTGCGGAGGCGGCGGGGAAGGGATGATGCCAGCCCAGAGTCCCCTCTCTGATTGAAGATTCCTGGATTTATGGCCTTGGGGGATGCGCTCTGTCTCCATGTCCCGTTTCTTTAGGAAACACTCGTGTTTTCGTTAAGACCCAATCACACTCTAAAACTTGTCTTGTCTGGCTGCTGCACCTGAGATAGCTCAAAGGACTCAGCTTTCCAAAAACATTGGGTTTGCAATGAAACAGTGTCAGTCACATTTGAAAGTTTTTGGCTTTGCCCCCACGAATGTTACAGCCCAGTTTTGGATCTGCCCTTTCCACCCTCCGCTCTGGGTGCTCCAGCTTCCCCAGCACGGCATTGCCATCCCCAGGACAAAGGCACCACCAGTCCCAGCGTCTCAGAACCGCCCTCGGAGTGAGGATACAAGCGTCCAACAGCGCAAGAATTAAGCGGAAAACCGCAAGAACAGACCCTTGCAGCTCTGCAAGAAGCCAACAGACCAAAGAGTTGCCCATCCCCTGACCACCGGAGCATCCTCCTGCAGCAACCACCTCCGGCCACAAAACAAAACACACAATCAACAGCAGACAGATCCCTTCCTATTGCCACCCTACGAACGCCCACGGTCCTGCTCTTTCACCTGCAATGTTAATGTGCTTGAAAGGCTAAAATTTGGATCCAACACTTGAGCATCAGCCCTCGGAAGCAGCGAGCCACTGCCACCAGCGCTGCCACACACACCAGGGGCAATAATGCAATACAGACAAACATATAGATTAGCAGGAATGCAGTGTTTTTTCTGTCTGTTAATAAAGTATTCCAAAACACCTCAAACTCCACAGAAAACAATGCCCCCTTCCTGAAAATATTAGAGGAAAATCCATTTTCCGTGAGTAGCTCTCGCTGGCCACCAGAAATAGCCCAGAGCAGGAGCACGTGAGTGTGACAGCAGCCCCAAAAGTTCACTTCTAGGCTGCTGGGATTTGGCTGTCTCCAGAGACAGACCGAGAAGAGATGCCACTAAGACAATGCATACTTAAACAGATTTCGAGACTGAAACGTGTGATTTTTGGTCTAATTCCAGAAAACGTTAGCTAGCGTGAAACATCTCTTTCAGTTGTCTGCCTTGGATCTCCCCGGACAACGGCAGATAAAGAGGCAATTTATCATTCAGCTGAAGGTTGTGTGCAAGGCGTTATCTGTCTTCCACAAAGACCCGCGCGAGCCCGGCGTTTCGCGGGCTGACCTCGCTCCTCCGTTCCCAGATACCATAGCAACATGAAATTAGCACGCGCGGAACTGTTAAATGAATAATTTACTGATTTCATAAGAACCTGTCTTGCAATTTATAGTTCTATTATCTTTCGCATCCACGTCTTAACTCCTTTTGTAAAAAGGCTGCAATCAAGCTAAATAACATTTGAAAATCTAATAAGCACAAACAGCCTCCCCGCTCCGGGGCGAGGGACGTGCAGCCTGATCTGCCTGTTCCTGCGTTCACCAGGGGTCAGACCCCCCGGTCCCCTGTCATGGGGAGGTGGCCCCCGAGGAGCCGTGGCCCTTCCCCTCCCGTGCAGGGACATGATTGCCCCTTCCCGGCTCTCCGTGCCCAATCAAGGAAGCACCCAGCAGCACTCAGAACTATCTCCCTCTTCAATCTACCAGTTGTCATTTCGAAACCAGTGAAGGGCAAGGCAGGTACGCACGGCTGCAATGACAATTGGGGAATAAAAAATATCTGGAAAGGCTTCTCCAACGCTATCAGGGATGCTCCTCTGGTGACTCAACCACATCTTGTCACTCATACTCAATTTAAAAGATATTTATAAAGACAATACGACGAGAGATGTATTTTCAGGCTTATTTATTTGGGTGGAATAGGTTAGATTATTTTTGTTATATGCTCTTCGGCAGAACAGATATCTCCATTCGATATACATTACGAGCCACAGATGAGTCGGAGAGATGCTGCGGGCTGCAACTTTCCAGCCTTTCACACCGCGCAGAGGCATCGGTTTAACGATCTAGATTCAGCATCCCCCCCGAGATGCTGCAAACCAAACATGCCCAGAGAGCAGGACAGCTTTCCTTTGATTGCTTTGTTTTTCAGTTTCTATTCCTACCGGAGAGCTGCTCTCGGGGTTTAAAAATTAAGAACAGCGCAGCTATTAAAACCAGTGCTTGTGAAGTAGGTGGAGACTTGCAAAGGGAGATTCGGCTGAGTGCCCAGGAGGAGGGGTGGGCAGGAAGCCCAGAGAGGATGGGGGGAGACGACCGCACTCATCTCAGAGCGTGGCCTCACCTGCACCTCCCAAAAACGTGTCCTGTGTGCCCGGTACCCGCGGCACGGTGCGGCCGAAGCGGGGCCCTCCGTACGGCACGGCCGGCACTGCCCGTCGCAAACACCATCTCCCGCGAGTCCGCAGTCATCGACAGGCAAATCGCTTGGAGATTAAATTTAAAAAAAAGATGAAAAGAAAGGGATCACACAATATTACTTACTTGGTGTTTATGATCTGAAACAAAACCAGTGAGGAAACTTTATTTCATTACACGGGAGCCCCGGGCTTTTTAATACGAGACGGAGCGAAGGGGGCAAGAACCAGCCGCTGCCATTGCATCTGGGGATGCTCACGAGTGCTCGGTGGAGCAAAACAGGAGACTAAAGCTCACGTGGAGAAGGGTTTAAGTGGGCAAGATTCACCTCAGCGTGCAATGTGTGGAAGACTAAAAGCTGGCTCATAGAACAGAAGTGGCCAAACGACGCTGCTCTCTGCCAGGTTCCTCCGCTTTCGGACCAACCGTGCGAATTAGTCACCCTGCCCCGGGGAAAAGAGAGGGGCCAGAGCAGGGACTGAGAGACAGGCCACAGGAATGAGAGCCCAAACGATAAAATCTAGGGGGAAAACATCAAAACGGTGACCTGAGACAGCAAAGTCTTCTTGCAGACATCCTTACAAAGAACGTTCAACCAACAGGCAAACCTTTCACACCAGGGTCTGAACACAGGTTTAACCAGTGGCAAGTAGAAAAAAGCGAAGACTTTGGCATTTGCTGCATGACTTGGAGGTAGGATTTTCGGAGAAGCCTCAAGCAGGAAGGCATCCAGCTTCCCACAGAGCTGCAAGTGAACAAAGTGGGTATAAAATAGCCACGAATAAATTTAGGTGATAGATTTGGTGAGCTTGTAGCCACCATAACAGCAAGGTGTCAAAGAAGCTCTCAGCAGTACTAGAGAGGGTAAGAAAAGCCAACACCTTTTCCAGGGCAGTACTCCAGGGGTTTTGGAAAGGCTGCACGATGAGGCTGCCTACGATGAAAAGAAACCCACCTCTGAAGCCAGCACGGTGCTCCCGAAGCCCCGACAAGGACCAAGGGACCACGGGGGCTTATGTGGTAACTACATCGACATGAGGAGGGTTATCATTAAACATAATCACTTCTTTTTCAGCACCTTCAGCACACATGGACACTCCTCGCAGACACACATAGGTGGAGATACATGCATTAGAGAATTAAGCAACAGCCAAAATCCCAACTGCTCCGAGCTGCACCGAAGGCACCTTGCCTTGTTATTTTTACTGATACAGTTGGGACTAAAAAGCAAGACGTGTCAGATTCCAGGAACACCGGAATAGGAAGAAAAGAAACAGTTCTGTTTAAAATTTCTCCTTCCTTTCACTGTTTATTGTTCCCCATCTCTGTTGCTGTCTCAAGCACAGCTGGACAAAGGCCGGTTAAACCCTGCTCTTAGCGCTCTATTCCCCACACACCCATCACCTGCAAGAGAGCAAAGATAAAAGTGAGGCGTTTGACCTGACCACGCTCACGATGCAACCGCTTCCCCATCTTCCGAAAAACATGAAAAGGATGTCAGGAGAGCAGATGGATTGGAAGGGAATTTGGAAAAGAACAATAAAAACGACAAAACGAAACTCAAGACCCAAAAGCTGTCTCCATCCAAAGCCACCCCCTCGCCCTGCTCCGATCCCCCCGGATCGCATGGCAGGCGTCACAGCGATCCTGCTGGCACTGGGAACTGGGGCTCTGGCTGTCAGAGACACCCCGCTGCTGGCAAAAAAAACAGTCCAAGGAATTCCGCGGTGTAATGGAACCAGAGCATTCGCCACAGACACTTCCGAGCACTTCACAAACATTAATCACGTTATCCCACACTCCTGCAATGTTGGCAGCTCCCCGGGATGTTTCACGGCAGGGAGACTGGCTCTGAGATGCTCAGCACTGCCCGTACCCCCCAGCCCAGCTCTACCAGCCCCCCCTGGCACTACCCACTGCCCTGAAAGGTCCATGCTTATTCAGGACAAAAGCAGTTCCTTTTGGAAAGGTTTCACATCTTCCTAAGACTATAAACCAAAATCAATCTTCACTTAATTATTTTTCTAATAAAATAATGCAAGAATAACAATCATTACCCAGTCTCACTGTTTAGCTCAAATCTGAATTAACGGTTCGCTCTCAGCACAGGACACGCTGAAGGTCTATCACCCGGAGGAGCCCCTCGTCGACAAGCCTGGAGCCCACCCAGCATCGCCATCACAACACAATCATCAAGGGCTTTCACAAAATCACTTCCCTTCAGGTTTTTCAAGCTAAATTCTCAACCACTGGTATTAAAACACCTGCCTCCTTTAAAGAGGGCCATTTTTTGCTGATGACTTCAGTGAGTGTTTAATATGGCTTTCACCAGGAGACAGCAGGAGCGGAAAGTGCAGCGGCTCAGCGCTCAGGACTAAGGTGCTGCTCCCCCACCAAGCCCTTCCCCAAGCCCCTGCCCCACAGCCCGCCCGGCACGGGGATGTCCCGGGAGCAGAGCAACGCCTGGGGAAGGCTCCAGCCCTTTGCATGGTGGTGCAGAGTGCTTAGGTTGAACCCTTCGTTATTCTGCCAGGAAGTTTTAATTCTGTGCAACAAAGCAGCAGAAGCTGAACTCGCAGTGGGTGCCTCCGCCCGCCCGAACGGAGAAGGAATCCCCGGGAAAAACGGAGAAGTCTCGGCAATTATTCTGAAAAGAACTGGCACGCACGTTCAACGTGGAGGAAAGCAGACTACCGTGGAGTGGCCACTTACACATGGCCCCTCTTCACCTCCCCAGCGCTCTCCTCCGGCGACGTGCCGTGTCCCCGCTCGCCTCCGCCACCCTCCGTTCTCCCTCCTACGCACCAGCGGGAACGCTGCTCCGGACCTGTAAAGAGTAAGAGCGCTCGCCTCTCTTCTTGGGCTTTTACTAAATCGTCAGCACAACAAAAGGGATTAGAACAAAAGGTTAAATTAACAACTCGGCGGAGAAGCCCGCCTGGGTTTCCGAAGGGTTTGGCCAGCGTTTACGCTGAGCACTGCGGGCCGAGCGGGGCTGGCGCATCGCCCGCGCGCGAGGCTGGTACCTGCACCATCGCCCGCGACGGAGCTGTTCTGTCCGCAGAGCCCCCCCGCACACTCTCCTCTCTCTGGGGAGGAGGACAGGCCAGGACAGCCCGTTTCATGGCTTCCTCCTGCCCCCACGGAGGAGCCCCCTGCCAAAGGCGGCCACTCAACGCAGCCACAGCACCAGGAATTAAATCTACCATCTCCAGCCCAGAAATCAGACTTCTCAAGAACTCTCCTTCGTGCAGGGATAGCATGAGAGATGGAGAAGCGTCCTCATTAGATGCTCTTCTCATGCCAATGAAGCAACTTGCTGCACGATGTAACGGCTGGAAAGAAGATGCAAATCACAGTATATAGCTCTATATGTTTCTGAGTGGCAAACAATTCCAGCTTGTTTGACAACTCTTCCTCCAGATGAAGCTAAACTGCCCTTTTGTGCCAATTAAAGACTCACCAGAACAGAGTCTGAACCTGCACTATTGTTTAATAAAAAAGGGAAGAGACAATTTTGCTTCCCATTTTAAAAACATATAAAATCTTGCCGAGGATTCCTCTGACAGGATGCTCTGTAGTTCATTAGTGCTCGCAAACAATAACCATGATAAAGGACACTTGCTTCTCCAGGCAGTTCAGAAAATGATCCTCCTTTCCAGGGCCCAAAATCCACACTGTGAACACCTCCAAAACCAGCACTGCTACCAGGTGAGGGGATGATGTACTGGAAATCAAAGCAAGACAAAGCAACCTACACAGCCTGATTCTTCCAACCATTTAGCAAAGGAAAAAATCTACCACAGGTGAGGTGAGGGGTTTGGATGGGGTTTGGGTTTTGAACTGTTCCTTTTCACGCAGCTCTGTTTAAGATGCTGCACCAAAAGCCTGGTAGATTTGAAACAATCATAATATCATAACCAGAACGACCTTGGAAGAAAAGAAAAAAAACCAAAAACACAACCCAGGACCTGGCTCGTCACAGCCTCCTCCAGGAGCGGAGGCATCGCAGTGTTGCCTCCACACAGGGATCCTCAGATGAAGCAAATTTAAGTGGCTTTGACGCACGGAAATAGCGTGTGCCTTCCCACGAGCACAGCTGATGATGCTGATAGTGGGGTTTTTTTTTCTGCCACTTCATATGAGGTTATTTCCATTCCTTTTATTTTTTTAAATTGTTTCATTATGTTTGTCTAAACCACGTTCACGGCTTTGGAAAAACAAAAGCGAGAACAAAAACAAATCAAACCCCTCAATATGTTGTTGTGGAATTAAAAAAAAAAAAGAGGGAAGGAGGAGAGAAGCAGCAGAGACAATCGTCCGGTGCTGAGCTTTTGGCAGATGGGCAATTCACAAACCAGAGCAGACTCTCCTCCGCCCTCCCTTGCTCCTCACCACCCCTCGGACACGCCGGTCCTGCCCGCGGGATCAGCATCACCTCCTCTCCCCAGAGGCCACCGCTCGGTACCCAGCCATGGCCGGGAGGCAGCATCCTCCCTCCGGGGCCACCACGGAGCAGAGCCTACAGTGCTGCAAGGGGACGGACCAGCACCCGTCTCTTCCCTGGGAGCACCTGGTTTTGTTCAAGATCAGAGAGAGCAGAAAATAACATCTGGTAGATTAAATGTGGACTTCTTCAGTTCTTCTCCTTCTCTGGTACAAGGCGCCGTCACCAACGACAGTGGTTGTAGGCACTGCCTGGTTATGCCGAGGGAGGAGTGAGAACGGGAAACGGGATCGAGCTCTCCCCGTGCCCAACGGGAGGAAAAAAAAGAGGAAAAACAGGTTTGCATGAGAAGGACACAACTACCCATGAGATTCCAGTTGGATCTGTGCTCCCTTGAGCTAAGACAGCTGAAGAAACAAACCAACCAAAAAACCCACCAGCTCCCATCACCAAAAAACTAACAAAAAACGCTTCCCCGAACTGCTCGGTCCCTCGGAGCCGGGCCGGCTCTGCAGCTTTCCCGATCAAATCGCACCAGCACCAGCAGGAACGGTCCCAGCTCCGTGCCGCGGCTGCCACCGGCTCAGGGCAAGCCCAGGGGCTGGTTCTGAATGTCCGTGCGTGCGCGTATACATACACTGATCTTATAGATATATAAACATTATTTTCCTTTAAAGAAAGTAATTCCCACTGGCCTGCAGACAAAAGTGCCCCATCTCAGGGAATGTTTGGTTTTTAGTTTTTTTTTTTCTGTCAATGAATTTTGCTCATGGCAATGGTTTAAAGCTGGACATATTCCATACAGAAGCTAACCAGAAGCATTTGTTTCTCAAATAAAAGCCTCAATTGGGAACAGGCTATATAAAAAATATTTTTAAAAGAAAACAAAAACAAAAAAGGAGGAGTTTTTTCTTAGCCATGCAAGTTGAACACTGTAAAAGAGGAATGAGATGCAAGTGCGGAAGTCATGGGAACTCGGTACTGGAATGGACATCCTGTATCTCCCAGTCCTTCCTGTCTTAAGCAACAGTCTATGTTATCCCTTTCACTTACCAATAGTTTGAAACTCAATTTCAACCTCCAGGCTAAATGTATGGATCTTACTTCCTTTGGTCTCTCGTTGACTCTGCTCCTCAGTCAACCGATCCTCCCCCCGGTGCTTAACCCGGTGCGGGAGGAAGAGCGGTCGCCCCGCGCCGCTTTGCGACGCCGAACAACTCTTCTAGTTTCCTCAATCATCTTAACAGCCTGTTGCTGTATCTTCCCAATCAGAATTCATCTCTTAATGATGGGTGATCAAGTTGAGGTCTGGTGTAAAGGCATCAGCGTTTCCCTTTTTTACCAGAAATACCTGGGAACTGCACAGAGCCAGCTCCCCTCATACTCAAATCCTCCTCACACGCTTCTCCCAAAGCTGTATTTTCTAACGAGTCCCCTACGGTGTTTTATTCCATTAATTTATCACACTTTACTATCTCACTCTTCGCTGCCATTTCTAGCTGGTCCTGTGAGATGGCCGGATCCTCCTCTGCAACAACGATGCTCCGCACCTCCGAGTCACCGGAGCCGAGTGCACCGGCACCCAGGCGGTGAGCCAGCCAGTGCCCCGCCGGCACACCACGACTGTCCAGCCCCCCAGCTGCCAAAAATATCACTTTCATTAAAATGCATTTTTTTTTTCCCCCATAAAAGAAAAATAAGGTTTGGGATTTGGACCACCTCCCCGCAAACTTGCAACACGAACGCTGCTCCCCAGCAGCGAAGCCTGAGCTGGAGAGCAAAACCTCACAGCGAAAAACGTGAATGAAATGCAAAACGTAAACAGACAGACTCAATGACATAAAATAAAATGATCGAGTTTTTGGATGCAATCCAAACTTAATAGCACAGAAGGAAGTGAACGTTGAACTCGCGGATTTTTAACCTCAAGTGTCTGTTTAATTTTAAAAAACAGCTGCTGGCTACATATTTGCGCGCGACGCTTTCGCACAACACGCACATCGCCCGCGAGAGCCTCCTGCATTTCAATAAAAGTCAGACGTAGCCAATTATCCCGAGAATGAAAAATAACCTTCCCGAGTCCCAACTGCTGGGACAATCCTCCCGAGGTGCCCGCACCCCGCTCGTCCCCGCACCACCCCGAGAAACCCTTTGGGCCCCACACCAGCGCAGAGGGTGCGGGCAGCAGCCCCTGCCCCGGCAGCTCCCACCCAACAGCAGAAGACAACCAGCCGTGGTGGCAGCTCCCCATGGACATCCAGCTCTTTGCTACGAGTCCTTTTTGGGCTCGGGGGTGTGGGTGCGATTACTGTGCCCCTGTTAACTCCTCAAGTTTGCCTTCACAGGAGGGGTCAAAAGGATCTGGACCCGCCGGCTGCAGGCGCCTGCTCTGCCAGTCCATGGGCAGCAGGAGCAGCCCCGCGTGGCCCACGGAGGATCCACCACCACCGGAGGATGTGCCACCACCATGGGGACCACCTTCGTCCTCCCTGCAGCCCCTTCCGCTGGGCACAAACCCCAGCCAGAGAGGAGCACTGGTGATGCCTTAACCCTTCCTCACCCTCCTGCGGGGACACGGGCGGGCAGAGCACCTCACGGAGGAAAATATGCTCCAAAACGGGTCATCTATTCTGTACTCTTGTTATTTGCAGCTAAGTATAATGGAAAAAATTGACTGTTTGCTTGGTGCAATAGGGCATGACTCTGTTTACACAGAAATAATAGCTAAACAGTGATGGATTCTAAATCTCCATTACAGTGAAAGATTTGAAGGAGTAAAGCAGTTAGAAAAATAATTGGTTTTCTTGTTTAGCTTTAAAAAGCCTTTACACACTGCCAAATTGAGAAGACTTCTCACTTTATTTTGTTTTTCTCCTCTTGGGGGGGTGTTACAAAGGGAATAAAGCCAACCCCAGCCTACTTAGGGAAGAGGCAGGCCTGCCACCTTCCCGCTGATCCCGAAGGTGAAGGGTTGGGCACCCTGGGAGACGCGGCACCCCAGCCCACCCAGTCCCATCCCAGCTGTGCGAGGCACAAGACGATGAACATGGCTCAGCACTCAGCGGTGGCCTTTGCTGCCATGGGCTTATTTTTGGACGACGCAAGGAATTATTAGAGCAAACTGGAAACTTTTTACCTTTTCAAGGAAAGGAGGAGACATTTAACTTAAGCACTCCCACCCGAGCCCCGAAGACGGACAGGGGAGCAAGTGTGTCTCTGCACGGGTGCGAGCCATACGGTCTGACCACAGGAGACAGAGCAGAAGACTTTCAAAGTCAGGTCCAACCTACAAGCGAAGCCCTCCCAGCACCTTCCATTTCACAGCCAGGCTGGAAAACAAGCCCCGGCTAACTGGGAACAGCATCAGAACAACTGTAATGAACACCACGCTAGACATCTCCGTACCGGCGAAAAGGCAGACGCTGAGGAGCTCAGAGCTCCAGGATGCTTCTGAAAACCTCAAACACTCAAACGAGCGACGTGCTTTCCGAAGGCAGAGACCTTCCCCCCGCCGCAGCTCCTCCGAGGCAGCGCTGTAAATCACGCAGCAGCGCGGCCATGAGCTTTAGTGCCGGAGGAGCCGGTGGCACCCACGGCGCGGGACGGGGACGCAGCTGCCGGTGACATTCGTGGCATCTCGGCGGAGTGTCCGGGAGAGCCGAAGCACGCGGGGCTGACGGTGGCCAAAGGGCTCCCCGCACCGCTTTAGGTCGCATTTACATACAAAAGAGCAGCTGCTGGGCAGCGATTATGCTGCCAACTTTTCATCGGTGACCCGTGGTGGGTGCGGGAGAGGGGGGAGCAGTGAATGCAAAGCACCTACTGAGGCCCCATTAATTTTTCAGGAATTCTCAGGCTTTGGCCTTTACAAAACGCGGCAGGAGGAGGGAAGGGGAGAAAGGGGCTCCAGCCAGGAGCAGAGCCTCCCCCGAGCAACCCTCTCTCCATCAAACAGCTTTGTCAAAACAGAGAAATGAAAAGGAGCTGATCTGAACTCCTCGCCTTCCCTAATTAGAAGGGAAAAATCCCGGGCGGCGATTGAAGCGCGCGGCGGCCCCTCGCCGGGGCGCGAGCTCCCCACCACGCTGCGCACACACACAGAAAGAAGTTCCTCTCCGCGGTCCAATTTCCGGAAATTTATTCCAGTTGTAAACCATTAGGTGCCAATTTTTCAAATCAACCTTACGATTCAATAGCACTGGTTGCCTAATAGACTCTGAAAAATCTTTTGCCGGCTCGCAGCTGAGCAAACGTTATCTAAAAACATCTTAATAAGGCTCTTGCTATTCTTTCACCTCGCCGCTGACAAAAGGGGAGCCGGGTGAAGGCGGCTCAGCGCAGGGGGCCAAGGGGAGCGGTGACACTGGGGAGGAGGTGATGGTCCCCCCCAGCCAGCTCCGAAGGGATGCGCTCGCCCCTCGGCATCACCCCTATGGCCAAGCGCTAACGAGCGCCGAGCACCTGCGGACCCCGCGGCACCGGTGCCCGGGGGGACACGTTTTGCAGAGGGGGACGGGTGACCCGGGGCGGCCGGGGGCTCAGGTTCCCCAAATTCGGCTGCCGGCACGCTCGTGCTGCCGCCGCACGGCCATAAATCACGGCCCAGTGAGTTACAGAAAATGAAAATTGGCATCAGTTTAATCGCAATATTCATAGAATCATAGAATGGTCAGGGCTGGAAGGGACCTTCAAAGGTCATCTAGTCCAACCCCCCTGCAAGGAACAGGGCTATCTCCAACTAGATCAGGTTGCTCAGGGCCTCGTCCAACCTGGCCTTGAACGTCTCCAGGGATGGAGCATCCACCACCTCTCTGGGCAACCTGTTCCAGTGTTCTACAACTCTCATGGTAAAAAATTTTTTCCTAATATCCAATCTGAAATATCCAATTCCCGGCTGCGGGTTTCAGCACTTCGGCGGCTCAGGGTCACGCTGGGAGGGAGCAGAGCAGGATGGCAAACCTCGTTCCCAGCCACGGGACATCGCTGTCCCCAGCCACCTCCTCCTCTGAGGGGGAGTTTGGCCAAAAGGTCCCCAAATTTTTCATTGGAGCTGCTGTTTAGGGAAGTTTAAGAACTGCTATATAAAACACCTGGGGTTATGCAGGCTGGAAAGCTGCTCAGCAATGACCTTGGCTCACTCAAAGGCCTGTTCTCAGGATGGAAAAAAAAAAAAATCTAATATCCTATCTCCAGCTATCTGAAAATTCAGATTACAGGTCTAGTGCACCTCATGATCTTCCCAGCTATCCCTGAGGCAATCCGATAGCACGCATCTTCCCAATACTTTCATGTTTAAATAAAAGCAAATATTCTTTCTGGATTCCTTTACGAATTTCTGCACACAACTCGAGGAAATAAACGTCTCATTCCAAAACCCACCCCCAGGCTCAACCCACCCTCCCTGCTTTGCACACCATTTTTATTTAATTGCCTGCGAAAACAATGCCAGGTGGGTCAGAGAAGGGGTTCGCCACCTTTTGCAGCACTTCTGCTGGCTCCACAGCACGACACATAGCACAGAGCTGCAAAATCCGGGCAGCCAGAAGTTCCCAAATTTGTTCTTGCGTAAACACCACGGCTGAACGCTTTTTGAAGAACGCACGAAGAGAAGAAAGCACCATGCTCTGAGCTCTGAACCAAGTTTTCTAACCAGGATCCAAAGCCTCAAAATGGGGGGGCGGGGGGGAAATTAGGGTTATAATGTTAATGCTGACAGATTTACCTTCCGTGTTAATAGAACATCTCCGTACTTCGGAAGAGACAGGGCCGCGCGCTATAATCAACGCTTGCACAATATCCACTCGACTGTGCGAATGTCCCAACTCTGCTTGTATGAGCAGCTTACAGGAATTACAAAGGCTGAGCTCGCGAGCAGAGAAAGGATTACTGAGGGCCACAGTTCATTCTGCTTCTGCATAAACAAAATACGACCTTGATTAAATTAATAATCAAACGTAACGTTCCCATTAAACTGTTGCCGGAGAGCAGCGCGGGCCGGAGCGATAACCACCCGCTCTTCTCCAGCCCCGGTGGACAAATGGACACGCTCAGGCTTTCCATCTCCAAAAAGCCTAAACAACCGCTTAGCAGGATTAATTTTTAATAACTCAGCACTTTGGTTTTATGTACTTATTAAAATTTAAGACACCGAGTCACTGACCCCTGTAATTTTTCAATTGTTCAAACCACCAAGTCTGGGTTGGCTAATTACGCCTCGACAGCTGTTGGAGACGACCTTGTGATCAGTGGGGAAAAGTGATGCAATACTCCCGGTTTACTAAGCTCCACAACGGTTCCTCTCCTCCTCCCTACCCCGTTATCATTTTAAATAAGTTCATGAGTTAATTACACAGAATAATTCAGAAGGTTATTTGGGAAAACAAATCCTCTTGATAGCCTCATAAACGCCAGCCGCAGCGACACGCGCGTGGGGCACTTGCAAACTTCACCTTCACCGACACCATGAGAAATCCAGTGGTCGTGTGCCAGCCCTCCTCTCCGACCAAGCCGGAGCAGAAGCGAGGAGTTGGTGGGACCCAGATCCAAACGCTTCCACGAGGAAACGCAGCGGCATCGTAGCCACTGGCGTCTGCTCCCGGTGCTGCGGGAAGACTCTGGCGGAATTCTGCTGGGGTAAGAACAAAAGCCGGGGCTGTGCAGATGACCCAGCAGAAACTGAAGAACTCCCTGCAGCAACTGCTGCGGCGATTGAAGTGTCTGGTAAATGGTCACAAGCTCTCTAGAGGCATCGGTCTCCGGCAGTTTCTAGACTGACTTTTAGGAGGAGGGAGAAAACAATTCCTAGAAAAACAACTAAGAGGAATGTTCATCTTCAGGCAAAGGGAAAAGTGGTTTAAACAAAATGAAAGCTAGAAGATGGAGGGGCAAAAGAACAGGTAAGTATCAAATGCACAGACAACGTGCAGTGTGTCCGTTTACCGCGGCTGCCTGGGGACAAACGAACAGCGACAGGAGAGCCCGTGATGGAGGCTGCTCCGAGCTGGCCCGCAGCCCTGGCACCGCCCGCCGGCCTCGCTCCACCACCACCACCACTCACCTGCACTCAACATAAATGTACACGTGTTTTCCCTCTGTATCAGAAGCCCCTTCTACTGCATGCACACCCTACGGAGGAGTTTTAAGATGCCACCTCAAACTGTTCACTCCACATTGCTGCTGAGCCTGGCAAAGAGGTCCCCTACCCACCATGCCTGACCATCCTCACCCACTGGACCCATGCTCCCACTCACCAAGGTTCGCTGGGTAACACGCTGAGTAAAAATCACTGGGTCTAAAATAGACCCATTTCGTTATCAGGTTTTGGTCAATGCACTCGCAGTGGCTGAGAGCGCATCAGCCCGTCCTCCTCCAACAGCTGCACCCACAGAACAACCCCACCAGCACACGGCAGACCTCGCCAGCTCCCAGTTTAAACTACTGTAACCAGAAAGAGAATTGAATACACATCCTCAGGCCCACAGCAAGAGCCATTAGGATTCTTCATGCGCCTGGGAGAGGTAAAAATGCCTTTGAATCCGCAAAGACGACCAAGAAAGATGCTACAAACACAAAAGGAGATTAAAATAGGCAGCTATAGGTGCCTGAGACCAACCAGGAGCACTGAGCAATGCCCAGCACCCACCACCAAAGCACTTCAAGGACATGAAAGTTTCCTCCTGTCCAAAAACCAGCCACATAAAACCCAAAAATCCCCCACCAAGAGCTTGAAAGCGATGATTCCTAAAGCAATTAGCAGCCAAGCATCAAGGAAGGCAGAGCTGGGACCAAGGCTGTGGGAAGGCGCCGGCGGATGGCAGACAGTCGGGTTTGGGACACGTAAGCACAACGCCTGGCACGTCCCTCACCGCCGCTCGCTGCCTGCCCGGGAAAATACACTGGATCTGCTGGAAATACGGACAAAACAACAAAAGGTAAATGGGACTTCCTTCTGAGAGACCAAACACCACCGAGTGCGTTCCTCAACACGTTCTGAGACCAGTGTTTCACAGCAAAATTTTTGCTGGAGCAAGCACACAAAAAGCAGGGGGTTCTCTGTTTAAATTACTCCCACTCCCCGGGATCTGCGCACTTAGGAGCTAAATGCATTTAAAAGATGAGAAGACCAAAAGGGAACTTAATAGTTCCTTAACCCTTAATTGGCTGCCATCAGTAGTCCAAACAATCGACTTCCAAGTTTTCCCTTAAATCGGAGAGAAAAATTACTTACTGCATGGAGATGCTGAAAAACACATCTCCTCTGTAGCAGACAGCAGTGTTTACAGACACACAGAAGCTCTGCAAAGGCCTTAGGGTTTGTTTCCACCAAAAATAGCGATTGTCAACAGAGACACCATATTTCAGCATCATGAGCTGCTACAGACTTCTATTAAAAACTAATATGCATTTGCTATTATTACATATGATTGATAACTGCACGTAAACCCAAACCCACGGTGCCACCAACACACACCAGGGCACGACCCAGAGCTCTGGGAAGCCCAACCGCAGCGCCGCTCCGATGCCCTTCCCTGAACTTTTCACTGAGTTCAGCTGCAGCAAAGCCAGTGGGCTTTCCTTTGCAGCTTTTTTTTTTTTAAGCTATGCATTAGCAGATGTTCTTTTTCCTTTTTTTCTTTTCTTTTTGGGAGGGGTAGGGGTGGTAATAAAGCAGAACTAAGTACTTCCAGCATGCACACACAACAGTAGCTCTGCTCAGTTCATCGAGCCGCGCACGTGCGTGTTGCTCCAGACCCGCAGCCTCCACATCTGCCAGTGATGAGCACGTGTGTTTATACTGGAACAAACGCACACAAATTTTATTGTATTTTTCCAAATGTGCCTTATTTAAAAGATGATATCCTTCCAGGAGGGTGGATTCTTCTATTCTTCACTGTCCTGCATACAAATACCCAAGGCAGAAGAGCCCAGCGTTCGCCGGCGGTGCGCGGGTTTCTCGCGACGACGGCAGCAGCGGGGAGCGCACGCGCATCGTCACGGGGCCCCCAACTCCTGGGCTGCAGTTCCAGACCCTCCCGCAAGCCGAGAGCTGCTGGTGGTTGGCAGCGGTGGGTGGCCGCAGCTCCCCGGGCGACCACGCAGGTCTCTGCACCCCCATACTTCTCTGAGACAACCCATGAACCCCCCCACCAGGTCCTCACCATCTCCTCCCCGGGAGGAGTTAGGTATGGATCACAGTTCATACGGTGCTCAGCACACAACGCACAGCAGTGCTACGTATGGTCCCAGGTCCCTCAAGGACTTACAGATACATGATGTGTGTTTAAATTTCAGGGTGCTGAACCTAAGAGCGAGGTTGTGTGCGGTGGAGAGGAGCCGAGGTGAAGCTACAGTCAGAAAAAATTATTTTGTTGAAACAAAATCAGTGAGTTATTCTCAAGCCCTTCCAAAAAATTTTGGCTGCTTTATCTCCCATAGTTATGAGAAATTGCAGGTGTCCTGCAGAAGCCTCTCTAATCACACTTGGCCACCTTCTCCTCCTCCTATCCAGGTGTGGCAAAGGGGTCCCAGTTACTCCCTCAGTGCCTCTTCTGGGCACAAGTCTGCGTCTACTGAGAGACATCTCCAGCTCTTGCCATTCCCCTAGAACAAAACACAACCTGTCACCTGGATCACTGACCTGTTCACCAAATTCTTATGGAGATTCCTCTCCTTCCCTGGCATGGAAACCACCTGACCACAGAGCAGCTGCTGGGAATACTCTTCCTCTTTTGCAGTCTTCATCACCGCAGGACCATCACTGGTCTGGAAGCGTCAACCATTTTCCAGGAACCAAGTGCAGCGATGTTGGCTCTTCTGCACAGGCTGAGCTGATGGATTGCAGTTGCAGGAGAGAGGAATTTCTCCCAGAGACACCAGGACCACCCACGCAGAACACGCCAGGCGAGGCGAGCGGCCGGCGGCACAGGGATCACCAGCGCAGCGAGCCTCGTGCGGGGCTACAAACCTGACTCTGAACTTGAACCTTCAGAGACCCCCCAGCTACAACCCCAGCGACACCATGTGCTGGAAAAAAGCCCTGGCTACAGACCAAACTCCCCGTGTGCAACTTCTCACCCTGCCCTGGGGCTCTGCCTCCGAGACCGTAACCGCTGCGACTCGCAGAGGGACACGTGCTCAGCGGTGCTGCCCGCCAGCAGCGGAAATTGCTGCGGACTCACACACACTCAGCATCACCCACAGCTCAACGGGCTGCTAAAGAGGGGATGAGAGAGGGAAAACGTTGGTAATCTCCTTTTAAAAAATGAAGCTGTACATCCGGAGCGGACAGGCTGAAGTTTAAACTCCCAGCAGAGCAGGCTGATGGCAGGGCAGTGCCGGCAGCCCCTCCGTCGCACCCACCCAAGGGCTCCACGTCCTGCCCTCGCCCCCAGAGCAAAGGTCTGGACAGGGCCAGAGCTCCCTCCGACACCCGGGGACGTCCCGGCAGCGATGCCGGCGGGAGCGCGGACGGCTCCGGTCGCCTCTGCTGTGCCTCAGTCACGTCGGTGCTGTCGGAGAAGGGCTCGGGCTGCTGACGAGCGAGGCAAAACGCACAAGATAAGCAAAAAGCACCTAAAGGCACTTAAATCCAGTCTCCAGCAACTGGGTGAGTGACAGCGGCGCGCGGGGCGGAGACGGAACCGCAGCAGACTGCCAGACACAAGGACAGTCAGGAATTCATCTGAGGACACACTAAATAGACAATTATCATTTCAAATACAGCTATAACGAGGAGGAAGGTCCATATTTAAGAGATCTCACTGTGTCCCGCCCTGCATCATGGTTTTCCCACATAAAAACCTGACTGAAGGCAGGATACTGTTCACAGCATTTGTTTTTTCCCTCTCTGTGGCACCCACCCCTTACCTGGCACACAAAGCCGCTGCCAGGCTCCGGTCCCACCACCGCAGCCAGAGCGAAGCGGGGAGCAGACCTGAACACAGCTCTTGGCTCTGCAGCACCCGAGGCAGGAAAGCTTTTCTGTTTGCTTTAGGAGGACCAGACAGATGTGACTCAGAGGAAACAGCAGCCAGATTCTGGCCGGTGGCTCACCCCATACATGCCAGCGAACCTGCAGCCAACAGCAGGAGCAGCGAACACAGCCACCCGCTGCCCTCCCGGGAAATTCGTGGAAGGAGACCTTTTGAGACCCATTTTAAAACAATACTTTACTAGAAAACAGTGACATTTTTAACAAAGGCCATTTATTTAGGGAGCTTTCCAGGCACCTCTAGGCTGAAATTTGTTGTCTAATCCAGATGCTACTCGGTACCCCCTGAACGCAGCTGGCTGGAAGCAGAGGCATCACTACCTGCCTCTGGGAATCGGGGCTTCACCAGTTTCACTCGCTGCCTCTAAGTCTCAAAACCTACTGCAAGACTCTGTCTACCCACTGCTAATATTTAATCCGGCTCATGCCTGAGTACTTCATAATCTCTAATGCACGTACTTCCAATACTTTCCTGCGATAAAGGCAGTGACACTTCAACAAGATTTTACAGATGGGAAACTGAGGCACAGAAGAAATAAGTGACTTGCTGAAAGTCCCAAAGAAAAGCTGTAACAGTGTCGGGACTTGACTCCAAATACTTCTCTAACTCCCACGCACTCGCAAGCTCTCAGCGAGCCCTTGGGACCATTCCTCTTACCAAGGCACGAGTGAGGACAAACAAGCAAATACCTTTTTTTCTTTGAGGCCATCTAACAATGATGCATTACTCCCCAAAGAACGCTTCCCAACCTTGAAATGACCAAAAAGCTCCTTACCAGCTGCCTCACATGTTCTTGCCTCCATTTATTCTGCAAAAAAAGCTGTATTTAAAAGACTTTTTTTCAAAATGCACTTGAAGACGACAGCTTAACTGTCAAAGGGATCAAGAGCAAAAGCTCCTGTACCTCCATTAAACTCTAACTGCTCAACAATTCTGGCAATCTGCTCTGAGGACTCCTGACAAGGGGGCACACATAAACCACTCAATCCCATATGCTTTTAAATCACCCAGAAGCAGCACGCTTCTGTGACACTACTCCTCCTCCTCTACTAACCAGATTTAAGTGGTAATTCCATAGGAAGGGTGATTACCACTAAAGTTTTAATGAGTTGCCATCTGTACCCTGCACTTCATAAATGGAGAGCGTTCCACTACCATGCTGTCCAGGAACATAAAATGTGGCAACAAAGCATTACAAGGTGATCTAAAATAATACTTCCCTCCTCTCAAAATTAATGGCTTTAACTTGGCAAAGGGATACGCAGCAGAGAAGAAAACGAGGACTGCATTTGGAGTCCTAGGAAACGTATGAGAAGGCTTTATTTAGCATCATCAAGACACATGGCTCTTATTTGGCTGGATCTAAACTTCAAAATAAAATTATTACACATTAAGAAACATGATAGATCTCGCATGCCATCTGAGATGGAAACTGTGCACCGAGTTACCAAAATACGTTCAGCAAACCAGCTACAGAAAACGCAATAATTACACGGTGAGAGCCTCCCTCGGTTTTATGGCCAAGAAAAGCCTACCCTTTTGTCCCTTGAAAGTTCACAAAGTCATACATCACCCAGGCTGGCGTGTCTGCTCCTGAAGCATCTAAACTGTTGCAGCTGTCTCAAAGGACTTGGAGAACTAGGAGCCAACGAGGAATTTTTCATTAAAAACGTGGAGAGCAGAAACCAATGGTCCCCTGGTGTCATGTCATTTCAATGGGGAAGGGGAGGAGATGGAGGGAGAACTTCTAACAATACACGAACCGCGGGCCGGCTGCCAAGCCACGGCGCACACCAACTTCTGCTCGTTTCAGCTCACAAGTGATGTGCAGGGTAATTGTTCCCAATAAATTACCTACCTGCATACGGACTATCGCAATAGCACGGTATGTCTGTTTGTCCTTTCGCACATGCGCGCTGTTAACAGGAGGACACCAGTGAGAAGACCACCAGCACTCAGTCTGGAAAGAGCCCGGGAGGCTGTAAACCACCTGGTGTTCATCCCACCGCTGACTCCTTCGAGCTGGAAATCATCCGGTCCAGACTGTCCCACGAGCACGCCTGAGCGATGGCAGAGCCCCACCGGGCACCGGCGAGAGGAGCAGGAGAGCACCAGGCAGTGGAGCAGCCGAGGTCGAACCCCTTCTCCGGCTTTTAAAGCCCAACCGATACGGAAGTGCCGGCTGATGTTTGCCGTGTAAGTCATACCTGCTCTCAAGGAGAAGCGAAAAGTGATTCTGATTGTGTGTGCTATTGCTAGAAAAGAGAACTCCAGGCCAGAGCTTGTGTCTTTTAGTGGATTTCCAAGACGCAGCAAGAGCTTGGGAAAGCTTTTCACTGAAGAGGAGCAGAGCTCCGGATGCGTTCGGCATTGCACCACACCTGCTACTGAACTGAACAGAGCAAACCCCGCGTAACATTCCGGTCTCCCAGCCAGCCCCGTGGCACTGCAACAAAGCAGAGACAGGACTGTTCCCACTTCTGTGCCAGGAGGAAAGGCGGAAGAGAAGGACAGGAGCAGAGGATTAAGCTTGTAGAGGAAACACTGGAGCAGCCCAAACTCATCCAAGTGAGCAAGAGTCGATCCTCTGTTCAGATTAACACTCAACAAGTTTTATGTAATATATGCTGCCTCCATTCTCCAAACAGTTTATGAGCACTATAATTTTCTTAACTAAAACGCTAATAGCACCAATCCCCCCTTCTAATTATAGACGTCTCTTACGCCTGATAATCTTTATACAATTAAGCCCACTTAAAAGAATAACTGATTAAATAAAAAAGTGTTTAAATAACACATAAGGTCGTGATAAAAAAAAACCACGACAAAAGCTCAAGAGATTGAAAACTAAAGCAGAAACTCTACCCTTCAGTGTACACCAGTGAGTGAAACGGCAGCCTCAACTTTCAAACCTGAATTGGCAGTCCAAAGTTGAAACATCAATATAAAATCACTCTTCCATTAAAAAAAAAACCCAAAACAAACCAAAAACCACAAAAAGAACCCACAATTACTGTTATACGAATTGCGTATGGAAAGGCATTAATCTCCCCTCAATATGCTCTTTGGAATCAAACCAGTTGGTTTCATTTCAAGTGCAACAAGCTCCCACACAAAACGTTACCGAAACGTCACGTCTAATTCAGGAAAGGGGCCCTCCAGGTGAAACCGCCCGACTTGCACGCGGCACGGCGGCAGTGCCACTCACCACCGTCTACCCGCCGCGCCGCCGGCCGCCGCGCCGCGTCCTCCGGCTGCGGGTGCTCTGCGGCACGTCCTGCTTGCGCCGGCCCCGGGCCGGCGGGAGGGCTGTGCTGGTGCCGGTACCGGTACCCACACGTGCGACGCAGCGGCTGGCGACACGCCGAGAAGCACCGCGAAGGGTTTGTGCTGGGGAGGAACACGGAGCCGGGAGGAGATCGATGGAGCAACACCCCCCAGCGTCACAGCGCTGCGGCACGGTGCCGCGAGGCACGCTGCCACCCCCGCAGCAAAGGAGGGTGTTCAAGCACCCACCTTGTCTCTGCCCACAAACGTGTGTGTGTGTATATATATATATATATATATATATATATAGGGTGCAGTTGCAGGCAGGCGGTACGGCTCGCCGGGGGGGCAGCAGCGTGCTGCCAACGCTATAAATAGACGGGTCTATTTTTACGTGGACCATCACTCAGCACAGTCCAACTTCCTCTCCTTCTGCTCCCACTGTCACCGCGATGGTTCACGTCCTCGCTCAGCTGCGCACAGCACCGGCTCCGGGGCCCGGGCAGCGCCGGCGGGCAAACACCGCCGCGTTAACAGCCAGGACGGCGAGTTTGCTTTGCCCTCGGTGGCCAGCGCTGCGTCCGCGGGCAGCTCCCACTGGCCTCTGGCTCTTCCCCAAATGCCCGCAGGAGCCCTGCCCGGGGCAGCGCTGGGGCTGTTTCGGGGGGTACCGCGGCCTCGACCGGCACAGGGGCTGCAGCCAACACGTCTGTAAAGCAGCACTGCCCCGTGGCACATCTGCTTAACAACAGAGAGGTTCAGATTTAGTTTTTAGCAGAACTACGCAGAAGAGGGATTCCTCCCACCATTCCATATTGTAACGAGCACTATATAAAACTTGAAAGAAATTCAACTCCAGCTTTTATTTACCGTTGTGCATATGGGCCAATGGCTGTGGCAGGCTACCAAGTTCGCCGCCCAGCTGGCCGAGTTTGCTTTGCTTACTTGGCTCCTGCTGTGCGTCTCGCTGAAGGACCAGGGCTGCTCCCGGCGCCAGCCCTGGGGCGACTGCAGTGTGCTGATGGGGCAGCAGGATGGCACCTCGGGAGGCCCTGGGAGGGAGGTGGTTCCCCTGCCAAAGATGAGGCAGCATCACCGCTGAGTTTCTAACCCCACCAAAGGAGCAAGGGTCTCGCCCACGCCCCGCAGCACCCACCTGGGGAAGAGCTCTGGGAGAAATTGTTAAAAGATCCTTCTGAAAGGCCATCCGGGGCTGGCACTCGGGCTGAGGCAGCTAAGGCTCCTCTTGGGAGGACTAGATGCTTGTAAAAGATGGATCCAACATCAACAGCTTACCTAGGTGAATCCTGGGGACCTCTGTCTTCCCAGGAGTTTCATCTCCTGGGATCACTGAAATGGCCCAGAACAGGCCATATCCCAGGCGTGGGGCCGGACACCCGCACAGCCACCACCCTTGGAAAAGGCACTACACCACCACTGCCAACAAACCCCGAGCTTCAGACATCGCGTGGAACAGGGACACCGTAACTGCAGCAGACAGGAGGAAAAGCAGTGCCTTGTTTCGAAAGAAGACTCTCAGACTGCTCCGTTTCAATTAAATCCCTCTATTCTTTGAGCAAGACCGTGCCACAGCAGGTAACTGAGATCTCCCAAGGAGACCTGGCACCACCCGAGGAGCCCGTGGCTCTGTGCTCGCCGCCTCGCAGAGATGCTCTGAGGCAAACGCACTCGACACCGAGACGCTCAGCCACCACGTGCACCTCGAATGCTGTGTTCGGTTTTGGGCTCCTCACCACAAGGAGGACATTAAGGTGCTGGAGTGTGTCCAAGAAGGGCTACAGAGCTGGTGAAGGGTCTGGAGCACAAGTGTTATGGGGAGTGGCTGAGGGAACTGGGGCTGTTTAGCATGGAGAAAAGAAGGCTTAGAAGAGACCTCCTTGCTCTCTACAACTACCTGAAAGGAGGTTGTACCGAGGTGGGTGTAAGTGTCTTCTCCCAAGTAACAAGCGACAGGACAAGAAGAAATGGTCTCAAGTTGCAGCAGGGGAGGTTTGGATTGGATATTAGGAAAAATGTCTTCAGCAAAAGGGCTGTCAAGCACTGGAACAGGCTGCCCAGGGAAGCGGTTGAGTCACCATCCCTGGAGGTATTTAACAGACATGCAGATGTGGCACTTGGGGACAGGGTTTAGTGGTGGACTTGGCAGTGTCAGGTTAACAGTCGGACTCTACAATCTTGAAGGTCTTCTCCAACCTAAACGATTCTATGATTCTAATCTTTCCCACGTCCTAAGGGTGCCATATTTCTTGGTCTGGGCAGGTTTAAAACAAAACAAAAACCAAAACCAAACCCAAAGACTGACCTATTGGTTATGTTTTTAAGCCAAGTTGTTGCTTGCTAAATTGTTATGACCTTCCTCCTCCTCCTCTCTCTCCCCTCCCAGTCATGAGCAATAGGAACTAAATTGATTCAGTCTATCAGTGTTCTGCATCTAAGCGATTAAATTCAGCCACTAGAAAAATCTGGTTTGTGCTGCATCCGAGGAAAGGCAGCGCTGTCATTGGATCCAGTCCCCGGCTCCCCGGGAGGGAGGCGGCAGCGTGCGGAGGAAAGGCACAGAAGGTAAAACACAGACTTGGTCATTGTGCTGATAGCACAGCCGTAATCTCATTTTCTTTTTTCCCTCCTTTCTAAGCTGGCTCGGTTATTCGATGCACCATTAAAAGTAGCTTCACAGTCAGAGATTCCTGGGGCAGACTGAGGAGGAGGCGGCGCTGGCCGGGCACCCGTGCAGCACCCGCACCGCCACAGCATCAGCACATCAGTGCTTTCGACCTGCGACGCCCACGAGCGGCGAATCACCGATTCCCAGGCGGATGCTGAGGCCGGAGCACGCCGGCCTCGCCGACGTCAGGGCCGCTCTCCGCCCTCAGCACAGCCCATCTCGCACACACGCCCCAGCGCCAGTCCTAATTTATCCAGCCTGATGACCAGGCAGCATTCCTGGGAGACAGATGCCATGCTCTCCGGGCTGCTTCCAGCCCTCCCAACCAGCTGACCATCTATTTTAAGCTGCTCAGATGGGATTTTACTTTGGGACATCCGAGCTGAGAGGTGCATTCTTCCCCCTTCCCTTCCTTCCGCACGGCCATTAGACATTAGGCTGGAGGATTCGGCACATCTGCGCAGCCCCTTCTTCAGCAAACAAGCCAAGGAAGGAGCCGGAGCTGGCAGGGCTGGCAGGGAGGAGCAGGGAGGCAGGGTTGCAATCTGCATGCATCTGCGTAAGCATCGAGCCATCCACCCGACGGGGTACGGGAGCCGGAGCGAATCCAGCTCCGGCGCTGCCGTCTGCCGCGGCGCCCGCACCCCCTGCCCCTTCCGCCCGCTGCCCGCGGGGACGCTTCGCCCGCCTGCGGAACGCTGCGGAGGATCCAGCCCTCTCCGTTTCAGGAATTTAGGAAGAACAAACGCACACACAGAGAAAGAACATACTGAAATAACGGCCTGTTCAACCCGCATCCTCCAGAAGTTCTCGCTTCCTGCATCTGTGGGACTCCTGGCACGGCCGGGGCTCCGACCTCACCTGACCTCCCCGACTGCATCAAAGGGCCTCATCTAAATAGGTCATTCCTCGCAGAGGGAGTAAAGTTCAGAGGAAGCTAAGAGACTTACCGGCTGCCTTAATCATCACTCCCCCCCTCCACCACCTCTGCTGGGAAAAAAGAGAAAAAAGAAGAAGAAAGAAAAAAAAAAAAATAAAAAGCTATCCACAGCAGCAGAGACAAAACGCTATGGAGAAGAAAATTTGGATCTACATACTGTGGTAGCTGAATTTTAAGCAGTACAAAGTCTAAGAATACATCTGGAAACACACATGCAAATTCTTCACGGCTAAAAATAAATGTCTCTGCTGTCTATTATTCTCCAGAGTAAAAGAGTAGCGCTAATATTAATTGAAGGTTTTGGTTTCGTTTGTTTTATTTTTATTCAAGATCAGAGCTGATAAATTATTTCTTTAAAATCACATAGATTAAATTATCCAGATAATTTAAAGCATTATACACTTAAATTAATATTACTTATAGCAAACTACCAGTTTGCCCCAGGCAAACTACAGCACCAACAGTTTCACTTCGTTTTTGAAGCCAACATCCCCGGCTTTGGAATCGAGCGTCCTTCACGTCACCTCTGCGAAACGCCACATCCTCCTTCCCCGCGCGCTCTCGAGCTTTAGGACCAGCGAACGCAAAACGAACCAGACTCCGAGCTGGAGCTCGTCAGCAACGGGCTGGATGCTGATTTCCATCAACAGAAGCTGTTGCTGTATTTTCCCCATCAGTGCCTTGGAGGAAAGCTTACAAACTTAATTCCCTCTTTACATTTGCTTATTCAAGTTCCAGCTGCATCTCCCCCTAACGTCCCATTAGGGCTTTCCTTTTAATTACTTTTTCATGTCATCTGCGCGTTCCTTGCAAGGTCCTCTTTCTAGGAACTTGGCTCTCTCTCCCCCGGCCCCTTTCATTAAGGACATTTCCTTCCTTCCTGCACCCTTCCCAAGTCATCGCCCGGCGCCGCGTCCCCACGCTCCGCTCCCTGCGGGTGCCAGCCCTTGGCACTGCCCGGTTCCGAGCCCTGGGCGCGGGGAGCCGGGGCACAGGGGACACTGAGCAAACGGGAAGCAGGGCCGAGTGCGGAGCGTTTCATTCATAGGCATCGTGCTCTTGGCTTCCTGACAATTCCGCATTACACGGACTGTCCTTGCGACTGTCAGAAAAGATTAAGGAGCATAAAGCCAAACTACTTAATTGCAGGCAGGTGTGCAAACCTATTCCCTCTGCCTGCACCTAACGCCCTCCGGAAACACCGCTAAAGAAAAGGAAACCCTTGCAGAGATGACGTGAGAGAGATGCCCGGCAGGGTGGCAGGGGCTGTCCGTGTGCCACGCAGAGACGGGCAACCGGGGCACGGCATGACAATGTCTGGGCTCCTCGGGGTGGGGAGAGGACCCTCTTCTCACCCCACCGACAAGGCACGGGCTGTGTGTCACGGCGAACGCCTCTGTCCCCACTGTCCCAAACACTCGTGGTGTGCCACCTCTCCCTGCCCCTGTCCCCACACTACGGAAACTCAGAAAATGATTTTGCCAACAGAGTCCAGGTTTAAGGCAACGAACCACCCCAGGGCTCCAGAAGTCCCAACGGGCAGAACAAGGGGAGTTTCACCCCAATTAGAAAGGAAACACCAAACACTGCAACCAGCATGAGCTGCACCCAAGTGCACGAAGCACGTACCGTGCCAGCGTGCGGCCAAGAGTCAGGGAGGTCATTCCACAGGAAAAAAGCACACTCCTTATAAGAAGGTTTAAGTTCATTTATATGTTATATAGGCTCAAAAAAGAACATCCTAGGCTCAAAAAAGAACATCCTTTTTCTGTAAAGCCGTGCTCATCTTTTTTGTAGTGTAATAGGCAGAAAGACATCTTTCTTCTCCACTCTGCTTAAAGATCATCATCTTCGCCACCAAGATGAAAGACTGGAATCAATGTCAAGATACACAGGAGAAATCAGTTTACTCTCCTGGTACAAAACATCAGAAAAGTAAATTCACCCACAGACGTGGCTGATAAACTGCTACAAATTCAGGCCAATATCCTTCAAGTTTAAGTACACATCGCGGCAAAAGACAAGACAGATCAGCTACTTGGACAGCACTTTGAGAACGTAAAGTGCCGTGTAAGTATAATTATTAGTAGCAGGCTGCTGAGGATGTCTCCTATATTTACCATCTGGGAAAAATAACTACTTGAAACAGTCTGTTTGAAAAAGTCCCAAGAGCAGTTCACATTTTCCAAATATCCTCCCCATCAGCCACAGACGACACAGAACAGCGAACCTCCTTTTCCCCGTTTCACCTGAGCTCCCAGGAACCAGGGACGAAACCCTCACCACTTCCACGCCCCAGCCACTGACCATCCCTCTGCCCACCCGGCACAGGGCACTCTGCCAGGAGGAGCCGGCCGCAGCGGAGGCACGTTTCCCCGCACGAACCACGGAGAGCATCACACACCACTTCCCTCTCCTCCGCCTGATGTTCGGTTTAAACCGGACGATTTGTTCCGCATTAATATTTCAGCAGCGCTACAGCAAACGGAGGGATTTCTTCTTCCCGGGCTGTGAGCAAACAGGCAGACGCGCTCGGGAGGCACCACGTGTGCCGACACCGATGCTCCCTGCTTGTCGAGGCCACGACAGCACGGAGGAGAACGAGATGTGGAAGAGCGGGGCCTGATCCTTCATTCAACGGCAGGAATGTCTTCTCCAGCCACGCACCGTTCCAAACGAAGCGGCTGATCCGCAGCCCGTGTAAGCCAGCGCAAGTCCACGGAGCTGCTGACATCAGATCACAGTCCTTCACGCCCCGTGGGTGTAAATCAGCCCAGCTCCTCTCATCTCGAGGAGTTTTGCTGATCCACATCCGCAAACGATCTGGTTGAAATCATCAGTTACCTCCAATTCTTTCATTTTTTTGGAGTGCTTCCCTGATCACCGAAGGCCACGGAAAATCGTTGCACGCATCAGCCTTTACACAGCGTTACTCCCGTGCTACGCTGAGCAGCCCCTGACGCAGGAGCTGCCCTGTCCTAGTTTCACAACTCCAGTTTGATTTACATCGTGTAAATAGAGGCCAAAAGCAAGCCTCCAGTCCCAAAAGATGCGTTATCTCAGACTGCACCTTCTGTACGTTTTATGGAGCAAATTTTTAGGTCAAGGAACAGTATACAAACCTATCCACTTCAACAGAAAAGCAGGAATGGAAAATATGACCTAAGAGTCAACCAAGCACAAAGCTTACATTTCACCAGGAACCCGTACCCTAGTTATTGATGGAACCATTACAGAGGTTTTCATTTGTCCCCCTCAGCCGCTCTGGGGGTGGGGAGCAGCCAGCATTTACTACTTATTTACGTCAGAAACGCCTCCGCAAACTGCTGAAGATGCATCTGCCGATGCCACTAAGGCATTTAAGTCGGTGGCACTCAGGAGGCTCGTTTGCCACCCGACCCGCGCCACGGAGCCTCACGCCGCGCATCGGCCAGCTGCCAACAGCTGCGCTGTCAGACGGAGAGAGCCTGAAGCCACCCAAGCTGACTCCGGCGAGCCGAGCGCTCCCACGTACGACCCGGTTAGTCGGCAGCGCCGCAGCCGCCCACGTGAACGTTCTTGAGCTCCGTTTGCAGCAAAGGAAACGCTGAGGTTCTGACATTAACCGCTCCGGCCACCGGCACCGGGAGCCTCGCGGGGCAGCGTCAGCCTCCTCGATTCACCGAGGGGAAAACGTGCTGCGTGGTGTGCTTGGAAACATCAAACAGCAGCAAAGGAGAGGGCATCCCTCCTTCAGGTATGATTCTGGCACCGGGGACCCGCGGCACCGACAGACGGGGTCACGCTCCAGGGCGGCAGAGCGCGAAGACGGGGCGATGTCTGTGTTGATTCACTTGCTCCCACCAGCACCGGGCGTTTCACCTTGGCAGCACTTTCCTGCCGACACGGTGGGCTCCTCTGGAGCCCTCACAGCCTAAGGAGTCCGTCGAGGAAACGAATCCAGATGTCACAAACAGCCAGCACAGCTCGCTCCCACGTCACCGACTACTGAGAGCTCGCTTCCATTTCGACAGGCGGGCTTTCCAAGGTCCAAACAGGAGTAAGACATTTTGAGTGGCTGGTAAGTAAGCAAACACAAGGAAAGCTTGATGAACTCAGCTGCCCACGTGGAGGGCGGCACGTGGAGCTGGCAGCACGGCGGGCAGGGGAGCCCCGGCCCCATGGCATGGGCCACTGTGGGTCCCTTAGAGAGAAAACCCTTCCCTGCTGCCCTTTCTCACTCCTTTTCTTTCTCCCAGCTTAAGAATCTGTTGCTGGGCTTGGAAGTGATGCAACCTGGTCTTTACTAGATATTTTTCTACTTTCTTATAGTCACAATACAGTCAGGAGGTCAAATAAAATACAGCTTTTCCACAGCACCTACCAACTTGGTGAACTTCGGAGCGTAAATCTAACTGAAGAAGATTGGGGGCTGGGGGAGGAAATCAATAGTTGTTACTTCTAGAATCTTACTGCAGTTCTCTTTTTTGATTGTTTTCTGAAAGTACAGGACGGAGAGGAGGAGGAGAGTTTCAAACCATCCAAAAATGGTAGAGTTTGTGTTACACTTAAACAAACCTCTGGTTCAAGTTGTCTTGCACTCAAGATGAGTATCTGCTCTGCATTATCAGACAACATCTGATTTTTGTTCCTTCTCTTTTGTTTTCCTTTTTAGAGGTTTATTTTTAAAAGAGGACTATGTAACAGGGCCTCTTCCATCTCAGGGAAAGTAAACAAACTCCTTCGCAGGGAGGATCGGGGACGAAGGAACAAAGCCAGCTGGACTAAACTGCATGAAGGTGAACTTATTTGTCATCATTTGGTATCACAGCAGCACTATGACTTTGATCAAGGTCAGGGCAAGGTGCTGCACACAGACACACTCATTCCCCCCAGAAAAGCCTGCAGTTACAGCAGCCATGGGGAAGCCACACTGTTAGTCCCAGATTTCAAGTGGAGACCTGAATGCGACAAAAATAACACAGCAAATCGGTGCCACGTCCACAAAGCTGAACTCCTAAACCTTGGTCCCTGCACAGCCGTAACTCCATCTTTCTCCTCTTTACTCCTGGACTCATCTGGCAGACCACAGCAGCTCAAAACATCACCTTTCCTCGGTGCTATCTTATCTAAACTCAGCAAAAACTCTCACCAGCAGCAGTGCAAAGCCTTGAGAGATGTCTTTCCAAGGCAAAAAGCAACCAAGTTACCATGGTGGATCCATCAAGTCCTGAGCAGTTTTAGCACTAATATCCAAGTGCAAAGAAACCACAGATGCAAAGGACTTGGTAGGATTTCTAGAACTTCTCGGGATAATGTGGCTTTCTTATTTGGGATAGCAAAGGGCTGTGTGCCACTGCTGAGACCAAGGTCCCTGCAAGAGTTTGTGTGCTCCACCAAGGCTAAACCTCTGGTCCAGCCATGCTCTTAAACCCAAGAAATACTGGCAGGGGGACCTCTTAAAACCAGAGTAGGAGAACCCTAGGAAAGTGCTCTCAGCGAGAGGACTGGACCCGTCCAGGAATAGGAAATTTAACGGACAGGAGAGAGGCCATCAACTTCGTCAGCCTGGTGAGGATGGGAGGCAAGCAGGATAAATATTTAAGTTCCTGCTTATTAGGAAACGCTCGGCAAATAACATGAAGCCCGAAGGGGGTGTTAAAGAGAAGTATATTCAGTGTTATGGGAAAGTTAATGAGAAGCTGTAACCATTATGTATGTATCATATATGGAAAACTAGGTGAGGCCCCTGCGGACCATTATACACCACATGAAACTTTATGGACACTGTAATGCATTATTTTTAATGATTCCCTTGCCTGCTTCAGGCCCTGCAAACCAAGAAGAGCTTGCCTAGCTTCCTGGTGGTGTTTTAGCAATGACACCTCGCTTGTTGCTAGATTTCTGGGTTACTTTAATGAGAAATAATTGGGTTACTTTTCAAGATTCCACAAAGCCCATACGCAATGAACAAAAACCCCGAGAAAGTTGCTGCTGTGTTGCAGTGCTCTTCACATCCTCTGCCTTCCAGAAGGTTACCTCCCCCGGTAAACCATTCATCTACAAATATCCCCGCAAAAACATTGGCACTTCTGCTAGTTCAAGTTTGCATTGTCATCATCCATCTCTAGGGAGAGCCAGGCCACAGAAACAACCAGCTGCAACATCACAACGATTGCCCCTGCAGGAGATGTATATAATGAAAATTGAAAGCTGCAGGATGAACTTCTTACATACTTGTCCTTTTGGTTTATTCATCAGAAATAATTATCTCTGCTCACATTCACAGGAGCACATACTTTATGATGTACATTATAATTTAATGGATTTTTAATAATACTGTAACTACAGCAGAAGCAGAAAAAAAAGACAGACATTAAACCATATGTGCTGTGTTGGTGGGTAAATGGTGTTGAGTAAACATCAACAACCTGTAACCAGTTTAACATCAGCGATGGGAAGAAGGAACTGTTACTTCCAGTATTTGAAAATCGTAGTGATCGCTAATCTGAATGTTTAGCTTAAAATCTCCCTCAGTAACAGAAATCAGCATATGCAAAGGGGCAAACACTGAGTTTCTGATTTCGGGCCCTGCAGGTGACACCCCTGACAAGAGCCCGAACTCCCCAGCCCAGTTTCTCCACCTCCGCACTGGAGAGAAGCAATAAGAACAGACCCCAGGACAGCGGCACGGGAGCGTGTCTGAATTCTGACCTCCGTTGTGCCAATTAAAGCACTCCCAGTATTTTACAAAGCTATTGATGTCTATTCCTTAAGCATCAGTAGAAATTATTGCTCCAGCAGGAGAGACTGACACTCTGAACACTTTCCTCAGAAGCCACTCTGCAGCTAACGAGTCAGTGCAAAGCATCACCATGTCACCAGTACTTGGACTGACATCTATTTATAGGCTAAGAAATCATATACGTGGTGTCCCCACCAACGGTGACACATCTTCATTCAGGCATGAGTCACCTATTCACAAGCATGTTTCCAAAAATAAATCCTATTTACCAGAATTAAATTCCACATGCTCAGGAGAAAACGTGTCCTTAAAACCAGAAGAACAGAAAAAAAAAAGGCACGTTAGAAAACCAAATAATAGCAAACGCGCACTGAAGTCTTCTCCCTGCAGGTCTCCACGACTCGTACCACGATGCTGAGGCCGGAAACGTTTAAGATATAACAATGAAGATGGTCGTACGTCGTCATTAAACACCCCTGCCAAGGTCACCAGAGGGCTACTGGCCAAAAGGAAGTATCCAGAATATTCCTGGCAAGCGGCGCTTTGCAGAAACAGTTCGTATATTGTGGTTATTAGAGAGAACAGACAGGGCGGGCGCCAAGTAATCCCAGAAAACGTAGTGTTAAATAGCGGGTTCCAACCACAAAGCTGCTGATGGGGATGTTGAAAACGTCAGCGCGGCTGAAAGACACTCGCCAGCGGTGAATGTCAAGTAGCGCGCTACTGTTCAGCAGATGCAATAAAAATCCGTTAAGGGTACTCGGGTAATGGGACCAACATCACGGTTGTTGATACAAATTATATCCAGAAAGCAAAGAAACAAATGGATAAATAAGTAACTAGTGCAAAAAAAAAAAAAAAAAATGGAACAAGTTCAAACTTCTTTTATAGTAATAGTCTCCAGTTGAGCATAATCACCAAAGCTATAGTGATAAGATTGCCAAAACTAGACAAACATCTGTGAGATGAATTCATCTCCGAGGGGAAGCCAACAGCTTGTTATCATTAAAGAGGCAATGCTCTCTCCGCGTTTGAACTGCAGGCCGCCTTGTTACTGCGTTTGCCGAGGCAATTGCACCAGATGTTGGCAGCTATCTTCAGATGGATGACAAGCACCTGCTGTTGGGGAAATTAAATGCTCGTCGGCCTCCTATCCTTCAGGGGAGGGTGGGCCGGGAGGGGAAGAGGGGGAGTGGTGACGGCTGACCCTCTGAAATAAACCTATTTATGCAAAGTGACAGTAAGTGCTGGTTTGCCAAGCGGGGAAACAGAGTGGAAACTCATTGGATCTCTTCCATCGCCCCCGGTGAAATCTGCTCCCACCCTCCCAGTCGTGACAATTAACATGGCACCAATCTGAACCCGCTAAACCGCTCAGCAGAGTAACGCAGTCAACAGAGGGACCTTCTCCTGAAAAGTCACCGCTCGCGCGGCGACTTCCCCAGCAGCGGCGCGTGGCCGCGGCGGCTCTGCCAACAAACCCCACCACAGCCTGGCACCTTCGGGCAACACAGACCCAAACCCCTGCCCAACGCTGAAACACACAGATGCCCAGAGCAGAGTCCTGCACACGCTCGTGTTTGCTCGGATTTAAAATCAACGTCCGGGAACGGGGGCAAACGGCATCTCCCTTTCACTCCCGGGCGGTGGGACGTGACCGTGCCGCACCGGTTCGTTTCAGACCGGCCTCCCTCAGCATCAGGAGCAGCAGTAAAAGTCATGATGGGCACAGCAACTCGTTTTAAAAAAGAAAACACGGAGCAGCTTCTTCTCCGACAGACGCGCTAGCGTTTTCAACTTTCTGTGAAAAGCAAAACTGCAAAATGTGAACTCCTTTATTTGAGCAGTCATCTCTTCACGATACGTCCAATACTCTCACTTCTTCAGACTTCCATGGCGAGGACATTATAGCAAAGAGGTGCATTATGTGACATATTCTGCCAGCAGGACCCATCAGAGCCCGGATCACTATTTCACCAGCACGTTGCCCTGGACAGTAAGTCGAACACACCGCTGTTGTGCCCTACTCACCCCAAACCCCGTGCAAACGTCCCTGACAGAGACAACATCTGTTAGATCTGAACTGGCCACATGCATTTTAGGTACCCTTCAGATTAAGAGGCAGTTAATCCTCATTCTGCTTAGATTATCTTAATTGGCTCTTCACTTGAGCTACTTTGCCCTTGTCCCCATTTCCGAAGTCATATTTATAAACACATATACTGTACCACACACAGAGAGCACAGCTCCTCACGCCGCTCCCTCCCAGGGCTGGATGGCATCATCCAGTACTGGACGACTATCAGTAGGACCGACGTTGACCAACCTGCCGTGCTACCACTCCGCTTCTACCAAAATATACTCAGGTGCATTTTTTCCCTAGAAAATAAAATACTAAGTCCTGTTGCGCAGTGCCAGCCAACAGCTTACAAGTGACCGACTGTGGCTGTTGATTTCCATGTGGAAAAAATGTTATTACACCTCCTTCCTGTAACGTGTGCTCTTTTTCCACATTTGGAACAATTTATATGAAGTTCCTCATGGATACTTCAAAAGCCCTTCTCCTAAGGGCCCGGACTTGGAGCTGCATTTAAATAATCCTCATATTTCACATCGTATCACTCGATACTGGGGTATTTATTATGTAGTATGATGACAATGATCAAACACTCACTCTCCAATCAACTATGTTTTAACTAGCTCGCTTTAGCTGATGAGCCTACCCCGAATTTGCGAGCAGTACCGTGCGAGCTTCAATTACACCATACAAAGTTTAAATAACTGCTGCTGTTTTTTCACCAGAGAGTTGACGTTAAAACATGAGTTTTCCCAAGGCAAATCTTTGGCACCCTCAGTCGTAGCTACTCGAAGTACAGAAGTAATGTTCCAGACACCGGTTCTCACTCCGATGGATGTCAGGAGCGGTGCCTACATTTATAAAGATCTTCCTGAAGAGTCCAAGACAAGTGCCAAAGTGGAATGTGATGCGATTTCACACCATATATTGGAAATATCAGAAAAATTCGACCTCACTCCTATTGCTGTGGTTTAACACCACTTTTTGCTCTCAATGCAGCTTGCTGGGGCACAGCTCATCTTGTGTTGCCTTTCTGCAGCAGCCAACCCCACGGGCCCTGCTCCGAAACAGGGCCTCCAAGACGCCACCGCTGCCCAACAAAGGACAAGCCCTTTCCAGAGAAGTTCTACATCTGCGACCCCACATTGGGGCTGAATCCAAGACCAGCAATGATTTAAAGATGTTACCAAACATTATTCACTAAATTTGTTAAGTATTTTATATAGCTTACTGGGCTCATATAAAAGAAAAGCGGGGCGAAAAACAAAATTTACTTTCTAGGGTCTCTGAAAAGGTACAGGTCATTTTCACGGGTTTGGCTCAGTTGCAAAACTGATACAAAGACCCTACAAACAAACATTCACACACCTTGGAGGAAGAAACACAAATGTTTTTTTACAGCTTTCTTCTCCCCAAACACAGCCAAATCACTGATTTCATCTGGGCTCTTGGTATGCTTCTGGGTCGCCAACCCTGTATCGTGCTCTGCAAGCTCAGGACCAACACTGGTCCCCTGTCACTGAAGTAAGACAGAATACAGGGCACCAGCCACAACCTGATGCCAACAAAAACAGAATCAAAGGATATAGCAGAGTTGGCTTAGGAAAGGAGGCAGACCCTGCCCTGATGGCTCCCGGGAGCTGGGGATGCTGAAGCCGTACCCACGGCACGGCCACCCCAACCAGCCCAGCCTCAGCCCACCAACACCCATTTCTTCGGTCCACACCGAGTCCACGGCGACTAAATGTTTACATTTCCCATGCCCTTCAGAGCTAAGTAGGAATGGCAAGGAAACGTAGGGTGAGATAAAGCAGCTTGCCCAAAGTCAGACAGCAAGTGGGTGGCACCGCGGGAAACAGCAGCCAGATGCTCGGGGCCCCGACTCTCCGCCGCGACCGCCTGATCTCGCACGGTTACGGCGCTCCGGCACAAAAGCCTCCTCGCCGTTCCGTTTAACCGGAGCAGAAAAGGAAATAAAATTGTACTTCAGACTTCTGCTGAGCTCTGATACAGCCCCCTTGCCCACAAATCCAGCTTTAACATTTCCTCTTTTCGTAAAATCCAGGTAGAAACCAACATCTAATTTATAACAAAACCACGTCCATAAAGCATGTGTCTTATTACAGACCACCTAAAAACTGACTTCCTGTGTACGACTTTTCACTGGCAGAATGAAAACACTGACTTTGTTTTAAGCAGCGATCGAGTTTCTCAGTTAAGGTTTTGGAAGGGGGAAAAAAAAAAAAAAAGAGCATGTGTGGGAGGAAGAAGAAATAATAAAAAGGGTTTTAGGCCATGAGAGACCATTACATCCCAGATCTTTGTCACACGCCAAAGCAAAATTTAAAGGAATATTCATTACCCTTTGGAATATCATGAACATAATATTCCAATGAAGAAATCCAGAAATATTGGAACTGTAAATCAGAAGCAAAGGGCCACGTGCACAGGGCTGAACGCTGTTCGGCACGGCCGTAACACAGCAGCCCCCACAAACTGTGGGTTTCATCGTCCCAAAAAGCTGCAAACAATGACGTGTTTGTCTCTTTCTCCTTCTGTTTTAAGGAGGTGCAATGATCCAAATAAAGCAACTTCTCCCAAGGTACGTCCAGGTAACTTACATAGAAAAAAGAATATAATGACCTAAAAGCTATTTAACACCAGGTCTAGAGGTAAGAATCGCTTTGGAAGGGAACAGTGACGTCAGCAGCAGTTAAAAAAAAATGCCAACACATTCTCTTTTTTACTGAATACTACAAGTTTTTTTAAGAACTCCAGCTATTACAGACTAGAATATAAATAAGAGTCCAAATCTGTCCCTTCATTTCATAAAATGTAACCAATTCACAAATATTGAATCTGGAAATGCATTTTGCTGAAAAATGTGAAAGGCCAACAACTCGTCAACCCAAAAAATGACTTTTCTGCAAAGCAAATACTTTAAGAGCAGACCATCCATGTATCCTACTGATCCTTAAATCTACACATCAATGTCCAACAGACGTAACAATACAATTTAAACTGTGTGCCAAGTCTAAATTAACTAAGCTTTCACTTTCATACAGGCAAAATTCCTTGCACCTCCCGACTCTGGCCTTAGCACCAGCTCCACGCAGGCTTCCAAATCCCCCCAAAATGAACCCATGGCAAGAAAACCACCTTTTCTCATGCTAACAACTCTATTGTAACAACATCTTCAGAGGCCATACTCAAGGTCTCGGGAAAAGTAAACCACTGGAGTGCTTAATAATGCAACGGCGCATTAACTCGTTCACGCCCAGCCGGCCTTGCCAAGCAAGGAGGAGTTCTCTCTCGTGTTTTCCTGATTTATATTTTCACAGCTGTCAGAGAGGAAAGCTTCTAGGAAGGCGAGTTATGTAAACCACCCGATTAGGCTGAAATCCTGGCTGTGGCTCACACCTCCTGCCCTCTCCCCGCTCCCGGCACGCTTCCACAGAGAAAGCAGAGGGACTGCATTACAAAAGATTATTTTTTTTCAAAGGTTAAACTGGTCAGTATTTGCCTCGCTGTCCGTGTTGTAATGCATGACATGGTACGACCAAAGGAGGAAATTCCCATTCTCACGTTTTGCTGCTTTTGGCTTTGTTTTTCCGGCACGACGGCGCTGCGGCGCTGCCCAGGTGTGCCCGGAGCAGAGAGCAGCTCCGAGAAGTTTCCCTCCTCTCACTTAACTGCCACTAGACACCAAGTCATGGCTACAGAAGGGAGAGACGGGAAAATTACAAGCTTTCAAAAGCTCAACAGTTTCACAGAAAAAAAAAAACACAACCAACATCAGAAGCTAGATATTATTCTTCCACCGGTCTGTTTTGCATCTCACAGGAAATAACAAGTGATTGTAGAAAACGTTTTGGATCCAGAGAGATAATTCAGAAATCCTGTCTTGTTTCAAAATTCCCAAATCTTAAAAGCTGTTCTTGAGGAAACAACGTATTCCAAGCAAAGTTGAAACATGCCTGCGATTTGTCTGAAGGACCTCGTGGCAAGCCAGAACAGAAAACAAAATTAATGCATACTGGTCTGTTCCAATTTCATCTGAAAATTTGAAATAAAAAGCAAATGCCGTCACTCCCTTCCCCAAAAGGCATTTTAGGATTGTTGTGCAAGAAAAAGCATCGAGCCAATGCTCCCACTTTGAGATTTTTTAGAAGTAAAACAGCTGGGGCCACCGCCACCAGCACTGCTTTTCTAGCAGTCTGAAATACCAATATGTAAAAACATTGTTTGTCCACAAAACTATTTCACACATCTCCTTTAAAAATCACCATTCTTTTTCAGAAAAGTATAAATTGAAGTGAATTCTCGCCCACACAAGAACATGTTTTTTCTACAATAGTCACATATGGGCTGATCTAATCGCTCGAGACAACCGCCACGTACCTTTACCACAACTCTGTTCCCACCGTGCTGGAAACAGGGGCTGGAAGGACACAGTAGCCTTTTCATTCAAAGGACCGTTCCCACCAAGACTGATTACAGTATTTCAGTAAGAAGATTTTTACTCAAGAATTCTGATAATTGGGTCCAAAAGCGTACCTGCAGCCCAACCACATTAACGAATCAATTAACGACCGCGCGCAACGGTTGAGCATTCGTAGGCTCATCGGGCGGTCCCCGAGCCGCATCTCGAGCCCGGCTTGCCCGACATCGAGGCAGCCTCGACGCAGAGGGGGGGACTAGCAGCTGGGGCACCGAAAGGGTTAAAATCCCATGTCAAACAGCAAGTCCTGGCTCCAGACCAGAAGGGACATGGGAACCAGGGCAGCTGAGTTATAAAGGCCTTATTGTAGCAGCCCACTGGATTGGAAATGACTTGTAGGCCTAATGAAACAAAACTTTGGCAGTAAAACAGAATGAAAGGAATGAGACAATAAAAGAGAGGAACAAAGGGAGCAGAGTTGTTTCAGCTTAGGAAAATAAGCTCACTTTGTTGTTGGGAAAAGCCAAAGCCGATTAGGATAAACCAATGACTAGGCATAAGTCTTCCAAACTAATTACACAGCTCGCCATGTGAAGTATAATTGCAAGCTGCAAAATAAGGACTACACCACTTTCGCAGGAGCTCCATGAAGGGAGCATCACCCAGGGAAAAACGAGCCCTGAGAAGTCCCTTATCACCACTTGTTGGCAGCTGGAAAGGTGCAGAACACGCACGGCCGAGAGAAGTGCAACTCGCTGGCGTTCAGGGGCCACCTTCTGCGCTCACAGTCCTCCCGGTGAGGCTTCAAAAGGCTGTTACTTTTGTTTGGTTGGTTGTTTTTCCCCTTTTTTAAATGATACCAGAAGCCTCAAACGCTCCAACATGTCCCGATCTTGGGGAGCACCGTGTTGCTCTCACTTTCAGCGGGCCATAAAACAGGTATCTCCGCAGCCGCTGATGGCTCAGGGCTCTCGTGGGCCCTGCAGAGGGTGCAGCCCCCCATGCTCCCCTCTGCACCTCCTCACCTCCAACACCTTCTCATCCAAATTCTTTCAAACCCTGGTCCGAACAGCCAGCTTTTCACACGCCAGCACCAGGGCAACGCTGCAGACCCCGGATGGGTCAACACGGCCAGTGAATTCATTTTGTTCGCGAGAACATTGGAAACATCTTGGACTGAAATAACAGGAGCACAGAAACAACTGCATTACACTACCAGGATTAGGTAGTAAGACAATGGATTTTCTTTTTTTTTTTTTTTTCCTTCTTATTGTAAACAGTTATATCTTGGTTGGAGTTTTGTTTTCCCGACTTCGCCTCCTCATGCCCTCCTGTGGATCCTGCCACATCTCACCAGGGACGACAGGCCCCGCAGCCGACCCCCCCCCTCCTCGGCACCCAGAGCCCTCCCCCTCCTCAGCATCCAGCCCCCCTCCTCGGCACCCAGAGCCCCCCCTCCTCAGCACCCATCCCTTGCCAAGGGTCCCCGGGGAGCCCCACAACAGCTGTCCAGGCACAGGTTCAGCGTCAGCAGCTCAAAGCACTTGGCAATCAGGAGGCTGTTAATTACACCACTCTGTGCTTGTCCTCTTAAGTCTTTTGGTCTCACTCAGGTGATTTTTCCCAGCCTTCCTCCGCACCTTGGAGCAGCCAGGGATGCCCGTCTGTGCAAAACAAAAGCTGGGACTCTTATGGATCCCAGGCTTTACAGAAAGAAAAAATAATCGCGACCAGAAATTTCACGATCAAAGAGTCAGGAGTGATCCTTACCACGTACTTTGGGGATCTAACGGGCAGGCACTTTCCCAGGTCAAGTCAGGGAAGAGGGTTTATTAACGCCAACTTCTTTTTATTGGAGAAAAAGGTTCTGGCATTTACTTTTCAAAAAGCTGCAGTTTTGAATCCCACACTTTGGGCCCTTTCCTGCCAACTGCAGCTGAGCACGGCCCCAACACTGGTACCAGTTCTAAGCACATCGTGTGTTTTGAGAGCTACCTCCAGTTACCAAAACAACCTCCCCTGGTTGCAAAGCTCTTCTCTGCAGCAAGTACAAACAGGATTTCAAGAACCACAGCAGTAGGTAAGCAATTTTTTCCACACCAATAAATAAGCTCAGCATTTCAAAGCGCAAGTCACCTGAGATGCTCTTATCAAATACGGGCGGCTCCTCTACGCGTTAATTATGTAATGCAATTTTCTTTATTTTAAGAAAGCGCTAAGCAAACAAAAACCTCACCAGTCGATCACGGTGCACTGTTTGCATTGCAATGGCTCGACTAGGCAGGGTACAGACTTGCAACCTGTGCAAGGAACTCGAGGAAAGGTGGGGAAGTGGAATGGACAAGGAGAAGGAAGCAGCTCCTGCAAGGTCCCTCAGGGCCAGTCCTGGGTCATTATATCCAAATTCAGCATCCCAACTGCTGCAGTGTTTAACGAGTCTTCTAATTTAGCTGGACCACAAGTCCCCGTTTCCTAGGGTTATTAACTGGGGTTATTAACCAGCTCTGCATCTTCTCACAACTAGAGCCTTGGGGAGAGTCACCTCAAAAACACCCCCAAACCCAACTGCCTCAGCAGATAAACAGCAAAGTGCAATGGAGAGAGCCCGAACAACTGCACGCAAGGTCGAGTCATGGCGACACAGCCGAGAAGTCTCTCCTCTGAAACGGCACCGACTTCACCAAACTCCTCTCCTTTCCACAAGCTGGAACAGGGATGCAACTGGAAAACGTCACCTGGTAGCAGAGGCACCAAGCCCTGGGAGCCCCAGGTCCTACAGGAGGAGCTGAGCTCCCCGATGGGACCACCCTGTCGCCGCAGGACACACCCCGGCTCTACTGCCAGAGGAATGGGTTCCAGCCTTGACTGCGACTTGTACAATTACTTTCTTTTTTAGCCTTCAAATTAAGACACTTGAAAAAAAATTTGATTTTCTGAAAGTGTGGCCTTTGGAAAGCCAGGCCTCTTTTAAGCTACCTCAGGAAAGGCAGAGCACGGAAGCAGAACTGAAGCCTCCCAAATCACTGGTCACCACGGAAAAACGCAGCCTGGTCGTCTGCGTTCTCAGGGGCTGTAAAACTGCAAGCATGAAACTACCAGATGGTGAAATTAAAAAGACTATATTAAGACAGCATCCAGACAATATGCAAAGCACTTATATTGAAACTATTATTAACTTCAAAAATACAGGTTAGAGGAGTTCTGCAATTAGAAGTGACTACAGAAGAAACGTCCAAAAGCTCATGTAATCCTTTAATAAAAGGCTCAGCAGGCTGTAAACATCCTGCCGGAATCAAAGATTATTATTGAAAATAAAATGAATGGTTTGCAAAACAACCATCAATCCAGCACAGGAACAGTTTATAAACTCCCCTCCTCAGCGCTCAACAAAATACTGCCTGGCCAAGGCTTTTCAGGCCAGATAAAAACATCAACTAACTACAAGGAAACGAGCTGCATGGAGCTCTGCCGTCAGTGGGGCCGACAGGAGTCTCATGGAAGTGGTACCACAAACTGCTTGCAAAGCAGATGCCTCTGCACCTCGTCAGACTCCTGACCAAGCATCCAGAAGCCCTCGGGATCCAGTAACCTCCATGGAAGTTGGTGGCACCAAGCTCTAGCTAGATGGAGCCTGGATTGTGAGGTCTGAGTGGTTCCATCGCTGTGAAGACCATTCTGGCAAGGTTCAGGCTTCCCTCTTTATATAAACTTTTTTTTTTTTAAATGTCAGAATTCTACATAGATTTCCACAGGATCTTGCACAAAGATTTTCTAATAAGAAATTAAATAGATATTCTAGTGACTTCCATATTATTCTTGCTATTCACACAGTTTCTTCAGGCATTTTCACAACTTAATGAGCTCCCTCAAATATATCTTTTGCTCCTTTAGCCACTGGAATTGGGGTAAACAGAAGGCTGATTTTATGGAGTAGACAACTGTGTAATCATTCAGCTACGGGTCAAATTCTTCCTGAACATACACGAATTCACCTCCCAATGATTCTTTTTTCTCTAATGAAGGTACGTAGTGTTGGCAATGATGGACACACACATGCAACAAACAGAAAAGGAATTCCAGGAGCAATTCCAGAGGCTTCAAGAAATTACACTGAAAGGCAAAAAAAAAAGTGGCCCTCCTCTGAACATAGGCCTCATTGCACTTTTGTTTTTCAAAACACACTTTAAAAAGAAAGGAAGGAAAAAAAAAGAAGAATTCAAAACATGTAGTGTTCACTCGGGCAGGAACTTACCTTGCCAAACTGCTCAAAGTATTGCTTTACGTCTTCCACTACTGTATTAGCCGATAATCCACCTACAAATATTTTCTTTGTTCTCGTGACCATCTGTAAGAAATTACAAGACAAGCACATGGTTTAACCAGATTATTTCAAACAATATGTGGAAAAAAAGAAATATTCTTTAGATGCCATCCCTAACTCAGTTAATGAGAATACTCCTTTACAAAAGCAATCCAGATTCTTTTTGATTAGATACTTTTTTCCTTCGACTTGTTTTGGTTTTATTTGAGAAATGGCTGAGTTAAGGCACTCAATAACAACTCTAGCCCCCGGATATTTTTTTTTAATAAATGATTTTTATTGTGCTTCTCAATGCAAATATAAGTGAGAGAGTGTCGTATCCTTATAGTTACTGTCTCAAAAAGACATGCCTTTTTCTCCTCTTTTTCACCTAAAGACAGAGTGCTGCTCTTTGGCAGACAAAAGGTAATTACATCAAACTGAAGCAACATGTTATTAAGTTTCCACGGGTCAGTTTAAAAGGAACTTGCACAGTTACTTTAAAAATAATCAAACGATGGAAGACAGCAAGAGCTGCCGTTGCGGTCCTGGAGCTGCCACAAACTACGTCTCAGCTGAAATGCTCACAGTACCACCGTCCATCGGGGCTGGATCAGGCCCTTCAGAAACCCCTTTGTGTTCCCCCAGACCCCGACTGAGCACCCAGCTCTTCTTCCTGACCCGCACATCCCCAAGTTTGGTCCATACAAGGTGATGGGACAAAGCTGGAGTCCCTACAGAGAACGTACTACCAGATAACCCATTATCCATAGCCCTTTAGGACAGGCAGGACCCAGCCCAGGGACCCAAACCCCATCGGTGGCAGGAGAAGCTGATGTCTTTGGTGGTCTGATCCCAAACCACTTGAGCCTTGAGGGCCACCTGAAATCAAGGCAGATCCAGGACAACATCATCAGCATGCTCCAAAGGGGTGAGCATCCTCCCTGTATGCTCAGACAGAGGGAAATGCCCCAGCTTACAGCAGTGATGCCCTGACCCCTGGAGACAACTAACTGGCAGCCTTTCCCACCACATAGAGCCGTTTTAAAGTCAACGTTGCGTGCTAACTCAAGAAACCAAGCCTGGAGTAGCCCCAAATCCTCTCAGTGCAGAACAAATTAAACATCACTCCTGTCTCCCCTGCCACTCAAATCAACCAGGGTAGATACTTCCCTCAGTCGGCCCCAACCGTGCCTCGCAGAGCCTCACTACTCTTTTTTTTTTTTTTCTTAAAGTTAGGAAGAAAAGAGAGGCAAAAAACGCTGTAAAAATTCAATTATTTTTTCCTGGCTGCAATCTAGGACTCCGAAATTGAAGCCCAAGCATATATTTTTCTGTAGAAAATTGTCATTTACAAATAAAGAATTGGCTAAAGCCGACTTGTAACTAAAGGATTTTGCAGGGCTGTCAAGAGCCCTCTGCCTGCCAGCATCTGATTTAAGATCAGGCCAAGCTTCTGTTGTCATACAAAAGAGGGAGGAAAGCAATTATTCTGAAGCAATATTTGAAATTATCATCATTTTTATATTTGACCAAGAAAAAAAGAAAGAGAAAGAGCTACTTCTTTTAGAAGCAAGATTGAAGGTTAAAGAAAAAAAAAAAAAAAGACTACTTTGTTTCAATAGCTTCAGTCAAAGAAAATATTGGTAATGACAAGCAAATTCACAACATTTTAATGCCTAGAGATGTGTTGCGAGCTGGGAAATGGTTTCAGAAATCAGCTCTTTGGTACAAAAGTGAAGCACAAAATTAAGTCTGTTTTTACAATCTACGTTTTCCTGCGGAGACGGTTCAATCGCTTCGCTATCCGTGTCCCCCAGCAAGAGACGAGAAGCAGGGCGCAGCCTCAGCAACTCCGCCTCTCCCGCGTGCCCCGACAGGAGATTTCATTGCCCTCCACCCGCCGCACGCGGTACCAACGTGCCCCAGACGTGCCAGGGGCTCAGCCAGGAGTCCCTTCCTCACCGCATCTCCCACCTCCCACCAGCAGCCTGGGAGCCGCCGTCGTGGGACACACGCGGGTTTGGAAACAGCCTTTTGCCTGTAAAGATCCGGATGTGCGCGGCGGAGGGGAACCAACGAAGCCGCTCGCGGCGATGCCACGCTGAGGCTGGCACCACGCTCGGCTCAGATTGAGCCTGGGGCACCTGGGAGAGCCCCAGCAGATGAGAAAAGCTGCTGTTGGTGCTGGAAGCACCATCTCTTTCTCCATCGTTACGGCGGGTTGCCGCTGTACGCAGCTGACGTGTCTGCGCTGGTACGGCCTCACCAATCTCCAATTCTTAGATAACTGCAGGACTTGGACCAACTGGAAACAAAGCCTCCAACTCCTGCTCTGACCTGCAAATCCTCCCTCATCAGCCAAGCAGACAAGTTACAAGCTAAGACTTCATCGGGGTAGGAACTGCCGAGCGCTGTGGTCCGTCTGGAGCGGAGGTTTGCCACGGACCTGCAGCCCGGAGCACGCACCGTCAGCCCAACAGCTCATAGCCCATGGCTCACAAATGTGTTAGAGTGTCCAAAAGACGTTAAAGAAAAGAAGTACTCACTAACTCAGGGATTTCACTACACCAGGGACATCTTCTGTGTAGACCAGCCACTGAATCACCACTAAAAAAAAGATTTTTAAGCACATCAAATTGCCAGGATCAGGCACATTCACACAGGAGTTCTGAGAAAACCGACCTGAACTAGAAAGTTCCAAAAACTCTCATTGCTACTGGCTGTGATGGCACACGAGAAGACCACCTTATTTCTCCCTAAGTACCCCCAGCTGGCTACAGAGATGGGCACCAGCGCCCATGGGCTTCTGGTTCACTCCAGTAAGGGATGTTCTTGCCATGTGATGTGATATTCCCCACCATCACCTCTCCCAGATCTGTGCTTGTTTCAGGGAGGACAAAACAAGGGGTTAAAAAGTATTTAATGAGGCACACTTAGTGCTGTTTAGTAAACGTTAAAGACAACAAATGATCAGAAGCACAAGCAATTTTGGAGCCAACTGAAGGGTTTCTCTTTTCAAAAGTAAAGGTTCTTAAAAATCAAACTTTCTCATTTGGCTCAGAAAATAAAACAATGTCTTTAAGAAAAAAATGTCAGAGCCTCCAGTTCAGTGTCCCTTAGTATCTCTGCATACTCACCTACCATCTCTGTTCTTAGCGTGGTTTTTTTCCCCACTGAAACCATTTTATTATCATAACTACTAAAAATTAATGAAGGGGACTTTAAGCTAACTATTTTGCAGAATTCCCAGAATATCAAAATCTCTAGCAACAAGTACCCACTATTCTGCAGATGAGCCAAGGCCCAGGCTACGTTTAACACAGGAGTTACACCTTCGACTTCAGGGTGATGGTTTTGCATGTCATTTCCCCACCATTCTTTACACAGCCTTTTTTTGCTGCATGTCCCCCCCCAGCTTCCGTGAAGAGCTCCAAGCTTAGGAGGCACGGATGATGAGATTGGAAAGGATGAGCACTCACACCCAGCTAGCACAGAGAGGAGACTGTGTCACTGGCAGGTCTTGTTGCAAAGTAAAATGCATGTGCTTTGAAATCAGCTTCTCCAGATGTGCAGGTGCAGTTAAAAATAACCTGGGCAAATGTAGGTGGCAGCCGAGTCGGAAATGCCGGGATATTCCGCGTGCCATCACATCTTTGCTTGAAACAGGACTAGTTCCTGAATGAGCAGCCACTCTCCAACAGCAGGAGGCACAGACAGGTGCTGGAGCAGACCAGCACCCACGAGGCTCACGGAACACCCTGGAAACTGGTGCAGGACTCAGCCCTGGCACACGTCTGTGTGCAACTCGTTACGGCTTCGCGTCCTCAACTTTTCAACATGGTGGAAGTGGACTAGAGTGCTAATGGTGAATCTGCATCGCAAATTGCTGAAATTAGCATTAATTTCAGATTAAACTAATTATGCATATATAACTTTTCCAGAGTGCTTTCCTCTTTCTCGTGCGACAGCGTGCATGCGTGGGAACACGCGCGTTCCAGCTTGCTCACCTCATCTACGCTCTGACATTTCATCGCTTCTAATGTATCCGCCTTCTAAATAGGTTTATAATTGGAAAAATCATCTTTGGTATATATGCTGAACTGCATTTTATACCCCATTGTGTTGTACATTCAAACTACAGCATTACCTCTAATTAAAAACAACAATAACTCATGTAATAGGGGAAGTGATCTTGTTAACTAAATTGCCAGGCTGCTTTGGCAGAGCACAAACCTTAAGCAAGAACTCTCCAGGTCTTTCCCTACCTCCGGGATCCTCACAGGAAGTTCCAAAAAGCCATTAAAACCAAACTGAAACACAATGCGAAGCCCACGATGAAAAAGGCAACATCTCACGATGAAAAAGGCAACATCTACTGAAAGCTGCCAACCTTTACCCACTCACCAAGCAAGAGACCACCCCGGGAACCATTCCGTTCCCAACACTACCGTACGGCTGACAAAGGAGGACACGTTTTGCTGAGCGCTGTGTACTCCCACTAGCAACTACTACACTCTCAAGCTCCACAATGGCAAGAGGAACTCGATCCTGTGCAAAGGCAGCATGGCTTTACGTGCCACGTACAACACGCTTGAGTATTCCAAATAGGATTTCAGCAAGACTTAAACGGCGCAAATACCTTGTGCCTGACCCCGTGTAAGCTAACGGCATCCCGAGAGAGCCGACTCGGGCTACAGAAAGGCATGCAGGAATGAAAGGGCTCTTTCATCCAAACCAGTAGCACATTCCCAGCGGGGTCAATCAGTTGCCTTGATTTCTGTGGAAAATACAGATGGATTGTATTCTCCCGATCCATTGATCAATGAAACTGTTAACTTAGTCCCTGCTCTATTCCTTGTTTTCGGGTGTCTCTGGTTTTGCTGTTAACTTCGGGAGGGTCAGCTTTTGGCTGGTGTTCTATTTTTCTCCCTCGATGACTACGGTATCAGCAGGAGGCAGAACACACAAAGTGATTTTGATAGGACAGACGGAATTGGCAGCAATCGCCGAAGCCATTACCTTGGAGTTTCACAAGCCAGCCTGGCGCGGGTCCAGCACAGCCCTTCCTGGTCATCTTCCTGACCATGACCAAATGTCACTCTCTCATTTTTCCCCCCGGGAGGACGAGCCCCTCGCTCACAGGTACAGTTAAGCCACGGCCATTGCCCAGAAGCAGGGCTCGCTGTCCGGGCAGGGGCACCCCGCACCCTCCCCAGCCACAGCAATGCCTTTATGTGCCCCACCAACAAGAGCTTCCATCACGGGAGATCCAATCTCCTGAAAATTAGCCCCAGCTGTGAGAGCTCAGCATTTTTTTTGAGCAAAATCTGGCTTCAAGCTTCGTATCAAAAGATGCAGTAAAATTCAGCAGAGCCAGACTTCCCACCCTCTGGAGAACAGGAATAGATCATAGCCCCAGAGCCTCACTATAACCAGTTATACCATATCCCTTAGGGCTGCTCCCTTCTACTGTGCTCTAGTTAACTCTTTTATGGGTTACAGAAGCAAGGTACAGAGGCAGGAAGAAGGAAGCAGAGAGAAAAATCTATTTAAATCCCCCTGGTTGCTTTAGCTTCTCGTGCACGATACGGTAAGGAAGGTAATTCCAAATATTCGCTGAGTGTGGACAACTTACCTAGCACACCTGCCTGATTACTGCTCAACAGTGCTTAAAAAACCACATTAATAAGTTTAAATAAAGATCATTATTTTTAAAGGAATACATCTCAGGACCACAAATGGAGATCACTGCCCAGGGTGACTACGTACTAGGGGTGGGATTTCTGCGGTGCCATTATAATGTAGAGGTAAAGGTCCCAGTGTGAAGCAATTAAGACTCTGCTCCTAAATCTACAGGCTACTGGCAAAACTTCACCTTCTACAGAGAGAGAGATGGTGTTCTGCCCAGGGACCTCGCATGCAAAGACACAGCAGCGACATTTGATGGGAACACAGTATTACAATGTCCATCCATTCCTCTTACTTATATTACACTGTCTTCTGGAAAGAAACATACTGTGCCGTATCCAAAATACAACCAGAAGACATTCGCCCTCCAACAGGGCATGCAACTGTGAAAGAACATCTTTACAAGGGCATGTTCAAGGTCGATTTGGAACAAGGCTCCAAAGGTGAAGCGAGGTGGGCTAAAGTAGGTCAAAGTGGGAAATCAAACTAAGCAGCTTCCCAAAACAAACCCAAGTCCTCATTTTTTTTAATCTGGAACAATAGAAGGAGAAGGGAACCAGCTGTCCCTGCTCTCCCAAACCCAGGAGGGGTGTGCAGCACGGCAGACACTGCCCGGGGACTGGGTATAGCGGTGAGCGGAGTCTTCCTCCGCCGAAGAGCGTGCTGCCTGCCCTGGGCACGCTGGAAGCGGGGATTTGAGTGGGGCTTCCACAATGAAAAGCGGCTGAGGGCCTGCCCCAGAGGACAGCTGACCACAAAGGTCAACAACTTCAAAGCTGTGTGCCTGGAGTTGGACGCCAAAATCCATACTGAGGCACTTAAGTGGCCTAATTTTTCCAGGTCCTGCAGCTCCCATTGACTCAAAACCCTCATCCAAGAGTCCTCACAATATTTTTTGTGATTTGAGTCATATCAACTCGATTAAAATCTATTTGAGCAAAAGCAGTAGGCGAAATTGAGTGAGTACCTCCGACTGTTGCCGTACTGGCACACCGCCGCAGCTGCTGCCCGAAGCATCGCCAGCTCCCGAGCGCTGCAGGCACACGGGGAGATGTTCCCACTAGCCAACCTCAAGCCAAACAGCTCATGGAAGCTCAAGGCAGAGTCACGTTCAACCAAGAGCTGCTGCCTACTAACCAGGTGGGTTGCTCAAGCCCATGAAGTCACATTGGCATGTCATGGCAGTCAGGTAGGAGCCCAAACACGGATCCTGCTCCGGCCTCTTCCGTCAGTAGGCATTGCTCTGTACAGACTGTCACAGGGCAAGGCGTCAACCCATCTCCTATGGGCAAAACCTATCACTTCTTTGGCTGCTCCACACTCACCTCTCGAGTCGGGCGAGCGCACGCGGGCACTTACGCTGCCCAGCCAGCCGTGCCTCCCGGCAGGCACGCAGCGTGCTCTGCCAATACGCCCAAAAGCACGTGGTTCTGCAGCTAGAACGGCTTTTACGGTGCCGCCAGTGAACCCTTCTTTAAGCGTGCACTCACCAAAAGGAGAAGGAAGAAACGTATTTGGAGGTTTAACACAGTGTTTAACAAAAACCGACAGCACGGTCCCATTCGGAGAGTGAGAAAAGCACACGTTCTCTAAGAGTTTATAAATTCTTCCAGCTCTGAACACTGAGGTCACTTCAAAAAAAGTTTACTGCCTCTACAGTGCAGAAAGCAGACATGACTTAAATACTTCTAAGCTAGTATCAACTAATTTTTCATGATAACCGTGTCAAATCAGTGATGAGAGCTCTCCGCTAAGATTCTAGGTAATGTTCTGCTAAAACAAGAAAAATTCACAGGAAGGGAGAAGAAACGTGTAAAGCAATTTACCTCCCTCCCAACATACTCCAGATGATTTCTCTGAAAAGAACAAATGGAAAACCTTAACCCTTAGCCTTGATTAATTTCATCTACATAATATAGATGCACATGGCAATCAGTTACTGACGAGCAAGTTTTACTTCATGTGCTGAGTCAAGCTAATGCCTATGCAACACGCTGCTTGGCTTTTTCGTAAGGGCGATCTCTGCCTCCAACGCGAGGCCAGTGAAATCTTGCAAAACGTCCACATTTGCTTATTACTGCTGTTGAAATACTTTCACAATTTTATGAAACGCTGCATTTCCTTTTATCTTCTTCCCCCCACACAAATGGGCTGGCGAATTGCAAGAATTACAGTACTCCCACCTTCATCTCACGAAAGATGTTTCCCTTGCCAGGGAGGGACCCCACCAGCCATTACGAAAGCAACATAGTTGTCGCTCTAAAGCAGATCAAATAACCCTTGACTAGGAATAAAAGGGCCCCTGAGGAGCAGCATCAAGAAGGAAGAGTGGAAGCAAGACCAGAGAAAACACTCGTACTTTTTCCAAAGGAAGGCAGCACCTCGCAGCTACAAGAGCTTGTCTCCCTTGTGTGATGTTTACTCACTTATTGACCACAGGGCAAGTCATTTTGGTCTCCATAGGGTTGATGTATCAAAGAGTCTTGGGAGAAACTCAGCTGGAGTCTGCAGGGCTCAGCATTTAAGCACACATTTTAACTCACAGCGTTTGTGGAAGCCTCATTAGGTTGAGTACGCTGCACAATTGAGTGCCATGTGCCTTGATTTCCACAAAAAGAACAAAAATATATCTCCACAGCTCACTGAAGCCTGTGAGGCTTCACTCATTAAATGTCTAACCCGCTGAAAGTCTGATCTGAAGATGCTGGAATAGCTCAAGACATTGTTACTGACATTATTGTTATTAAAGGAAGAATAAAAAAAAATATTATTCCTAGCTAGGAAGGTCATACCAAACTACCAAGCAAAAGATAAATCAGCCAAGGTCTCCAAAAAAAGACATTATTTCTCCTTTACTCCAACATCTTAATGTGCATGACTTTTTTTGTGCTGGAAATATATTTCTATAAATCCTCCTCTACAGAAAGCTTTGCTTTCAAAAGGGGAAAAGTAGCAGATAAAATACTACCCATCAAAATGAACTCAAGTCTCTAGTAACATAACTAAATGTGTAATGTTACAGATGTTTTATGGCCAGGATGTCGGATCCATTTAGATCATTTTTACAAACCCAGCAAGAAATATCTCCCCGACGCTGGAAACCACGCTAACAGGTCTTGGACCAATTGTTGTTCCCTGACGGCATCTTTGTTTGGATAAACAATAACTACCGACCAAAACTGGGAGGGCTCATTTCTCAGCCATGTACCATCAAGATGAGAGCCAGAGAACGGTGCCAGCCTGGAACAGAAGCCAGCATGGAGACACAGCGGCAGGGAAGGGGTAAGTGTGAGAAAAAGTGGCAAAGGAGTAGGGGTGGAGTGGCAGGTCCCCGACCTTCTCCACACGGACGGACCCCACAGCCAGCTTACCCCGAATCCTCAACAGAACTAGATGCAAAATGCAGTCCTGTTCCAGGAGTAAATTAGTAGGTCCAACTCCAGCTGCTGCCAAGCCAAGGAAAACCAAAGAAAAACGAGGGGCAGTTTGATCGGCCTCCAACTCTATGTAGCCGTTGTTGTCCGACAGCAGCAGAACCAAAACGGCTCATTTATCCAGAGCACGCTGAACCCTGGAGCTCACACACTTCTTCTGCTTATTAGAGTAAGGAAACCCACAACCCGCTGCTGCCCTTCCACTACCACCACCACGAAAGCAAACAGATCACCGGTTTCTACACCTGCAAGTCCTGCCGAGAGCACAGCGTGTAGATCATCAAACCACTCCTGTCGGTTGGCCACCAACACCGGAGCAAGGAGGGGCTGCGCCGCACGGCCGCCTCTCATCCAACACGAGCCCATCATCCGCCCCCAGCACGCGCCTGGGAACGCACTGGCCATCACTGGTGTGCCACACGCAGTGGCTGCTCCGTTGCAGGCGCCCGCGCCGCCTGCCCAGGCTGAAGCCACGCTTCGACCCACATCTAGTTGTACTTCTGAAGCCCGTTAGCAAGTGGTACCCAACACTGAAAGATTTATTGCCCAGAAGGATAACTGCCTCCTGCTGCTTTGCTTGTTAATTGTTACTAGCTCTGCCTTCAGAAGGGCAGGAGCCTAATAAATCAGTTATCTCCTGGAAGATTTTATTTGAAGCTGTTAACATTGTAAACCCGAGCACTTGGCAAGAGATTCTGCGAAAACGGATGTGTTTATACATCGGCGTTGGGATGGCGGCACGCACAGCGTGACTCAGCACCCAGACTTTAACGGGACCACGTCTAAGCAAGACCTCGATGGGTTCAGGCAGACTTTTGTCCACTCAGCACAGCCCAACTCTGGTGCTCGTTTCTCACCTCCCACGCGGGGCTGTGCTGGGACAAGCAGAACGGTGCGGGGCCGGGCCAGGACTCACAGCTGCCCGGGGACTCGCAAAGCAAGAGGGAGCTAAGCCCAACCTCAGGCACACGTAAGCGAGCCTGGGCTCAGCCTCAGCCCTCCAGCAGCCACCATGAGGCACGCTGCCCGGCTCTGTGCTACTAACCAGACTGCAGCCATGGTACAACTGATCCTCAGGATGGCCCCACCACAGCTCCCCGTCCAAAGGCAGGATCCAGGGAAAAGAAACGCATGACGTGGAAGTGGAGGCTCCAGAACGAGAGAGAACGCGCCAGCAAACCGCAGCAGAGCTCGCAGAGACACCCCGCTCCCTCTCCGGGACCTGAACATCTCGCCCGGCATCGCCTCCAGCAGGTCCCACTTCAGCGACACGCTCACCCGCTCGCCGCTCCCTGCAAACCAGGACATCCAAACCGCAGGTGCCTCTGCACTGCGCCTCTCTCTGCTCCCACACGCGACGCTCCCCTTGTTCCAGCGCTCGCACAATTTGGCACAGAGAGTGGATTAAAAGAAAATTGTTGTCGTGTTGACAGTCCTGTCATTTCTTTTTCTCCCTAGGGCTGCCAGACCTGCAGAGCTCAAAGAAATCACTGAGTTGTGGCATTTCGGTCGCTAGCTTAGTCTCCTGCCTCCTGAAGGATAAGAAGAGGGGCTGCTGGTTTCTGCCTTCCCCACCAGTGCTCAGAAGCAGCCCAGTGCTGTGCTGGTGCCTCACTGGCTCCAGAGCAACAGCTGCTACGATGGAGGGGCTCATTCCTACCCCATCTATAATACCAACAGGTCTCTAATAATAACAGTATTACTGAAAATAAGCAACTGGCTGGAAATACACTCCTTCCTCATCTTTCCCTGTCCAAGACCTCTGCCAGTATCAAAGACTATCGCAGCTCGATACGCTCACAGACTTGAAAGTACCTAGATCATTACAACACTGCCAAAAATCTCACATAAAAAGGCCAAGTCACTGAGATGACTGCATTTCCAGGTCTGGCAGGACATGAAAAGCTGGGACAACTTCCCATGAACAGCCACTTGTGTAGTTTGACTCAAGCCAAATCTGAACACCATGAACATCTGCCTCCTGCCTGATACATGGGGATCGAGCTGAAGACCTCTGAAGCCAGCTCCTGCAATTTGAGCCTAAACTCTACCACAGGAAGAGATATTCAGATACAGCACCGGGAGAAAAGCTGCAGCATCCTTGCCAGCAGGTTGCCCATCAAGAGGCAGATGTGCTGTTGGCTCTGGAGAAACCTACCTCAGCCTGAAGTCCCGAGCTGCACACAAACCCACTGCCTGGCTATCTGCAGGGTGGTGGGAGGTTTCGCTCCTCAGAATCCCAAGGTCTGTAAGTACACTGGAAATTTTAACATAAGACTGGAAGCACCATGCCTCGACTTGCCTAACGGGACACAAGGCTAACGACCACTCCAATGTTTGTAAGAAAGAAGCTATGAATCGTGAGCATCTGTAAGACACACATGTGGCTCCATATGATAAAAGCCTATAGAGGCTAAAACCAAAATCTTTCACAGAGGTTTACATCCCACCTCTCCAGCCTCCTACCTATAAAGTGACATAAAGTATGTAAGTGAGCTGTCCAGACTAAATCAATGCGTGGGAAACATCTTCCTTTCACATGTAGGCTAACATCACCAGAACAAAGAGGCCATCACAAGCTGCACCCACCACCACATGAAGCTAGCAGTAAGTCAGGACCAATTCTCTCCGGTCCTCCAAGAGAACTTACAGCCCTAACGCAACACCCAAGAACAGCATGGCATCCAGACGCCTTTCCTGCCTCTTTTCGATAGTGATTTGCTATCCATTTTCATGAACCACGGTCTGCCAGTCTTTCTGGCTCCACAGTTCTGCCCTGAAGGCAAATATGCTCCCAGCTGTGGCAAGGTTTTGACGGATCTTCTCCAGGAAGAAGGGCAGAGGAGAAAGCGAAGGGGTTGCAGGTTCGAGAATTTCAGGTTATACATTCAGCTGGAGTTCAGCAATCCTTCATCCATTGTTAAATCACAGACCACATGCTGAGAGTTAAAGACTTAGATAGGACTCCAGGGACTAATCGAGGAATGATTTCAGCTCCTCACTGTGCTCTAACCAGGCACTTAGGATGCAAAGCACAAGTCTGTGATACTATTGTACACTGCATCAAAATGACTTTTTGATACATTTCTGCAAATAACTAATAAGGAAAAAAAACCCATCACCCTGGCATTTAACATAATTCTTCCCCTCTGTCCCCCATCCTTATATTCACGTTTGTGACAAACGGCCTCTGTCTTCAATTAGATCTACTTTATGCATGCACGAAGCCCCCAAAATATGAAAGAGATTTTATGCAACACCAGATTATCTAATGTGCACATATTTTGCAAAAGAACACTTTTAAAATACCTAGTCACAGAGAAGGGGAAAAAAAAAGCATTCCATTCAGTAACAGAGAAAGGAGGAAAAAAAAACACATAAAAGCTGCAAAAAAGAAACTGAATGCATTTTTATATTAAGCAATCAAGTGCTGTCACACATTGGAAACACAAAGCATTGGAAGTTTAAGTGGGCATACACGAAGGGCCTTACCATGGGACACACTTTTTCAGCAATACAGAAAGCACTCCCTTATCAACGGAGCGCAGTAAGGAGCAGGATCTCTGCCTATTTAAAAAAAAAACCCAGAGAAATAACTTCTCTTGACAGCCTGACAGCTGACATTCTTAACTGAAAAAGCTATGTGCCAAGAATTATCAGGCCTGGCTTTTCTCTCCCTGATAGATGACGGAGCAAAAAACAACAACGGCCACACACATCTCATAAATCACAACTTTTATTGAATGCCTCGCCACATAATAGCAACAGTCAAACTGGATAAAGACGCTTTTCAGTGCTCATCTGTAACATACTGGGGAGCAGGGAGATCATTTCCAGCACTAACAGCCTATCCCAGATAGAACAGGTATTAATACCAGCGTTGCCATACTTCTTACGGAGCTACCTGAAGAGTTCGGAAGTTTTTTAATCTTTCAATTGTTTTTTTTTTTTTTTTAAGAAGCACGAAAGAAAAGAACGCCGAGAAGAAAAACAGAAGTGAAGTGCATGAGGGACAGAGGTAGAAGGAAAGACCAGAAGCTCCAAATAGGCAAACAGAGGAAGTCCTGCTGCTGGCAGTTACGTCTGTACGGAGAAGTAAAAGCTGGCCTTCAGGATAAAAATCAGCCCACGGGGACACAACCACTTGTTGCAGAAACTGCTACCACGTGCCTGGGTTTTTCTCTCTGAAGCACAAGGAATGTGCCTACGGACCTTCAGGAACTGAGGAGCCAGGTGAACAGTTCATACGTGCATGCCAGATTAGGAGAAAGCAGAGGTGGCAGCCCCAATCAAGAAAAATTAGCATGATCTCCCCAGTCAATTAGCTGGGAGGAAGACTGAAATGACAGTAAAAGGAATGGATCTGCAGATGAATACTAGATGGATCAGGAAGGGGGAGGAGGGAAGCAAAGGATAATTTCCTAAAATAGGAACTTTATCTGACAGGTCTTGATTTAAGAGAGCAGCCCCCTGACTGCAGCACCAGCCTGCAAAGGCAAAGCCCTTCTGACATTATCTGCCAGGTGTCTCTCTGGACCAGTGCTGTTCCTCACAGAGCATCAAAGACAACACAGCTCCCGATCCCAGAAGGGAATTTCTGGGCACTCCAGAAGACAAGAAGCTTAATTAATGGCCCTTTATAGAAAGATATGGACTAGAGCAGGTTAAATTCCTTTCTGGCAAAGCCCTGTAGGCTTGGGGGTTTTTTAGGTTTTGATGTTTTCTTTTTTCCAAGAAAAAAATGCCGTTCTTTACAGGAAATTTTGTGGGAAAGTAATAAAAGAAAATCCTATAATGCTTTGAAGGAGGAAAAAGGAAAAAGGATGATTAACTTCTGCAACTAGCTGCAGGTTAAATCCATTTCGGCTTTGGGATCTTCCCTGCAGACGACAGCTGAGCAGCATCTCTCCGGGTGCCATCTGAAGGAGGACAACTCACCAAACAAAATGAAGGAGACAGTTAAAGCCAACTCCTCTTCAAAAGCAAGGTACTTGGGCTACAGCAGCCCTTCACAACACACAGAACAGTTCCAGCTTTAAAGACATGAAATATTAGTGGTGGGGTTTTTTATTTCATTTCATGTCAGCTATGAAACTTCTGTTCCTACAGCAGTGCAATTTTGCTCTCTGACAACAGTTTGAGTCTTGAAAGTTTCCACGTTTGACAATAAAAGTATCTTATGAGAAGCCACAAAGACTAACCTCAATACCCAGCACTCTGCCTCTCCGGGGACATCGACCATAAACCCTGGTACTAACTACCAGCAAAACCACCCCTATGCCCACAGAGACACTGGCACAGTCTGACCACTCTGGACATGCCTCCGATGCCACGCTAGGGACAGCACTAACACCCACTTGGTTCCCTTTCCAGCGGTCGCTCTGGACACCACCAGGAGAGCTGGGCTCCTGCTTCGGCTCTCGGGCGCGAGAACGGCCGCGACACCACCGTCAGGCTGCGTTTCACAAGCAGGATGCTCCATCCGTGGATTCCTACTGCACGCAGGAGATGAAAACACTTTATAATCCCCTCCAATAAAACGTGTGCTGTAACTTTCACGGCAAGGGGACTGTGCTTTGCGACTGGCTGAACCAAAGAGCACTTGGGTTTGTTGAGTCGCCTCCGACTGCATAAATTCCACTATCAGTGACTGGTTCCATTAAGCTAATAATAATATTTTCTCCTTTTATCTGAAATAGTGAAGTATCAATAGTACTTTTCATCTGAATAGTTTAGAGGCACTTAACATTTTGATTTCAAGAAAATCCTAAAAACGCATTTTAATCTCCCTTGTAATAGAAAATTTCTAATACAATCTTTCCAGCACATAAACCAAAGCAAGCAGAGGGGCATTTGTATATTAAATCAATTACCAGAACTTCCCTTCCCTTCACCCAAGCTAATTAAAATTTCATGCGATCCATACCAATAATAGTATAGAGGATCACAGCTGGTGTTTTCAAAGTCAAATAACAAAATAAAAATACAAGGGGATCTTGGTCCGCAACCCTACAGCTACTACAAGACAAAAATAGACACGCAGCTCCTACTGAAATTCAAGTCAGTGCAAGTTTGACACCTAACTCCTTTGAAACTTTAAACTTGAGAATAATTTCAGAGCACCTCAACCCACCAGACCAGAGTCTACAATTCCCACCACACCAAGGAGCCTCCGAGGACCCATGGCCAGGTCCATGCGAGTACTCTGGGCTCCAGGACTCTCCAGTCTTGTTTCCTTCTTGTACCAGCATTTAAGTGGCTGTAACACACACAAGCACAAAATACTTTCTAACAAGTGAAAGCCTGACAGAAGAGTCTGCTCAAGACTTTGCCAAAACAACAAGAATCAGCTCAGGCAGGAGATCACCGAGGTTTACCTGTCTTCTCCTCAACGCTAAGTGCACAGAGGCACGTCCCTCTGATGTCTGCAGAGGTCTGGCACGCTTGCTGCAACCCAACGACACGTACTACAGTACCTCGAGATCAATCAGGCTTATCAAAAGTGACAACACTACTTCAACGGGAGGAGGAAACGCAAGGTCAGAGGCGGCCATGACAAAGGAGTGGTGCCCGTGGGGCAGCAACGGGACGGATGCTGCACCCTCCATCACCAGGCAGGTATTTCTCTGACACATTAGCGCTGTCATGCAACTCAGGAAGGAACACACTGAGCACCGAGTGATCCTGGCAACGCAGTACCCGTTATCTTCAACTCACCAGTGGTCATCAGTAAGGAGAAAGCCTTAAGTTTGACAAAGTCAGCTGTCTTGCAGTCTGCATGAAAAGGTTTACAAAGCAAGCAAGCATCAACCATTGGCCAAGTACACAGGGTTTGAGGGTATTGAAAGACATGAGCTGAACTTGAAGGACAGCAGATAAAACTTAGATATGAGGGAAAACTTGTTAAATTATAAGGTTACTCAGAGAGACTGGGAGACCATCTCAAGTCTCCAAGATCAAGCCATACAAATACCTACTGGTTTGATGTTGTTAGAACTGATCTTACCTTTTCTGTGAGATCTGAAAAAAAGCTTCCAGTACAAAATGAGTCAGAATATTCATAGATTTCATAGATTTCATAGATTTCTAGGTTGGAAAAGACCTTAGAGATCATCGAGTCCAACCATCCCTAATCCCCATTAAACCATATCCTCAAGTAGCTCATCCACCCTATTCTTAAACACATCCAGGGATGGGGACTCAACCACTTCCCTGGGCAGCTTATTCCAATGGCTGACAACCCTTTCAGAGAAGAAATACTTCCTAACATCCAACCTGAATCTCCCCTGACTAAGCTTATGCCCATTTCCTCTTGTTCTATCACCCATCACTAATGTAAAGAGCCCTTCCCCTACCTCCCCACCATCTTTTCTCAAGTATTTATAGGCCGTAATCAGGTCTCCCCTCAGCCTCCTCTTCTCCAGGCTAAACAGCCCCAACTCCCTCAGCCGCTCCTCATAAGTTTTATTTTCCAGCCCCTTGACCAGTTTAGTCGCCCTTCTTTGGACTCGCTCCAGGAGGTCAATATCTCTCTTAAAGCGAGGGGCCCAAAACTGGGCACAATATTCCAGGTGCGGCCTCACCAGTGCCGAGTACAGGGGCAGGATCACTTCCCTGCTCCTGCTGGTCACACTATTCTTGATACACGCCAGTATCCCATTGGCCTTTTTGGCCACCTGGGCACACTGCTGGCTCATATTGGTGTGTTCCCCACTGGGGAGAGGGCAGCAGGAGCTACGCGTGTGCTCTGCGGCTCCGGCCGTGAGCTAACCAGATCTTCAGCTCAAGAGACCTGGTTAGTGCAACGTGGGTCCCCACGGGCTGCACGTCCCCGCTGGAGCCCCTGGGCAGCACTAGCCCACAGGCAAGCGGGGGCAGCCACCCCCAGGAACCACCAAACCTGCACAGAACCTGCACAGAACACAGACTGCTCCTTCCTTGCAGCTCACAAGGCCTTCAGCACAGGACATCCCAACACGTCGTTACAGCTCCTCACCACCTGACTCGTACAACCTGGTGATAAGCAAACGGTGGACATCTGGCTTCACTCCTCATGTGTTTGTCAGCCTCCACCAGGGAGCACAAAGAACAATTTGTTTAGTTTTCTCCTGCAACCCAGCTTTATTTGCTGCGTGTCCATCCCATAGTGACCTCTGCCAGCTGACCGAAGAACCTTCGACCGGGACACTGAACCAATTCCATCTTTTTCAAACCAGAGGCCCTGACCTCAAATTTTATGAAGAGCAATCCTTTTTCTGCACCTGCTTTCACTATTATCCTTTTTGAGAAAACAGACTGAGCATGTGTTCCCAAGGCTTCTGCACCCACGGTAGGTGGGTGTTACAACAAACTTCCACGCAAGGTGGCTCCCAAACATGCCTGAGCACCTGAGGTGAGGGCTGGTTTGGTTGTTTTAAGTTCAGGATTAACAGAATTAGGCCACTACTAAAGTTTATGCAACAACTTCCAGGCTAAATCTGAGCCCAAATTCCCAAGCGAGCTCCTTTTCCCTACATCAATCCCAAAGTCATGGCACTCCTCTCCAGCACCCTGACACGGTGACCATGCTGCACCCCAGCACTTGCTGCTTTCCAACGGCACCGCAGAAACAACTCGTGCGCGTTATGCCGGAAGAGCTGCAGAGAGAGCCGTCGTGAGAAGCCCTTTTATTTCTTTCGGAAGAAGTGTAAGAAGGCAAAGGGAGGGGGTGGGGATTTTGTTTCCAATATCCATCTGCTCCTGCTGCTGTTCTGCATGTAAAATCACACTTCTGAATTTGTGACATCCTGCCTGGTTGCTGTGGAAATAGCTATGCCGTCACCAGCACAGGCCAGTTCCTTCGGTTCGGGAAGGAGCAGCAACAAAGATCATGCGTTCACTTCAGTGTTGCTCTTAAACAACCACCCAGCCAACAAGCCTAGATCAGGGGAAAAAATTAGGAGAGAAAATGATGACCAGAGCAGATTTGTCTCTAAACCAAATGTTTCCTACGTTTCCAGGGAAGGCATTAGCATTTCTTTAATTTCCAGTGTTTTCTCTTTGTTCTGTTAAAAACTACAGAATCCACCATTAACGAAAACTCAAGAACGTCTCCGTTCACTAAGCGCGTAGCCATCAACATCGGCGTGCATTGTATTATTTCTCATCTGCTTCATGGGAAGGAGACATACATTTGTCTAAAGTGCTGCATCATTCTTTCAATACAAGGGCCCCATTCCCAGACTGTACTTATTTGCAAGTCAAATTATGATGCCACTATTGGAATACATTTCCAAGCCCCAAAAATCCAAGCCAGTAGTTCAGGCTATCCACAGCTAACTCAACGTGACAGCCGCAGCATTGATGCCTGCCAGTGCTGATTGACTGGGGGGATATATTTAGGCACAGGAGGGGGGAAAGGGAGCAGTCGAGTTACTCAATTCAAGTATACTGTTAGTAACCAAAAATAACAAGCCCTGATTCAGTTACATCACTCAGAACAGATTGAGCTCCATCACGTAGAATTCGGCTAATGGAGAATTTACTACCAGAAGGGCCACGCCAAAAGAGACACATAAGACACTGAGAAGAGCACTTAGGGAATCTGTGCCCCAGGTTTACAACGTACACAATGGAACAGTCATTTCTCTCTTGCATCCATCTTCTAAAATTGCCTAAACAAAGAAGAAAGTATGAATTTGGAAGGTCAAAAATTTTCTTCTTTTTTTAGCAAGGGATGAATGAATATTGTATATACAGGTCTGTACATACATATATACCACATATACCTGTTATGTAGTCTGATGCCCTTCCTCTCCACTCCCATCCTGTTCAAAACACTTAACTTTGAGAGGGAAAGTGCCACTAGCTTAGGGAAAAGACTCTCTCCAGCATTAAATGACAACATGCAAAGCGTATTTGAAGAGCTGGATTCAATCTTTTCCACCCCCTTCTCTGAAGTGCTAGGCTAAACCTTGGAAAGTGAACTGTATTTACACATGGAAATCAAAAACACACAGAGGCAAAATATCCCTGATACATCTTCAGTTGAAAAAGGGGGCAAGCAGGGTCTGTCTGTTTTACGAAACTCTACAGGCATCCAGAATGTCACATGAAGCTTTTCTCAGGTCTGCTGCAGGACTCCTGGAGATGCATCCTGGGTTCCCTCGTCCCAACACAAAGCGGTGGGGAACTCTCAGCAACACCCAAGCAAGGGGCAAACATAAAACCAGCCCAGAACCCCCCCAAAAGAAGATATGCATCATGTGCAGGCGACAGGGGCCATAAGTGGTTAGTGACTGTCCTTCCAGGCTCGGGCCCCCAGGTTGGCCACCCTCGTGCTACCAAGAGCTTGCAAAGCAGGGTATCAAGCTCTGAAGGATTTGCGGTTGCTGATAACGAGGTCCAGAAGTCAACAGACAGCTTTAAGGTACAGACAGAGAAGCTGAAAAGCTTTTAAAAGCTGTGAGAGATTATTTGACTACCTGCCCCAGCACATAAGGGAGGCCCACAGGAGCTGAGCTCTAAATACCCAGGATTCCAGTTAAGTGCCTTACCAACAACATACCACGTCTTTTCCGGAATGAAACACGGACAAGGAAAATCCAAACCAAACACCTACTCCATGTAACACGAAAAGTGCATTTCTCCATCCAAACACACAGACCAGCTTGTTACGTTTTCAGAACAGTGATGCAGCCTTAAAATTTTAAGGTTTTGTTTAAGAAAAGAGAACCTTTAAATGTAAGCGGAATCAGGCACCAGAACCTTAATTTATCAATTAGACACCATCTGTGGATTGTGTTCCTTGAAATAATTGTTGAATTTGACAATGCACTGCCGCTTTACAAAGTTTCTGCCAGCCTTGCTACCATTTAATTAAATTTCTGCACTTAACTTTGATTGCACTGAAAGCACTGCTGCTTTCTGCCGATCGAGTCCCTTAGCCACCTGCTGTGTTAGAACTAACCATGTTTCCACAGTTGTATCAAAAATTATGTTTTTTATTTTCAGCCTTTGTCTTTTTTCAGTCTCCACCAAAAGGAAAAATAATACTACTAAAAACCCCCATGATCCCAGCGTGCTAAAGCCGTAACACCCAACATGTAAAGAAGCAGCAACTTTCCTGTCTCCCAACAAAAGCTGGATGCTTCCCGTTTTGTTCTCCGCTACGAAACAAGTGTCAGGGCATGACGGCTTAATGCGCCGCGTTTTGCTTAAACAAAACGAGCTTCCTGTGCCTCGGTATATTTGTGTACATCTCTGGTATTTACATCTAGAGATAAAGGCAAACACACCAGTGATTTACATACATAAATATTGCACACACAGAGATCAAGCTGTCATTCTCTCTTTAACCCACAGCACAGTTTGGGAAATAGAACTTCAATAATGTCAAATTAGCAGAAGGAAGAGCCCTGAAAGCCTGCAGATACCGTCAGGCGTTCGACCCCACCGACACCCCACGGCGCCCCGCCGGGCCGTCGCCTCTTCCAGAGGGAAAAGGTGATTTAAGTGTATTTAATTGCTGTACGTTCACTCTGGAAAAGAAAAAAAATTTGTAGGAAATTACTAGTATGCTTTCCTGTTTTCTCAGCTAGCATGACTGCTGTGTCAGCCTCTCTCTGTTCCCCTTCTAATTCCTTATCTGTTGTATCGACAGGAGGGATAAAACACAACGCAAGAACTGAGGCAGGTGGAAACGTGGGTTCTCCTCCCACCCTTCTGACTGCTAAAACGGGAAAAGCTTTTCCTCAACCCTGATGAAGGAGTTCATGCTAAATTAAAGCATGCTACATATATTTTCGTACTTCCACAACATTTACAGCGAAGGACTTAAAAATATTTACCTACTGGTGTTAAAAATAAATTAATAAATAAAAAATTCAATCAGATCTAATGGCAGAAGAAATTCAAAGCTAGTAAGAACAAGTCAGTGTTTCTGTAGGGTCTACAAATTAGGGTATTCTAACAGCACACCAAGAGAGGTCACAGAAAGGAACCGAAGCCTGCTTCTGGGCTTTGCTTGGGTCAAGGAGAGCCAGTCATTTAGATATTTAAATTATTTTAATAGTCCTTCATAGAAGGTTATGAAATATTTATTAGCAACCTGTGGGGTTGACTAGTACTGCTCCAAGAAAAATACAGATTTAGACAATTTCCTAAAGTGTGTGTTCCGCAACTGGAGAGGCTGGCATAACTCTTTCAAGCCAATATAAGGCATGAATAGGTTTTATGATGCATTTTATAGAAAATCACAACTGCATAATTAAGTCTCAGTAGCAGCCCTCTAGTTGCTACCTCTGATTAAGACCACACAGCCAACGTAGTGCCGAGGGACTGGAGCCGGACTGCCTTCCCCGTCGGCTCTAACGCGGAGGGACCGCTCGGCGGGACGGAGGATGCCCGCGACTCCTTTGGCCTGGGGCTTGCAAAAAGCCTTTGGAGAGAGGTTCCAGCTAATGCTACAAGGGGAGGAAGGGAACCATGAGGGTTACAGCAAGGTTGTATTTTCTCTTCCACCCTGGCTCTCTCCTACTGATGTATTTACACCACAAACCCGTTCTTCTCTCCAGCTTCATGGTGTCAAAGGCTTTATGAATCGCAGCAGCAACAAGAACTGTCCTAGGGAAGAGTCCCGCTTCCCTAACCACAATCTGAATTAATTTGTCATTTTCAATAGCCTGCTATGCCCAAAGCCAGCACGACACCAAAGCATTCCTGCAAGAGACGAGAACACAAACCAACTCAGGGCTAAGACTCGGCACCGGCATGGGTTACGCCTTTCAAATCACACCTCGTCCCACGTGGCCAAGGGCGACCAGCACGGCTGCAGCACTGCAGTTTTTTATAGCTCCCAGTAACAAAGAACAAGGTTTGCATTCAGACCCAGTGGCCTAGAGGTGCTTCCAGTCCTCATGGCCAGGTACTCCTTTACATCAAGACTAACCAGGGACGGGCTTCGAATTGGTTCTGGGCTGATGCCAAACTCACTTCTCTCGCCCCGTGCCCAGCAGCCAGCAATGCCTTCTGCTCTGCCCTCCCAAGCAACTGCATCATCTCACTAGCTGCCCAAGCCTGGCACCACAAGCTCTGCTGTAGACAAGAACACACTCTAACAGACCTGCTTTAAACCCCCTGAATATAGCACGTTTTATTCCAGCTGGGCAAACTCCTTCAGTTGTGTTAGCACTGTGCCCCTGGGCAGCCAGCTTCCACTGCCTGAGTGCCAGATCTTGCAGAGGTATTAGGGGTCAATTACATTACAAGGAGGTATGGCAAAAGAAAAGACGCTTTTCTTGGTCCTCAGTTCTGCCCTAAATTAACTTTTAATACAGAACAGAATGTCACATTTGCTTCTCCCCATAATCTAAAAATTTCTCCTTATGCAGCAGCAATAAGGAGGGTTTTTAAAAATTAAAAAGACCTAAAAAACCATGCAAGGGTATATTTCACGGCTATAAAAAAGCATTTAAAATGTAGAGTTAAAAAGGTGTTTCAAGTGTTTTCAAAGGAGGGTGAAAACGAAAGGAAAATAGGATTTTTAAAAATGCCCATTTTCTTTAAAGTCAGCTTCATGAGTCAGAGCACGCAGAAACCTTTTTGCTGCTCTGAGGATCCTGTATTTAAATCCAGCTGGTATCGCAGCCAGTTAGTTTGTTGAGACTAACGTGGCAGCTACCGGCGACACGCTGCTCCTGCGGCACGCTTCCCGGCGGCATTTGCCCGCTCCCCGCTGGAAGCGCCTGGTCAGGGGCTGCTCATCCACACAGCGAACACGACACAGACCCAAAACCCCAACGTGAGCTGGAGAGCTCGATGCTGTTATCAAGCACATGTTCAGCTCATCGTAAGCACCGTCCCAACCCAAGCCGTCGGGTTTCGGATACGTCCCGGCAGTGGCTTTGGCTGTGCGGTAGCCACGCGGAGCCTTCAGCTTGCCACCCTCACATGCAACAAGCCTGGGGGTGAGAAACGTGCTCCTTGCGTTGCGAGCAGAGGCCAGCCTCCATGCAGCACCTGCTGGAACCTTCTACTCCCCAGCACTGCAAATAATGATAAGAACAATAATGATGATGATCATAATAATAATTATTATTATATATTAAATAATATTATTGTTATTATTAAAACTAAGCACTTTGGTAAGGGAACTGTTCCAGAGCTTGCAGGGGGAGGGAGCATTAGCAAGGACCCAACACGCTGCTCTGTGCCATCGCCATCTGCAGCCCTCGCTGCACAGTCAAAATTTAATCTGACGTCTCTTGCAGCCCTGTTTTATTTTTACATCCATTTCCTAAGAGCACAAATTAAGAGTGTTTCAAAACACAAACAGCGTATTTGCTGTTACCAAAGTTAGAACACAGCCATGGAAAAGCCACTGGAAGTGCTCGGGAAGGATGCTGTGGGCAGCACCCAGAGCCACTTGAGGATTGTTTAGAGGTTTGCTTTGTTCCAGCGTGAGGTTCTTTTCTGTCATTAAGTCACACTGTAGCTACAAAACACATGGAGAAGAGCAACCAAGATATTCCACCAGCTCTGGAAAGAAAAACTCAAATTCAACAAGTAATCATGGAACATTTTTACAAGGGAGACTTCAAAATCATTTGTATCTAACACAAACATGGGTCAGGAGTGGAAACCTCTTACCTGGGCTGGTTCATCTGGGCAGGTCTCAATTAGACAAATTCCAAGAACCTTCCAGCAGGTGCAAAACTAGTGCAAAGCAAAAAAGCTTTGTACTCGTACTGCCTGGACACTGCCTCGGCGGGCTCCCCTCCTTGCGTGCGGTGTTCATGCACGCTGGCCCACCAGAAGATGCAGTTGCATCAATGCAGTTCTACTGCAAAAACGACAAAAATTCCTCCAAGTTTAGGCAGGACTCCACTGTCTGCCAACTAGCAGCTGGGAAAACAGCAGACTGGAGCTTCTTCATTTCCCCTCCTGATATCTTTCCCCCTCCAATCGTGATTACGTTAAAAACCACAGAAGACTAATCAGCATGATCCGATACCTGGAACCGTGTATATTTTCCAGAAAACAAACCTCCGGGATCTGATGGCAAACCTTTCCACTGGCTCTTGCAGGTGCTGGCTGCCAGGCAGTGGAGTTCTGGAGATGTCGTAGTGTTTGCTAAAGGCTGAAACACTGAACGACACGTCACATTGCTACTCAACAGTGCCCTGTAGTGCTTCTTCCCCTCCTTTATTATTTTCAGGTAGTGGACCACAAAGTTTATTTTCCTAAGTTTTTACAGCAACTCTCACAGTAATACCCTTCCGCTCGCCGTTTTTTGGTCACATCCTCCAAGCATCTCGGGTCTCTACCATCACATCTCAAACCAAGATTCCAGCTGTAAATCAGGCAGAGCAAGCTCCAATTTACCTCTCACCTTAAACCAACAGGATGTTACACCAAAAACATCCTGGTTTGGTTGCCTGAAGGAAGCAAAGCACCCACGTTACAATTAGCTAGCACGAGCAACGTATGTAAATCAGCATATGCTATCGCACGGACCTTCCCTCCCTGAAACTGAGCAAAGTGCAACTGAGCAGTGCTGAAATGCAAATTACCCGTAAGAGAGTTTGGGGACACGAAGGAAACATAAGGACTAGGCGTCTGGATGCATTCCAATTTGAGTAGTTGCAAACTAAAACAACACTCAAGAATGCATATGAGGAAGCTTTTATTAAAAAAAGAATCTGCTCTCTTTAGTTAATAGCGGGAATGATGCAATTACAAGACGGAGCCAGAACACCCTCAGGCCTCAAACTCTAACTCCGGAGAAGAGAGAGTGGAGGAAGCAGGATCGTTCTGATCGTTCCTGGAGCACCACGTGGACTGAGCCCAGCAGCCGCTTGGCCCTTCGGCGCAGAAGGGAACCGACACCAACACATGGCGAAGGTGCGCTGCCAACAGAAAAGCTCAGTTGTGCTCTTTGATCGTGAAGAAACTCCACCAGACAACAGCAATCAGACCCCACAAATCCACGTAGCACAGCCCAACGTCCCACGGATGTTCAGAGCTCAGATGCACTAATGCAATTCCAAATGTCTCCACTACCAGTTAATTAATTACACAGAGTTATCTATGGTTTCAATAGGTTCCAGATTTCTTCATCAGGATGTGGCTCCCAAACTACCACGTAGGGATGGATTAAGAACAGGAGAGACTATGATGAAAACTCTGCTGCTTTTGAAAGAAATCAGGTAAAACTTGGGGCAGAAGGGCTGCCCAAGGTAACGGTGAATCAGGAACACTTCGTGCATCAAATATAATGGTAACCATCATTTCTGACCTACACTGAAATGAATTTGCAGATGACTGGTAGCAAACAAAATGGAAAGATAGGGCCTCAATTGACTGCTAATCTTCACTAAATAATTACATTTACATATAAATGTAAACACACAAATCTAGAGCAATAAAAAGCTTTTAACAACACAACTGTAAAGCTCTGTCATTCCCTTTAAAAAATGAAGTCAAATTCCTTGTTAAAGGAAACCCTGAATACTGTAGCATACCTAATACAAACAGTGCAAAGTGACTTCAGCACAGAACATCACTCACTGGAGATTAAGACGTACTTTTTTTTCCCCTTTATAAATCATTTGTATTGAGACAAGCAGCTAAATCAGCTAAAGCACAGATCTAATTAAAGAATCTGGAAACTGATTACTGAACTACGTAACACATCAAGGTTTTTTTTCTTTCAAAAGAAAAAAATAGAGATCTGGTCTGAAATCTTATCAGTCCCACACATGCCAGAATTAGTCCCTGCCCTTGTGTCAGATGGGAACTCTATCTACAAATCATCAAGCACAACTCATGCTTGAGATGAACAAAATGCAGCTGTCGCCTTAATCTGTTAGATTATATCCCGTGCTTTCCACTATCGGGAGACAAACTGCAGGTGTGGTGTCTGGCTTTGAAGAGCACCAAGAACTAAAATAGAAATACAAGTGGTTAAACTGAAAGAAGTTACAGGCCTGTTTCTCTAAGGCAGGTGTGACGATGCAGGAGCCTCGCCGGCGGCGCGGCAGGGATTGCCAAGGCCATGGCACACGCTGGGCAGCTCCTCTGCCTCCCGCTCTTCCCACTCTCCAGGTTCCACAAAGCTGCAGCAGAGCAGAGGTCTCTTGCCCGTGTGCGACCGTGTCCTTGGGTCTGGCCTCTGACAGCTCTTACCCCAGGGAAGTGCTAAAATAAAAGCTCCATTCACACTTGCCACACCTTTAAAGAAAAGACTTATTTTTTGACCTTAACTGCCCAAAGTGCCCGACTCCAGGAACCCTTGATCCCCCACCAGTAAATGCTGGGGATTTCAGCCATGACTTTCACTGCAGGCAGCAGGAATGAAGACGCAGCTGGACCAAGGGCCGGTGGTACGGATGGGGGCCAATGCCAGCGGAGCAGATGCTGGTGGGGAGCCCAGGGCGCAGCGGCAGGACCTGCCGCGCAAGAGGTTCGTGCTTCTGCTGCCAACGTCAACGCCTTATTAAAAAGGCAATCGGGAGGGTGATCCGGCAGCACCGGCCCCTGCACCGCGCACCCTCCCCGCAGCATCGCTGCGGATCTCTCTGCGCCTTCCCTCCGGCTCCCGCGGTGCCCAAAGTGGGCCACGCCGCCCGGCGCAGGGGGAGCAGGACACACAGAGACCAGAGCCCACGTCCCGCTCTCACCCACCTCGCAGGGTGAGTCACCGAGCGCCGTGAGCTTTTCAGCACCTTCGCACAGCTCCCAGCCTGTACCAAGACAGGCAATTCCCTGTCTCATTCCCGGGAGCCAAAGATAGATTTCATAGATTTCTAGGTTGGAAAAGACCTTAGAGATCATCAAGTCCAACCATCCCTAATCCCCATTAAGCCATATCCCTAAGTAGATCATCCACCCTATTCTTAGACACATCCAGGGATGGGGACTCGACCACCTCCCTGGGCAGCCTATTCCAGTGGCTGACAACCCTTTCAGAGAAGAAATACTTCCTAACATCCAACCTGAACCTCCCCTGACTAAGCTTATACCCATTTCCTCTTGTTCTGTCACCCATCACTAATGTAAAGAGCCCTTCCCCTACTCCCCACCATCCCTTCTCAAGTATTTGTAGGCTGCATCCCAGCCTCTCGCACGGCACACAAGGAACGGCGGGATATGCCTGCAAGAAGTCTCGGCAGCTCTGCCCAGGAGGCCAGCAGCACGGCAGGCTCTGCCATTGCAGTCCGCGCAGGCACAGGGCACCCCAGGAAGACTTGGCTCACCCGGGTACCAACCACCCGACTCACCTCCCCAGCACAGACACGTTGCCACGGGGGAAACTCACGGACCTGCTGTAGATGCTGAAGGCATCGCCAACAAGGGCTGCAGCGAGAGGCAAAGCACTGGGATGTTTTGGCTTTAGAGTATTAACCACTGAACAATAATCGTATTTGCCACAGCATCAATTTGTTCTGCAGGACTGGAAATAAGTATTAAGGAAATGCTTCCTTCCGAGGCAGTCTGTTCCCACCATCCCCGCGTCTGTGCGGGAACCACCCACTGGTGACAGATGAGGTTCAGCAGCGGCACGTGCAAGATCCAAATTCCTGCCGGATAAAATCCCTCCTTCATCCTGCCACTGCTCTTAACCACAGCACTGGGGTAAAGGACCTGTTTGCTTCCCATCAGGGGAAAAAAGAGTGGTTTATGGCCCCTCTTTTTCCCAGTTAGATACCTTGGATTCATCTGTGCTAGACTGGCTCAGCACAAAAGCTGACGATGATGATGGCCATTAGGTCAGACACACTTCAATACCATAAATTGCTATTCTAAAACATGTTGATGCTGCTCTGAAATAACATTTTATACTTACACCCTAATCATCGTTATGGCTTCTGACAGGTTTTAAATACAATAGTATTCACTGCAATTAATCCATTGGAAATTAATGCGGATATTGCAAGCACTTCAGCAAGATCTCCGCTGCAATTCCCCACTCATTACTGCACCATTATTTTTTAAGTGTTACCCATAAAGCAGGCTGCCAGCGCGTTTGCATCGAGGTGACAGAAGCAGGAATATAGAGGAGCAATAAATTAGCACAAAAATTAAGCAGAAGCAGGCAGGAGAATTACCACAGCCCATTGTCTGAAGTTTTAACATTCCTAATGACTTTGTGATTCCCAGGATGGCAGCCGGGCAAGAGCGGGCAGCGGGCACAGCCTCCTGCCCCGCGCAGCCGGGCACGCACCCCCAGCCCACAGCCATCACACGCTCATCCTGCTGCTCCAGTGCGCCGCATACTTCACACCGCTCGCTCCAGCTGGCTGGAAGATCAGTCATTAGCAGTCAGAAAATAAACAGTTTTTTTCCAACACAGCCATTAAAAAAAAAAAGCCAGCACATCCGGAAGGTAAGGCAGAAATAAAATGTATTAGACCATTAAACACAGTGCTCAGCAGCATTCCTCCTTGGGTAGAAAAAAAAACGTCTTCAGTGCAGTTAACAGTCATTTTTAGAGCATTAATGACCTCAGGTGAAAACAGACTGGTCATTAAAAACACGTTTTAAGAGGATTAGCTATCATCAGAACATACAAGTTACTTAAACTGAAGCAGTTCCATATGGTTAATTTATAATTTCCAAGGTATTAATCAGTGAACAAATTCTGACGGCTCCCAGATAAAGCACAGAAAGGGGAGATTCACACGGCTTCCTCGGAGCAATCCTAACTGGAAGTAGCACTGGCAGAACAGTTTCATTTTCCAATTTGCTGACCAAACTGAAAACAAAACAGAACCAAGAAAACAGGAGGATACACTTGCCTGTGATTAAACAAACATGGCTTCAGTTTGTTGGCAAAACTTAAAAGAAAAAAAAAAAAAGAAAAATTTCATTTTGAGTCAATCCACAACATCTTGTTTTAACTCTGAATGGAAATAGGTTGTGGGTTTTTTTCATTTTATTTAACCCCTTTTAAACCTTTTGTCTTTCAGGCCCACTTTTAAACAATGAGAACCCATTAAAAGTTCGGTTTAGAAAACATCGACATTGTGGCCTCTAATTTACGTCTGGTCTTCCAAGCTTCTGTTCCTACCCTTCTCCTCCAAGCTCCATCTTGCAGAGATATCATTTAGGGAACAAATTCACCCAGGTGCACGTGCAGTTGCTGCTGGGCACCCCAGGAGCAGGATTTTGGTGTCCCTGTGGATACCCAGACCTCAGCCAAGAGGAAAGCCATGCCCTCACGGCAAACCACAGCGAGCCACCGACCTGTGGTACAAATGCAAAATACGAGAGTGTTTACGTACAACCCAGCTACATAAAATATCGCTTCTGGTTTGGGTTAGTGTTGAACGCTGACCCTCGGGCGCACGCCTGGAGCGGACGCCCAGGACCACCACTGCCTGCACCCAGCACGGAACGCGTGCTACAGCCCACCACGGCTACCAACGGCTCCAGATCCACCAGTCTTCTGACTGCGGCCTGAGAAGCCCCTGGCTGATGGTCCAGCAGGGAATGATTTACTAAAGAAGCAACAAGGGAGACGGGGAGCTGGGAAGGATCTCACGCTGACAGCGCTCCAGTCTGCACCAGCCCTGGGATCCGCTGCTGCCCAGCTGGCAGACGCCTGCTGCACCGACACGCACAGATGGAGCAGGAAATAGAGGTTGGTGCTGCAGAAGCAGTCTGCAGCCAGCACGCACGTGTCTGTGTCAGGAAAACTATCCTAACAGATAGCTCCCATCCAGACCGACCCCTGAGCAGGGTGAGCTACAAGGGCAGATGGAAACGCCCAACAGCAGAGGTCCAGGGGGCACCAGCAAAACATTACTCTGAGCAATGCCTCGCAATGGACCCCACCAGGACACGGATGCAGTCAGGACTCAGAGGCCACCCGCCCTAACCCAGTGGTTTAACACCTGCAATACAGTTTCATGTCACCTACGGATATCTAAAGATAAGCTATCTAAGCCGACTAGATACCTACGGTATCTGAAGATAAAGCCGTAAGACACCAAAGGGCACTGAAGCTGTAGTACAATAAACACAGAAACAAATCTTACAGCAAGATCTCAACTTCGATATTGACTCGACACACGCTTGTAAGCGGCCAAACAGAAGCACTGAGAAAAAGGCACAAGACTACCTACCACATGAAGGGAGAAGAGACATACCTGAGAAGGAAAGAAAAGCAAACTTTTGTTCCTTGCGAGACTGAACCATTTAAATAACAAATACACTGCTAAATACATACTCCCCAGAAGCTAAAGTCATTTTTTAAAGTGTTCTTTTTGTCATTGAAACCTTGGGGGAAACGTTAGCAGTTCACTTCATCCTCATAAAATAACAACTCCACCACACTGTAATATTTTATTAAGAGGATCGTACAGGGCTCTGCAGAGAACCAACAACAGGCTTGAGACTTCAATTTGTACCACAAAACAGCAGCAATATCAAATAAAACACACTTAAATTCCATATAGCTGAATCTTTACTGTGAAGTTTATCTCTCGGTCTAAGAAACACATCTTCCTTCTCCAAATTTCCTAGTGCCTCCACCCACCCTAAATCCACTGTACACATAAGGGATACAGAACCAAAGGCCATCCAGTGGGCTTGTCCAAAGCAAAGACTCCTTCGGTAATTCAAGAGACCCAAAAAACATTGCTGAAGTTTCAAAATTTTCAGATTAAAGCAATCTCATTTCAGAATCCAAGGAAAGGATCTATGGAGGCAATCAGCATCTCCCTAACGTCTTCACCATGAGAGATGGGACTGAAGAAGATGAGCACAAACACTGACCAAAGAAAGCCTCCTGCATGTTTCCAGACCTGTCTTTTGTTCCAGTCTGCTCAAGAACTATGTCTGTTTTTATCAAAACAAAAAACCAAACAACAACAAAACCTTTCCAAGAATGCAGAAAGGCAAAAATCCAAACCCAGATTAGCTCAAACCTCTGCTTTACTGAGGTCTGAACTAAGTACTTATTTGGGAACAGAAAGGCTAGTCTCTTTCCAAGGTCATGTCAAGGTTTTCATACTAGCGAGAGAATTATTTACATATGGCAACGCATCCTGTGTGCTTGACTGAGAAGGTAAATATGGCTTTAATAAATAAAAAAAAACCCAAAAGACAAATCCCTGCCTCAAAGTGCCTATTTCTGCAGTAAAATGGGAGTACAGGATGTCCACGTCCCAAGAAGGTGTTGTGCCAACATCCCTCAGAGCTACATCAAATATAATTTTCAAACCAATTAGCTCAAAAAGCATCAACACCAAAGCAATGCCTTCCACATTCTAATTACTAGGCCATCCTATTCAGTCCTTAATGAGAGGAGAGACAAAGGCAGTATATGTATTAGGGTCTACTTCAAGAATTCTTTTTCTTTTCGCAAACAGATCCTCTTTTGTTCTGGTTAAACACCAATTACTCCGTTCTCTCTAACATGCAAATCAGCTGAAAATAGGGCATGATGTATCTCGATCCTGCACCACTACAAGTTTGAATGAAGGGGGAAAATAAAGCAACCCTCTAGGGGCTTTCAATTCCAAGTACTTTGTACTCTGATAAAGCTCTTTTCAAAGAGCTTTTTGTATTATCTACAGCAGTTCCCATAAGCAGCGATTTTGCCATTATGCCAAAAGAAATAGCACATTTAAGGTGTACAATATAAGCGAGGAAAGTAAAAGTAGCCAACAAAGCTGTTTACATGTAGCTTTTAGTTGTTCCGTCCCCACTGCAAACAGCAAAACTCCGCAGCGTTAGGAGCATTACTACACCTAGGGAAAGGCTCGGAGCAGGAAGGAAAATAAATGTAGAGAGTCAGAGCCCGGCTCTACAACGGGTCGCTTCGTACCACTCGGAGCATCGGGGAAGATGCCGCACCGACAGCCCTGGCAGGGCAGTCCTGTCTGGTCAGGCTGCGGGCTCAACCACAGCCTCCTCGCCAGTATGAACCGCTGCGCTCACGGTCTGCCACGTGAGTTTTGAGATAAGACTCTGCTCTTTCGGAGCCCGTTCATTCACCGCGCTCGTTGGCCCGAGCACCGAGCTGCTGATACCCCAACGCCTCCGCGGGCAGTACGTGGAAGGCCACGTCTTCTCCAGAGCTCTCGCTTCCAAACCCAACAGCCGTGCCCGGAGGGTCAGATTTATTTTGGAAACCAAACCCATAACTGTTTTCACATCTTTTGTCATTGCTCTAGTCTTTCTAATTGATAGTTTTTAATTGTTGCCCTCTTTCCATAAACACTTTACGCAGTGTCAGTAACAACTTGGGAACGGTTACACACACAGACGTGCAGGCACTTCTATCAGGAAAGATGTATTTTCACAAATGGAAATTTGCAGATCTCTAAGATGACCCCAGCCCCAAGTCTGCAGTTGAGTTTAGGAGCACAAACTGTGCCAGACAGCGTCACTGAAGTGACCCAGGCATGAGGGTTCAAATCTCTTTCCCTGCAAAACTTCACAGTCCCCATTTAGGGCGGCACGTACCACGGGGCGGTGATCGTACCAGGTGCCCAGCCTAGGAGGAAGGGTTATAGAAACTTCTGAATTGCAACAACCTCCCTAGATTAAAAGCAAACTAGCACGAGCAGTCTAGAGGATGACTGCCCTTGCTTAAAACATCAGAACCACCCTAGAAATCAGAGGCAGAAGGCCAGAGCATCAGAGGAGGAAGCAGCGGCTTCAACTGATTATCCCACACTACGTCCTCTGTGGTGCAACTCGGTTACACAGAACACAACCACATCACTAAATTTAAAAAAAGCATTAAAAGAGGAAGAAACATGTCATAAAAAAGTTTACTGAAGAGCAAACACACAAGGCCAACTCGTTCTGATCCACTCGGCCTGATTACTTCCATCCGGCTGCTCCAAGACACAAGGCAAGCCTCAAAAACTCCTGGCTCTCCTCCCAAGTCCCCAGTGCACCTTTCCAAATAATAGGTGGTGGTCCAGTTTATCGAAAAGAGCCTGAGCACACACCTATAGTAACATACACACAGTAACATACTTGTAATAAAGGGTATCGACAGATGTGTCTACATGTATTGGAGAGAAATGAATCTACACAAAAAATTATGTACTGCCAGCCCTGTAGTCAACAAGAGGATACAGAATTTCTTGGCTAAGATCAAGATATCTAGTACATCTGCAATACAACAATAATTTTGTAATTCAATATTCTATGTACAGCTGTAATCCAATTTACAGATTATTGTATATATACTTAACATAAATTACACACACGCTAATATATACATTATACATACACACACAAGTCACCTCTGCTGTTTTTTTTTTTTATATACATAGACAAAATACATAAAAATAGCTCATTTCAAGGCAATGGACCCTAGAGTATTTCAAATTTATAAATTCAGCCAAAAACCACAGCACATTAGTCTCTTCTGCCAAACATTATAGACAATCTTCCAAAAAAGTTTTCATCTGTTTTGTTGGCCTTTAATATATTTTTGATTTATGTCGTTTTGAATTTTTTTCCCTTCTGTAGCTTAAGAGAAAAAAGCATTCTTCTGATTCCAGTTTCAGGATTTCTTTAAAGAGAAACCAAAAGTAATAAATCTGAAGTGTCATGCTGCTACTGTATCACACGAGCGAGAAGTATTACAGCATGTGTTGACTATAGCTTCCAAGCAAAAAAAAAAAAAGAAAATGGATTAAGTAACAGTGTTTTCTTACATTACACATTCTTTTTCTTGCCTGAAGAGTATATTTCAAGTTTTCACACAGATGTTCTTCATAGACCAATATTACACACATATAGCATGTTGCTGAAGCTCAGGCTCTCTCCCATCTCCTCCTTTCCGCACAGACAAGAGGAAAAGCTCAGGGGCAGGACGTGGTAACCAGGACTTGGGAAGCACCACCACCCATCACCTTACCTTCTTCATGGGTGCCACAACCAAAATGAGCTCCCCAAGGTGCTTCTCTTTGTAAGGTTCCTGCCCCAAACTCACTGCATCTTAGAAAGTCCGAGACAAAGCACGGGAGAGCAATGGGGTACAACCAGTACCTTTTAAACAGGAAAGAAACTAAACTGGAAGTAATCTTTTACTTCTTACAAGTACCAAGAAAGGCAGTTTCTTACCGAAAATTACGCCAGCGCAAACCTGAACATGTATGTAGTAATATTACAGAGCTACCTCCACTTTCTGAATGGAGCACAGCATGCTGCTAGAAACAGATTTATTTTATTTGTGCAGCATTGGCAAGCGGGACAACTTCCTCGTGGAGAAAAGACTTGGGACAGTGAGGTGGGGACCTGACCAAACCCACGAGCAGCTCCGACAAAGCGAGGAGGACTATCCTGAGCACAGAGCAAGGCATGCACTTAAGACACTTCTGATCAGTGAATTCTCTGCAAACCACACCTTTTCCCTTTTTTTTCCCCAAGGGAACAGGCTCTCTCAGCCGCCTCTCGTCCTGGCAGCAGGGTTATATGGTCAAATGTTCAGCTGTACAGACTGTGTTCAAGTATCAGGACTCAACCATGGCAAAAATCAGCTGCACTACCTAGAATATTACAGTCTTCTTTGGGGGTCACTATGAAAGGGGAAGGAGAGTAGCCTGAAAATGGAAGAAAAAATGAGCAGTAAACCAGGTAATGTAATAAAAACGCAGTTAGTCTAGTGAGCACATAGGTACAGGCTTAGCTCAGTCTACCACTGAAAACTGAGGATAACTGCAGGGCACTGTAAAGCGTTCATTCCTTTGCGTTAATTGCTGTTAGAGTCATGGTTTAGTGCGTTATACCAGCCCCAGCTTGCTCTAATTCCTTACCCTATTTGCTCTGGCCAGGATACTTTACAAAAAGGAAAATTAAAAACAGAGAAAATGCTTTTAATGATTATTCAAGGGAGCACGTGAAAAAGATATTACTAAGATGTTCTGCAAGACACCGGGACACTCCTGAAGGCATCCTACTCTGGCTCGGTAAGACGCAGAAGCGAGGACGTACCTTCCGCGGTGCAGTCAGGAGGAGCCGTGTCCCACACACCGCAGCGGCAGACGTTCCTGCTGCCGGGCAAGAGGTCCGCACACCAGCTCTGCTGGGAGCACGAGCAAGCACACGCTGGAAAGCGGTGCCGGAATTGCAGAGCCCCGTGGGACACGCTTCTGCATCGACAGCTTCCGCGAGTCCCGAAAACCTGCGCGAGCCCGCGCACACGCACCCACGAGGGCCAAGCTCGGCCGTCACCCGGGGCTGAGCACCCCGAGGGCATCCGCCCTCCTGCCCGGAGCAACACGGCAGCTGGGTGCCCACCACCCCTGCTGCTCCCCGGGGGCTCCAGACCAGCGCTCCCCCCTCACCAACGGCTCTGCAAACTCCCTGACATGGATCCAGAACACAGAAAGGAACAATGGCCATCAAGCCCCAAAAGGAGTATTCAAATTTAAAAGCAACAAACAAGCAAGCCCACACAACAACAAGCCACACACGCATACGAAACACACCCGTGGGGAAAAATCAGATGTAGACAGAGCTGATCACATCATCCCTGGCTTCAAGAGACCAACACCAATCGAGTATCTCCATGTTCCTGGAGAGGAAACACATGGCCTCCGTGCCTCAGAAGGGAAAATTCAGACACTCAAATGCAAACTAACCTGCTTTAAAAAAGAAAATTAAAAAAAAAGCAGAGACGAAAGCCAGATATGTCTCAATCCTGAGTTATGAATGCCCAGTACAACACATAAGAGCTGGCACAGCTGCTTCAAATCTGTGTTGCCAAACTCCAGCAAGATTCTCATTACCAAATAACTGAAAACCAAAGCTTTGCCACTTTCTCCTCTTTCTCCGAGGTTGGCCCCTTGGCACGAGCACACCTGCCGCCCCGGAGGGCACCGCTCGGGTGCGTGGTTTTATCTGCATCAGTTTCCAGCAGCACGCGGAACCCTCCGACCACAGGTCAGGGCACACGCGTGGCACTGTGCCAGCGTGCAGCAACCCAGCGCGGTGCCGACTGCCGACCTCGTGGGAAGAAAAATAACTGACGTTTCCAATGCTTCATACCTATATTAATTTAAGGCACATAATTATACAGATTACTTAATAACTGCATTATAAATGTATTTACCTACACATAAATCATTATGACTCAGAAAAGCACTAAATAAAACAGGTAAGAAAGTACAAGCTTTTACAAAGCCATAAAAGTTAAGTCACAACTCCACACAGAAGTTGGCTATCTCGAGACTGGAATTACAATGCACATTCATTTCGTACCCTTTTATATGACTGATATCTCTGAACGCTTTATGATGTTAAATAACACACAGCTGCACAATTTAATGAGCAACAGGGAAAAGCTGTACATGGAAGTCAAAAGAAAAGATAGAGAAGCATCTGATTTTCAAGTGAAAGTTAGTGAAATGAAACAGCAATGAAGCATTATCCAGGGGAATTGTTCAGGATGGCAGGGTCTTCTAAGGTAAAAGCTCCAGGAGAAGAGAGCAACAAAGGGAGCAGATTCACTCGCTGGGTGGTTAAAACCAAGAGGGTTCTGAACTCCCAGGAAAGGATGGCGTCTTGGTTAAAGGTCTGGATTCTGAAAAACAAGAGTTTCAGACCCCAGCTTCAGCACAGACCTCCTGGGTGACCTCAGGCAAATTTCTTCACCTTTCCCTAGATTTCCTCTCTCCCTTTTCTAGGGAAAGATGATCTTGTTGATCCCAAAACAATTCCTGCCCATTCTATTTACCTTCAAAATCTCTTCAGCTGTGCAAGTAGACATATGGACAGCAAGGTCCTATGCCTGGCACCGGATATATTCCGGGCAAAAAGGGAATGAAAAGGCAGTATGTCTTGAGGGCAAAAGTGAGGTTTCATCTTAGGGAGCTTTTTATGACAGACTTTCAACAGAATATTCTACAAATAAATCAACGAGTAAATCGTGTCGGTGCTCAGCAGTACTACTGGGCTGAGCACTCATTAAGGGTCTCGTTTACAGTATGTAGCTCCTGCACTGCTTACGCCCTGCAAGGAGCTGGAAACTCCAGCATCCACCCTCTGAAGTTATTATTCAACAACAAACGAGTACTATATTTAGAACTTTTTCCATGAAGTAGCAGTATCCAAGGGCCATTGAGCCAAGAGGCATTCAAAGGTTAAACAAGTCTATCAGGCTGTCCTGCCAGCCCCATGTTTCTGTACGTAGCGTTACACTTTGGTTCTCTCTTACACATGCATCTCAGTTTTATAAAACATTTTTGATCCAAGGAGCGAGATACCACACCAAAAATTATCTTCTGCTGCCTGTATCCGGATAGTGACCTTGCAATGACAGGAGCACATATACACAATTACTTTGACTTAATTTAGAAGGCTTTGCTACCAAAGATTAATTTAACACACTAAACAATCTAGAAAAACCCCATAAAACCCCCCTACTTTCTTTTCTCTCAGCTACTTCAGCCAACATTTCAGCTTCTCAAGCTGCTCTGAACAACACACACTCTTCGTTCTTTGATTTTGTTCATATTTTAGGAAACAACTGTTAGATCATGTAGAGATTTAGATTTCGTTCTCTGCAAGGGAGTGTGGCCCAGCTACAGAAACACGCAGAGAACAACTTTAGCTCCACTGCAGTTATACGCAGTCTTCAGGAAATTAAAACTCCCCCCAGCACCAGTCATCAGCAGGGTTTGGAAACTGGGACTTGCAGCTCCTTCACACAATACCCCATCGCTCGAGCTAAAAGAGCAGCATGACTGCACGGCCGTGGGAGTACGTGTCCACGTACAGCGGCCACGTGGGAGAAGGGCCACAACACAACGCGTTTCACAAGCATGGTACAAGGACAACTTCTCTGTGCATCACTCCTCTACCTCCCCCTGCCTTCAAAAGGATAAGGCTTTGTTACTTTTCTTCCAGAGATGACAAAAGGCTTGAACTGTGTTTGTAAAGCTTTGGCATCCTGCGACAACCAACATAAAGTAATCTAAACGCTCAAGACAAATGCATAAAGTGCAGCAACTGCTCTGCTAAACTGAAGTAACAGATAAACCAGTCTGACCACGTTAATAAAAAAACATCCACCTTGCTAAGCAGACCAAGACAGAACAGCAGTCTTGACCAAACAGTAACGTCACTGTCTTAAACTGTTGATTTTGTTTCCTCCCAGGCTCTCACAAAACACAACCAGCGGGGCTGGAAGACTCAGCATCCAAGGACAAAGAATCAGCAGGCATATAAGCACCAATATTTATGTAATGTATGTCATGTTCACAGCCACAATGAAATCATTGTCTTCCAAGGGGGTTAGTATGTTTGGAGCATTTGTTTGTTATTTCTAAAGATGCAGGAGGCAAAGCAGTTAAAAATAAAGAGGTCACTGCATGCAAAATTAATCTTTAACTGCCCACACTGCTTTAAATGACTTTTAAGGATTACAGTGCACTCCCCAAGCTGAGAGTACCTTTGTTAACAAACAACTCCTCAAGAGGTGGTAGAGGGTAGACCACTAATAGAAGTCAGCTGGCAAGTCCTACCAGCTTGCTTTCCTCCCAGGGGCCACTCTTTCACTGGTTTTGTCTGGTGGGAGCTCTGCCCCCACACGCTGCAGAGAGCACGAGGACGGGTGCGCTCCAGGAGACGTATACGCGGGCAGATGCCTAAGCCCGTGCTTGAAATGGAAGGAGCACAGTCTAAAATTAATCTCATTCCTCCTCTGAGGAGACAGTAGAGGATTCCTTTAAAAAGCAACCTGTGGCAACGAGAGTTGTTAAAAGCTTAACACGATGTTATGTGCAACACGACTTTGATGCTACATGCGTAATCCAACCCTGAAGAAAAGCAAGAAGAGGCACAGAGCAGAGATGTTGTTTCTTGCCCCTATAGCAATGGATGGTTGTTTAGTACCTGGCTATTGGCAAAAAAACTTCAGCATTAGTAACTGAGATACATCATAAAAAAAAAAAAAAAGAAAATCTAACTTGCAAAAAGAACTAAAAAACTGAACCTACACTTGGCATCTCCTGCCCAGATTCATGACCTGCAGTATAAATCCACAGTGGACAGTCTGGAGAATCCTCTTAAAGGGAGGTATTATAAATATATGTTAATATAAACACAGAAGCCTGTTTTTAGTCCAAGAGGCAATCCCTGGATGGCCTCTGGCAGTTCTGCACCAGTCACAGTGCCACGTCTCAGTTTACCTATCTGAGAAAGAGGAACAGCACCTTCCTATCTCCCAACGCCTTCTCAAGATTCATGTTTCTAAAAGCATTTCTAAATCAGGACAACCCTCTTCATGTCACCTTCTCGAGCAGAAAGAGACAAAGCAGACTACTGCTGCAAAATTCACCAGTTCAAAGCAGCCTCATCACAGATGCAACAGTTGGAGACTGATTTTTCCGAGACACGAGGACCAAGGATACAGCTACCCATTTTGTTCACTAAAAAGTGTCTAAACCATGTCAGCTGTATGTGAAGTGGCTTGCTGCACTCCAGACAACTGGCAGGGTAACAAACTGTCACCTAGGTGACAAAATAATGACCCTTCTGTGAAGCTCTTGCAGCGTCTCCTGGCCATAATTGGACACTGCTGTTCAAAATGCTAAGTGTGGGAGGGAACGCGGCGGCAGGACCACGGATCTGGGAAGGCTGCAAGCTAACCTTTGGCTCAGCAGGCTAAAACGGACCGCGGCACCACGCTGCACTCAAGAGATGACGACGCGGGCGCCGGAGAGTCCCGCTGCACCCGCAGGTCTGCAAAGCGCTGCGCAGCATCCGACCGTGCCAACAGGGCAGGTGCCGCCTCTACCAATTCTCAGCCACCGGCGCAGCCTCCTTCGACACCGAGAGGCGATGCTACTCATTGGCATTAAAAGACAAAGAAAGCATTAAACATGAGACACCACCAAATATTTTTCCTACTCTGCAAAACACTCTTCATGTATTTCACCCCTTGTAAGCATTATATCCATCTGAGAATGGCCTACACAAGCTCCACAACAACAGGAATGTTTTTCTACCAGATCTCCGAAGCAACACAGGCCTATCTCTGAACATGACAGCACGAAGGAGAGGACTAGAGCATTTGCAGAGCGCAACAGAAGCCTTTGAACTCCAAAAATTTTTAATTTTCCAGCATACAGTCGTCTAAAAACAGCATAGCTTCAGCTGGCATGACATTAACTACATTGATTTCCATCTAAAGAATGAGGAGCTTTGCCAGTCCAGCAACAGCCTGAAGCTGCCGTTGCAAGGAATGAAAGAGCAAGTCAACGGTGCTGCCTGGGGCGAGCAGGGGTGTATCCAGTATCAGCAGGTTGAACAAAATTGAGTTCTTCAAGAACTTGGAGGAAAAGTACTCAAGAAAGCAGAGACAGATACAACCAACATATCCACATTCAAAGACCAGTGTGACACAGAAATTACAGCCCAGTCTGTGGTGGCAGAGGGTCTCATGCCTCTGGCCGCAAAGGCCAACAATCAACAAGGCAGAAGCTGGCTCAACTTAACGGATTCTAATTCACAGTGAAACAAACAGCAGTTCATGGGGTTTGTTACCAAATGGGCCTTACACACACACTTGGTTTTCCTCAGAAATAAGCAAATTCAATCAAGAAATCCAGCGGCATTACTGTGGTCTGAAGCCACCAACTGCCAAAGCCAAGGAACGAGGCCACGGGGCCTCGCACAGATAATCATTTGCTGATGAAAAGCCATCCCAAGCAGGTCCGGCCTGGAAAGGGTTACAAACCATCTTGCTACTGTTGGAGAGGCTGCACAGAACCAGCGTACCAGCCACCTGCTACCTCCCTGCTGCAAGGAGAGGGGGAAAACGCAGTGTACAATTCTTCTGTTGGAAAGAATCCGGTTCAGTTACAGGTCTGCTGTACCAGCACACTTGCCACAACTTCATGGCCAGTACGCCTTCACGGCAGGGCTGTCAGATTGGTTGTAACAATTTAAAGTGCTGAAATACATTTGCTAAAGCCACACAATGCATGTACTTGAACCCCTACTTTCTACAGAACCAGCTCCCTCCCAGCAGCCGCTGCCGGAACTGGAACTCGTCATCACGCTTCATTAGAGTTAAGAAGATAAGCAACCTGGCTGTAATGACGACATCTTGGTCGAGTGGGCTACGCATGCTGTCCTCATCCTATCCTCATCCCAGGAAGAGACAAGAATACAAGTTAAGGCTCATTAACCTGGAATGCAGTGGAACAACCATCCCGCTGGACACCACCTGCCCCAGAGAGCACAGGAACACGCTGGCCTCGGGCCAGCAGCAGTACGCTGCCATTCGGGTAAGGAGGAAAGTGGAAAGTAATACAATACTACTAGATAATAAAATAATTTAGAATAAAAAACATCCCGTTTTGTGGCTCCACTGAAGTAGCACTTGATAAAAAGTAAGGCAATTGCTTTTCACAACCTTTTGTTGCACATCGGGAACCCGCAGCAAATAACAGACACACGCCAAGAAACAGCATTTGCTTAGTGGAAACTCACTGCAGTTCAGGACCAGGAAAGGCCAAGGAGAAGCCCAGCTTCAGAAAAAAAAAAGTGAACTGGGTACACTCGTTTCTGTTCCCCTTGGCTTACTCCTGTACCTCAGCTTCTCAACAGCCAGGAATAGTTTCCATTGTATTTCCTCATAAATTCTGCTTTGATCATTCAGATAAACATTTGTTGCCTTCCTCCTGAAACAAGCATAAACTTTTCCATTTGTGTGCATACCAAACCCAAACGTCTGACAAACGAAGGCAAAGGAGAGACAACTTTTACATATCTGGGCTAGTTACTGCTCCTCACGGCCACTGGGGTAATGCAGTAATAGGGACTACGTCAGAAGTTTAGGAAGGCAAGCTATAGCTTGAAACGTGCCATGGAAGCCCAACGTAACTCAAGATGAAATGGAAATCACCCTCTGACTAAGAGGTTTAACCAAGATTAAAATGGCAAAATAGAAAAAAAAGCATTGCTCAGCTCATCTTGCAGCCCTCTTCAAGTCCTATCACATCTGCACTGGCACATCTGCACATACCACCAGACAGGCTCAAGCCAGGTGAGCTAAGGCGAGATAAAAGCAGATGCAGGAGAAAAAAAAAAGTCCATGTGTGTAATGACTTCCTGTGCTCAGGTCAAGTGAAGATTAGACACACAATGGGAGGACTACACTTCTTTCTGTAAAAGGGATGTCTCCACAACTAACATTTGAGAAGAGTATTTTGCTTGTTAGGAGACGACAAAAGGTAGGCTCCTTTTGATCTTTCCCTTTATCCTCCTCAACAGAATTTTTTAAGTCATTTTCTTTGGTGAGCTACAGATCCAGCTGCCAACCATGTTCTTAGGTGTTGGCATGTGAACTCACGGCCTCAATAGGACTACACAAGATCCCAGGTGGGTACGAGGACACGGACACCATACGACGCATAGCGCTTCTAATCCACGTTGTAGGTAAAGATAACAATAGATGTCTTGTGTTTCCCGTTTCCTTCAAGCAACGTTTCCTATGGCTATTGGCAACTTTAATTGTTTTGTTCTTCTGTGATTACCCAGAAGGTCCTCCTTCTGAAAGTCAGAGTTGGAGACTGTAATTACTAACATCTAATCCAACAGCCAATCTAATGATAGATGATGGAAAAATGAACTAAAAGGCAGCAGGTAAAAAGACGACAGCGTAGGACTCCCAAAAGCATTCCTACCAGTTAGTAGCTGCCAAGAGAACAGCGTCCAGAGTAATATTGTCTATTCTCTCATTACTCTCGTGGACACTCACATACCTAAAACTTCACTTTAGCCAGTAGGAAAACAGCAGTACGACAGCAGGACACTTCAGCTGCTGGCACAGCACTGTCCCACCAAGGTCCTGCAGCCCGAGCTGGCTGTGCCAGTGCTGTGTCACCAAGAGCAGTGTCGAAGAGGGGAAGTCTCCAAAACATTTGCTCGAAAAGCTCCAGAGTAAACTACGTACAACACGAACAAATGGGTTACCACTAGGTACCTGTAACGCATGACGTGCTACTAAATGAAAAATGAAAGACACGTTTAAACAGATTTCCTGCCTACCTCCTGTGACAATTCAGTAAACATTAGAAAAATTTATATTTAACAAGTCAGCACCTAAATTTTAACCGGAACAGGTGTTCCAGCCTGTAAGCACCCTCTTGAAAGCCTCACTGAAGTCTTAATCCTTCATGTCGAGCTCTCTTGAGGTGATGAGACAGAAGTTCGTGGATTTGGTGTTTAGAAGGTTCGGCTGCAGACGGGGTTGGTTAAACGATGGCCGCAACTGCACCAGCGACGCGCGTGCACACGTACGCCACCGAACGGGTCATGTTCTGCACCAGGTTCCAAGCACCTCCTCCCTGCCAGTAATTTATTCACACACCCAAGCTCTTAGCTTCTCAAGAGGCATCTTTCAAAAAAATTTAGCAACGCCTCAGTTATTTTGAGGCTCCAAAAAGGAGATTCACTAAAGCAGATGAGCCTTTTTTATTTATTTTTAAAAAGCTGTTTTCTTAACCTTGGATTTGAATGGAAGATTTGGCTCCCAGAAAGTCTACAAAACAAACAAGCACACAAACACACACACACCACCCCCACGTTTCAACCACCTTTGGACAGCAATAGCTACCATCAGGCCACCTTCTGATGGAAAGCCACAGCTTCTCAATCACTTGTTCTTGCAAACCCCTGCAGTTAACTACTGAAATAGAGACATCATTATTGCCTCTGGATTCCTCATGGCATCAAAGACTTCGCTAACTCTGCCAGTTGGGCTCTGTCAGAGCTAAGTCCTCTGAGCCCCAGAAATCTAATTAGAGAGACTAAAAATCACAAAGCCTCAAAATAGTGCAGCAAATGAATTTTAGAACTGCAGCGAAATAAATGCTGTATAACCTTTTGGATCCAAATTGTATATCCAAAACCAGGTGGTTTTTTTTCTTTTTAATGATCACCAATTAGAAATCTAACATCCAAGGGAACGTAGCAGAAAATATTTTCAGAATGTTGTGAGAGTAAAAAACTTCTATTGCACATCTAACGGAGACCCTTCAAATGTGAGGATGTTGATAAAAGTTAGAAAGATGCATCTCTCAAATCCCATTTAGGTGCAACCTTCAAAGCAAGCTGCAGACTCGATCAAAATTTTTCTACTCTTTTCTTTTTTGGACAAATACTTAGGTTCTAGAACCACAGAGGCACAATTTGGTCTCCAGTCTTTATCAAGGGCTTGGTGGTTGGAGGGTGAAATTTTCTAGAAACCGTTCTACCAGCCAAGGTCACCTTGCCATCCAGACATCCCTTGGTAGCTTTTCTTAACTGCTCCTGCCCTCAAGTTTCCTGCTCTTGTCCTAGAGAAGGAAATACAGGCGATGAGAATCCCATGTGCCTGGGGACATGGAGCAGAGGGATCAATGCCTGCTTCTGCTCCAAGCTGTTTTGATTCTCCACAGCTACTGAAGAACTAAGCCTTGCCCCAAAGCCAGAGCCACTCCTCTCTCAAATTATTGAGCAGGAGCCTCGTCAGGGCTAACTGGTAATGGCAACAAGATGGTGGCAGTGCCTAAAGGTAACAGTTTAACAGGTTTCATTATATTTCAAATTAAGTTTACATAGGAAACCTGACTTTCAATTTCTTTGGAGACCCCCACTACCCTCTTTCAGGGATGGAAAATAATTCTCTACTCCTACTGACCCATTCTTCATTCATTTATGCAAGCATGGATTTTCTCTCCTCTGCATTCTGGAGCAGAACCAAGCCAACAGGGTTTCCAGGCGCTCTGTCCCCGTGTGCCAGAACCACCCAAGGGGTGCCGAAGGGTGAGCTGAGCACATGGCGGGGCTGCTCGGAGGCCGCCTGGGGTTTGCCTCTGCAGGGGGGTTATTATCGCCGATCACGGCTCACGTAGGTTTCCTTGGTGGCAAAGGATTGGCTCAGATGTTCGTTACTTTACGGCCAATTAACGAACCAGCATTTACAAGAACATAAAAATTCACAAGGAAACTTAACAAACCTCAGATAGTGTGTAAATTTACATGCAATATGTTTGGAACATGTCAATAAAATATTTATCATTACATTGTGCCTCTCCCAACTGTTGTGTTTTCCTCTTGGCAGAGGTTGGAAGACTCCCCCTCACCATCCTGTGTGTATGCTATAGATAGGCTTGCAGAACTGACTGCCAGTGGGGAACAGCAAGTTTGGTTCAGGAACACACTCTTTAAAATTAAACTTTCACAGAACAATTCAGATTAGGAGAGCAAGACTAAGTGTTTAATCTCCCCCTGCAATTCTTGACAATGTTCCTTTAGGGGAAGAGAACTGCACGGCAAATCACTTTTTCTAGTAAGCGTTTCCTATCACCAAAACCAATTCGGGACATGGAAACCTGACCACTGTAATCAGAACCCAGCTTAAGAGTAATGGAAATATGTATCAATACAAACCACCTGCCCCTCTGTGCAGCATTCCAGGTTTGGCTAGTAACACTCATCCACGACAGCTTGCTACTTGAATGCTAAAAACCACTCAGAGAAGAGAGAGGGCACACATACCAGCATCACGCTCCCAACACCAACCTCCTTCTGTAGAACGCCCCTAAAAAAACCTTGAAACAATCATGTAACACATTTATTTAAAAAAAAAAAAGTACAAAAATACACAGACTTACACACACAAAGTATACACGCATGCACAAACACAGAAAATCCCATTCAGACTCCATCCTAAAGGATCCCAGTTGCTTTCCAAAGTGAATAAACGGCTGCAGCACGATCAGATGTACACAATCACCTCCAGAGCAAAACAAAACCACCGCTTTAATGATAAACCAAACAACCAGAAAGAAAGACAAGACGACATGGAGGAATTTCAGGTAGGCAGAGTATTTTACTGAAAAAGTAAAACGAAAGAAGGTCTGAATTTTAAGTGCCAGGGAACCCTCGGCGGCTGGTAGCTTACACCTTAACCTCGCACTTCAGTAGCACCAGGATTAATATTCTTCACTTATCTCCTCCGGCTAATGTCATCAGAAGATGTGCGAAAGGAAAAGGAGAGCAAATATCAGCCTCTTTCACCACCACATTTCCCAGCCTCGGCTGGCTGTGGGAAGAGACAGATTTCCTGATTTACTCCTCTCTCAAACAAGGCTTATGCCTCTCCTCCTTCCCCACCAGTGCCCCATTCAAAAGGAATTCCCCTTATGGGCTTAAAAAAAAAAAAAAAAAAAAAATACACCACCACCACACACCCCTCTTCTGCCTGATACAACTTGAACTTAATTTTCTTTGGGCAATTTTCCTGAAAGAAAATAATAATAATATGGGAGTGTGCTGCTGAGGTTAACCACTAATGGAGTAAAAGAAGACGGAAGGCAAATGGTGTAAACCTACTTTGAATTCTGATCAGAAGCTGGGGGAGTATTAGCTGTCAAACAGCCCGTGGCACTTACACTGCTCCCTCCCTTTAACTGCTGCTGTAAGAGAGCTACAAGCTTTTACTATTCTACATGTGGCTTCAAACACATACGGAACAAAGCTGGAAAAATGAGAGGCAGATGAGCTGTCTTAGCCCAGAGGTAGGCGGTTAAATTGACCTCAAATCATAAAGTCTAGTACAATATTTAATCTTTGAAACTAGAAATGCTTAAAAACAGTCAGTATCGATCAGTTCTGCACACCTGCCGCCCTCCTGCTGCAATGGAGGTCCTTTGCTCCAAATCAAAATCAATGATCAAAGGTTTATCTTTGGAAGAGGAGGAGACCGCTGCTTATGGAGACGTAATTTATAAAAGTCAACAGAAGAAAAATATCATCTGAGTTTTCATGATAGAAAAGAAAATATTAGTTTTATGGGGCAGGTAGAAAGATTTGCTTCAATTTCTTCCATTTCACGCTGGTTAGACTTGGATCTCCAGTTCGTTAACAAACGGGTGCAGTAAGCCATATTCCGGCAGCGCGCCATCTCTGAGACTCTGCTGCTGTGCAGGGCTGGAGCCAGAAGAGCACGACCACACACTATTAAGGTGGCTGAAGACGGGAAGGAATGAGAGAGAGCAGATTCTTTGCACTCAGAACAAGCTCTCGCTGGCCCTGCCACCAAGCTCGTGCATTTTCACTAGCTACACAACAGAGTAAAGTTGCTCCTCACATTTCATTAAAAAAAGCTCAAGAGATTCCTTTCAGTAAGACCTTCCCTTCAAATTCCATTAATAAAAGATGGTCTTTATGCCGCAACATGTTTAACAACACTCCCCTCCTGATCCAGGAAGCAAACTTTTCCTCTTTTGGACTACACAGCTTGTGCATCAAGGAACACCCTTAGAAAGCCCAGCAGCACCCTGAAGCTCGCGCTACGGAGAGCCCTGGCACTGCTGGCCCACTGCCCACTCTGCTGTGCACAGTCACAGTCAACATCTCAGCAGAGACCTTGTCCTTCCTGGCTCCTGGAATAAGGGCTCCAAATCCCAAGGTCACTGATGTTTATATTTTGGCAAATATTCAGATCTCCCAGCACACCAGGATTTCAGTAAACATGTAGTTCAACCATCCATTCTTAAACAAGGGAAAAGCCATAAAAAACAGCAAGCAGAAGAAAAACTATTTGCTTAACATCATAGATGCAAAACGGCAAATCTCAGCATCAACGCAGGCGTCCCTTCTCCCAAGAGCTCAACCTCCAGCACTGCTCAGCTAGGCTTGCACATCTGCGAGTTGCTTCCTCTTTTTTTTTTTTTATGCTTCAAACCTGAAAACATCTCTTCGGGTTCAGACTGTTACAAGACAGTGTCTCTGAACTTCCTAAACATCAGGGCACAGTTGAAATTTCCCAGGCTGAGATTCCGAAATTACAGTCACTTAAAAAAAAAAATCTACCCACGATCTTCAGCAACTCTGGAACAGGGGACTACAAGCTACCCCCAGCCTGGACAACAGCAGCAAGTCCCCCGATCTTGCACCACCAGCACTCAGCATGTCTTCAAGGGGCTCCTCCATAAAGGCAAAACGCATCTTCCTCCTCACCGAGGGACCTGCTATTCGTTCTTCTTCCAGACATTGCTCCTAACAGTAGGCACTTACCCCTACTCTTCCCAAGACACGACTCGTATATGAAACACTTTGCCATGCCAAGAGCACTACACAATCACCACCTCACAGGGTACCCAAAGGGTCCCTGGACCTCACCCACAGCAAAAGGGGAACGCTCAGCGCCCGGAAAAGGGAACGCATCATATTTTCCAACAGCAGTCCTGCTGGCTCAGGAAACAAGTTTTTATCTGCAGGATGGCAGCTGCAAGCAACGTTTCAAGACGCAAAGGAATGACAGTGATGGCATTAAAGCTACTTTGCCACGCAAACTTTAGACTCTGTCAGGGAGGAGACTGGAAGGACAGAAAACAACATTAACATGCGCTTCGGATTCATTTTTCAGAGAAAGAAAGCTTCCTCTCCCCTCAGCATCGCCCAAATACATCAAAGTGATGGAAATCGTATTATGATAGATAGATCAGTCACTGTGATATATATGTTTATCATGTAAGTAGCTAATTGCAAACATTCCCTTCTCTGCCCTTAACTTCCACTCCTAGATCAACAAGACTGCTGAGCCTCAAACGACATCAGCAGGTGACCTAAACAAAACCCCAAAAACAAACACAAACCAAAGATATGCATCAAACTACATACAACTTCTCTCAATCCCAATGTTTCCATACATCTGGAACCAGTGGCTCTTTATTGCAGTATTTTTCAAACTCCCTGCCATTTTCCTGCATAATGGATTAAACTGCCTACAATATTTTCGTTTGGCGTGAGTGGAATTTGAGTGGTACGCGTGTCAAACGGCATTTAAGGACACTTTCATCAGCACCGTTAGTGTCCTCATGTTCTGCCAGCACCCACGGAGGTCCCCAGCAGATCGGGGCCCTACCCCATCACGGCGCTGCATGTGGCCAAAGCAAGACTCCCTGCTCCAGAGAGCGCATCACGAGAGCAAACAAGATCAACAGCGAGAGGAAAGAACTGGAGGCCCCAGGAGGACACGGGACGAGCCCCAACGCACGCGAAGGAGGAAGCTGAGCACAGGTCAGATGCTCGGTACAGCAGGCTGACCACTGACCCCAGCTGCTTTTTACTGCTTAAGCCCATCTTTGGTAGTCCAGTCTTCTTCGCAAAGCAGTCTGAAGTCCTCGGAATCTGAGGTGCTGCACACAGGAAAGGCAAAACTCAAAAGAGAAAAGACATGACTATTAATACACACAGAAACCTACAGCAGCTATTCAGCGTGAGAGGGAGAGCGTGCCAAGCGCTTCTTTCACTATCAGAAAGTTTCAGCACCACCCAAAGCATGTCAATGTACTGTATTATCTCACACAGTTGTCCCAGCCAGGTTTTCCCAAAGATTTAAAAATACCTACCAAAAGCACAGAATTGCACAAACACACTCCCACGTCCAACTTTTTCCTCTCACGTGGGAACTCGCATACAGATGGTACAAATCCGTGAGCCTGGACAACTGAAGGTAATGGGCAGCAGAACACGAGTATTTTTTATTGTCTAAAATCCTGCTTTGGTCAGTAGAAGCTTAAAATAACCACTGCCTTCTACCCTGCTCAGTGCCCTTGCAAATGGAGTCTGAATGACCTCATGTTTTTCCCAAGGGATGGGTGAGGCCAGCCAGAAACACCAGCTGGAACCTTCAAAGGCACCAAAGACAAAATAGGCTGCAAAATAAAATTTCTGCATCAGCTTCAAGGCTCAGCCATTTCCTCAGCTATCAAGCAGACAGAAAAGTAAGGTCAAACTGGGGATGCCCAAGTTACCCCCACCCTGTCAATAAAACAAAAGGTCTTTGGAAAAGGAGACCACCTCTCATTTCTGTGGTTCCTCCTCTGGTGCCAAGTCCCTAACAGCAGCTCCTCACCCACTGCAGCGGTACGAGTAAATGAGATAAAACTTCCTTCCACTCCCACCCTACTAACCAGTGCCCTCAGCGCTCGCTTCCATGACGGATTTCACACTGCTTCCTGTGCACAAAGGATCTCAAGGTCTTCTGACCCCATGAAGGCATGAAAACAAACACAGAAAAAGAGAAAAAGAACTGAAGTATCAGTGCTGGGGAAGCATGCCGTTGTTCCCGCAGTCCTCCAAGAGGAGAGAATGGGAAGAGGGCTATATCATGCTTTTTAGCACACCAAGACATCTGAACCATCCACCCCTTACATTTTTGCCTTCAGCACCGACCAAAAATTCACTGCTTCAAAAAAAAGGCAACTAAAGTTTCATATTATGCACCTATACAATGCCCATTAATCCATTTCTGCAAGAAACTTCCTGTTTTCTGCTGTGGATTACTATCTTTCAGCTTCGACTATCCATGCTGGATTTTTATAAAATAATGTTACAAAACATGAATTTATACACGACAGGGAGGCAGAGAAGGTGGTTTGTTTGAACTTGGCCATAACACTGGTCTCAAGCTCCCACAGCAATAGCTTCCAGCCTGACCCTCTCTGAGCACAGAGCAGATCTTTGGTTTCAATTTGACTCTTCTTGAACTTCAAAGTCTTTTCCTGCTGTCATATTCAGTTACGGATCTGAAAAGAAAACAGGGGGCCCCCCTGAGTAGTTTTCAGTAGGCCTACCATAGTTTTGATCAGCTCAAGTCAGTAACCACGATGGGTTCAAGACCATGCATTCAGTTAAATTCGGCTCTGGCACAGACCGTCACCCACCTATCAGCTTCTGTGCCTTCATTTCCTACATCTGTGGAACGTGTACTAATATTGCCCAGTGGAGGATTAAACGACTGCACGTTGCTTTGGAAATTTAAGATGCTAAACGTGCACTCGCCATCTTTTAATTCCCCCCCTGACTATTCTAGTCTTCCCAGCACCCACCCCAGCAACAATCACAACTTTGACGTCCCAACCCACGCTGCACCTCTGCGGCGAGGCAGGCACCATCGGCGTCTCGTAACATGAAGCTTCTGACTCCAAACATTTTCTCTCTCATGCTTTTGTAATGACTACGGGAGGGTGAGGCAGGGACCATCAGTGCACCAACATCCCTGTGTTCCAGGGCACTTATTCTTCAGCAGCTTAATCAACACTGTCATATGTAAATGGCTGCAACTCCAGCCTAGCGACTCCTTGTCAAAGTTGCCTGCCTTCATAGTCCTCAATGAGCAAATGGCTTTTCTAGATAAAAGTTGCAGCAGACACCCTGCACCACGGAGCACCAACCTCTGAAAACGTAACAGCTACCTGAAGTTAAAACAAATATGCTCCCACGCCACCAATTAACGACTTCCCCTGACTGAGGTGACTTCGGGCAGGCTACAGGGATGCCAGAAGAACCCGACCACGTCTGCCTAGCAGGGCATCTCCCCATAGATTAATTTACCAAATCCTCCAGGTGACTCCTTTGAGAGCTCTGAAATCACCTCCAGGTGAGCGTGTTGCTATGGAAAAACCACACAGCATCTTTGTTGACCTAACAGTAAGTGTTATTCATGCCTTTCCCAGGAAAGCTAATAACAGTCCAAAAATGAGAAAATAAGGCTACGACATTCCTCAGACATGAAAGGCAATATTGAGAGGAGGAGTGGAAAGAGAGAGCAAGAGTGCAAGCTTAAAGCACACAAAACCCTCACTGTAGCAACTGGATAATACCAAAAAAACCAACCCACAACCCAACAACCGAACCTCATTGAAACATTCACATACTCTTTTAGAAGCAGAATGGGTTCAGTCAAGTAAAGACTAAAGAAAACCAAAAACCCAAAACATGCTACCCCACGAGACTAACTATTTTCTATTTCCAAGACCTCCTAAAAGAAATTCTACTTTGCAGATAAATCAGTCATTACACAGAGCTGTAACAAGTAAACTCCTTTTTAAACAGAAAAACAGTGAGAACAAAAAAATACGTGGATTATTTCTATAGTTTTCTCTCTTTTTCAACTGCAGCCTTCCTCTCTCCTCCCTTGCCCTTCCAAATCAGCTGAAAAAAATTAAAATCATGGCTTTGCATAACACTGCTCCCTCACTAAACTGAACTGGCAGCGCTTCCCTCCAGAGCTGCAACGAAAATTCAGGTTGCAAAGAACAGAGCACTTATTCACCGCCTGTCCCTGCCGCACGCCCTCCGAGAAAACCAAACCTCCCAGCACGCACAGAGCCGTGCCCCCCCGCGGCAGGCCGCCCGTCCCCACGTCGCCAGCCACGACAGCAGCGCCGGTGCCGGCGAGCAATGCGGTGCCCGCTGTGCCCGGCGTCATCCGCGAGCAGGAGGCAGCTGCCCCGCGGCACGGCCGCGCCGGCTCTCCGGCTGCTGCTCCCCGCCGGTGCCCACCCAGCAGCGTGGCCAGCGCCACGGAGGCTGCCCAGACCCACGCAGGACACCGTGGGCTCTCGGCTCCCAGCAGAAAGGCTCCAGGGAGGTGCCCGGCACGGAGCCGGCTGCCAGCCAGCTCCACGGAGCCCTCCGGCATAGCCCCGCGCTTATTTGGCTTTTTCTGTTGTAATTTTTATTTGAAGAGGAAACGTTTATGGTACATGTATTGCTCTCATTTGCAACATGTAAAGACTCCAGCTAGGAAACCAAGAGCTGCGACGTTAAAAAACACCACCGCTACTCTTGGCAGCTAAGTGCACCCACGTCGCGGGCTGGAGGGCAAGAACATTTGACCAGGACCCCCAGCAACGGCAGCCTTAGGAGAGCCACTCTGCTTTCCATGCCCTCACCTGCAGAGTGGCAAAACAGGCAGCTCAGGACAGGCTCCGGCAGCACACAGGGACAGCGAGAGTCCCCGCACCTCCGCGGGCACACGGAGCTGAGCACCAGGACCTCAGCACCCCGGTAGAGCGGGTCTGTCCACCGCCGGGAACGCCGCCCGGCCACCACCGCGCCGGTGAGACACCGCTGCCCGCGCTCACGCGCCTGTGCTGCTTGCAGCTGAAAAGCCACCCCTTCTCTAGACAACGCTCCGACAAACTAAGATTAATTGAACAGCTGTCCAACAAAGTCTGCTTTAAATAATCCAGATGGGAGCTTGTAGAGATGATAAATTAAGAATAATAATCTATCCCTCCGTGGCGTGCACAGAAACCGCGCACGCACCTTTCCTGCGCACCTCCCTGCGTGTCTGCGCACACGCTCGCAGCCCAGTTCCCAACATCTCGGCAACGGGCCCTTACTTGACAGAGAAGCATTAAAATCTGATTCTTAATAGTCAGGACTCAATAGGTAGCCTTGAAAGAAAGTGACGTTATTCAGGTGGATCTGCCCCAAACGGCCATTTTTAAGATGTGGAAATAAAGAGACATCTAAAAGAGCTGGTGATTGTCCCCAGAACTCAAAACACCACTACAGCTGAAAGAAATTCAACCACTGCAACAGAATAATCACCAGCCCCAAGCCAAATTGTTATTCTCCTCCCCCACAACATGCATGCTAACTGCCCCCACAAGAGCATTTACCAGAGCCTTGTACTTGGCAAGTCAGCCAGCAGCCCTGCTACAGTTCGTTAGCTTTCCTCTTCAGACGAGTTTGGAAAGGTTCTCCTACTCATTTCGGTGTGTGTGGCCATCCTGTCCAAATCCAGATCTTCAGGGAAAAAAAACAGCCCTCCCTTTCACGGTGTGCCTTCACTACTTTAACTTCATCATCACATCATCTTGAAAAAGAATTTGCAAACAACCGCTTTGCTGGTTGTTTTCCCCTGGGAGGGAAAGCAAGAATTGGAAAGGGTGGGGAGAGGGCAGATCCTCATTCCAAATCGCTGTAATTTAGTGTAAAACTGTGCCATCACCTCCCCCGGGGACATACAGGGCACGCCGGTATTGCGTTTGAGGTTTCATCTGGAAGAGGGGTGTGCACGCCCGGCACCGTCCATGCCAGGCTTCCACCTCGCCGCATGAAAATCCCCTTCACTTTCAGGTCACGAGCAGCGTAGCGGAGGACCGTAATATTCCTGGCAGGAGTTGAACCAACTTCTGTCACTGATGGCTTTGGACAAAAGACAGACAAACTGCAGAACATTTCTGTAATGAAGGTCCCAATCCATCAAAGCAACAGAAGTTCAAGCACATGGTTGGACCGACTTCACTGGAACAGCTCAAGTGCTTGACTTCCACACACACAAACCTTGGCAAAACCGGGAATTGTTTTCTATTTCGGAGGGTGGGAGAGTGGTAAGGCAGCTCCCATCTTGCTTCTAACAGAAGTTTTGTTATTTCTGTCAGTGTCATCAGAATTGAGTCAGATATCCAAAAAGGCATATTTACATGAAATGAATGGACTGAAAGAAGAATAATTCAAATGCTATTTTAAATAAGCTTGAGAAGTACCTGTGTAAAGATTTCAAGACTCCATCACGACACTATCCAACAGAGACAAGGGAACAAATGTTAATCTGACACAAGATGTATGCACAGCATAAAACTCCACATTCATTGTGCAGAGACAATAACATCTTCCCACCAGCTTATAACTGTATTTAAAATTCATTTATGTAAATTACAATAGCACACATATGATAAAATTGTTAAAGCAGAATGTGCCCTTTCCCCAAAACAAAAGGACTGACAAAAAAGATATTTTAACAGTAATAAAAAAATATCTATTTCTAGTTCAACTTATTTTCAAGTATATGCTCTCAATCATGCACTATTAATTTCCCCAATTTATTATGAAGCCAAAGGCAACAAACTGCTGTTATGAAAGCAATGACAAAAATCACCGTGTCAGGAAAAAAAAAGCAAAAAAAGGCATTAAGCAGGCAAAGTTTGATGAACAACCAGAATGAAGGAAAAGCCTGTGATTAAGAGAAGCTGGAAGTGAGAGTTACAGCACTAAAGACAGCAGAAACAGCGTTCAAGGCCTTCCCATAAGAACAGGCATCGTAAGAGAGTGTCCGGGCTGAGGGAAAAAGATCATTTTAAAACTAATGTACTGCCCACCTTGTGCTAAGAGCACAGGAAAGCAGAACCCTTACACGAACCAGAGAGGAAAGAATGGACTTTACTGGGGGAGATTCCATCCAACCGTGTTTAAAAACAAAAACGCACAAAGCTCTGGAGATAATGCCAAGTTGTATCTGGTTCCGGTCAATCTCTGACTCTGGACTCTAAAGCAAGATATTAACTTACAACACACTCACCCATGCCATCGAAAATAGAAGCACTGCGTAATTAGAACATGGTCACACTGGGTAACGATGCCCGAACGCAGGCAGGATGCTGATTCCGGCCACTTTAGCAGCCAACTCTTCCCTCAGAGCCACGAGAGCCGGCTCGTAAGCCAGCGGGGCCGCTCATCGGCACGCGCCTTTCCCGGCACACGGTGGCTCCATGAGAGGCTGACAGCCTTATGCAAAAACTAAGCACCTTTTAGGAAAACCCAGTCAGATCCAGTAAACCGCACCAGTTGCTGAAGCGACAGCGTGCACGTACAAGTGCTCCCACCAAAATTTTCCCACCGCAGTCCAAATCGGCAAGAATAGCAGCGTACATTAGGAACAACTCTTGCAATATTTCATCCACGTGGAGCCACTTCCCTTCAGACTCTTTTTTCAACGACTCTGCATACAGCCACGCCATAAACACGATATAAAAACATCAAATCACCAGCACCCATCAAGCACTAACTGCTTATTTCTGATGGTACCGGAGGCAGTGATGGGAAGTGAAAGAACATCAGTCAAGCCCAGGCTTCCCACCAACCTCTTCTCAAAAGTCACATCTCTCCAAAGAACGAGGCAGAGGGATGTGCACCCAGCCATGCAACACCTTCCCTTCCTCCCACCGCTGCGCTGAAGACAGACTGGCATGGGGCAGATTAATAATGACAATTATGCTCACCAGATGCTAAGGAGACGCGTATCTGAGTCACCAGACACGCTCAAAGACGAACACGTTTCCTGAAGCACCAGCTGAGGGAACATAATCAGAACTACAAGTACAAGAAGAATTAGTACAGCACAGAAGGGCAAATACTGGACCTGGTTAGAACACAGTGTTAATTTTTCCATGAGAAATTAAAACAAAGTTAGTATTTTCACTCTCAGGGAAATTTTCAGACAATTCTCCTCCCGTTGCCCAAATCACAAAAGTAACTGTACAAGCTTCAAAAAAATAAAAAAAAAGCTCCAGTTTTGGCTCCGAGTTCTCAGCTCCCTTCCACAACCGAACACGAAATATGAGCACGGAGAAGAGCAAAAGACAGAGGGAAGCAATATTTTATCATCAAACATAATTTGGATTAAAAGTAACGTTTTTATGGAAGCTCTCAAGCAGCCTTATCAAATATGACATTTCAGCCCAGATTTTCAAAAGCACTTCACAACAGAATCCTCGAGAAGTGAGACTGTTAGTCCATCCACGAAGCAGATAAGAAACTGAGACATGGAGATCCTCATCCAGAAAACACACAGAAAGACAGGACTACATAGAAAAAGAATTTTAAAGAAAGAGAAAAAAAGAAATCGGAAATTTTCTTTCCAAAGGAACCACCACATCAATCAACAAAGCAGTTGCTTTCATACAGCCAGGCCGTTGGACTTGGTACTTGACATCGGCTGATGCTGAAGTTTTGCCAACCACGTGAAGAACCATAATTTCTAGCCTTTTAGAACAAAAAAAAAAAAAAATCCATGTGCATTTACACATCTCTCCCCAAGCAAGCACTATGCAAATACCACCAGAGATACCAGACATGGGGAATTTTCTGTGACGCAGCCTGGAAAACACACAGGAGATGGTTCTTGTTTCCTTTTGCTCAGGAATTCGATTTATTTTGGAAAAGTATTTAAAATAGCACATTTTGCCAATTTACAAAACGGGTATTTCTGGGGCTTTTCTCCCTCCTCCACCCCAATTCACACTACCTGGGTTGCTCCCACCGTGCGACTCTGGAAGCACGGCCACGCGTAGCTCACGCTCCGCCACCGCCGCTGCGCTCCCCTCTGCCGGGCGGCCGCACGGAACCACATCCCGTTCCTCTCAACCTCTGCACACGCGTTGGTGATGCCCCATCTCTCCACGCTTCCCCCACCAGCTCCTGACAACAACTAGCTGTTTAGACCTAAAACCGGAAGCCTTAACTGTGACTAACCGCAGCGTTGGACCAAAGCAAACAGACTGGAAAGATTTATGACAAAGAGATGCTGGACTTCTTCCCAGTGGCGAGGGATAAAAAGGTCAAGTAGATATTTGATTTGTGCTAGGAGATACCAAGCTTTGCACGCCCTCCCCCTCCAGTCGTGCCCACGGACGCTCCTCGAGCAGCCTGAACAGCAACTGCTTCAGAACAGAGAAACTGTAGTACTGAGGAAGAAAAACACACCAAACTCACTCATCTGTCTCCAGCAAGACTGGAAGAGATTTGTTTAGCACAGCATGCAGCAGGATACATGTGCCCACATGAACGCCTGAATTAGAAAAAATTAAGCATTCATATGCATACCCATCTATTCCTAACACATTTTCCTTCGCTGATTACATATTCCAAATGAAGGCAACAGAGGGAGGAAAAACCTAGAGAAAAATTAATCAATCAGCTACTTGAGCCTTTTACACTTTCACAAATAATCAAGTAATGGTGGCAAAGTATCCTATCTTCCCCATTATATGCAGGGAAAAGCATTCAGCTCCGCGTGGCGATGAGGCGAGGAAGGCTGCGGGGCAGGCTCACCGTGCCTGCTCGTGGGCACATCGCAACAGCGGGGAGCACAGGGGACAGCGCACAGCCGGGCTGAGGTTGGGGTTTTATGCACAGACCCCCACTTCAGCTTTTTCACTTTTTTGATTTGAAAGAAGGAGCAGAAGGGGATTTAAAAAAAAAAAAAAAAACACCACAGAAAAAGCAAACATGCGGATCAGCTAACCCATGGGCTCCCCGACGAGAGAGTTTCTTTTAACACAGCCCAGTTCTCTTTCAGTCTGGGATGAGGGATGAATAGAAGACAACTCAGGAGCAAGTGGAGAGGCTCCAGGGAAGGACGACTTCATGTTGGTTGTTTGCTGCCATCCCCAGGGTCAGAACCCACCCCAGCAGAGCTCCAACCCTCCTCCCAGCACAGCATCCATCAGTTAGCCAAGAAAATAACGAGCTACACATGCTGTTTTATGGGAGCTGCTGTTACACGACGGAGCAGGGATGGGATAACTTGCATCAGTATATTAAATTGGACTTTGTTATGGCATAAGTTGACTTAAAGTGGCATTAATGCTTATGGAAAAATACTCCCTCCCCCAAATACATGAGAGGCTGATCAGACCAACAAGAGCTCTGCTTGTAATGCTGCTTATTTCACTTAAAGCCTTACTACGGTACCACAGTGCTGTTTCGTTTTTAGAGAGAGGGATGTCTTTACAGCATTAAAAAGGTCTTGTGTTTAATTAAATTAGCTGCACCTGTATATATTATGTGCAATAAATCAACTATAATTTGCTACCATAGGCGGCTATTAATCTTCCCTGTGTTATTTATTGCTCAGCATCGTTAGTACGAAGGCTCTTCCAGGATACAGTAAGAAAGCAGTTTAGGGACCAAAAGCTATAACTCATTTCGCCTTCCCCTCTCCTTTTTCAGTGGTGTCAATCACATTTCTTGTACACTTGAACAAACACGAATATGTAAGAGGTTCTGGAATCCATTATGCGTGTGTGTTCATACATATATTTATATATAAAATAAAATTAATGTTCCCCACACATCTTGGTCTTGACTCCTATTTGCACATATCTACTAGCAAAATGACACAGCCCAAAACGTTAAGCCCGTAAATTAAAAAAAAAATATAAAATTAACCAAACAAAATAAAACAACAGTCCTGAATTCCTGCTCCTTCATGCTATGCAGCAAAATAACACTGTAGTACTCCAGCTATGCCATCTCCGAGTACAATTTAGAGACTTACTCACCTCGGGATCATGGACTGCAATTCACCACTTTAGCAAACAGCAGCAGCTGACCGTATTACCAGCACTTTGCGATTTATTTTGGTTTTTTTTTTTTTTTTTAAGACATACAGACACATTACAGGATTTTGCACGATTTGGATCACAGTCGAGATCATCACAACATTATCAGTTTTGCTTCATAAATCACTCACAATGTGAGTTTAGGAAGTACCAGCTACTGGCATACACGGTGGCAAGGGCAATACTTGCTCACGTTTGCTAAAGAAACTAACCACGTCTGTCTTGCCCACCTCCCTACCTTCTTCCCCTCACCTCGTTCCTGCCTGCCTCCTACACCAAAGGCATCATTTAAAAGCAGCAAAAATAAATCAAGGACCCAGGAGACTAAAAAAACACCAAGAGCTCAGACTCCGTTACCGTGGTTCAGCATGCTGCCAGCGTGCCTGCAGAAAGCAGTCTCTGCGCTGCTCTCTGCTCTTCATGTTTCTATTATTATTATTTTAACCAGCTGCTACAATGCACTGATGTTCACAATGCACTAAATACTTTCCCTGCAACATTTTTCAACTGCTTTAACTGAAACGAGAACGTTATGCAACAGCTAATGTACGAGAAGTTGTCTCAGTGAAAGCAAAAGTATTTTGAGAGCTTGAGGTTGCTGCTAAATCACAAGTCCGCTCTAAACACACAAATTTTGCAGTTTCAATTTGATTCCTAGACTTGGATCTGAAATAATATCTCAGTTCCTCCTCCATTCTGCAAACATATGGGTGTTTTTCTTTTAATCATGTTATTCTTTTTATTTAAAATAATGGCCGACATGGACACAATCAGTGCTAGGGCGTTCAGAAAAATGCCAGCCATCAGGACACGTACCAGAAATTAGTGACAATCCTAGCAGGAGTGGAGAATAACTGCAAAGGTTCCTACTTATGAGGTTAGGGATGAGGGAAAAAGTACTGGCATCTGGAATCACACAACCCTTTAGCATCCAGAAAGCGCTGCTGCTGTGTCTCTACAGAACTGCTGGTCTTTACTACAGCCAAGTGATCAGAGAAAAACTGTGAAGAGCCCAAATTCTATTTACAAAAACTAAAAACTCAATACAGAAAAAAAACAGTCCGTTTGAAAACGAGCAAGCTGAATTTAAAAAAAAAAAAAAAAATAATAATCAGTCCAGCTGATAGATCTGTGCTTGGAAAGAGCAGGACTCCACCCAGGTGGGGTCGGAGCTGGCCAGCTGCCCTCTCTCCTATCTCACCTTCACCATCAGCTTCATCACTGCCACGGCGGCGCTGGTCTCCTCCGACCCGCCCTCCGTTCTCCCACGCAGCCTCACGACCTTCATCCGTGAGCGAAAACAGCCAACTCACGGTGCAAGCTCCGTCCCTGGTCAGCCCTCCCACTTCCCTCCCCACAACAGCTTTTTTCCAAGAACGCCTCTGGGTCTGGCGAAGCACACACGTGGAACGCTGCGGGCAGGCAGCGGAGCAGCAGCACGGGCAGTGGAGACCTCGGAGCGCAGAGGAATGAACTCGGAGGCACGCACACCACGCAGAGCCAGGGACAGAGCACGCTACAGTAGGAGAACTATTAATAAAGAGAAAAATTAAAAGGACATTCAGGAGTATGACGAGCCAGATTGGAAGCTGGCACTGGCCGGGGCTCGGGGAGGCCTGACATTAAACCCAAAAGGGATTATGTAACCTAAGCTGCCCGGCCATCATCTGGTCCTCTGGTTTGGCTTTAAAGTGGCAACGCAGATGGCGACGGCTGCAGCGGGGACCCGGGCCTGGGACCACGCTCTCAGCATCCCCGCGCGCTCCCGCAGCCGTCGCCCTCCGTGACCACGCGCCGCGTCGTGCCCTCCTCCGCTGCGAGACCCGCGAAGACGCGTTTCATGTGCAGGGCTGAGGTTGGTTCCGCTGTGTCCTGCTCGTAAATCCCTGCAGTAAGCGCTGGAAAAAGCGAACCTGTTTCTCCACCTCCGAGGCACGCGCTTGCCCCGCACACAGCGTCAGCTCCATCCAGATGGACAAAAGGAAAAAGCCTCCCTATTTTTGCAAAATGCTTCAGCAGAGGCAACACGCTCGCTTTCTCCACCTGCAAAGCAAAGCAAGGGCAGTTTGAGGGGATCCACCGGCTCTCCCTGACCTAGAAGACCAACATCTACAAGAAGAAGCATGCCCAAGAGCTAACGGGGTCTTCCTCAGAAAGGCTTTTATTTCCTCCTGTTTTTCCATGGTCTGGGACCAACTGCTGTTCTACATGAAGCCATTAGAGAAGCCTGCCAGCCATTGTCACCTCTTACCCCTCGTTCCACATCCTTCCATGAGGCCCAAGCCACCCAGGGAATGCAAGAAGGTCCGACACGCGCTGGGTGGTTTGCTGAAGCGGACGCACGGCGCGCGCAGAGCAGAGCACCCACACACACCCCGCCGTGCCGACGGGACGGGACACAGAAGCCATCGCAGAGCAGCGGCCGCCTCCTCTCCGCACCCCTCTCGACCGAGCTAACTGCAGGACGCAGACATTTCCATCAGCCTCTGCTTCGTTTTAAACATCATCTGCAAAACCTACAGCACACAAACGCCCTCCCTAACCCAACCCAGAAGCGGAAAGAAGCACATCTTAAAAAAAAAAAAAAAAAAAGAAGAAATAAGAAGCAACTATCACATGTGTTGGGAGTAATTTCCGCGCAGCCAGAGCGCGGCTCAGGGCTGTGCCAGCCTGTGCCACCGCAGCTCTCCGAGCACCCCTTTCCCAAACCAACCGGCCTCGACCTTCGCGTCTCGTTTTGGCAGGAAAGGTCAGCGGTGTAACAGCTCCTTGTTTATCGAGCCTGAATACCAATAACTTCGTCACCTCCGAGAACGAGCAACACGAGAGCTCAAAACCCACTTCATTGGTTACGTCAAAGGCTGGAAGACGCTGCCCGAATCCTGGCGGAATGGCAGAAAACAAAAGTGGTCTCAGCGTGAGCAGGGACTTGATTATCTGCAATTAGCGAATCGATGATTCTCCAAGACGCTGATTTAGGCCAGCACTTCTTATTAGCAACAGTCAAGGAAAGCACAAGGGCAAATTGCATCAGAGCTGAGCCCAGCTCCCAAATACCATCTCGTTTAAAAATTAATGTATAATTTTGCAAGGACTCAAACGCATGTGCACAATGGCATTGCTCAGATCAGCCTGCCAGGTACGAGCTGAACCCAACCATCACACAGGTGGCCTTAGTCACTACCGACATGGAAACCAGAAATTTTATTATTTTGCTCCGAGTACATCGGTATCTCAGGTAGTCTGATTTTAACAGCCTGATCCTGAGGGCACGAGCACATTTAATAACTGCTGGTGTTCCAGCAGGCCTGCACCCTCACTGCGGGCTGCGAAAGGCCAAAGGCGAAGCTCAGTGAAGTCCCTGGAAAACATCTGCTGGTTTTGGAAGAGGCCTTTCTGCTTTTAAACACTTGATCTGATTTTGTCTTGAAACATTACACAAGGACAGAGGTGTATATTTCATCCCAGAGTTAAACCATTAATTTGCAAATTACAATTCAGCAATACTCGCTATTAATAATACCATTACGTGGGTTACGTTTGTTTCTATCTGGAGGTTTAAACACAACAGGTCTCCCTCAAACAGCTTCAAATTAAACTGTTACATCCATTTGAGATCGGGCACCAAGACAGGTATGGTATAAAATATACAACAGCAGACAGCTTGAATATACATTTACTTTCATTTGTCTGAGATGTTTGTGCCAAGAATCCACTTGAGCCTGCTCTTCACTCTCTTTTAATACAATTAGGGAGAAAAATTTGTTTTTAAAATGATTAAAAGCATAACACTGCCCAGTGTCATGTATCCTCGATTTGTGTGACCGTCTTTGAAACTGTATGAGAGCAGTTTTATCACTCGCAGCGTGTATTTTTGGTTTACTAATCCTTCCACTTCCAGAGGGGTTACTGGAAGAACAGAGGGAAAAAAAAAAAAAAACTATAACTCATTTATTTTAAATGAAAAACAAACAAAAAAAGCCCCAACAGGTAGATATTTTAAGTAAGAAACGGGCAGGCTTGAACCCAGCTGAGGAGTAGCACGAGAAGTTCTGATTCATGCGCTAAGGGGATAAAATGAAAAAGGCCGAGCCCAATCTCCACGCGGTTCCTTGGCTTTCTGCAGAAACACCTCGAGAACAATGCAGCCATTTCCAGCCCGCTCCGAACCCCAACGGCTCCGCTGCAGACCCGACCCGCCACGCTGCGCACAAAGTTGCTCAGCTATGCTCTCGTGGAGACAAAAGGACGGGCGCCGTCGTTCTTTGCCTTCACAAGCCCAGATAAATTCCAGCCCTGAAGTACAGGAAATTAAAACAGAATAATAAACTAAGAAGAAACGCTTCCAGCGGGAAAGGAAATCCCGATCCGGCGCTCGTGCCCTGCAAAGAGTTAACGCCCGCAGCCCCGGCCATGCCGCCAGCCCAGCTGCTACCTGCAGCCACGGAACTCACAAGGGGAAAGTGCAATTTTGAGCTTCTCTTTTCATCTCTATGGTGACAAAAAGCTCCGCGGAGGGAAATCAGGGTGCCTTCCACTCAAAAGGTTTCTCATTTTCAATGACTGCCTTTCACAATATTTTAATTAAATCTCTGGTGGGGAAGCTTTAAAGAAAAAAAAAATTTTTTTCTTCAGATTGTGGGGCTCATTTACAACAACAGTTATAGTAAAAAGACAGAAAAAAGGTACTTTAAGCATTTTTAAAATGGAAAGACTCTCTGGTTGAAGATGTAACAATAAATCTACCACCTGCAAAGTTCTGCAAAACCAGCGTGTGGAGGGGCCAAAAAGTCTTTCAATAACAAAACCACTCTGTTGTATGTAACACGTCTCAAACTTTAGCAGAGGCTGAAGGACAAGCACAGGGAAGTGCCCTTTCCCAAGGGGGCTGAGCACAGGCCGGGCATCATGGGGGCATCAACGGGAGGGCAGATTCCGGAGAAGCCCCTTTGCTCCCCTGAAGCAGCAGCACCATGGCACCGTGCCTGGCAAGTCAGAAGATACAGCAGCACACTGAACCGAAGGCGTCTGAAGACTGCAGTATAAAAGCAAGGTCATGGCATGTATCCCTGTTTTTAAAAAAATCTCAGTTCACTGCTACTCACAAAACACCGAGACACCCACAACCCCAAAGGAAGGGGCAAGCCCGCTCCACGAACCCATGCACACCACCGCCGAAGGTCAGCGTGCACAAAGTGCTTCCCATTCTTCCCCACAAAACACGTTTATCACCAGTATCTTCTCCCAGCAGGACATCCTAGAGAAAGCAGTATGCCCGCCGTCCTGCGGCTCAGAGCCATCCTTTCTCCAACCACCCCGCTGCCCACCCTGTCCCGTGGTGCATAACCTCAGCCCGTGTGAGCTGGGCACACCGACGCCGTGCCAGACACGCAACGTCCCTGCTACGAGGAGCCCGCGCTCGGAGCGAAGGCGGGCGAGCGCTCCCCAGGTCACGACTAACAGCTTTCTGATAAAGCCTGTGGAAAAGCTCATCTCATGTAAAAGGGATGGAACCACCGAAGAGGCGCTAGAAAGTCTGGATAAAAATAACCAAACGCGTTTGGAAAAATCAGAAAGCGGCAGAACACAGGAAGACCAGCTTGGGAAACCGTGGTTCTGGAGGACGGCCCTAACAAAGGTCACTGAAAGCCTCGCAGACCAAAATACTTTCTCTAGGATGCCCGCTGCCATCGGAAGGCAGCAGCAGTTCCGCATGCTCAAGGGGCACAGTGTAGCAAAACGGATGACTCCGCAATTGAAGCCTACTACCGGCGCCAGGAGATCCAAGTGAGTTAACAAACCTAAAGCTCTGGACAAAGCACTTGAACCCTCACCCAAGCTCTCTCGTATAAGGTGGCAATAACACCATCTCTTTACCCAACGTAACTGCTGAAAGAACACCCTCATGCTGCAAGCTATGGTGAGCTCCTTGGAAAGCAGGCTCTGTGACGGTGCAAAGTTTTCGAGTCAGACACAAACCAGGACAAGTGTGTCACTAATTATTTTTTTTAAAGTTCAACAGTCTACCAAAGTAAGAAGCAAAGTCTAGCTAGACATGGGAAAAGAAATATTCTCATCCTCTTTTTAAAATCAAAATTTAGGCGCAGGGAGACACGACGACACAGCAGCCAGTAACAGACCAGCCCAGAGCCCCTGAATCCCAAACCGGTGCCTTTGTCACCACGCTCAATAGAAAACACAAGTCATTCAGCCAGGCTGGCCACTTATCCAGCATTCCCGCTTGTTCGCTGGAAATTGCTATTCTAGGAGCTATCCAATCTTCAACGACTTCTGGACCAGTCTGCATTTGATTTCAGGGCAAAGGCCAAGCCAAGAGGGAGACCCCGCACGGAACTCCTCCCTCCAGCTCTCAGCTCATTTTTAAGGCTGTCTCAAAGATGAAAACAAAATGTTTTAGTGCTCACAGGGGCTAAACATCCAGCGCTCTAAAATGAAATACAGCCTCCTTTCAAAGCCACTGATAGGCAAAAAGTATGTTCTCTAAAATAAAACCCTGGGACAGGGGTGGGAGCCATTCAGGACCAAAGGTTTCTTTTAAACTGACACAAACAGAACTGCCTATTTTTCATGTAAATTATTATTTTTTAAAAAAAAAATAATAATCACTGCTGCAAGTCCAGCTACCCCTGTACGTAAAACTCTCTCCACATCAATATTTTCCTGGGGGAAAAAAGGCTTATCCCCACAAAGGAGTATGAAATAAATTGCTTTACTGAAGGTTAATAATATCCTGTCGCCGTGGTAAAAGACTCAATTACAAAACCTTCAGAAGAGCTCCCAAGGAACTCATCTGCCTGCAGTGACAGAGGCTTAAATAGCCAAAATACACAGAAAGGCTAAGCACTTCCCAAAAGAGAGGAAAAGGCGAAAAAGATGGGGGGGCTTAAGTAAAAAACCTGGAAATTGGACACTCAAGGTTATTAAAAAAAAAAAACCCAAACACACACAACCACAATTCCTCTCTGTACACACAATTCTCTATAATCCCAGCAAGAATTATGGCCTAGGGAGACCAGCACTAATTTTAGTATCAGATTTATTATGCAGCAGGGAGCAGAAATCAGTCAGGCCCGTCTCTCACTCCTAATGGGCAGAACTGGATCACGCTCCGGGAAGGCTCCGCTGAAGAATAGCTCGGGCCTGGTGAAAAACAAAGCCCCTGGGGCTCCCCGAAGCACAAACACACTGCCTTCTTACAGGCCACAATAAAACACAATGATACTCCTCATTCCTGCAGCGCTGCCTGCCAGAGGATCCCAAAGCACATGAATTAAAGCTTCCAGCACGCCTGGCAGAGGAGCCCGCGGCAGCCAGGGAGGACGGCACGGTCTCCAGGGCATTCAGCTTGGGATCCAGAAGCCCGGGCTGCAATTCCTCCTCCTCTACGGACGCGCAAGCCCTCTGCGCGCGGAAGGGCGGCGCGGCTCCGCGGGCAAGGGGCTGCTGAGAGCGCGCAGGGTGCTCGGAGCCGCGGCGGCGGCCGTACCAGCAGCGTTTCACAGCGATGGAAGCGGACACGGAGGTTAAGCACCGCCCAGGAACAAGCACGGAGTGCTGCCTTGCCAGCTCCAGCTGCCTCCCCTTCCCGCACAGACAGCACCCAAGCTCACCGGCGCACCTTCGGGCGGCTTTGTGCTGCTACGTACTCACAAACACCCAGAGCCTCCCCAGAAATCAATCAGACCCTGGCAGGAGGCAGTTCTGTATTTGTTCCTTCCTTTTCTTGCCCCACACTACAGTAGATGACTAAAGGTTTTGAAGCATCAGTCAGATGTCGGATGGGTGTGCTGCATTCAGTCTGTTCTTCCGGGCACTCATCCCTCCATCTTAAACCTTTTATAGCTCACCTCCACGTCTGCTCGTGCCTCCCTCAGCCTTGGGGCACCACCAGCATCATTCTTAAGATGCTTCAAATGCCCAGTGAAGCCAGGCCTATTGTCAACAACTGTTTGCAATAAGCCAGTATTAGCTACAAAAGCCTTTTGCAGAGGGTTTTCATGTCTGACTCACGCCCGTCTCCAATGATGCAACACTAAGGCCATCGTCGCACACAGCCTCGTCACCTCGTGGGGACTGGAGAAAATGCAGAGTTACTCCCACGACGCTGACCATGGCACAGCGGGACGTCGGCGTCTCACACCCCACGTCTCCTCTCTTCGCCACCGCCTGGAAACACGCGCGGCACTGCGTGTGCAGCCCCAGCACCGCGCCGGGTTCAGAACAACCCTCTCCCAAGGCACCAGCGATTCCCACTGTTCCCAGTATTGCAGAACGCGTAAGCAGCACTTCCGTTTTCCACATCCATAAGACAAGGGTGGTGACAATCACTTACCTCATCTCCATATGATAAGAATAAGGGTCAGATTTAAACTAGTTTAAGCCATTTCAGCACGGAAGTCTTCTGTGAAAGTAGGATGTTGATGTCTCCAGGAACGTATGTCCCACAGAATTTCAACTGCCTTTTGAATAAAACTTTTCCAAGAACCAGTTTTGCATTGGCAGCTCACTAAGATAAAGACCAGAAACTTTCAAAACATCACTGGGTCATTCTGATCTCAAATAGAGGACAGGCAGGCACGCGTCTCCAAAAAACTTCATTGCCTACTTCTTTGTTTATCTGGGAACTTTACTAGTAGTTTTCTGGGTTTGCTTTTATAATGGCCTTAAGTGTATTAGGTAATTTAGGAGCTTTGCTTCGACCTGCTGTAACAGAAGTTAACCACTAACTCCTGCTAACTTCAATGAAAGCAAAGACAATCACCACTGAGAAATTCAGAAAAGTCCACCAAAACCATATACGGTCACTCACATTTTTTACCTGGTCCTAATTCAATGCTACAATAAATAAAAACAGATTTAGAAGTTTTAGATTCCTCTGCATCTATTTTCTTCCTTCAAAACAGCTGTCTTTTTGCCTCCAAATTTCAGAAAAAAGGAAAAAAATATAACCAGTTTCCTGTCCAACAAGCACGTCCCTTACCCCAAAACCAACAGAACAGTTACCTTCAAGGCCCAAACTTGGCCCTGGCGTACTCACGTACTGGTCATTAGAAGCCCACAGGACTCCTGGCTCCCAGCTCATGCCTTCCACCACCTCCCCACCCACCCCGAGCAGGTGACTGCAATGAAAACTACGAGACTTAGAAATTGACTTCAGGCAATGAACACACCTGCCCAAAAAGCACCAACGAGCATCCTGCAAGAGAGCAAGGGCCCAAAAAGCCAGCAAGCAGACCCCAGTATCACCACCCTGGATCAAGCAAACTCAAACCATGGAAGCCCATGCTTGTTTTGGGATTACCAACCTCAGTGCAAAATGCCAGAGCTCTGCATACGCTGCTCCTTCTACCAGCCTGGTGCCACGCAGCAGAAAGGCTCTCACTCACCATTTCTTAGGGCAGTGAAGACGCAAAAGCCTCTTTACAAAACGGGCACCAGATTATGGTTCAGGAAGGCCACGCTGGATTTAGTCACTCGATGGTACCAGCGGTGCGAGCTCCTTTCCGCAGGGCAGCATCACGTCGCGTACGCAGTCAGTCCTCTGAAATTCCCAGCGACTTCGCCAGAAACCACCGGGCAGTTCACACTGAGGATTTCAGCTCTTTACACCCGCCAAGCAGCGGGAAAGGAACCTTGCATCCAACCACCAAATTATCTCTTCCTCCCTCTGCCTCTTTACAGCCCAGAGCGCGTTTTCACCTGCATAACCAGCACCAATAATCAGGCCGAGCAATTCTGGACTTGCTCTCTGATCTCTGTTCCACCTCAAGAAGCACGTGGCAGCACCCATTTGTCTGCCTTGATCTGACCACCTCCAGCTCTCGGCAACACACGACAAACAGGTGCTGTTGTCCTTCTCTCAGCTGCAGGAAATTCAGAACATTTCAAGGAAACAAAGGGAGGCACCCTCCAAAGACAAAGGGCTGCACCTGCCCAAGACCTCTAAGAACATCAAGAAACAGCAAAATTTCTTTTGACCACGTCCATGTAAGATGCTTACCCTGCCAACTGCATTCCTCCAGCTGCAAGCTGGATAACATAAGGTTGTGTTTTCTGCAAGGATACCTGTCCTCTCCCACCTTTTTCTTTTCCCACCGTTTTCAAATGAATTGACACTTTATTTTACTTTCCACATATTGCAAGAGATCAGGGCTACACAGCACCAGCTGAATAACATTCTGCACACACTCCCATCAGCTTCATGTGTTCAGATGACAGTGATGGAGATTATAAAAGCATGAAGACAGATAATCACTGCTTATATCTGCAATTATAGTTTCAATAAAGTTTATTCATAGCTTTTTAGCATTAAAGCCTTCGGACTGGTAACTAAATTGCTTTATTTTTTTTTTTCTGTTCTGTATTTTGTTCTTTTCCTACTGCATACACATACCTGATTGAGAGAAGAGAAACTCCCCTACTAAAATATCCACTGGAGATACCTACAGAGAGGTCCAGAATCTAAACTGACTTCTAATAACTACAACAAAATCAAAGCCATGCTCACAAAACTTTGGGGGAATCATAACTGGAGGACTTTCAACTATCATTTTATTTGATCTGGAAGATTAATGACATAGAGGATGTGACCAGATGACAAAGGCGGGGGGATGTGGGGGGCAGAAGTAAAAAAAAAAAAAAAAAAAAATCACACAAGATGATCACAACTCCCCTTCGTACATAAATTGCTGAGCACGTTGCATGCACAACCTGCTGCTGTGATCACAGCAGAGCATTAGGTGAGTCAGGAATGTAAAGCACAAAAGTACGTGGCAGGAGATTCTCTCTCCAGGTGCTTTTCACCACCATCCACCCACTCCCGGGATACGTGGTCTCGGCAGGCGGAGGGGGACCGGCCGGTGCGGCCCATCTCGGGCGCCGCACTCCGCAGTGGAGGCACATCAGGACATGCTCCTCGTCTGCACCAGACGGAGGGACCACCGCAGCCGTCCCTCCCAGCTCCAGCAGTGCGGAACGCCGGGCCACACAGCACGGAACGGGCACGGTCCTGCAGCACGAAGAAGAGGAGCAGCTCCTGGGAGCTGGGCGCGGGGGCGGAGGAGCGTCCGGCATGGCTGAGTGCCCAGCTCTGCGGGGGAGAGAGGAGCCAACGCGTATCTGGAGGCAGAGGGACTCCAGGACACCTGCGGCTCCGCGTGCTTCCTCCTCTCCTCTCGTTACTGCGGGCACCGGGATCGACCTCGCGCTGCGACGCGCCACCGAGCCCGTTGAAACCCACTGCCGCTCTCCCCCCTCGGCCTCGCGGCCCCCATGCTCGTTTGTAACCGGCGTCAGCTGTAACTCATGCCCCCAGTCACCTTCCACACGCTGTGGTCGAGCGCCCTTATCTCGCTTCCCCCTCCCTGCAGCCTCGCCGCCGCCGTTCGGAAACCTCCGCGCGCGGCAGGAGCCCCGCGGCTCAGCGGCCACCGCCTCCGCCACACACCACGGCACCGGCACTCCGGTCAGGGCCTCCCTTATAAATTTTCCAATCAGAAGTCGTTAGGAAACAGAAAAAAAAAAACTTAGTTTAAGTTTAACCCCTGAAAGACAGGTGGCATAAAGAGCCAGCGGCGTACGATACTGGTGAGCTGTCTACTACAAATACATCCATTAAAAAAAAAAAACAAACACCCAAACACCTTATAGAATCATGGAACGGTTTGGGTTGGAAGAGGTCTCAAAGATCACCCAGTTCCAACGCCCCTGCCAAGAGCAGGGACACCCTCCACTACACCAGGCTGCCCAAAGCCCCATCCAACCTGGCCTACATACCCAACCTGGCCTCATCCTAGAGACTTTTTGAGGAGAGGGAGCCCCAGCCGTGAGAAGCCGACATCTTTCACTGTAGTTGGCTCAGCGGGGCTCGTTCCAGACTCCGACATCTCCCTGGGATCCTCAGGACACGGCAGAGAGCAACGGCCTGACACCATCCAACACGACGGTCAGCAGCAGCCCTGCACTGAAAGGTGGGATGACGACCCCCCTGTCCTCAGCAAATTCCCATCACATTTCACACCTCCCCATTAAGTTCCGATTTCTTTTCAGTGTTTTCTGTTCCCTTCCACAATTCACTGAGCGCACGGCGCTGCTATAGGCTCCGCAGGTCTGCCAAATGCAACACCCAAAGCAGGCAAATTTCGCCAGCACACGAACATCTTTACACTCACTTACAACACTTTGCAAACCTTTGGCAAAAGGATAAATTTTCACGGTATGTATCAGGCTCTGTGCACAGCTCAGGCTCAAAGCAGGGAGGAGCACCGACACATCTCTGAACACGAGTGATGGGTAACACGGCCAACTGGAAAACTATACAGAAGCTTCACTCTTTCAGTAGGCACTGCAGAAAAATCACTGGCAACATCCCTTCTGGAAACACCTTTTTCCAACAACCAACAGCAAACCTTCTGCCAGCGCGGAGGGTTTGCAGCTGACCAACTTTTGCCACAAACCAAGCCTCCGACTTGAGTGATACCACTCAGCCCAGTGGGACTTACGGATACTCGGGACAAACGCTCAGCTCCTTGCAACCTCTTCACATATCACACCAAATTACCTTTCAGGAAGATTCCTGAACAATGTTTATTCAGCAATTGTTATAAAAACCTCTACTGACTCACTATCTAGCAGACGTTGTATTTCAAGCCGGGAAGTCTTGCTGGCACTTCACATTCCCTATTTTAAATAAATCAAATTTTCAAAATGCTTCTTCACCCTGGGCTACTCACCACCTCTTTGATGCAAAACTGACCCACAGAACAACATAAAGATGAGCTCAGAGTCAGGAATACTAAAACACAAATTAAAACAGCACAGTGCAGGTTTGGGGACACTAGAGATGAATTTTGTATCCTTTGGGCAACACCAGCGTTCCCAGCAACCCAGCCCTGAACCTCAAGGACTGGAGCTGCACCAGGGCCCTGCCCACGTTCTCAGCCAAGGAGGCCTTGCTCCAGCCACGTCTCATGGCTGTATGGCACATACAGAGGAAAAGAAAACCAAGAGGACTTAACAACCTCAAACCCTGGGAACTACTTAATTCACTAGATATTAGTTTCTTTCCCCCCACCCCACCATTTTCCCTCCCACCTGCCAGGCTACCTCATTACTGTCACTCTGCATCAGTTCTTGCTACAGCAGTTTTCTTGGACCTTTGCCCCTTTAGTCAGCTTGAAACCTCTTCCCTATTGTACATCGGAGTCAACGGGAAATTAATGCAAGTCTTTGCTGGGGGGAGGGAAGGGCAGAGGGAACGACGCTTTCTGCCGCTGTCAATACCTCTTTTCCTTCACCCTTCTTGCCACATGCACTTCACCGACATATCGAGAAGCCTTGTCCACGTTCAGCTGCACTTGCTGAGGTCTCTGAACTACTTCTCGTGTAGAATTGCTGAAGCCTTAGCAGGGTAAGGTCCTTCTTTACGATACAGAGTTCCCCAAGTACAATCTCAATACTTCAGTGAAGCCCACTCAATCACAATACACCCAGCTGCAGCTGTCCCAGCACCAGGAATGACTGAGCAGGGGAGAAGCAGCTCCTAACATTCTTCAGATTTTCTCTGCACTCAAAAAATAAAGGAAACATTTCCAACAGGAAAGCAGCAAAGTGCCAAAGTTTAGAAGTAACTTATTAATACCGCATGCTGATCGGACCACAGAGATTCACATTAACTTTCAAATTACTCAACAAACCACAATTTCTACAGCAATAATGTCTTAGAAACCTAAGCCACGTTGAACACACTCACATACTTAGCAGAATTATTCCAGTGACTAAGGCAAATAAAAATGTGTGATTGCAGGGCTAGAGACTAAATTAAGCTTAGACAATGATTTTTTATTTTTTAAGTCTGACGCTACACTGACCTTGCAATCACTTTTTTGAGGAAACAGCTGATTGATATTTTCTTGTGAGTGAGATGCTCTGGTGGAGGGGGGAAAAAGAGAGAAATGAAACTGGCTACCTCTGAAAGAGAAGCGATGGGACTGACCATATACAAAGTACTGTCAAATACACAAAGTAATCTTTTAATCTTTTTCTGCTACAGGCTCTACAGTTCAACAAAGCATTTAATAATGTGCTTTTAGTCCATCCTGATTCAGCAAAGCACTAACCCACATGCTTATGCCAACTTAAGTATATGCTTAAGTGCTTTTGCACAATAGGGTCAGAGAAGATTCAGGCCCTGCAGATGAACCATTTTCTGAAACAAGTCATTTTTTTCCTAAGATGACTGGCTCTATTTACAGCTTCTCCTCCCTTTACAGCATGACCCAAAATGTGTTTAAAGAGAACACTAAAATACAACTGGAAAGCCAAAAAACTCTTAGGCACAGCAAAGACATCTATGTATGGCATAATGAAACAGAGGAGCTGTTCTTTTTCCTCCTCAACATAACATATACCTTGACCTACACACACCACGTTACGCTGTTTCAGTAGCTCTCCTCTAAAAATAAGTTAGAAGTTCCCTTAACGCTTCGGATTTCACAACATTTATGAGACTATCACCAGAGTCAACAGGCTAAAAAAAGAATCCATTAGCATTAACTGGCCCGTCACTGGCAGTGACAAATAAATGAATTTGATGGTTTTAGATCAGTCATTAGTAGACCTACCCCCAGGCTGATAAAGGCTCAGCACTTTGCAGACGAGATGTACTCAATCTGGAAGCAGGGAGGAACGCACGAGGGTGTTAGCATGCTGCTCTTCTTCCATTTCCCTGACCTCCCTCATTGCAGACCCCTTCCTGGCACATCCAAGCAACAAGGTCTCGGTGCAGAAAAGTTACCTAGTAGATGGCATTAAAAATAATCCAGCACCACCATGAAGGATGGGGAACGTAAAATCCCCTTAAAAAAAAAAATCCCAAGTTAGATGATATTCAATTTTAATTTTTAGTTAGCAGTAACTCAAAGGGAAGGAAAGTACATTAGGACTATTTTTGGCATGAAAGACATCCTTAGGCAACGATAATGGAAACACACGCATTTTACACAAGCACAAGATAGTCTGTGGGCATTAAGGACAACGTGAGCAAGCCACCTGAGTGGCTGGGGAGAAGAAATAAATGTTTACATCTACAAGAACAACAAAATTACAGAAATCCAGCTCAGCTCTTGCTTCTGACAAAACTCAGCACACTCCACAGAACACCGTGCACAGCCGCTTTTTTCTCCGGCTGCCAGCACCCAAGAAGAGCAATCATGCTCCACCTCAAAGAGATCACAGGGAACAAGAATCAGAGCCCAAGAATAATGGATTTCAAAATCCTGATCCTCTGCTACCTGAGAAGACCTGGGTTGATTAGCCAAGGCTCAGACTCATCAACTTTTCCATTTGACCATCTGATGCCAGAGGGAGACAAATTCTAGGAGCAGCTTACCCTGGACAAGAGATCTACGTCAAGGCTGGTTGAACAAGATAGCTGAACACTGGCCATCAACCACAAAAGGAAATCCCCCATACTGTCTGGTAAGGACTTCATATTACTTTGTATGCAGAAGATACAGCCATATTATTAAGGTACACATCTATGCCCAATGTCAAGGGCAGGAATTATTTCCTCTCTTACTCCATCCAGACCTGCAGGGGAATTTTAAAAAAGAAAAAAAACCAAAACACACACACCCCCCACACATAAGGAAAAGGCCTGACCTGGCTGCTCTTTACAGTCTGGTGGGGAAGGAAGGGTGGCAGGAAAGGAAGAATCCTGGGTTCTGCTGGTGTGTTCAGTTCACATTCTTTTGAAAAAGACTTCAAAGTCTACCCAAATACTTTAAACAAGATAGGAAGTAGCAGGACTAACCTGGAGGAGTTTACAGGCAGAAGCAGAGGAGGAAACAAACAACAGAACTCTTGATTTTCAAGGTCCATCATTTGCTTTGGAACAAAATCTCTCTCTGCTACTCTGGCTCACTCTTATCAGGCAGCCAAGGGACACAGACACCCCACCCACAATTAACTTAATTGGAATCAGCCGTCCAAATCAACTGGTTAGCTTTAAAAAAAAAAAAAAAAAAAATCCCAGGTTAGCCTGGGTGTTATTCCAAAAGGGCATGCCCTCCATTTGCTGCTCTGGAACAGCCAGCTTCACGTGGGTTTAACCAGGGGCGACTCCAATGAAAGGAGAGTTGTTGACACTCTGGTTTTTGCCAAAGAAGGAGGAACAGATGTGCACAACTGCACCTCTTACAGCCCACGTGCCCGGCCAGACAGGAAACCAGCTAGTCCAGAGACAAGGTATGCACAGTTTGCAGATACACTGAGTGGAGCACAGAGATGCCAGAACCCGTTACTGGTCCTGCACTCTCCTCTGTTAGAATAAAACACATCTAGTAAAAAAACTGGTATTCAGCATCACCATCTGATCATCGGGCAAAAGGCTTCCCTCACCAAATAAAGCCCTTCTGCTATTTCGTGACCAAACGGTCACCAGAATACTGGTGACCCAACCCACACAGATTAGACCCCAAATTACAACACGCAGTCTTGACAACAACCACCTCTGCTCTGGGTCATCAGCAGACAGGACGCTGACACCCAGTGCACGGCCCACACCGCCGAGCTACAGGAGCAGCTCCAGCAGCTCGCAGGGGTACCTGCCTTGCCCTCGTTATTTAACAGACACTGAAGAGGAAGGACACAGACTACAGTCAGCAGGTCACACACACAATGCCAATGAATGCCACCGAATGCTACTACAAGTAGTTCCAGCTTGTTGACATGCCGGAGCAATTCCAACCACACGCATTATGCCCCTGTAGTAAGTGCCAGGAAGAACAGGTACCTCGATCACATCCTGGAGGAACCTGAGCACAAAATACAACTCAGTGGGTAGCCTCACTAACTGTAAACTTTGAAGTTTTATCTGCATCTGTTTCATACGTGGCTTTGCACGACGAAGCATCCAAACTCCGTACCAGTAAGTCACATGAAGGTACTTTCACAGCCAAGGCACTTCTTCATGGACTGAGGCTGCTGTCCTTTTGCTCTTCAGGTTTGTTTTGGTTTTTAAATAAATCCCTAAGGCAGGGGGTAAGGGTGGAAATTGCTTACATTTGAAAATATCTAATGAACATGCTAAATTTGATAAGGCTTCTCCAACCTAATTTAGCAGGTACTGTCAGAACTGACAGGCTACGTATATTGAGAAGTCAAATTATCGTAGTATGCGCTATTCAAAAGGGGGTAAAAAAGTACTACCCCCTCATCACTGCTCCTTTTCAAGGATTTTCAAGTCAGGAGAGTTATAAATGATCAACTGCTACGGAGCGCCTTCCAGCACTTGGAAGCAAGACAGATTTTTATCAAGGAACAGCAGCCAGGAGAAGGGATACACAGATTCTTTTCATCTCGCTGGTAGCCATACACCAGAACCTCAACAAGTTAAACCCCCGCAGCAAGTTTCCTAAAACAATGGCTCCAAGCTGTCCTGGCCTTCACAAGGAGAGCAGGATTACACACCGTGGCGTGATCCACCGCAGGCAATCACCCAGGATTTTCTTCGAGGGCCATTCTAAGAAAATCAGGGAAGAATGCTCAGCTGTTACAACCTGCCACTTCTTGCTCAGTGCCCAATTTGCATCACCAGAGAGGTGTCAAATCATGAGATGTGGTTAAAAAAAAGCCCAAAAGAAAGCATTTTACTGGGCTAGGGTTTGAAAGGGGAACACTGCCCAATTAAAGGGAATCAGAAAGGGGGAAGGAACAGGCACGAATAAGTGAGCGTGACCCCGCAGACCCCCGCAGACCGCAGCGGGCGCGTGAACTGGCGAAGGTGGCGAACGCAGCCCGAACCCAGCGCGGCCGCTGCCCACCGAGGAGTCGGTCGTGCCGAGGGAGGTCGGAAGGGCTCCCGAGGGAAGGGGCTGCCACCTCCGCACCGGCCAGCTGGGTGGAAAGCCAGCAAGACCACAGAAAAAAGCCCAATCCCCATTTTGCTTAAGACACACCAGGATGGAAGACTACTCAGGAGATAAGAAAAAAAAACCCTCCCCTTGCACCTAGAGAGAGACAGAGACATTGCATTAAATGCCATTAATCTCCACAGACCCAGGCATTAGCTAGTTAAATAGATGAAAGCACCGTCACATTTTAACGCTGAGCATTTGCTATTCTACTGGGATAAATGAACAACTAAAGTGAAAAACCTTAGTTCAGTATCTAATTAAAAAACAGAAAACAAAAAATCCAGATTATGAAATGCAGTCCAGAATAATACATCATAATTGATGCAAAATCTGTTCTTTATTGCATCTCATTTTCTCCAATTTCCTGATAAGGCTCCTTTCAATCTTAAGATTATTTTTTTTTCCAAGTGCTCTGTAGAAATCCCAGCACTTTAGGAAGGACAAGTGTGTAAAAAGCAGAAACAGACACTGCTGACCTCTCCAGAGAGAGCGAGTTCCTGCTAAGAGAGGAATCCAGCCTACGTTCCAGGATTTGCCCCACACTTGAAAGATGTCAGTTACCAAAAACAAACAAACAAAAAACCCTACGTGGAGAAAAACAAAATCCCCTTTGTAAAAATGACCTGACTTTGCATTCTTTAACGCAAAAATTTAACACGCCAATATCCACCGCAAGACATGCCCTGGTTTTTTTCACTGCTATAGAAGAAAACACATGGGACAGCTTAACAGCTCTGTTGTAAGCATTATAAACTTTTACAAATAACACCGTAGAAACAGATAACTGGTAATTGAAGACAGTTTAAAATGTAAATAAGCCTTTAAAAGGTATCAGGAAGGGGGAAAGAAACATCAGTAACAGTGCAAGATCATCTTCATACTTCAATTACGAAACCCTTCAAAATTCTTCTAGTTTTAAACTGTATCTTAAAGACAGCACTAATCCAACAACATAATCCAGAAGCCACAAACCCTACAAGTCATAAACTCTTTGCTTAGCACAGAGGCAAGCCAGGCACACTATTATTCACTAATTAGTTATTAGATATGTCCCACGAAGAAAAGATCCTCTAAACAGTTGACTGTGTTCCTCTGGTTTAAAATTCTGCAAGTAGGCTGTAGGGGTTTGGCTATTGTTCTTCTTTTAGAAAACTCACCAGCACCTCTCCTGCTGTACTCTTAGGGTTCTTAAATTACACATCGTTTTTCCAAGATGCACGTTTTGTACTGTTTTTACCACTATTGTCCCACACGCTATTAACCTGCCTGCTTTCCTGAGGAGCTATATGCAGTAAAATCACTAGGCTGAATTTGCTCAGGTAGTCTCCTGCCACCAACTTTAAACCACTTTTCCTTACTGACCTGCATCCACAACTCTGCAGCCTTGTCTTCCCACTTCTTAACAGAAGTTACAAGTTGAAGTAACCCAACGTGACTAGAGCGTATACAAGTGGCATGCACCAGCTAAATTAAGTTCTTCCAACAGACTCTCAAAAACAAACAAAAAACGTTATTACAAAAGTTTTCTTTCGGCCTCCGGCTTTCAAAGTTCAAATACAACTGACTGCACAGTTGGATTTGAAACTGAGCTGCTGTTTTCATCAGGCACGGCCTTAAGAGCAACGACCATTTCTACTCCATAAGCAACTCCTCCAGAAGAAACGGCCCCCAGCAACGTTTCAGCGAGAAGCTTCCCTGCACATGGCCACACGGTCTCCGTCCCGCCGCGGAGGCTGGCCACGCTACAGCAAGAGTGCCTGGGAAGAAGGTGGTCACTTCTCCAGCCAGCCTGGTCGGCCAAGGGACTTGGAGCTCATTGTTTCACTCTTCTTGCAAAAGAAAAGCCCGTGGCCTGAGGAGTTCAGGGCTTCATCAGAAACTCGCTACCCAACGCTTATTAGTCCCCCAACACATCTCTGAAGTCATACAAGAGAAAATTTGCAAACAATGAAGGCAGAGATACATTCCCATCCATCACAACCACAGAACTGAAAGCTCAGCTCAAAACAAGCCCGAAGCCTGCACTTAATCCGAACGCTCTCCATAAACACCATGCAAAACAGATTGCGTAAAGCAGCACCACCAACACGAGCAACACGGCACCAGCCTCCCACCAGCGCTCCCGGAGTCTCCGCTTCCCGGCCGGCCGCGACGCTGCAAGGAGATGGTTAAACTGGAGCTGCGGAACATCGCGGAGCGGCTCTCCTGCAGCTTCACAGCCACACGCCATACCCTGCGGACGCCATGCACTCCGGCTTTAAAAGCTTTCATTGCCAATTCCCCGTTTGAAACCTGAACTGCCTGGCAACAACAATTCTCTGTGTGCCTAAAATCCTATTATCGATCCTCCTACTTACCTTAGGCTGTGCTCGTCGGGGAAATGCAACTTTAGGGTCAATCTGAGGAAAAAGAAAGGGGAAATCAACAAGATAGCTTTTGCTGTCAATTTATTTCTATTTCATTTTTTAAAAATCACTGAATTATTAATCCCTCATTTCTCAGGCTTATAATTCAGCACACTGGGTCATCTAGAACTACTCTGGAACTGATGGATCACAATGTGGGTTTGGGAGGGGGGGGTGGCAGAGGGAGGGAGATGGGAAGAGCAGAAGAAAACATCTCTTCTGTACACCTCCTACATCATCTTCTGGGCAACAGCCTCCGCTGGTGCTCAGGGAGCCCTGCATTAGCCTCTGGGTGCTGCCTCCTCACCAAAACTGCGCCGTAACCGTCACCGGCACGCTCCGCAGGTTGCGCAGACAGACGGCCAGCACTCCTGATCGAGATCTTAACCTGCTGGTTTTAACACCTGCACCTTCCTTCCGTTGGGTTCGGGGTTACTTTGTTTGTCTTTCTTTTTTCTGCTTTGTTTTGTCAACTGACTACCCAGCTCCACACAAAAAAGAAACACAAAACACAAAGTCAAATTATTAAAACTAAAACATTAGAAGGACTACAAGGTTATCCTTCACAACAATATGCCAAATTGATCTGGTTTGCTTACCCTCAAAGAATATATATCAGCAAGGAAAGACTACAAAGGGGCGTTCATGGGAAGCGGGGGAAGAGAGGAGAGCAAGATGCAAACAAATCATACAAGCATCTTAAACCAGAAAAAAAATAAGTTCTTAAAAAAGATTTTCCATGAAGAAGTTACCTAAAGTATTCTTCAATGAAGCATGCCACCACAGAGACAAAAAAATATAAAAAAAAATCTTTGCTTTACCCCATGCTCCCTTATTTTAAGATGCAGCATTGACTCTCATTGCACTGCATAAATTAGAAAGCGTGTCCACTCTGCAATTCCAAAATGCTAATTCTGCAATTTTAAAAACAACTTCCACATGGGTCATCTTTAAAGAGTCTCTTCTCTCCATTCAAAAATACTTAAAACCAAAAAGACACCACTGTACATGCATGTCTGAATGTAAATTTAAAAAAAAAAAAAAAAAAAATCACACCTTCTAAACAATTGCTCATCTTAATTTGTCATGTTTAAAAATGATTGCAATAAAATGTCTACGTGCTGCTGATTTCACCTCTGGTTTTTAGCAGCATCTGCACACAGAGATGTTCTAAATAAAGAGTCTGGAAGGGGATTTTTTTTTAAAAGCACTAAATCCTACCTTCACTGTGCAACTTGCGACTGCTTTCAGTGTCATCTTCGACAATATACAAACTGATGAAACTGATCCTGATTGTGTTAAGGCATATTTAGAAGAAGGGGCTTTCTTTAACAGTTTGGGGTTTGTTGGTTTTTTTCCCCTCTCAAGCTAACCCGGATTAGGAAAACGAGATGTTTCCATTTGGTATTTGTATTCCTGTAGTGATAAATATTCCTGTCACTGATAAATAATCACAGTCTCCTAAAAAGCAGTTTTCCTCAATTAATTTGTCAAAATTGGATACAGCACAAACATTTGATGTGCAAGTGATAAACTGATTTGCCTACATCAGATACAAATGCAGTATCTTTTTTAGGACATACCTGAGAAATGAGCGATTACATGCCACTTCATTGTTCAAAAAGCATAAAAAGTAAAATTCTTTATCTAGAAAGCTAACCTTTTCATAGAGATTAACATAATCTACAAATATATTCAGCACTTGCTAGGCATTTGTCTACTGGGGAAATACAACAGGTACGGATTTTCCACAGCGATACCCAAAGCTGGTGGCAAACAAGCACTACATTTTCTCCATTTTCTTCAAAAGTGAAAGTTTTCTCAACAAAGAACACCAGTCCCACCAGAAGGACATCACTGCGAAGTCCCACTGGTAAAAAGCTGGAAGAGCTATTAAACTCTAAAACACCACATTCATTTTTGAAGGTCAGTTCAAAGAGCACCGAGTCCTTTGCACCACAGCGACAGCCCTTCTTAAATAACTGAATTTTCCTTCACAAAACCTTCTGGGTAAACACCATCAGCGTTTGAAGACGAACACCAAGCAATCAACGTGGCAAATCCATACCTTTTGCATATCCCTGTCAACTATTTAAACAACAACCAAAAAAAAAAAAAAATTCTACCAAAAAAAAAAAAAAATTAGTTAGTTAGGTACAATTCTACTTACTGTATCTACAAGTCCTCTAGGAAATGACTCTAATACTATTTCTGATATGAATGGCCATTACCTAAACAAAGCTTTTAACGTAACTGTAAACAAGAGCGCCGTTTCCATGCCAATACCCAACCGCTCTGCCTCCTGCGCTGAACGTTGAAACAGAGTCAAATGCTATGTTATACTACAGAACAGTTACTACAGAGTCTACAAATAAACGGCTCAAAGGGAACCTGCCGACTTTTAGGCTTGACTTTTAAGCTGCATTGCTGATTCTGAGGTCGATTTCGTATTTAAATCGATGCAATCATTATCATACAATCATAACTGAGGCAAATTCGTCCCGGACAAGCTTTTCACCCCTCCCCCAGAGAAGAGCAAATTAATACATCGCAGGGACTAGACTGTGATACAGGAAAAAAGCTGGGGGAGGACCTAATTATAGTCAGAAATATGACAGAGTGTCCTCCCATGATTTTTTTTTTTTTTTTAAACCCTCGTTCAAGATACTGTTTGCCTTTGTTCTTCTTATCTAAATTTATCTTTAAAAACACATAGAGAATATAGCTGTACATGAAAAGTCTGGTGCGCTTAATCTCAGGAGCACAGTTGAATCAGTTATCTTACCATATCTGATTAAACCTAAAATCAAATTATTAAGGCATGTGAAAGCATGGGTTACGTGCTCAGACAAGCCCAGCAGAATTTGTAGGTCGAACTGAAACACTAGATTCCACCTGCTTCTACTAGAGCTTTGGACTTTTTGTTTTCATACAAATCACATTTTAAAAAATAAATCACACACTCATGTTTGCTCCCTGCTTCCTCTGTTCTGCATTTAGCTATAATCTCATACACACACACACGAGATGCTCCAGCACCGAGACAGGATTCCTCCTAACACCATGCTCATGTTAAAATTAAACCTTTAAGATCCAAAATACGTACTATAAAAGACAGTTGCAGCAACGAACACATTTAACACGTTCAGCAGAAGCTCTCTGCCAGACAGTCAAACCAACAGGATCCTTCCCTTCCCAAAACACAACCCCCTCCACACCAGGCAGTACCACAGCGATAATGACCTCTACCAGTGTCCTTCCCCCCTCCCCTTCCAGGTTGGCTGAGGCTTAAAAATGCAACAAAGTAAGAGGCAGGAAAACTTCATCCTTTGGCATGGGAGACAAACAAGGCCTAAAGCTACACGCGCCTGATACCTTTTGTCTGACCCAATACTGAAAACGCCGTATCAGGTCAAGGGGCAAACTTATGCACGGGGTTTTTGTAAGGAGCAGGGGAAAAAAAAAAAAAAAAAAAAAAGAAGTGTAACATTTATTAAAAAAATAAATCAGCTGAATCTCACAAGCATTCTCCTTATGTGTTCCACTGGAGACTGACTGTAGCAAAAAGCTCTGGAGAAACAACAACAAATTAGGACTTGTGCTTCTCTGCCACATCTACCCTCCAGCTCTAGCACAGCCGTTGGCAAATTAACGTGGACGTTTCATAAGGGCCCCGACATAACGGGCGAGAGGGATCTCTCCAAAAAATGACTTTGGGAAATGACACTAGCAGCAGATTTTACCATTTGACAGTAAGTCACTCCCACCTTGAAACGCACGCACCAATAAATAAATAATCAACCAAAAGAAGTAGAAAGTTCCCCGCAGAAAGCATTCTGCAGCGGAACACCAAAAAAAAAGTTGCATTTTACTCTACAGTTTTTTTCAATGTCACCGCTCAATAAAATATAAGGCTGGGGGAGGAGCCACGGGTCGGTATGGCTAAATCCGCGTTTGAAAAAGCGAAAGTTACCGCTTTTCGCGACCTAAAAGCGGACCGTGGGGGAAAAAAGGAAAAACCCAACCGTGCAAAGTCCCGGTTCAATGACAGCCTGACACCGCCCCGCAAAAAACAAGCCCGGCAGCCGGAATCGCGGCGGCGGCCGAGCGCGGGGCGAGGGCACGGTCCCCGGGCACGCTCCCCGCCGCCAGCAGCCGGGGGGGCGGCCGGGCAGCCCCCCGCACGACCTACCGTCTTGGAGTCCAGCTCGTGGTGCGGCTGAGCCAGGACTTTGTCTACACTCGCCGGATCCGCGAACGTAACGAACCCGAAGCCTCTGCGAGAGACAAAGAGCGAGGGGATGGGGGCGGGGGGGGATGATGAGAACTAGAGACAAGGAGAGAAGTCATAAAAACAAACCGTCGTGTCCTCCCCCCATCTCCCCTTCCCCAAAGCCTCCGGTTCCGAGGGCGGACAGCCCCGACCCGGCCGCCCCTGCACCTCTCCGCCTCCACCGGCCGCTTTGTTTCCTCCTCCCGGCTGGAGGGATGCGGTGCGGGGACAAACCTCCCGGCCACGCGCGGGGTGGGATACGGGGGAGCGGGGATATGCAGCGGGTTGGGGGGGGGGGGGGTGATGATGTTTCCACTCGCCCCGACGGCAACTCGCGAAGTTTGTCAACGCGACGCGGGTGGGCGGCGGTTTTACCTGGAGCGCTTGGTGGTGGGGTCCCGCATGACCATACACTCTCGAATTTCTCCGAATTTGCTAAAATAGTCTCTAAGGCTGTCTGCGGAGAGAGAGAGAAGCAGAGAGGCAGAGGAGGGGAAGGGGGGGGGGGGGGGGGGGGGGGGGGGCACGGGCAGGCCCTGGCACGGCGGGACGCGGCCCACGCGGGGCGGGGGGGGAGCCGCGACGGGCAGGGGGTGAGGGGGGCGGCGGGTCCTTACCTGGTGAGGTTTGCCAGCTGAGGCCGCCGATGAACATCTTGCTGGAGGGAGAGAAGAGAGCGGAGTTGAACGCCGGTGCGGGATCGGCCATTTTGACGGGGCACCTCACGGCGGCGCGGAGGGGCGCGGAGCGGCGAGGAGCGGGGCGGGGGGGGGGGGGGGGGGGGGGGGGGGCCGGCCGACCGGCCGGCCCCCCCCCCCCCACCCCCCGCCCCGCTCCTCGCCCCGCCGCCCGCCGACTTACCCGGGGTCGTGCTGCGCCTCGCCGGGGCTCCCCGAGGTAGCCTGGCTCCCGTCCGCCTCCATGGCCGCGCGGAGCCCGCAGCGATCCGCGCCGAGCGAGAGCCCCCGAGAGGACCCCCCCCGCCCGCCCAACCCGCCCCCCCCCCGGCCCGGCTCCGGCTCCGGCTCGGTTCGCTCCGGTTGGCTTTTCCCCTTCCCTTCCCCCCTCCTCCTCCTCCTCCTCCTCCTCCTCCCTCCGCTACCGGAGGATCTCACTGGAGAGGCGCTGGGGAAGCAGCCAGATCCGTCACACGTGGGATCGGCTTAGCTCAGCGCCGCGCCGTCCCTCCCTCCCCCCGCCACCATCCTCTCCTCTCCTCCCTCCATCCCGCGCCGCCTCCCTCCCTCCCCCCCACCCAACCCCTGCCCCTCCCCACCCCTCCCGCCCCTCCCCGCCCCCGCGCCACGGGGCGGGGCCCGCCGCCGTCGCGTGGCCCTGCCGCGACGTCAGCGCCGCGCGCCCGCCCGCGCGTGCCCCGGGCGAGCAGCGCCGAGCACCCCCGCGCGTGCGGCGGCCGGTATCAGCGGGGCGCCTGGCGCTGGGAACGGGCACCGCTCTGATAACGGCCCCGCCGGCCTGCTCGGGGCGTCCGCGCGTGTCCGTGAGCCGGTCCGCAACGGCGAAGCGGAGCCCCCGAGGTGTAGGGCGGGGGGGGGGGGGGCTGTCGGGACGTGGGCTTTCCCGTCGGCGCCCGTGCCCTGCGTCCCCCTCGGCACGGCCACACTGGCACCGGATCAGCAGTTTCGGGGTCTGCTGGGGCGTGGGTGCCCAGCGAGGGAACGAGCTGTGGTTTAGGGGTAGCAAAAGCTCGCGTTTCGGAAAACTCGAAGGGCACCCCGTTGTTGCAGGGTGTCCTTGGTCGCATCACCCAGTCCGGGCACCAGCACCCACTCTGCCCTTCATCGCATCACCCAGCCCGGGCGCCAGCACCCACTCTGCCCTTCGCCCGGGTGCTGTGCACAGCCCGGACCCTGCAGACGCCCCTGGCTTTAACCTACAGCTTTCTAGGGCAGCTCAAAGAGAGCGGCTGGTGCCTGCTGCACCCGCGTCCTGGGGCTCCTGCACCCTGCGGCCCCCCCTGTCCCATGCCTCCTGCATCCCAGTGCCCCCACATCCCCGAGCTCCTGCAGCCCAGTGCCTGCCACGTCCTGGAGCTCCTGCACTGTAGTGTCCCTGCATCCTGAGGCTCCTGCACCCCAGTGCCCCCACATCCTGGAGCTCCTGCAGCCCAGTGCCTGCCACATCCTGGAGCACCTGCACTGTAGTGTCCCTGCATCCTGAGGCTCCTGCACCCCAGTGCCCCCACATCCTGGAGCTCCTGCACCCTAGTGCCCCCACATCCCAGGGCTCCAGCACCCCAGTGCCCCCACATCCCAGGGCTCCAGCACCCGGTATCCCCACGTCCCAGGGGTCTGGCACCCTGGTGTCCCCACATCCCGGGGCTCTGACAGACTGGCGCCCCCACGTCGCGGGGCTCCGGCAGCCCCACCGATGCCGCCTTCGGCCCCAGAAGGGCCCTGCCCAGCGCCGGTGACGGCGTGTGCCCTCAGCTCCTCCACGTTACACTCGGCGTTTGGACAGCACTTTGCAGCGTCAGACGGACGCGGCAATGGGGCTGCCAAGTATTGTCATAATTGTGTAAGGCGAAAGCAATCACTTTCACCTAAATTAAGAAGCGCTGAGCGGGAGCGTGGGCCACCTGCCCAACTGAGCCACGTTGCCCTACATTTTCAGACACATCCATTGATTTTGAGTGCCTCAGCTCGCCCGAGACCGAGGGCCTCCTAAGCGAAGCCTCCTGGCTCAGCAGTCGTGCCTGCAGGAGCTATTTTGGGGTCACGAGTTATTTCAAACTCAGGGATTATAATTTTTTTTATGGGAGGGGTGGGGGCAGCTCGTAAACGTACTTTCCAGCAGTGGCTAACGAGCAAGGCGTAAATCGGAGGGCGTGCACAGGTCTGGTAGGTCAGGCCTGCTAGAGAAATGGTCATCTTCACGTTTTGATGCAGAGCGCTGTAAAAAGATGTGATAAAATTCCCTTTACTGGGTTTGTTTAGCCATAAAGGGATGAATTCTGGTTCAGCAGCATGGCAGGAGCCATGGTCGCGTCATCAGAGGGGCTTTGCCCGCGGGCACGGCCGGGTGGGCAGGGAAGACCCTGGCTGCTCCGGCCGGGACAGGAGCTGCCCTGGCCCAGCCCCAGCGGGGCAAGCAGCACCAGCGTGCAAGGTAAATGGATGGGGGGGATAAAGAACAGTCCTTTTCTCCCCCCTCTGAGCCTCCTTCAGATCTTAGCTATTTCTCGTAATAATCGCCAGGAAATTGCTCATCAGGCGTGTGGTTCCTGGGGTTATATTACCCCTTTAATCTCGCTGACCGCGATGCAGAATTTTAAAGGGGTTCCAGAGAGAACAAGCACGAGACAGATTTTGCTGATGGACAGAAGGAGTTTCAGTGGAGCTGATTACAGCTCAGGGGAAAAAAATTTGGATTTCTATATATTAAAACGAAATCTCCACTGTTATCCCTTACATCAGTGAAAATTACAGGTCGAATGCCTTTTGAAAGACTTTATCAGTACTTTCTCTTTTCCGCCTTTCCCGGAGCCGTGGCCGGGTTCAGGCAGGTGACCGCTTCCAATCTATTCAGTCGTTTTTGCTGTTTTGCTGAGATTTACAAATTCGGCTCATTTGCAGGCAGCCTTCCATTACTGTGTTTGTTTTTCCCTCGGTGAGGTTTACAAACCCGAGCAGTTCATGTATGTACATTAAGCTGGGAACCCCCCAGGGTCCTTACTCCGGGCACTTTGGCAATGGCCATTTGATGGCGCTTGCAGGAGGAAAATCCCACTAAGGACTGGTTTTGAGAAAGCCCAGGACAGTGCAGCCAGGAAAGCAGGAGCAGGGCTTTCCCCTCTTTTTGAGCCTCCCCTCGCACCTCTCCACGTGCCCCAAAAGCAGTTCTGCCGCCCCCAGAGCAGACCCTGCTCCCCGAGGACACCGTGTGCCCATGGGAAGCCGTAGGCACTGCAACATTAGAAAACAGCCCGATGCCAACCGCTGCCCGATTGCGTCCGCAGAACATGCCTGTCCAGCCGCCTGCCATCCCCTGAGCCCGATTACCCTCCCCGCCACATCCACTCCCATCCCGGTCGGCACGCACCCATGACAGGTGATTACACCCCAGCTTGCTGAGAAGCAAATTATTCCTACATTAATTACCTGGGGCAGAATTTGACCCAGGGAATTAGTAAAATTACTGAAGAGTTTAGGCTATGTCCAGAGGAAACAAGTTTCCCTGCTGTCCGCTCCAAGTGCAGGGGACCAGGCACCCCACTTTGCTGCCCTGGCGGCAGCCGTAGAGAGGGGAGAGGCTCAGAAGAGGGGTCAGCACTGCCGTGTTTCTGTCCCCAAACCCTCCGCGGTCAGCACAGCCCTAAAAAAGGGACCGACCACTTCACCGCCCCGCATCCCAGTGGACGAAAGCCGTAACCACTTCCCCAGGGATGCTCTGGGGGTTCACTCAGTGCCTGCAGCCCACGGGTGACAAACCAGGACCTGCCATACTGCTCCTTGTAGCAGGCAGCAGACAACACCCATCTCCAAAGGTGCTGTTCCAGCCCCAATCCCCAGCCTTTTCTCTGGACCAGGCAGAATTTGCAGGCTTGCCCTTTGCTCTCCTCCTCTCTGAGCTCTAATGTTCATGCTAAAAATCTGAACTCCCAGCAGACTTTCGGAAGTAGCTAATGAACTGCGAAGCTGACATCTGTAACTGCTGGTCAGTGGTAACGTTCTCCCTAGCTGCACAATTAAAAATTGGAGCATTTATTCCAAGAACAAGGAAAGTTACTGCTATTGATACAAACCAGCCCAAATTCTAGACGGTGGCTTTGTAGACAGAATTTGGGAAGACCACATCTGTCCGTATACTCGTTTAGCACCTACTTCTCATTAACAGGTTGAACTTTGCTGGTTTCCTTCCCATACGTGGCAACACCACTTCACAGATCAGAGATGGAGATGCTGAGTTTTTCGAGATAAACATTTCTAAGGCCTAAGTAACATGTGACTCCAAATCTCGTTGAAGATGCACGGGTCCTAAGAGCCTGACTTCTGGAATAAACAGATCTTGGGCTCCTAAACCAGCCAGGAGCTTTTGGAAATACCATACCAAGGAAGGAAGTTGGCAGCTGTGCCAGGTGTAGGTGCGGATCATCCACGTCGCAGTTGTGTGCCCTGGTCGTTTGGACATCTTGCCTGTGCCATGCCGTGATGCTGAGTGGCTGCATCCAACTCACGCTGCCTGGGGAATGAGTTCATCTATCTGGTGCAGGAGAAATCTGCATTTATGTTTTGTATGCTCTATAAATTCAGTGTCATAATAAAAAAGGTCTAAATCTTTACTGAATAATTCATTTTCATGCATAGGGAAGAAATAATGACCTATATTACATCCCATCTATCATTTAGTAAGTTCTTGAGATTGATCGGCCGGTGGGTTTCGGAAATCACCGATGACTAACAGCGCACTGCGGGCTGACCTGCCCGTTACCCAGACGTGGCTTCACCTGACAAACATAATTTAGCCAGCGTTACGGAGGGGCGATACCCTGGGGAGCTGCCAGGAAATCAGAGCTCGTTTAAAATGCAGAATACGTCATTGCAAACAATTGGTCTTGTTGATACATCTCTGCCTTTGGTGTTGCCCCAGTGTCCTCGGCGAGCTGCGGCAACACACTGGGAGAGGAGCTTTGCCGACCCTGTCTTGCGGAAGATACGGCATGGAGGAAGGAAGCGACGTCTTCGGGGGCCGTGGTTTCAGTCCGGTTGTGGGAGTCAGGGAGGGTTGACCAGGGACAGGCCACATCTCTGGAGAGCTGGGAGAAGGCTTTCTACTGTCCTTGGTGTTTGTAATGGTGGACAGGCTTTCAGCTGCACATCGCCCAGCAGCTTTGTTGTGGTACTCGTAGGCAAAATTTCAACAGAGTGCAGACTTAGTGGATTAGATGTGGTTTATCGGGCTTTTTTTAAGGCTATCCATCCTTTAATATCCACCTGTGTTTCCTAGCAGTGAGCTCTACGCATCTTCCCAGGCCCCCAGTCCTCTTTCTGTTACCAGCCGCTGAATCAGGCGAAACGACAACCCAAACCACAACGCCCAAACGCTGCCCGTCCGCGGGATTTGCAGGTACCCGAGACCGGGCGCTGCCCCTTCTCCCGCAGCTTGCCGGGGAAAAACGAACAAAAGCCGCTTGAGTTTGGCTGCGCATACGGGAGTTATTGAAAAACACAGCGGCCAGTCCCTGAACTGGAATAGGTTATCCCAGAACCAGTAATTGTAGGGAAGCGATACGAGTTCCTTCCTAGTGCCAAGGTGGCTCTGGACTTCTCAAACAGGCACCGAAGTTTTTTCTGGTGGAAGTTCCAGATCTGCATCGAGTTATTCCAGCGTCTTGCTAATAAAGACATTACACTGACCTTATTAAAAACACGGGGATTTTCATCTTAATTGAGAAAACAGCATTTTTCAACTGTTTCAAAAGAAGAATAAAACCCAAATATTATCAGGCCCATCTTTTAGAAGATAAGGGAGGGGGGGGGAAGCTCTGTGAGGGAAGATTTCAAAGCCTGCTTTGTTTTCATCAGCTTTGAAATCAACAGACAGCCCTGAGAATTTTGTTTTTCAGAACCACCGTGTTTAATTCTATTTACTACTTCCAGGCAATTCTATATATATACACACCAAAAAACCCAACCAGACCACTTTAAACGAATCCTCTTGCTTTTTTCAGATGTGTCATTTCTCCTGCGGGTAGGATGGCAGGATACAGATCAATTAAGTTAAAACCAAAAACAAAGCGGGGAGGGGAGGCAGGGCAAGAAGAGGTTTTGTTTTGCCCCTGTGCCGCTCTCCCTGCTTGATCTGGCTCAGGTGACCATCCGACAAACACCTTAAGGAGGGCTTTAGTGCAGGTTTTTTCAAGGACTTTCCCTTAACCGTGCCGGCTGATGGCAGCTGGAAATGCAGCCACCCGTTTCTCTGCTTAGCAATACCCGAGCAGCTGAGTTACCCCTCGCTCTGCCTCTCGCCCGCACCGTGCCCCGGCAGTGGCACGACGGCCTCGTGCCGCCTCTGCGGCCCCGCTCCGAAAAGCACCTTTGAGCCCGGGCAGCGCCGCCGCCTCTTGCCTCGTCGCACCGTGGGGAGACGCACTTTTTGGGCCACCAATGCTTGTGGATCGAGTTATGCCAGGAATCCCATTTCCTCCCTTCTCCCAAAACGAGGCTGTCTACCTTATTTTTCTACCTGATTAATAGTTACCAAAGGCCTTTAAGATCCTCTGATAAACTGTTCCAGAAGTCCAAACTAATATTATTAACTATGAATCTTCTCCTATAAATAATTCCCAGAAGTAGATCGAGGCTACAACTGAGTCAATGGATTCACTGGAAACATTTCTTCCTGTTACTCCTGGATTTTTTTTTCTCTGTCTCCACTAATCAATTATGATGATAAAACTACCCTGGAACACCCCCAAAATAAAGATAAACAGTGTGTATTATCAGAGGCTGGGGATGCGCGCGGCATTGGAGATGCGTTACCTTCTCTGTGGCACATTTGTTTTCCTCTACAGACAGTTAAGGGAAAAAAAAAAAAGGAAGCACAGTAAATGAATGGTCTGGATGTAACACAGCATTAATTCCCTGACCTTCTGCATTGAGTGACTAAGAATCTCAATCTCAATTATTCCTTTCATGATGGAATCTAAAATAGACACAACAAGTCCTCACATTCTTGCTCAAAACCAGGAGAGGTGGAATGAGACGAGCCAGCCCGATCATTCGGTGCTGAAACCACATTCATTATCAGTTCCATGTCATTCAAAAAAATTGACTGCAGGAGAAAGCAAGAGCATCCAAGGAGAATTACTGCAAAACGCGCACTGGCGGTATCCGGGTAAATACAGACACACAGTTATATATGCATATGCACTTAAAATTCACAAGTCTGAAGCTGAATCGGGGGTAGGAAAAACAAGTCACTCCCTGGGGGGCATCATCGCTATAAATTTCCAACAGGCAGATCAAAATTGATGAAAACAACCTGATTGGTTGATAAGCAAAGCAGCTCTCTGTGGATGATGGGGATCCTCGCTGTTACATGGGTTCACCCCCACTAACAGGGCCAGTCTGGGGGACCCCGTTACGAGATCTGGACACGCCGTGCGACCTGGCGGGGCTCAAGGATGGGAGACCCATGTGTGACTGTTGGGGACCACCAAGGAGGAGGCGAAGGGAACCATCCATTCTGCAGGGTTAATTGCTCTGCAGATTGTCTCTGTTGCAGTTATGTCCCAAAGTGTCTGCGTTCAGTGGCTGATCTGGTGGAGAGAATAAAGAATTCTTCGGATTCGCCTGGCTGTTGGGAGCGCAGGGAGACCACGTCCCACCACGTCCCCTTGCCCAGAGGAGAGGTGCCGCGGCGGCCGCTGCCCTCCACCTGGAGTATTTTGTCCCTTTAGCTGTCTGAGCCATACGCTCCATGGTTTGGGCATTCCTGCACCTCCAGCACGCTGGAAACAGCAAACCCACCGCTTTCTGGTGTTTCCTGTCTGACTTTAGAGAGTTAACTACTTTATTTACTTCTCTCCGGTTAATCCAATAATTATTATTGCTGATGCAGCAAAACCTACGACCATTAAGTTCACATCAAAGGAGACAAGAGCGAGAAGGTTTCCATGAAGCTTTAGACTATCTCAGCACGGATCTTCAACAGGTGTAACATTGCCATAGCTGCAGTGGCAATGCGTGTTGGCCAAGGATCAGCCGCTCATGCGTGCGCCGTCGAAGGGATTCTCCTGCAGCTGAAAAACAAGGATAAAAAGGCCCAGACCCAACTGTGCGAACGTCTCCGTGCCAGGGGCTGTGTTCTCAGCTACGTGTGTGCTGTGACAGCGTCCCGTTGCAGCGGCGTGCAGGCAGGAGCCTCGCTCGTTGGACGCGGTGGCTGTTGCCAGGGCTCCGGGGTCCCCCCCATCCCAGATTTACCTCTAATGTAACTCACCAGCTTTCCAGCAGCAGGTGTGAATTGGGCTCCTAAGTTTGCCTTTCTGGCCAGGGTCTGGCGTAGCCCGTGGGAAGGCTGCAACAAGCCTGGGAGAAAAGAAGTCATATGCAGCCTCCGGCCATATCTTAAATTCCAGCATTGTACGTCAGGAAGAAATGTGCCTGGTAAATGTAGCTGTAACTGCATTAAAACACCATAATTTAATTGCAACCACATCATTACGGAGGTGCAGATCAGATAAGCACGAAGAGCTCAGGAGAGACGAAGCGGAGTTCGCCCGCCAACACCCGGCCCACCCCTGCGCACCGCCGTGCCCGCCGGATCCAGCGGATTTCGGCCCCGGAGAGCATCGCGCATCCTCCTCGTGGGACGTCACCGGCAGTTACCTGCGGACCCACCTCTGCAGACGGCGTCCTCCGCTCCCGCCCTCTGCTCCGACCTGCACCCGCTGAAACCGCTGCACCGAGACGGGCCGATCTCTGCACCCCTCGCCTGGAGGGAATTTTGATCCACATTGACCTTTCCCAATCCCACACAGTCCTTCTCACATCCCAGAGGCTTTGTCAGTGCACTGGTGCTGGTGGGAGTGGTTGCAGAGCAGGGGGGGCACTGGCAGCCCACTGCGGAGCTGCTGCCCCGGTACCCCCCGCGCTCTCCAGCCTTCACCACGCTGCCCGGGGATCTCCAGCGTCCCAGTCCGGAGCCCGGCGAGGGGCTGCGAGTGAGAAGGAGTCACTGGGCCCCCTCGGCAGCCTCCTCTGGACTCGTCCATCCGCACACACTGCCACACGAATGTCATCCTCCCTTGGGGCACCAGTGCCTTGGCCAAAATCACGCCAGACCCCCACATCCAGCCATGGACCAAAAGAAAATCTTTGAGTTATTACCGAGAAATTCCCTCGTAGCAGGGAGCATTCTTTTCCCATATTTAAAGAACTCCTCATCTTTAAGCATCCTCTCCCCTTAGATTTAAAACATCGACACTCCGACTGTCAAGGTCCTGGATTCCTGGTGTGACTTTTGGGCAGCCACGAGATTAACTCTTTTTTTCCAAACCATCTTAAGCAGAGGTTAATGCTGAACTTGCACTTGTGCCTTTGCTGAATCAGGGCTTTGCCGACTCCCTGCTTTATTTATTTGGCTTTCTGTGATTGCTGAGCCGAGATGGCAAGGATCCTACCTTGAACCTCCCCCGGGACTTCTTGTGATATAAAGCAAAGGCTGCAAACACTGCGGAGTCTCTGCTGCGTTAGGAGAGTAGTTTCATGAAGACTCATGTCTTTCATATTGTTCTATGAAATTAAAGAGCAGAGGAAGATCACTTTCAAGGAAGTGACGATCTACGGCAGCAATTTGGATGTAAACATAATTAAGCAACTGGTCCTGATGTACCTGTCCCTTCTTGGCCAAAGTTCAGCTAGAGTTTTCATTGATATTAAGATCAAGCTATGCAAATAATTTGAACAGGCTTTGTCAGGAAAGTAAGATCCAAAAGAGACTTTGGGTGATGAGATCTATCATAATGCTCCCCTCGGTCCTTCTGAGCTGGATCCAGATCTTTGGGTCCTTCATTTCTCTTCCTGCATCATCCACCTGCCACAGGGAGGCTTAATATTCACACTTAGACATGTGTAAAAGCCTGTGCAAGCCACAGCTGCCAACACAGCAAACCTGGTTTTCAGACCAAATCAAGAAACACTGCGCTCACACGTGGAGCACTACCCTGTAATAAAGGCACTCTGCCACTTCCTACTTATTCAGATTACTTTGATGGGTTAATTTCGTACTGAAGGCTCTCAGCTGGATCGGGCACCAGCTCTCTCCCCTCTAACTTAATGCCAGATTAGGTATCATGTGTCCTTCTGGAGGTGGCACACAGCCAGGTGAAACTGCCATGGATGCCCGGCCATGTGTTCTGGCTGAACGTGGCAGCCCTGAGATGACGTCCCTCCGTCCCACCCGTGGCGAGGAGCAGGAGAACCAGCCTCAGGCCAGGGCTGCGGAGTCACCCCCCGCCCTTAGTGAAGCAAAAGTGATTCAAACCCAGGTCAGCCGTGGGATTTTCGGGGCAAGCTTTTCTGGGTGAGTTTAAACCTGGCTGGCACAGGGTTAGTTGCGCGTTTAACTAACTGAAATAAGAGCTGGGGCTTTAACGCTTGGTTTTATAACTTGTTTTCGAACAGGCACGACTACAAATGTGCAATTTATGTCTGAACGCACTTATGAACAGGTTATAGCTAAGCAAAGTCGAGCTGCTCTTAAGCTGAGCTGGGAGCATCGAGCTTTGGCGGTGATATTTAGTGCTTCCCCGAGTCCCTGGGTGCGGAGCGGTTTTCTAAAATTGCTGGGTTTTTTCCTTTCTTTTTGTTTGAAGTAAATGTATAGTCTTTGAAGCTCCAAGGGAAGAACTTGAAAAACGTGACCTTTAGAGCTTTGATACTAGATGACAAATAAAAAGCCTCCAAAGGACAATCCCTTTCAAAATGTACGTGGCTATTACTTAGCGAGCAGAGAGAGGAAAGAAGGATGACAGGTTTTGCTTGGAGGCCGAGATTGACGGCAGCCCCTTATATTATCCTTAAAACACGGGTGGGGTAACACGGTACCGGCAAACATCTGCCGTACACGGCACTGCCTGCCTGACTTTGCAGGACCGGGTGCTGTCTGGGTTCGGGCTCGCTGGGCTGAGCACCGGCCGCGCGCAGACTGGAGGCGCCGGCGTTTCCCGCAGAGCTGGTGCAAGGTGGCTGGAGGAGGCGGAGGTGAACCGCGCAGCACCGCTCCAGAAGGTGACATTTGCTCAGCTGGCGCTTGAGAGCAGTTCAGCTTCACCTTTCAAAATCTCCGCATCGTTTGGGAACCGCGCCTGAAGGCCCAACAGGATCCTCAGCGGCGACTCTTTGTGCTATTTCTTATCAGGACGCTCTTTCAAGGAAAAGAAAAAAACTTGGAAAATTCGGGCAATACTTCGCTGGGGTGGACAGAGTCTCCTGGACTTGTTCTTCCTGACTGAGGCTGTTTTGCAGCAATACATCATTAAAGCTCTGTCGCTCTCATGATGTATTAGTGTAATGCATCATCAGAGCAGCATTGCTCCAGTGATGCATCACTCGTCACGTAACGTTAGCCTCTCACCACCCCAACGCCCACCAGCAAGAACAAGTTCAGGACAGCCAGTACATTTTAATTTATTATTTTCGAAAACTTTTGGAAACTTGCACTGTTTGTTTTGAAACTCTGTTTTATCTCCTTTTGGGTACCCAGCTGGGACCAGAGGTACCATTTTCAGGTCTCTGGAGAACACCTGCCATTCCTGGAGAATGCTGCACAGTCGTTACCATGCCGTGCTGCTGAAAAGGTGAAAACGATTTCAGGAACAAGCTGAAGCCACTGGAAACCCTCTGGGGTTTCCTCACATTTTACATTGTGTGTGCTGGCAGCCCAGATGAGTTACATCTGCAGTTTATCCAAAGCACAAGTACTACAGGGATTGCAGCCCCATGAACATCCTTGGACCCCCACCAGCTGCCAAAAGTAGGTCGAAGCCAAGATTTAGAAAAACTTACAAGCCTAGGGTGAATTTATACCCAGATTCCCCACCTAGACACCAAACTCCTCGTGCTGTGTTTTCCACATACCATCTCAAACACCTTCAGTAGTACTTCACTCTCTGTTGTTGTCTACATTCAGCCGCATCCGGAGCTAAACCATATCCAGCTGTTCCGTTACCCAATGACCTCCACTCAAGGAGGGGAATCGGGATAAGGAAGGAAGACCCAGGGGTTGAGATAAGAACTATTTAATAACTGAAATAAAATGAAAAACAATACTGATAACAATGATAATACATACAGACAAGCGACGTACGGTGCAATTGCTCACCACCCTTTCAGCAACGTCCAGCCTGTTCCTGGCCAGGGATCCCAGGGCAGGAAAATCCCAAAACCACAATCCCAGAAGCGAGAGAGCAGGCCTCAGGAGCAGAACGACAGGCAAGACCCTCCAGGGACGGTGGCTGTTGAGGAAGAGAGAGAACTTGTCTGCAATAAACTTTCCAATGTCTAGTGAGCATGACGTTCCATGGTATGGAACTTGGTTCCCACCGCGTCGGGTGCCGCAGCCTTTTTAAAAACGCAGCTTCCTTTAGGAACGCAGCTTCTCCGAACAGAAAACTGATTCCATGATTCCACCCCAGCGGAACCAGGACAGTTGTGCACCTGCTTTGAAAGACACCGAATAAACACGAACTGCACGGAACTGACCCCCTTCCTGCCGCTGGTCCCTCGTTGGGAGCAAACCCCGGCGGGACGTCGTCTTGCTGGAAAGATCTTCCTCATCTGCGTGGAGGAAGCACTGCACACACCGAGGGCTCTCTGGACGCTCCCAGGTGTCCGTGGGATTTCTCATAAAACCATCACCCGGGTAAACTGGCAACAACAAAGCTACTCAGCAAACTACTATAAATATAATCTGATGAAGAAATCCGACTTGAAAGATTAGTCACAGCAGCCCGTCACGCTGTTTTGGAGGTGAATTCCTGAACCTTTCCCTTCAAAGGCGCTCGTCCTGCGGTGTGTAGCGCTCGCCAGCGGAGCTATCGCTTCGGCAAAGTGCACAAAGTCTTTTGCCAGAAAAAAAGTGACGGGTGGCTTACTGGATTGGAGTCACCTCCTTTGTGGCCAGAGGGATAAATACAGCAAGACTAAATGTCTCCAAAAGCTCAAGAGTGAGATTTTTTTTTTTTCCCAAGTTCTTGAAGCCCCATTGCAGGTGGTGCCCCATCACATGGCTGGATGGACCAGAGTGGAATGAGAAATGCAGAAACTGCCACTGTGAATAAGGATGCAAATCTCCACGGATCGCTGTCCTGCCTGGGGACTGTGGCAGCACCCGTAGCTTCAGCGGGCACAGTGGAGTAACACTGTCCATGGAGGCACGAAATTCCACACCTTAGGGGAGAAAGCCCTGAAGCCTTGGTGCTCATGTCCCTTTCAGGTCTCTACCTTTGTTTTTTAACCCTGCTTGCAACTGTCCAAATACCCCCTTTGCCCTGAGGGTTTCTCATCCTCCTCTGAAATTCCAGCCCAGAACAGGGAGTTACTAGAGATAGAAAAAAAAAAACCAAAGAGCGATTTTGGCATGTGCGTGCCAATCCATTTCTCTTGGCATTGATTTTCCCGTGGTCAGAGCACACAGCACACGGTGGCTGCAGCGGCACCGGCGGTGCCTGAGCCGACGGACAGTTTTAGTGACACTGGGATGGATGGTAACCAGCCTGACATAAACCACAAAGCCATCTGATATGTAATGGACCCTTCAAAATATTTTGAATATGTGGTGGATCAGGATGATGAGTTTAAACCTGAGCGCTTTTTATCCAGATTTACTGTATTGTCACATCAGGGCTGGAGAAAAAAATCCTAAAAATACCATGTGAAGGAGAGGACCTGCAGCCTAGAGGCTGAAGTCCTCAATTCTGTTTCAGGTGCTGCCTTTTATGCATTGAGAGACATCAGGGAAGCTGCATTTTCCCTTGCTGACTCCCTTCCTTCCTCTCTCGAGGGTTATTCCTCCAGTTTCCTGCCCCAGGGCTGCCCCACACCACGCAGCCGAGTGGCTCTGGGCACCGGCACGAGGACCACGGCGTTTCCGTTCCCCGTCCGGCATCCCCGAGGGACATCCCTGTGCACCCGTTTGACACAAGTACGATCGCAACCCCACCGCTGATACGAGTCACTCGAAGGGGCAGGTGATGGGCTGTAACAATCATCAAAGCTTTGTCTGGTTTAAGTCTTTGATTAAAATGCATGAGAGGGTTTTTTTAAACTTTTTACAGTTACTCCTCCCTCCCCTTTTTCCTCACCTCCCTGTATCGCTGCGGTTTACCGTAGATACAACACTGCCGGGTTGACTCAATGCAGGGACAGTGTTTGGCTGGTCCCTATCAACAACCACCAAAAATAAAATTAAAACCAGCACAAACTTAGCCGAGAAAGTAATAAGAAGACAAACTCAATTACTGTTTCATCTGGCATTATTGTAGCTTTGCTGCTCTTTGTCAGGGGCTTCTTCCAGGCAAAATTGGAGAGATTATCTTGTCTGGATGTTATGAAGTAGCTAATGCCTTCCGCAAGTGGAGGAGAGCCAAACGCTTCACGTTGGGCCAGTAGAACCGTAAATACGGTGACAAAGCTGCTCCCGGGCTGACGCTGCCCGCGCCTCCAACGGCAGCCTGCGGCCAGGTTGCGAGATCCCGACATTTCTCCGAGCTCACCCAAAAAATCTCCCCTTTCCCAGCCCAGAAGCCGACGGGAGCTCGCAGCCCTCCCCGTGGCCCTGTGCAGCCCTTGGCCGCGAGCCCCGGCCACGCACCCGCCTGCTTCACTGCCACTGGCAGAGCGCCCAGCCCTGGTCACACCAACCAGGCGCTGGTGCAACAAGACCGACACATCCAGCACCAAGACGGCAGCTGGCACCGCAACATGGAGATGTGCCAGGGCCAGCAGCAAGCGAGGAAGTGCTTGCCTAGCCCCGAAAAGGCAACCCGCGGTGCGGGGTGGGAGCCACTCGCTGGTCCCTGCGCCAATAACCACAGCGCGAACGGCTCCGGCAAGTGCGGCCCGGCGCAGAGGGACGGCGAGGTTTTGGGAACCACGAGCTGCGGGCAGGGACGGGGCTTCGGCAGCGAGGGAGTAAATCCCCCCGGAGCCAGCAGATTCGGCACGATGTCTCCTCCGCTGCTTGTGGGGAGCAAGAGGGAAAAGGTATTTTTAGAAAAGAGCCAGGCGGCTGTTTAATGTCACCGCGCGGGGTGAGTGAGCTCTGTTCCAGCTCTGCCGGCGGCAGACGTCCCTGCCGGGCAGCGAGAGCTGCTGCTGCGAGGAAAATGGTCCTGGAAGGCAGGGACTCCCCTCCACGGGCACCTGGGAAAGTCACCAGGACTGGAGCAACACTGCTCTTCGGGCAAACCATCCTGGTGAAGAGCAGAGGGTTTGATCCTGCTGTGACAGCGTGGGAAGCAGCTCTGCCATTCCGGCACCGTGCTGCCAACCCCCAGCAAAGCCCACCTGGCAGACCCATCTCTGCCAAAGGCACGCTGCCGCCTTCCCATGGCATCACGCTCATCCCAGCCTGGACCGTGCCACCGCCACCGGCGCTTCCCCAGCGTGGCCGTGGCTCTGCACTGGGCAGGCGGTAAGGTGGAAGGAGACAGTGTGTGCCGAAAGCGCCGCCGTCGGCCCCGCAGAGCAACGTGAGCAGAGGGGAGGATGAGGATGTTCCTGCCTTCCTCCATCCAACCAGCTACAGGACACCCTGTGGCAGGGCATGGAGTAATGACCTCAGAGAACAACATCAGCAAAAAAATGCTGTGTTCACTCGATTTTATAAGGCATACATAAAAAACTCCAGGGCCACTATTTCCAGTAAAGGCAAAGTCTCGTTTTCACGTAAGAACGGCTGGTTTTTGTCACTTCATCCTTAACGTAACCAGAGAAAGGTTGTTTTAAACAGAAATTCACAAAGGTCTAAGCTTTAATCACACCGTCCATTAACTCAGAGCAACTTATTTTTGTAAACAGCACTGACACAACTACCACGTTGGGGCTCAGCGAGAGATCTCGGTTGCAGCCCTGAGAAAAAGAAAATCACGAGCCCTCAATGTATCACCAGCTCCAGGACGAAGCCCGCTTGCTCTCCCTCTTCCGTAAGGATAACAGAGAGACAAAACAACATCTCACCTGCCCGTCCACCCCCTCATACCCCTCCGAAACCCAGAAGCTCAGGTGAAATGTGTTTGCAAAGCTGGGGAAATGCAAAAGGCTGCTCAGCTGGAAAACCTGACCAGCCACGCAGCGCCGTACGCAGGGCCGTGTCCGTGTCGATACACATGTACGTATTTAATGATAATTACTTCTTTTCAGCAGCAAGCGACGTGCCTGTTGGAACCAAAAACGATTTTGCTATTTTCAACGTCGGGAAATCTGCAAGTCAAAGGTGAGGGAACGACTGCACAGAGCAGCCAACATTAAAAAAATCACAATCTGGCAGCCGGCAGCAGCCTGCGATTGCTGGGAGAGCGGGATTGCCAATCATCTTTATACCTCTGTGCTTTAAATAGCAATAACGTGCTGAATGGGAAATTGCCTGTGCTGAGGTGGTTTGCCTCACGCGATTAAAATACAAGCGTTGGGACACACATCACACATTCGTGATTCTTCAGAGACGACGTTGCGGGAAAAATACAAACTCCAGTAGAAATTTGGGGGAGGGGAGAGCCCAGAGGTAAAGGGGGAGGGAGAAGGGGACGATCAGGTCTCTGGAAGATCACAAGTATGTGAAAGGAAACAGGGAGAACACTGTGTAGCTCATCTGGATACGCCCAGGAAATGGCCAATTATTTCAATGTCATCGGAGCGCATTAAGTGATGGAGATTATTTCCTATAACGCTTATTCCCTGTTCGATTTCCGTTTGTTTTGCTTCGGTTTGGCCCGCACCAGATCAACGCTTGGCCCCACACCTGAGCCCCTGTTCAGAGCTGGGCTGCTGCTGTGCCTTCCTTCAGTTTTCCCTTTAGGGAGACAAAAGCACCAGGAAAAGGCGCCTGCTCCCATCACGCCCCTTTAGCAGAGGCGCAGAGCAGCCGAGCGATTTGCCTACGCAAGAGGTAGCGCGGCCGTGCAGGAGGAGAGGGCAGACGCCAGCCCCAGCTCTTCCTTTGTGGGAGATACCTGGTTTCTCCAGCGAGCCGACCAGCGCCCGCGTTATCGCTTCCGAGGGGGCTCCGAAGGGCCGGAGGTGCCGCCCGCACCGCAGCATCCGTCCGTGCGAAGGCTGTTGCAGCTCTGTCTGCTTATGGGTGATTCCAGCTGGATCCTTGGGAATGCAGCCATCCTGCCCGGCAGGTCTCCGCTTCCACAGGAGCCCTTTACTGGTTCAAGAGCAAAACCAGCTTTGCCAGGGCTTCCCAAAACCATTGGCAAACGCTGGCAGCTTTGCCTGGGCAGGGACACCGCGTGCTGAATCCTTACCAAACACGCAGCTTCACACCGTTTTTCCTCCCAGATCAGGTAGTCATTACACACTCTAACAGCCACGTAACTCTCTTGGATGAACAGGTCCCTTAGTCTATGACTTTACAGCCTTACTTATATACGAGCATCCACGCATAATGCATATCTGTACAAAAAAGTACGCAAGCCATCTCGGCATAAACAACTGTACTCCTGAAAGGGGAAAAAACTATGATGTGTGCACAGTGTTATTTCTGTCCATCTAAGAAGTTACTCCATGATTCATTAATCTCCACCCTGCTTTCTGCTCTCTGCCAACATCCCTCTTCTCCATCAATATATAAAGACCCGTTTCTCAGTCACACCTTCCAGGTGCCAAACTTCTGCAAAGCCTTTCAAGAATAGGACATTCCTGGCTCAGCTGTATGAAGAGCATGGGTTGAAAGTGAATAAAATAAAAAAAAAAAAAAGCATGTGTCTTTAATATTCTTAGATTAGTTTTGCTACAGCATCACCTTGCACCCTGGGCCAGGCTGGGTGGGTGCTGTGCAGAGGGGCGAGGGGTCCGGGTGCTGCTGTTGGGAGCACGGCAGGCAGGCGAGACACGGGAGCGGGAGGCAGAGAACTGGGATGCACGTCTTACAGGTGGGGAGCCAAGCAAAAAGATTTAAGGTCCTGTCACGCTCTAGAGTTTTATTAGTCCATCCAGATATAGGACTGATTTTTTTATGAATATTTTTTAAGAGAAGAGACATATCTGTAAAGTCCTAGTAATAAAAGGTGCCAGAATGGAATAAAAACTGAAGTATCTCTGTTCATCATACTCACAGACCTTGTGCTCTTTAAACAAGGTCACACAAAACCAGCATTTGAACCCGTATTTCTCCACCCCTTCTCTGTCCCCTCGCTCCGGCCCCGTGCACGGCACGCGGCACAGCTCCTCGGCACGCGGCGCAGCTCCTCTCCTCCCCACGCTCCAACTTTGCTGCCGTTTGTCACTCGCAGCCAGCAGCGACTTCACCTTGAATGGCACCATCCTCCATCCATCCTGCGGCACATCGCTGCCCGCCCGCTCCAGGGGAGCGGCGGCACGGATGGACCTCAAACCCAGACAGCCAGAGAACACAACGTAATCAAAATAAAAAGCCGGAGAAAATTAACTTTAAAATGTTAAAGGAGAAGAAAAAAGACTTCAGACATGAGCTGGAAGACGAATTGCACTCAGAGGAGAAAACAGAGGTGCAAAGGTGCCACGTTTACAGCGGTTGCGATGCAGAGGAGATGGCAAGTGAGATATTGATCCGATAAGTAGATGAGCTGAAATTCTGCATGTGCTGGAGATGCTGATAGGAAAGAAAGAGGTAGATGGAGAGACAAGGGAACGCAAGAGAAACAGCTGTGTACACTGAGATGCATGAGATGTTACGGAAAACAGAAGGTCACCACGATCCATGAAATTCTCAAAAGAAATGGGAGAAGTGGAGATCGCAGAGAGACAGCAGATGTTTTCCTGCCAAGACAATGATGGAACCGTAATTGCAGCGAGATGGAGCATCCTGCATAGTCACAGCAACAAAGAAACAAAACAAAACCCCAAACCAGACATCTTTGATTGGCAGCTGGAAAAGGCTACAAAAAAGTAATAAGCATTTAGCCCTTCTATTACACAGGAGTCAGGCAAGTGGAAGAAAGAGGGCACCTCTTCACCGCAGGGCAGGAACGCTGCCCGAGGGGTCAGGCTGCTGTCAGCAACCCGTGCAGTTCTGTGGGTCTCACGCATGACAGAGCTGGGGGCTCAGCAGGAGGATTTTCACCCCATTTTCAATAAGGGGAGGGGTCCAGGCACATAAGACCCGACACCGGGACGTTCAGTGGACAACAGGGCACGTGCTTCCTCGCCGTTCCTGGGCAAACCCGTCCCAGGTGTCTCGCTCAAGGGCACAACCCGAGCGAGTGGCAGAGCCGGGCACAGACGGGGCTGCCGGAGCCCCGTCCCCTCGGCAGGTCTCGGTGAGACGCAGCCGCCGCCGGCTGGTCTCCCCAGGGCTGGAGGAGGACGAGCGTGGTCTGAACCTGGTTTCGGGGCTCGTGTGGCTGAGTGCTGGGCTGCCCTTGCACACTACCAGCCCTGCGGTGTCGTGACAGCCCTGCAAGCGACAGCGCTGGGACACTGAGAGGACCAGGGGACCATCCCCTGCCAGACAGAGAGGAGCCAAAGCTCTTCAGGTAGGAGCACCTCTAGGAATGCCCAGCACTGACCATGACCCCCCATCCTGGAGGCTTCAAAAGCATCACCGGGAGCACAACAGCCTGGGTATGGAGTTTGTGTTAAGTGAAGGCAACTGAGGGAGGAAAATTAGACCCTCCTGGGGAGCGGAGCAGCACAGGGCGCTACAGGAAGTAAAGAGCCCTCAAATACGGGTGTGTGGGGCTGCACGAGCATCACCGCAGGTTCCCAAATTCTGGCTCAGAGTCGTGCAAGGGCCAAACTTCTGATTTTGCAAGACAGTTTATCCTTCAGTTTGCCACACTCTGCACCTGCTCCCACGAAGCTCACAAGGTCTGTCCGAGCAGAGTACCAGGCGCCCGCTGCCTTCGAGAGGAGGAAGAAGAGGAAGAGGAGAGGGCCCTGGGACGGCCCCATCTTTAGCAGGTGCCAAGACACACCGCCAAATACAAAAGCAACCACTGTTACAGTAAAGATGCAACACGCATTTAAAACGCTGGGACAAGCCGGCACAGCTCCGCTGACTTCATTTGCTCCACGTGACTTTACAGCAGCATTGTCCGAGCCTTCGTTTGCGTGACGAGTGTGAGGATGACTTTGCTTACCTGGGGCAGCGCCGTGCTGCTCGGCTCGCAGGCAGCGTCTCCTGTGGCAGGCAGTAGTCCTGCCTGGCTCACCGGGCTCCTTAGGAAAACCGGGAGAGGCAGAACCTGGCCCCTGTGAGTCCTTTACTTCCTTCTCCCTCAGTGGTGAGAACAGGTTGGAATTATTTGTGTCGAGTCTTAAAAAAACAAAGTCAGATTACAGCTGTGATGTATGGCATCCTTCGCCTACCAAAAGGCTCCTCAAAGCGCAGGTTTTGTCTGTATCAGAGTAATGGTACATGCTCAGTTTGTGATCTGTCTCTAAAACACGAATGGGCTTGGAAATATGAAAATAAGGTTTGAATTTATTGCTAATTAAACAAAATAGAAACACCTTCATGCACTATATTTGCAGCGTCTCAACGGGAATGTTTTTTCCTGACTCATTAGTACTTGTCAGGCTGCTGCCTCTTTTTAAAAAGGCACACTGAGCTGTGTTTTGCACTCTCCACATCTACAAGTCCCTTTTCCAGTGCGAGCAAAACGAGCTCACTTCATTTTGGCTAGGGGGGAAAAAAAAAAAAATAAAATCTTTCTTCTGTGCACAGGGGTAGCTCTGTGCAGAAAGGCATGCCACAATCACGGGGAAAAATCCAAGCAAATTAGAGGTCAGTCTCTGCAAGTGAAAAGTAACACTTTTTCTTCATCATCTCAAGCCCAGACACTGTGTAAGGACAAATCTGCACAAGCAGAGATACGATCTGGACCTGCGAGCGGAGAGGAACATCCCAAGCATGTAAATCAAGGTCCTATAGACGCATCTTATGGCCGAAGATTCTACGTCTCCCTTCAAGGACTGCGAGCCCGAGTAGCTGCGCTGCTCTTGCGCTGCTCAGGCGAGAAATAATTGCGAGCGGCTGCGGGGCTGGCGGCGCGGGGCTGCAGTGCCATCTGCTGCTGCCCTCCCTGCCAGGAGCGGGGACCGGACGGCACCGAGCCACACCGGCTCCGCTCGCCCCAGCTTTTCGGGGGAGCTGAGCAGCCCCATGTTCGTGCTCGGCGTCGGCACCGAACGCTGGTGGTCTCCTGGGGAAGGACTGGGACCTGGGGATGTGAAGGAACGCGTGAAGGGAACAGGGCAGGTACAAAAAAAAAAAAAAACCCAGACCAACTTTTCTCCACTATGACTCTTTCCTCGCTCGTTTGTGGTTGTTTCTCCGGCCTCAGCAAGTGTCTGGGGCAGGACTGGACACCCGCAGTGCTTCATGCTGCAGTTCCTCACCCACGTACCTGCATACGACACCGAGCTCAGCCACCTCGTCTGTCCTGGCAGGAGGGAGGTCCTACGTTAACATCCAGAAACGTAGTAGAAGAATTAGAGATGCAGACTTGCCACGGCAGCCAAAGATGTCTTTCCTGCTCCAACAAAATGATCCTTCTCCGTGGAGAATGGGTGTCTCTCGTGGAAGGGCTGGGTCCCTCCCGAGCATCCCCTCCGCACCGGGGACAGGGAAGCTGAGGAGCACCGGGAGGCTGAGACATGGGCTGGAGGCAGCAGGAAGCACCAGCAAACACGTCGGGTGGTCGCAGGGCAGCCGCGGGACCTGTGCCCGTGCCCCTGTGAGCCATAACGTCCCCCCGTTATCCACCCATCGTTCGGCTCCACGTGCTGCCTTAGGAATGGAGCGTAGGAGGGGATCGTGCGATAACCAAGAGATGTTCCCGTTGCTCTTTGCTGCTGCAAGCCAAGAGCGGTTCTTGAGAGGGGCAGAAAAGTGGTTCAGGAGCACTCAGAGACACAGAGCCACTCTCAACCCAGACAACACACAGGAGAGAAAGCCAGATCCACAAATTCCTTGGAAGGTGCTGTTTTTCAGAAATGAGAGCACCTCCAGTGAAACAGCGTGAAGCATCTCTTCAGCGTTCTTGAAACCAAACTGCAGAGATCAGGTACAAAAAAAAAAGAACATCACGCACAAAACACAGTTTTGAAACGAGGGCACCAACTGCCCAAACCAGCGAGTCCCTTCCAGCCAGCCCCTCTTCTCCTCTTGCAGCGGAAGGCTGAAACCTCGGTGCGGTGATGGCTACAGCACAACTGTCACCTCCTCCTGCTCTCCCCGAGGATGGAGAATACCATCCTCATCCTCCGACCCCATTTTTAGGCACCAAACCACACACCTGGGCACGTGCCGCAGCTCTGCTGTGTTCTTAATTCAGTGACAGGAGGAAAGCCCCTGGCATGCAGCCACCTCCGAAAAGGCACTCCAGGGCTGGAGAAGGGGCAGGCTGGGTGTCAGGGAGGTGCATGGTACCCACCAGCTCCCACCAAAGGAGCTCAATAGACCTGAGATGCCTCAGCCTGGAACAGAGACGGGCGACAGAAGAGAAGTCTATAAACTCGCAGGCAGCAGTGATGAGCCAAAGCAGGGCCATGACTCACCTTTCCGCGGTGGCAGGAAGATGGATTGGGCAGGGATGCTCTCAGGCAATTTAGAAAACAAACAGGAAGCCCTTTTTTTCCACTCACACAAAACGAAGTTGTAGGACATGTTGCCACAGGATGTCGTGAAGGTCAGAAGGACAAACAGACTCCCAACGCCATGCCACGAAGTCACCGGCGGTGGTTTATCCGTGTCTGTTGAGTGCCAGACTGCACGCGTGCAGTGGCCAGCGCAGAAGTCCCTGCATCGCTCCTGGCTGGAAACTGGGAGTATGCTGGGGCAAACTGGCTCCGTATGGGATCCACCTTTCCTGCCTTCAGCCCAAATTACCTGGACTGCCAGAGGGGCAGGGGCCAGGAGGACCTTTGGCTGTGATGAGCGGTCTCCCACGGCAGAGCCCCACCGCACGGCACTTCTGTCTTACAAGAACCATTCCCCAATTTCCCTGGTCAAAAGCCCGAGCCCATTGCCAAGTGCCAGCATGCCCCCTGTTGCCCAACGCAGCCAGAATTGTCTCCTCTTGCTTTGCAGTGTTGCTGGTTTTTGTTTTGAAGGGGTGGGGAAGGAAGGGAGAGGAAGCAGAGGCGGCTGAGGCCAAACCCCTGCCCTGAGGCAAGAACATAAATGCAAGACACACGTCCTTTAATTCTAGCTCAGCAGCGTCGGACACACAGGCTTCCTGGGGATGGTACCAAGATGGGACCCGACATCTGCGTGACGCAGTAGAGCAAAAGTATGAATAAAGTTTACTTTTTTTTTTTCTTTTCAGGAAAAACCCACTGCCAATGAAGTTTCCACCACAGAACCACAGAGCCAGGTTCCCCGCCGTGCCGCGAGCGGGCTGCGGATGTGGCTGCGAGAGGAAAGGAGCTGAACGGCTCCTGGTGTCAGTGCTCCAAGTGCCAGTGCCAGCCACGGGCACAGTTATTCTCCACCTGCTCCAAAACCCCTCTCTTCGCTCCTCCCTCCCCAAGGGGCCTTAGAGCTGATGTGCCAAAGGAAAAGCATCTTAGGGCTCTGCTTAAGGACTGGCCCTGGTGCTCGAGGGGTCTGGCAGGAAGTTGCGTGGGAATGCCCGAGCGTGCCTTGTGGCTGGTGGGAAGCTCTCCAGGTGGAAGTTAGAAATGAGGCATCTCCAGAGACCTCATTCATTTTACCGTAATAAAATTACCACTTTTCAAAGCATTGAGAAACACTGTGAAGTGAAACTCTCCCCCTGGCGTGAGAAGCAAGAAGAAAGAACTTTGCTAACTTCCAAGCCCGCTACTCCCCCACTAAAAATCCCGATGTTTACTCTTCACCTCTCACTTGCCTGAGCAGCACTGAGTGGTAGTCCAGAGCATCTGCAGGTTGGGTGCATCTTCTGGAACAAACCCAATGGGTTGGTTTCAATTCTTGAGATAGGGAAGACTGACATCTGGAACCCTGAACAACTGCGTGTGCCTGTATACACATCAACAGCCCAAAGGCAGCACTGAGTTTAACACCCTTGGTTCTGTGCAGCTCCACCTTAGTCAGTCCAGGCCATGCCTTCGCTTCTTATCCATGCAGAGAGTGTGATCCTACTGCATGAACAGACTTTCCCAGTTGCAAAGTGCTCCAATAGCAGAGGGTAAGGACAAACCGTTCCTGGGGACACCGGTTCACATCATCGCACTCCTCCTTGGCTTCAGCAAGAAACCTGTCAACACTTTAAAAAGGGGATTTTATAGCCTGCACAATAGAAACACACTCCTAAGTTTTACTTTTCAAAACACAAATGGGACATCTCGGGTCCAGAGTAAGTTAATTCCACAAATATATAACAGTTTCAACAGCCTTGAGTACCAGTGCTCAGACTAAGGCTTTCTAATAAGTACTTAACCACAAAAACAAACCCAGCTTTCATCTGGAAGTAAAAGGAACCCCAGGAGGTTTGAAGCTTGACCTTTCTGCATCTGTCGAAAAGCCATCAGGATCTTCTCTCACCTGCTTATTCCATCGAGCTCCCTTCCCAACCCTACATTCATAAGAGGTCAGGAAATGAAGGCTCTTAGTCATCAGTTTGATTAAGACGGCTTAAAATTCGAGCTTTAATAGAAATGGAAAGAAACATTCCAAAAGGATATATGTTTTATAGATTTAACTGAGTTACCAGATTTAGTTTTCATTGGATGTTACTGCAAACATGAACATTAAATCAAAAGCGCCAAATAGGAGAGAACTCAAAAGAGGATATATCCATACCATATCTGAAGGGATTGGACCAAATCCTTTTGTAGGCAACTGTCCAAATGTGTGATGCACTGACATGTTAGCTCATAGGATGTAAGGACATCCTTGAATCCACCTGAAAAGACTTCTGACGACTGACTACATCGACATTTTCCTGGCAAGTATCTTCTCTGTCAGCAATAAATCCCAGCTCAATACATATCTAAAATGATATACATTAGAGGGTATGTGTTTAAGAGTATTAAGCCAGCTTAAATTACTTGAGAAAATTTTTTAAATACGATAGAAATCTAAAAAGGAGCAAAAAAAAAATTGAGAGAGAACACCACTGCAATATTAATGCCAAGTTGTTACTTTTTTTTTTTTTTTAAACAGATCTGTACAGCAACATAGCAAAGAACGCAGTGATCACAATTCAAACCAGACAGCAGCCTAAGGGAATGCTAATCCTCTATACAGCAGAGCTGAAACACTCCCAACACTCGGATGCTCCAAATATGTTGGCTACCCTAATGCACTCCAAACCAGTTCTACCTACATAGGACGTTTTGGTGTGAAAAATTTTCTGTAAAGTTCCCTTTGTTTCCAGTGTTTTTCTTGTACAAAATATTACAATGTTTTCTTCATATATATTTACAGACTTGCACAGCTAGAAAAATATAAACTACAATTGGGCTTGGCAATCAGTTCTTTTCTTTAAATACATGATATTTCAGAGCAAAAACTGTAGTGGTAACATATCCTGCACTTCAAGCATCTGCAGAGAAGCTTTCTTCCTGAAGCATATCAAGCCTAAAAACCACGACTGCAGTGAGACATGTGCCACAGTAAGTGCAGCAAACACGATTCATCTCCCTCCTGGCATAAGGAAGTCACAAGATGAATGTTGTTTGTGCAGGTTAGTGGCACAATACAGAAAAATCCATAACTGAACATTAAATTCCTTAACATTCATTGATTTCATAGGCAGAGCCTGTTAAAAAAGGACAACTAACATAACTTTTAGGAAAAGCAGACACTAAGTTCATGGGGCATTTACATCTTGAACAAAAACACAACCACAGTTAGTGTTTCAGGGGCATTTGCCAGCTTCGAGCAAGCCCCAAGGTTTTAAGGTTTGTTTTTTTTTTCTCCATTCTACTTTGAGTAGAGGCCAGGGAGGATTTTTTGCTTTAAAGCTACAGTATCTGTCATTATGGCTTTTAGCATCCCGCCTGTCACTGAGGTGAGGTATGTGCATCTAGTGAAATAGGAACAGTTGAGCAAACGAGTTTCGATGGACCACAAGACTCCGCAGTCGGGTGTAAAGAGGTCGCGTTCGAGGTTGCCAAACCAAATTGTAACAGTGCGAACCAGGATTTCTTCTTTTGTTTCTCTCTGCAGAGAGAGTTGTCAAGGCATCTCGGACGTCGCTAGTAGCTGAGCCACTGAGCAAATCCTCTTTCCACCAGAGTTCTGTTTACTGACACCACCTAAGGGCAGGTGAAAAACAAAAAAGTAGAAAAGGTGAACAAACCAGTAGCAAGAAGCATCAATAAAATAAACAATAAAATGTCTGCATGATCATAAACTCTAAGAGTGTTGAAAAAACAGGGACGTCAACATACATACCTCATCTCCCATCAAGTTCCACAGCTGTATCAGTGGCAGACCTGTTGCACTGTCATAATTTGTGACCTGGAAACACAGAAGACCATCAGCGTGCAGCAGTTCTGGTCTGGACCACGGAGCATGCAAGGCCCCAGCATCATTCACCGCAGATCAGGTACTCAATACTTAAACTCGTGTGTAGGCTAGAGGGAAACCAGCTACTGCCACCAGGCAGCTGGGACACCTCGCTGGCAAGTTTGCTCTAGTCCCTCAAGCCCATGCCCTTGCTAGAGTCAGTGATGTGCCCGAGTGCTGCATTCAAGCACAGGAAGTTACGAGATTGAGCGTCGCAAAAGCATCAGCTTCCCACTTGTCCCAATTAATTTACGTGGATAGCTACAGCCACTATGAGAAGCACTTCAAAAGGAGGTAAGCGCCTCTTCCTTGAGACCAGGCACTGCACGCAGAAGCCTTTGGGACACTGCCAGAAGCCTCACTTCTCCCTCTGGCCAGCCAGAGGGCAGATCCTGCATGTCAGTGTTGCAAACACAGCTGAGACCGGCAAAGCAGCGCAGACCCAGGCGAACGCTCGATGCGCTGGACAAGAGGCCACTTTGTGCTCTGCAAACCCACTCAGGTGACCTTCCTCCCTGCCTGCATCAGTAACGGGAGGGAACACTCATCCCTTCCCAGCCATGCAGGGCTGAGCAGTGCTGATGCTACACGAGGAAGTTTCTCAGCACCAAGATTTCTCAACAAGAACCCCGCCCAGCAGCCGGGCTTACAGGCGCTGGCTTTGGCTTTAACACACACAACACGCTAAGGGCAGAGAGGAGAACGGCAGCGGCCAAATCAGCAGCAAGGCTTTACCCAGACAGCTCTCAGGTACCTGTGCCACCAGGACAGCACCTCTGGTCATCTCGCTGACAGCGGCGTCGGCTTCGGAGGAAAAGCAATCCTCATCTTTGGCAAGAAAAGGAGAAAACAAATGAGAGATTTACAAGCTTTAAAAGCCAGAAGGGACTATTCAGCTAATCTTGTCTGACTTCCTACAGAAGTTAGGCCAGAGAATCCTCACCTACTGTTGCTGCAGGCATTTGCTGAAACCAGTCTATTAAGCTGGAGATCAGACAAGTATTCTGCCTGCTGGGCTGCTGAAGGGAAGGATGAAGTGCCTTCTAAAGCCACGAGCTCAGCTAATGTGAACACAAGTGGCTGATGAATTAGGAAGCTTTAAAGACAGAGAAGTACACTTCTGCAGCACATCTGACCTGCCCTTAGTTGTTTTGATCCTTAATAAACTGAGTTCAGGGGCTTCAGGTCTTTACTGACCCTGCACAGAGTGCAATACCCTGAACAGGAACTCAAAAGCCTTTGCTCCGCAGGCTGGCTGGCACCTGAGCAGTGCCAAAGGCACTCTGCGAGCACTGGCAGCTCAAACCTCTCGGCCCGCAGAGCTTACGGGGGTACCGCTGCCAACCCCACACCTGAGATGCAGCAGGAAACCCTCGTGGCCTTGGCAATGCAGTTACAATCTACACTGGAGACCAGACAGAAGTGATTTTGTTTTGGAGGAAAGCTGCTTATTTCCTATCAAATTGCTGCAAAACAAAGTTTCTCCTTGGTGCTCCCCACCCTGAGACCATCTCCAGCAGCAAGGGAACTCCTTACAACGCCACAGCTACTCAAGGGGGTCGATTCCCTCAGGGAAAAGCCAAACACTCACTTCTGCTAGAAGCAGCTTAAACCTCCCCATCCACCTCCTGCAGTCCTGCCAGCCACAAACCCCACTGCAAAACCCTGGCCTGACCCCTTGCTCCTGCAGCCACCCCTTCCACACCCAGAAGGGCGGCGTTTCAGACCCCAATACAGCGTGCATCTCTAGCACTGCTGAAAAAGAAGGAAAAAAAAAAAAAGCAAATCAGAAAGCATTTCTAGGCAGTGACTGACATTCTCCCAGTGACGGGAGGGAAGTCTTTGAATACAGAACTACACACGTCAGTCATTTTAGTAGGAAAACATCAGTTTTTATTCTGCTAGACAAGTATCTAAGTTTGCATTTACAGCTACTCCAGGACAGAAGGCAGAGTAGTTGCAGCTACTTCACCTACACCCTGCCAGTCCTGCCAACTTGCTGTTTAGGAGAGTAATTCATTCTCTTCTCCACGCAGGGAAAAGCCTGGACATTTATCATCTTTCGCCTGCAGTCGGACAGGTTCTGCCATGCCAGCACATTTAGAAGAATAAAAAACTATTTTTCCAATCCTTGCTCTAGTCACATCAGAGGCTGCGCTTGCAGCAGGAGGGAGAAGGCTTAGACAGAATCACTGCTTGCACACAGCTGGCATCCACCGAAAGCTGCCGGAGGAGTGCCAACGGCACGTCGAGAGCCCGTTACCTGGAAGTGGCACCACGTTGTCTAGTAAAACTTCTGCTCCTTGGAAAGGCAGTGATAAAAAGTCAGACCTTAAAGAGAAGAGAACCAATCAGAATAAAAACATGGCTTTAAGTTACTCCCCTATCCTTTAAGGCGACATTGATTAATCAATTGTTCTAACAGGAATTCAGTTTAAAATTGATGACAGTCAAAAAAAGAAACCAGACTATTCTCCCAGCAATCTGAGCAGCAACAATAAATTGTCTCATTAGTGTGCCAAGTTGCATTGGGCTCCAAGCAAAAGCCACCTCCATGACGGAGGCTGGACTGCTTTTCTGCCACCTCTGGGGCCCAACTGAGTATTTAATGGGCTCCTGTAAGAAAACCCTCATCCAAGACGGTTCTCCCAGCCAGTGGGGCTGGGGCAGAGAAGCTGAATCTTATTCCTGGCTAATCAATTCACTCTGCTTTGAGTTCTGCCACACTGAAGTGGCAGAAGCTGCCATTTCCTCTCCCCTCCCCTTGAAAGAAAGCCTCGCAGGAGCTTGCTGTGCTCCCAAGGAATCCACAGCCCCTGCACAGGCAAACCTTTCTACCATCTCCCGCTTCAGCTGAGGAAAAAAAAAAATCCTATAAGCAATCCAAACGATAAGGATGCCTCTGATGAAGATTCAGGCCAGATATGGCCTCAGGCCATCGAAGAAGAGCTACAGACCTGATTTGTCTGAGCATGTCCACCTTCACTTTCTCATATCCTCCATAGTCCACGTATCTGACCTCCACCTCACTGGTCTCTTCGAAGTAGCTGATAATTTGAGCCCGTAACCATGCCCCATCCAGGCCTGGAGCCGCGCAGATAATGCCAACTGCAAACCAGGAGAAGAAAGGCTCAGTGTAAGTGGATATCCAGAAATCAGCACTTGAGGCATCAGTAGTGCTGCACAGTGACCTACTGAGAATCAACAGCATTTCTTCTGGTGCTTCCATCTTCTCCCACCACCACCCACACCCCTGTCAGACCAGTCCTGCAGTGGGACACAGAAGAGCGTTTACTCTCCAGTCTGTCTGCCACCACTGTGCTGTTCTGCCCAGGTATCCAGCTCCCTCCAGCCTTTGGTTGCCAATAGCGAGGTCTGTTTCCAAAAAGGAAAGTACGCGCCAATAACCCTTCCACGTGATGCACCCTCCACTTCACACCACGTGCAGATGGAGACACTGTGGACATCTGGGAGTAGTTCCACATTTTGCCAGTAAAAATACACCAGATGCCAAGTTGATTAGAAATAACCCGAGGTGGACTTCTTTGGAATTTCAGCATGCAACCAAGTGGCTGGGGAGGTGCTCCAGGGATAAGTGGTCTAAGGAAGAGCAGAGCGACACCTGTACTATGGCAGCAGCTTAAGAAAAGATGAAATGACAAGTGAGCTGTCACGTTCTTATCCACTGGGAAACCTGCCAAGCCTAGATCCTGTAAGTTGATTGCTCACAAATTGTTCAGTTGAGAAACAAGTTACTTGCCTTGCACTGGAGTTGGCAGGGTTGGAATTCCAGGTTGAGAGTAGCAGGCGTACATCTGCTGGTCCAGGCTACGCAGGACATGGAAAGTGGGGTGCGTATGCTGCTGCAGAAACATGTGCCCTGCATCAACTTGGTTTGCCACGACCACCTCTACAGTGACTCCATCCGGGAGGAACAGCTGCCATGTGGAGGAAAGAAACTCTCAGTAGTGTTCACTGCAACACAAGCTTCGTTCACAGCAACTCCGTGTTCCACCCCCAGCTCCTGAGGCTTACAACCACGGGTGGAAAAGCCCTGGCAATCTGGTATTTCACTTCCAAAGGCTGCTCCGGATCAGGAGCTGAAAGCTACTCCCTGTTACTCCGTCCTGTTCCAAAGGAAACCAGACTTGGGCTAGGGCTCATCTTGTCCACAAAAAGCCTACTGGCACTGAGCAACTGTAAGACTTATTCACCCAAGAGATCAGTGAGCAGAGTCAAGTCGTGCTGTGCGATCAACACAGTGCAACGTGCAAGGACCCCACAGGGGTTTCAGACACCAAGGTAATCTTCATGGGGATTGGCCAAGATTCATCACAGAGGTCTCATTTTCAAAGGCATTTGCCCTGGCTGCTAGACAGCCATGTGTGGGCAGCTTGGGAGCACAACTGTGCTCGGAATACATCTCAAACACCTTTAATTTCCCAGCATAAATTCACTTCTCCAGAACAAAGCCTGGCTTCACATCCATGGAGACAGCTATGTGCACAGTTACTTTAGAAATTCTTGAGGCCAAGTGTAAGCAAAGAAATGTTTTTAGGTATCCATAAAGCAAAAGAAGCATAAAAACTCTTCTGGGAAACACTGACATAAAAGCCTCCTTTAAGTGTAATTAAACACCATAATGAAGAAAAACATTGAGATGACCAGCTTCAGGATTTAAGGGCAATATCAGTAATGGCAACAGATTAGTGGGGCATTTCCACCTCACAGCAAGTGGCCCTCAAGCAGAGGGGGCAGACAATCAGCTCAGCTCCAGACAAGTGTGACTTGCGTAGGCAAACCTCTAGTCTGTAGGTAAAAGCCTACCAGGCCAGACATGCAGCTCCATGAGATTAATGGAGTCTGGTGAAACGTTCTGCTACAGTCCAAGGGCAATCAAGAGAGGTTTCAGAGCTTTGGGACAACTGGTTAAGGGATCAGGAGCACCAGTTGTGTTCTCCTCTATCCTTCCAGTTGCAGGGAACAATGAGGAAAGAAACAGGAAGAGCCTGTTTTGATCTGTGATCAAACACATTGTTCTGATCTGCTGGAGGGAAGGAAGGCTCTACAGAGGGATCTGGACAGGCTGGATTGATGGGCTGAGGCCAATTGTATGGGATTCAATGAAGACAAGTGACAGCTTCTGCACTTGGGTCACAACCACCCCATGCAACGCTACAGGCTTGGGGAAGAGCAGCACCTGGGGTGTTGTTGGTCAACAGCTGGCAGAATATGAGCCAGCAATGTGCCCAAGAAGGCCAACAGCATCCTGGCTTGTATCAGCAATAGTGTGGCCAGCAGGACCAGAGACGTGATCATCCTCCTGTACTTGGCACTGGTGAGGCTGCACCTCGAATGCTGTGTTCAGTTTTGGACCACTCACTACAAGGAGGACATTGAGGTGCTGGAGCATGTCCAGAGAAGGGCTACAGAGCTGGTGAAGGGTCTGGAGCACAAGTGTTATGGGGAGTGGCTGAGGGAACTGGGGTTGTTCAGCTTGAAGAAAAGGAGGCTGAGGGGAGACCTTATCACTCTCTAAAACTACCTGAAAGGAGGTTGTACCGAGGTGGGTCTCAGCCTCTTCTCCTGAGTAAGAAGCGATAGGACAAGAGGAAATGGTCTCAAGCTGCACCAGGGGAGATTTACTTTGGATATTAGGAAAAATTTCTTCCCCAAGAGGGTTGTCAAGCATTGGAACAGGCAGCCCAGAGAAGTGGTTCAGTCACTATCCTGAAGGTATTTAAGAGACATGTAGATGTGGCACTTGGGGACATGGTTTAGTGGCAGACTTGGCAGTGTTAGGTTAATGGCTGGACTCGATCTTACAGGTCTTTTCCAGCCTAAATGTTTCCACGATTCTACATTTCTCAGCTCAGGCAGAATCGAAAAAGTCGTGGAAGAACAGGTAGATAAATCTGATCCATAACAGTTACATAAGCTGGACAACAGACAGCGACACCAAATCAAACTGGTTTTGAAGGTATCGGTGAACCAGCCACAGGGATAGAGCATACTATGACAGCAGTGACCCTCAACAGCCTTGTGCCCCAACATCAGCGGAGCAGCAAGCTGGGACTTACCCAGGCAGTCATAAGAAGGGAATGAAGCGTCAGTGGTGATGGTGGAGGTAGAGCGTAGATGTTGGTGAGACACAGCTCTTTGAACTTCTTGCCGATCAGGCTCAGTACCTTTTCTACTTGCTGTGGGGAGCCTGGAAGACAAAAATCCCCCAAAAAGTCTGTAGCACAGATATGCTGAGGACACCCTCAGCTTGTGAAGCAATAGAGCTACCAGAAGCCTTCTGCACTACATCAACAATTCCCGTTTTAACAGATCGGCCGTGTAACCTGGTATCAGACCGACATGAGCAGCTCTGACTGTGAGGCCTCAGTTTCAACAGCTTTAGCCTCCAGTATGAAGCCAATTCACTGGCAGGTATTTTTCAGCCACAATTAATCTAACATCCTTCACAGTGAAGGCCACGTTTGCTGACAGACATCCCAGAGCTCCTCCTTCGAGCCTGAAGTGACCCTGCAAAAGGTGCTGGTTCAAGTACAGCAGCCAAAGACATGAAAATGCATTCTCGCCTCTAGAATAGAGGGTTCCCACGCCAAGGCACAGGCAACTTGGCATCTACCTCTACTGTGACAGCACTGAGCAGAAAAGTTTTGTAAAGCACTGGACTCTCGAAAACACCACATCTGTTTAAATTCCTTGCCCATCCAATTAAGGCCCCCAAGCTACATATTAGACCATCAACAAAGAGACATTCCACTTACCTTCGATGTGACAGACTTGGGAGTCACGGAAATAAGGTAGTGTTGAGACATAAATTTTGGCACCAGACGCTTGCCTCAAGACGCTCATAAATCTTCCTTGTTTGCCGATCAAGCGGCCAACTAATTCCTTTGCGAAAGGGACAGGAAAGCAACAGTCAGGAAGAGAAACATGGACCAACCACCGCTGTTCCCTGTGGCTTATCTCACCCACGTTCCCAGCTCCCCTAGCACAGGGCCAGGCAGGATAAATGTAAGGCAATGCTGGAGCAGTGCAGAGCCCAGTTGCTCCGTGGTATGTCGAGGCACACACAGCTCACTTCGACAGATCCCGCTTCGTGTCTTGTAGAACAACACAAAGACACGATGGGAGAAAACTGGGCCTGGTAAAGGCTACTGTCTTCCTACAGCCAAGCAAAGTCACATCCTCTCCCAGCCTTGCATCACTTTTTTTTTTTAAAAAAAAAAGCATGCTAGATGCATTTTTAATTCAAATACAAAATACAAAGTTTTCGCAATTTTTAAAGAAGCTAATTAGGTCAGAAAGGGAGCAGACAAATTCACAAGAGTAAACCAGGCCATCATGCCCATTAGACTACAGAGGCCCTGGGCAGCTGTGCAGGGTGAGGAAGAGACATCTGTGCAAGCCCTGTCTCTTCTACTCTTCCATCGGCACCTGCCGCCACTTACTGTCGGAGACCAGACACCAGGGCAGCAGTGTTGGGCCACGGTCAGTGTGGATAATCCTGTACAATGCCAAGTTAACTACTTTAAGAAAAGTGACAGCCTGTCTTCACTAACCACTGAAACCTATTTTTCTGCTGCAGAACTGCTTCCTTAGCCTGTGTTTTACTGATCCACCAAAATGCATGTTCATGTGTCTCACTGGGCTGGCAGCAGCCAGGCTCTGGAGGCACCACGCTTACCCTGCCGGGAGCTGCTGGCTCACCTTCCTGGCTGGCAGCATTCGGGTCTGCTGAGAAGCAGAACTGCAAGAGCGATGCTGTGCAGGACAGCCACAGGTGATTTGGTACATACAAAGTGGGGAAGAAGGTATGAACATTGTCTTAAAAACCCACAATCTCTCTCTCTCAACCCAAAAGAAAGCTCGCTATAGAGACAGACACAGCAGCTCCACAGAACAGCTCAGATGAGCATTCAGCTTGCGAGGAAGGGTTTGGACAGGCAGTTGAAGCATAACCCTTCTACACAGCAGAAAGAAAAAAAAACATTCATCACCTGCTCTTAATAGTTGTGTACCCTCAAAGCCTTCTGAATGCTTTCAAAGCATCAGACTAACAGATTGGAGTGGAAGAGAAGGGGGAATAACGAGTCCAACAACCAACATTACCCTGGGCATAGCCCTGACATGCCTCTTGTTTACAGTTGTGTACCAGCTCTTCATTCTTGTTGAGTCCTAATAGGAGCTAAATGCTCAAATCCTTGTTGATTTGCCGTTGATCTCCCTGAGATGGCATTGAGCCAGAAGCACACTGGAAGAGCCAGAAGATGGCTAGGTAGGGCAGGGCAGGATGTGCAAGCAGGCCAGTGGCTGGTTACCTTTGGGACCTCGATTTCCCAGATAACGACGTCAGACTTGTTGGATTCTCCTCCCAGCTTAGAGTTCTGACGAGTCACTGTCTTCCTCATGGCACAGCCACTGTCCACGAACTCCATGCAATTTACATCCGAACCTACAAGACATGCACAATCCAGCATGGGATACAACACAAAATGCTTGTTCATCATGGTTTTGGAGGAGGATTTTCAAATCCCTTACCATCCGAGTGATCTTCACCCATCCCTGCTGCCCTGCTACACTCATGGTGCAAGTCTGGACCATCCTCTTTCAGTATCCCATTACTGTATGGCACTTCGCTGCCTCCAGACAGCTTCAGAGTAGGAGGTTTTGCACTTGGTGCTGAGCTCTGCTCAGCAGACATGCCTTGAGCTGCAGATGTGCTCAGTGAGTCCGAATGCTGGCCTGATGCAAGGGACAGCATTGTGTTTTGCAATAGGTCCTCCACATTTTCCCCACCTTCCGACGCATATGTGCTGTACTCAGAGTCCTCCGTAACCAAAGGCAATTTTTGCAGTGACCCTCCATGGTTTTCCACAGGAGTCTGATCAACTACTTGGGACTCCCTGCACACACGGCTCTTCATCCGACAGTCTTTTGTGTCTCCCTGAACAGGGCCGGATAAGGGGCTGTGTGTTAAGCAGCTGGGATCTGCCACACTCTGATCCCCTTCCTCAGTCCCCAGCGATGTCGGTACCGCAGCATCGCTCGTCGCGGCAGCGTTCTCATCCGCTCCCGTAGCTTCCTCCGTGAGCATCTGATCCGAGGAAACAGTGCTGACCATCTCCAGAGGTGTCTCGACTCGGCCGGCAGCGGCCTGGCAGATCCAAGTGGAGACATCACTTGAAGCACCAGACAGTGCTTCCTCAGTTGCCGCCAAAATGACCTTGGAAATTATCTGTATTGCTACTTGCTCTATTGCCTCAGCGTCTTCCTTGTCCAAACTCACTCCTCCAATCTTCTCTCTTTCCAGTTCACCTCCTTTTGGCTGTGTGTCCTCCTCCTGACACAAAGGTACAGTGCTAGCAATGGACTCGGACATCTCTTCTTCCCTGGACTGCTCCAAACAGGCAGACTCCAAACTATCTGGTAGCACGCTCACTGCAGAATTCTTGTGACTTGATACACCTTCAGCTTCATCATTGAGAAAGGCTTGTGGGGTATTGGCTTCCTTCTCCAATCCCAAACAAAGGGCTGTCACAGAGTCAGTATCCGATAGCACAATTTCTGGCATCTGGCTTTCCTTAGGGGGCTTAAACGAAGAATCATCTGACTGCTCTGCATTGCTGATCTCCTCTGTGATTCCCAAAGACTCCTGTGTCAGTGTCCTCGATGCCGATGGGAGTGTCTGAGCAACACATGCTTCTGTTTCGGGTGCCGAATCATTCTCTGGGACTTTTTCCTGTTGCTGCTCTTCAATGCCTACTGCTTGCTCGTCAGGAGAGCTTGTAGGCTTTTTTCTACGGGAATACATCCACCAGCAGCCAAGGAGTGCCAGCGCTCCAGGGATGGCATATAGGATGATATTACGGAAGCGCAAAGACATTTTGCAGAGCCTCAGCAACTAGATCTAGAAGGAGAAACAGAAACCACATTAAAATGGTCACAGGGAAGATAAGAGGAAGGTTAAAGTTTCATAAATGCCTTGAGGTATTTCTATTAGCATGAACAGGCTTTTTTTCCAGCCACTCTTTAGATTCACATCTCCGCTCTACCTGCAGACCACAGAATGAGATCTTACCTAAGATGAGGGATACCTGGGCATTTCTCACCGTTTAGTCATCAATTTCACCTTGACACTTAAACAATTTCATCTTCCTTCTCCTGCCTCACCTTTGCAGGTCAGAACTACACACAGGGACAGCATCCAGCACTGCACGTGTCTCCAGCCTTGGGCTGGGGTCACAGCACCGCTGTACCACCAGCATTCCAAGACACAGACTCCATACGCTGCAGGTCTCCCCAGTTCTCCTCCTGAAAGGCAGCGTCACACTGCCCAGAGTCTCACAGGTTGACAACACACACTTCTCTCAACCAGGACAACTGCCAGAAGGTGAAGTGCTTTGCAAACGTTCCCATCGGAGCGTTGCAAGCGGCTGGTGTGCGGGCACGCGGCAGAGCAGCTACTCCACGGACTTTATGTGCCCAGTGCAGGAGCTCCGAAACAAACTGCAACCACAGCATGATGAAGCAAGTGGCTCCCAATACTCAGAAGTCTCTCTAAAAGATTTCACAGCAGTGAAGATGGGAAATACGCTATAACAGCCTTATAATGGCAGTATGTGTCCAGCAAAAGCAGCCTGGATAGAGACTTAGGAACCCAGCTCCAGAGCTCGCTCTACATCTAAATGGCCGACACTGACAGCCGCTACCGCTCTGGCTTTCCAGAGCTGAACACTGTCTCTTTTACTCCAGACAGAGTGTGAACCCTTCCCCTCCAAAAACCACCGAGACTCCCGTCCCAGGCACGCTGCGCCGTTCACAAGCCTCGCCTGGGCTGCACAAGGCAGGGCTGATGAGCCTTTCCCTTCCCTCAAGGAAAGCCTACAGCTGGAACACGGAGCTGAACAGTTACCCGCATCCCCAAAACTGCCTCGCTGCAAAGCACGTACAGTTTATATTTTCTCTGAGCAGGAACTAAAGCAAAACACCACGTGTCTGACGATGCTTACACACAGCAGACTCCTCTTCAAACAGGCCTCAAGACTCTTCCCAACGAGCAACAAAAATAGAGATTGTTTTCAGGAGATAGCAAAGTCCTAGAAATGAGAATCACCAACTGACAGAGTATTATCTAGTTCCTCTTTAGAAGCATAATATTTCTTGGGCAGGAGAAGACAATCAAGTCAGTCTGTCGACTATGCTTAGTCTGTCTCGAGGAAAAACAAGAGAGAGCAAGTGTTTGACCACCGCTTCCAAATACAGCTCTCCTTCGGGGCCTCGATTTTCACCAGGAGCTGGTTACGTTCTAGCTGGAGGACAAAACCACACATCCCTCAGGCTCAAACTGGGCATCCAAGCCTCAGATAATTTAATATTCACTCCAAATTTCTCACCTCCTCCAGTCGCACCCGCCCATCCCAGAGGAGCAAACACACGACTCGATCCAAGCCGGCTCGGGCTCCGGCCGGGCTTTATACAGTCAGGTGAGGATGAGCTTTTGGTTCCCAGCAACATCCGAGATTTGGAATTAGAAAAACAACAAACCTCTGCAATAATTTGGATGTTTGGAACTCGGTAAACAGAAAGGGTGAAGTCTGTGTGTTCCGAAGACAAAAGGTTCACATTTGTGCTCTACATCTCAATGGCTCATTGTGAGCCACTGCGAGTGCTCATCTGCTGCCCGCCGAAGTTGTTATAATTAATGCAGAACCACCCTACAAGCTGTCTCGCAGGCGTGCCACAAACTCAAATTAAAGTAGCTCACATAAGCCCATTCCCAGCAAGCCCTCCTGATTAAACAGACAGCCCCATTATCACCCCATTCCCTATTAAGTGGCACCAACTGCACAAACAGCCCCACGCAGCTCTGCAGCGCGGGAAGAGGCAGCACAGAGGGACGGGCCTGTCCCAAAGCCCGGCAGACCAAACAGCTCCGAGAGTCCTTTTAAACTTTAATGCCATTGAAGATAAAGACCTTCACTCCTCTGTGATGTTTAGATCAGTGGAGACTGGTGGGCTGGCTGACTGCTCCCCACGAAGCTCGTTTAACTCCATGTTTCTAATTCGACTGCTTTTATCAGAATCTGCATTACTCTGCCAGTGGTTGTGATAAACGGGAATCCCACATCCTTCCACCAACGAAAAGGTGTAAAAGGCAGTGGCTCTGCACGAGATGCCAGACGACACGCTAAAGCCCTGGGTGGGCTAGGGGACACCCACACCAACGGACATTTCCTTACACAAACATGATAGGAAGACTTCGGTGGCCCGTTTTGGTATGCTGGTCACAACATCACGTTGGATGTGACGCCTGGAAGCCGGATGATTTTCAACCCGCTCAACCGAAGGGCTGTAAGACGTAGCACATAATTCTTTTCCATTTCCTCCACAGGAGAGCCCCTAAAGCCCACATCCACGTTCCAACACATTTAAGTGCGACAAAACCCTCCCTCCATTGCCAATCTGACAGCCAGGTCAGGACTGCAGGGGCAAGGGGATCATTTAAACACACGGAGGGAAGAAAGCCTGGGATTCTCCTGCCAGCAGAACAGTAAAAGGGCAACTTGTCACATCACAAGGCCAGGAACATGGCCAAGCCGGAGGGAGCCCACCCCGGCAGCCCTGGCACTCTCCGGGCAGGAGGAGCCAGTTGGGGACACAACAGCTCCAGAGGCTTCGGGCTGGAGACGATCAGCTCACAAAAGCCAGAACCAGCATGAATCGCCGGACGCCCCAGTGCTGTTTCCCAGCACGCAGCCCCGCACCAAAAATAGAGCTGAGCTGGTGCAGAGCTTGCGCTGTACGAGCTCGCCCCGCGCCACCGGCCACTTCCACTTCCTTCTGGCACGTCAGGAATCCGCTCTAAATGTCACACCTTATGCCAAGGCACGGCCGGAGAGCTGCAGCTAGGACATGAGACTTTTCCAACTTGTGAAATAATCCCCACAGTAGGTCAGGATGGGATTAAGACACCAAGGGGAGAGTAGGGGTCAGCGAGATCTCCAAATGTGTATCCTGACTTGATTTATGGAAAACTCCTGGTAAAGATCAGGGAGATGAGGACAAGGATGAACACACAGACTCTCATACCTTAAAAAAAAAAAAAAAGAAAAAAGTCAAGGACAGTCAACTTACTCGACTTATTCACATTAGGGTCCCAGAGCAGTTCTGAGCCACCTTGTTCTTCCAGCCAGGACAAACAACCCTTCAGCACACGCACCCTTATAAGGTCAGAAACATTTGCAGCACGAGGTGCACAGAGATGCCAGATAATTCATTCTCAAGGTCCGAGAGCAGAGCTCCGCAAGCACTCGCTCCAGATTGCCAGGGCTTTCTATGCACAAGGTCCGTTCTGGGGGCAAGCTGCTTCAAGCCTCTACAAGAAGAGAGATGAGGACAACTGCCAAGTGACTGAGCCCCCGTGCCCCAGAGTGCTGCTGGTCCCTGCCTCCTCCACCTCCCTCCTGCTCCAGCACTTGAGAGGTTACACTCCCAGACCCCAAAAGCAGTAGAAATCAGGGCTGGAATTAAAGACCATCCTGAAGGATCACAGAGCAAGCAAGCAGGCAGCTAAATTGGAAATGCAGCTTCGACAGCAAGGCCAGGATGCCTCCCTGCAAACCTTATAGTTAGTGATACAGCACTTGGGAAATAAATACTATCTGGGTGAAAGAGAACTGGATGAGGCTGGCAGAGTTAAAACTAAATGGGACCACGTGAGCTCTTAAAATTTTCCGTGCTAAAAATAACCCGTAGCACATGCTTTGCCTTATAGAAGGCATAAGAACAGGAGGGGACAAAAACCTAGAGAACTGGAGGCCCTATCATTAAGATTAAAATAAGAGAAATTACTGCACAGAAACAGACATAGAAAGACTTAGCTGACCTGTCCTTGGCATGAGTTATTTTTACACTGAAAGCTGAATGGGCACATGGCACTGCCAGATCTGAACTGCAGCTTCTTTGCTTCTCATACAGAGATAAAGGGTGCAGACAGACCATCTGGGGTCCCGCAGCACAGACCACGTTTTTGTAGGTCCTGCCCAATCTGGGAGGTCATACAATGGTTTGGGTTGGAAGGGACCTCAAAGATCATCCAGTTCCAACCCCCCTGCCATGGGCAGGGACACCCTCCACTACACCAGGGTGTCCAAAGCCTCATCCAGCCTGGCCTTGAACACTTCCAGGGATGGGGCAGCCACAGCTTCTCTGGGCAACCTGTGCCAGTGCCTCACCATCCTCAGAGTGAAAAATTTATTTCTTATATCCAATCTGAATCTCCCCCCTTTCAGTTTAAATCCATTGCCCCATGTCCTATCACTACACACCCTTGTAAAAAGTCCCTCTCCAGCTTTCCTGTAGGCCCCCTTTAAGTACTGGAAGGCTGCAATAAGATCACCCCGGAGCCTTCTCTTCTCCAGGCTGAACAGCCCCAACTCTCTCAGCCTGTCTCCATAGCAGAGATGCTCCAGCCTTGGATCATCTCCGTGGCCTCCTCTGGACTCGGGTCAATGGCCTGCAAGCTGTTGCATCCCAATCCCGAACACCAGAGATTCTGCAGCCGCTCTCACGCTCTGCTCCCAGGCCAGCCTGGTGTAACACCACCAAAACAAACCTCATCCAGAGGCGAGAGCTCAGAAAACAGGACTCAGTAGCTACACGCATCCAAAGGAGCCAGGCAAGCAAGATCTCAAACTGGACGGCATTTATTTTAAAAAGAAGCAAACGGTAAGTTTCTCTATTCTTAAATAATTAAAGGTAAGTGTTCTGCAGTGTTTTCAGCTTCAAACATCAGTCCTGAAAGACAAGAACAGCAAGAGATATCCTTAGGCAACACCACCTTTTCACAGCCCAGTTGACACGGGCTACAGAGCTCAAGGAACAGGCTCCTCCATCAATGAAAAGCACTAATGAAGCCACTCCACAACCTTAAAATATTTAAGAACCAAGAGTCCTCTTTACAGGGGGATAAACTACCACATAAGTAAAAAGCTGAAAAAGCTGGTTGTTGCAGAGCTAAACTAGAGCTCTGGAACAAGAACCACCACCACCACCGGGCTCTCTTTTATCACCAAGATAAAAACCGCTGCCAGTGCAATCAGCTTCCCTGATGTTCCGACAAGAGCTCACTCCCCTTCTTCGCAGCTGAAGTTGCTACTGATGGCACAGGCTTTATTCATGTTTCATTTTACAGTCGCTGCTTCTGTGTATTTTCTTCCACTCAGGAGCCACACACTGGCCCAGGACAGCTCCACAGCTCCAGCAGCGTCACTTCTTGGCCAAAGGAGGACTCAGAAGTTTCTATTTACACACTCGAAAGCAGAGGTTTACAATGAAAGCACCAGTCTAGCCAAACTGTAGGGTTTGTGGGGTTTCTTATTTTCCTTTTGTTTGTTTTTGTTGGGTTTTGGTTTTTTAACAAATGTTTGGAACTCATGAGAAGCTCATATATATATATAAAAAGATAAATATAAACATATGCAAACACTAAGCACCAGCAATCCTCACCACCTGCACTGCCTCATGGATTAATGCAAGGCCCTGAGCTGATCACTCCTGCTGTACAGTGTCATAACATTAACATTAACCCTATCAGATTATCAAGCTCCTTACCACACTTTATCTCTTATTACCTACCTGCCCAATCGTTTCATTATTTATAGTTTCCTCAACCAAGCCAGTGTCTCCCTGTGAATTCTCTATTACAGAGGAAGGCAAGATCCATTTTTCACCACTTCACCAGAAAGGCATCTTGGATACAGAAGCAAACTTCAGAAACCACTTCTGCACCACTTTACCAACACCACCTTTATTGTTCTTGGCTATTCCTCAAAATCAGGTGGAGTTGGTGAGTTTTTTTGGACAGTTTTGGAGTCAAAACTGGACAGTTTTGGAGTGCAGAAAAGGAGCCAGACCAAATGTTCTGCTTCAAGCTGGCCAAAAGAATTTAGCACATGAGCCAGAGGCCACACGACCTTTCTATTAGCATCTGGCTTTAAACTGCAGAGAAAGTCCTGATGCAGGCTCACCCACTCTGTCTGCAGGGACCCCTGACCAGGGAAGGAACACCCCTTCTTACAGTCAGGAGGGTAAGATGTCAGTTGTTGGGATGCTTTCTGAACAGCTACCTCTGACACGCCTGTCAGTCCAAATTCAACTCTTTCAAAAGCATTTTTCATAGAGGACTGAAGAGAATCAGTCCCTCTTGGTGCAGGCAGAGTAGCTTCTATTACTTTTATAGCCTACCAACACATTACAAAAATTTTTCCCAAATCCAGATTTTACCATCTTTCACTCTTTCTGGATTTTCGCCCCAGTTGGTGAATAGAACAAATTATTTTCCAGAATTTCAGAAAAAATTTAACCAATACTTAGCATTTTGTGTTTGCTTCTACACCAATAAAGCCAATGCAGCCCTTGCTATGGGCAACACAGTGCAGCATCCACTACAGGTGCAGCTTATAAATTAAAATTTAAAAGCAACCAGCTAAGTCAAATGCCTGGCAGCGGTATCAATTTCCACAACACAGGCATGCACAACACCCAGGAGCAGAGACAAAACTAACCAAAGGCTTCCAATAGACTCTGCACAGAAGAAAAACCAGACTTATATTTTCAAGGAGACAGAGCACTCAGGTTTATCACAACACAGCGATACCACTGCGAGAGACAGCGCTGAGACCAAACAGGTGCCTGGAGAGCAGCATCAAGACCTGCTCACAAGGAGGTTTACTGTGCACAGCCAGAGACCTTGATAAACTGCTTCCCAAAACAAAAGCTGGACTAAGCTTAAACAGAAAAGCAAAAAGCTGTGGTGTTCAGTTGGAAGCCCTGTGCCCAGAGCTTGGCTTGCTGAGGGTAAGCCACAGAAGCAGACAAAGAGGAAGAACATCAAACATTTGCGAAGAAGGCACTCTATGTTCATTTGCACTGGGAAGGAACAGCAAATGTTTCACCAAAGGCCATTTGGACTGAGCGAGCAGGAAGACAACTTGTCTGCATTAACAAGCTTGCTACAAGAAGTTACACAACATACTTGAGACCTCATCAGGGCCACACGCTTCGCTTTGACCCACGTTACAGCAGCACCTACAGCCCGCGCCCAGATCACGCCAGGGGCTGTTCTCGGACACAGAAAGGCTTCCCCTGAAGATCGCAGGCTGCCTCCTTCCCTCCGCTTCAGCAGCCTGCAATCTTTAAAAAACAAAGCCAAGACACAGTCATGACCTTCCTACAGTCACACCGAGTTGGAGGAAACTCAGGGAATTGAAAGTAAGTACTCCAACTCGAGAGACGGGAGCCCATCCTCTCTGCCAGGCAGCAAACAGAACACTACACCCCATTCAACTTGAAATATTTTAGGAAAGTGATGTGCAAATTTCTTTCCTGCACTCCTGAAAACCAAAAAAATTCCTCCTAACCCTGCATTTCAGCAAAAAATGGAATATAAGTCCAAGCTCATCACAAAAAGAGGCTCCTCTGTAAGGAAGGGGAAACTACAGGGTCACAGCCCTAAGCCTTATGGGGATAGACATTCCAATCCTTGTTCCAGAGACTTCAAGTTTCCAGCTCAGAGATTTCTCCCTATGCAAAGTCAATGCCCCACTACAAGAGGCACATGCAGATCATGAGCTTTTGCCAGGAACTGCTGCTATTTATACACGGGGAGGCAAAATCAGCTACAGCACATGGCAAGTTTCTCATCCTCATTGCCAGGTGGCAGCAGAGGTCAAAGGCAACCAGGACCTCTTCAGGTCTGTGAGCTGTGATTTGTTTGCTCAAGAATGATTTTCAATGATTCTTTATGAAATATTCAGCTCTCCTAAGAGTAATGTACAGGGCCCATAAATTCAGTCAGCTTCCAGCCAGGGTACAAAATGCAGGAGCAGCAAAGTTCAACAGAACCCATGTAGTGGACAAGAAAACAGACACAGTAAAATAGCTGAAAACAGATAATTTGCAAAAGCAGTGAGTGATATGCAAACATATCACTTTCAGCAATCCCCATGAGGAGCAAACTCGACAGCTTTAGTTTCCAGGAAATATTAAGCACTTACTGAATAAAACAGCTTCTTCCAAGTATGTGAATGCAGGTGCCCGAAGTTAATCATCACTTCATGAAGTTCAACCAGCTGTCTGCATTAGGGGTTCCACAGAAGCACTGTAGTTGAAAATCAAAATTTAAAAAGGGCTAGTCATTACATGTGAAACACTAAACAATTAAAAATAATTAATCTTTTAATTGATGGGTTTTATTACTTCTACATGTTGCTAAGGGCACCTGGGATACCAGCCCTGAACTTGTTACAGTCTCTCTGGCCACTAGAAATACCTTAAATAATTTTTTCACATCAGTGAAGTGCAGATGCAAGATGAGAGCCACAAATAAGTGGGGTATGCTGCTTCTAAAGCATCACACTCTTCAGATAACTCTGCTGCTGCAGAAGTGTACTTGCTCTCAAATATGCCCAAAGTCAGTCTGCAATGTTTTCAAAATTAACACAAGAGCCTCAACACAGCGAGGGAACTGTGCCTGCCTCTGAACAGCTTTGGCTGCGATCCGCAAACTCACTCCTGTCACAGTTCACTCCCAAGAGAACCTGCAGGAACTGGGAACCTACGTACCGCCGTGGATCTGAACTGCAGGTACCTCCATCTCACAGCCTGGGTGGTGTGGGGAATTCCTGTCATCTAATTTCAGGCCTTGTGGAATGTCTGGGTTAAAGGCAAGGCTTTCTAGGCAGCTGATGATTTTCAGTATTAGTATCTCAAAGCACCTCCAGAGACCTTTAAGAAGGAACCTGGTTCCCAGGACAGCTATCCAAACTCAGTGCGACTCAGGAGAGCACACCTAAGTGAGCAGCAGGTACCAGAACACACAACAACTGGGTTCCTGCAGCACCACCCACGCAGACCCTCCAAATCTAACGACAGAATTCACTTCACGCTGAGAGCAAGCAGCCTGTAGCTCTGTTGTACAAGCTACTGCTACCATCCTGGTGAGAGTCACCTGCCTGAATCCCCCAGCACTGGTGTCCCACGAGTACTTTTAAAAGTCCTTCAAGAACTCAGTGAAACACTGACACAGAAGCTGCTGGACTGTCAGATGAGCAGTGCCAGGACAGCAAGCGATGCAGTAAGAAGGTGGATTCCAGCAAGCTTCAAACACAGCTCAAGTTCTACAGGCTTCTTGCTCCTTTTAACTTTCTGAAAGGTTGTAATTTCCTTCAGTGCATTAGGCAGCACCTGCAAGCAAACCAACTAATCCAGAACTAGACTGTGCCATCAAGATACATGTGGCAAAGCTCCACTATCCTCTTCCAGAACCACAGGTACCTTGAGATTACTAGGTGGCAGGTACAGTAGCTCAGCATTTCACCCTTTACGCAGGAAGCTCATTAAAGAATGAAGAGGTTAAGTGACTTGAACTGGGTCACACAGTGACCCGCCGGCAGAGGAGCACGCTCAGCTCAGTTGCTCTGACAGCTCTGGTCCATGTGCTACCGAGAAAAAGCTGTACGTCCCTCACGAGCCGTGCTGCACTCCAGCTGCCACGTGCTCTTCCTCGGCTGTGCCGCGCACACACGTCGGGCTGTAACTCAGTAGATCATTCACAGGCACAAAGCAAACAGGAGAAAAGTCAAGTTACTGTCTCCTGCTACTACTTTCCCCAGCAACAAGTCGTTTCCTTTCACCTGAGACAAAGTCCACAAAGGCTCTGATAACGCTCAGCAGGTGCTAGCACTGCCACCAACCTGACCGAGGCAGCACACGACCCTGGAAACACAGAAAGTCAGAATTATGTCCATTCTCCAGCCCCTTACTTTTCTGGAAGTGGCCGACTGTGGTCAAACACAGCTCTTGTTGTTGCTTCCTACGATTACGGACAACTTGCATAAAAAGATGCCCTTGCTGAGATGCCCATTCATTTTGTGCTCCCTGATTCACGGTATACCTCACTAGACTGTGATAAAGAACTTAGCCAGACAGATCAAGTTGCCCAATTCTAGAATGCGAGTAACTTAGATCTTTTTTGCTTCAAGAAGGAGAAAGAAAAAGAAAAGAGAGAAAAGTCAAACAACAAGGATTCTTCCAGGAAAGCAAGGCTACTGAAACATTACTTCCATAATAACAATATAATTTAATTCCTTTGCTTCTGTGCTTCTTGCTGACTTACAAACAAACAGAAGTCACTGCAACATACGAAAAGTTTGCTAATAACAGTTTTTACTGGCTATTATCATAACACAAGCGAGCCTTGCCCTACCAGCCATGCAGGAGACAACACGAGGCATCCTTCATCTTTGCTACCAAGCCTGCAGCACCTGTGCCACCTCTCGCTTTCACTCCTAAGCAGCTACAGCAGTTCGCAGCGGGAATGAACCACGTTTAACGCCAACCCGCACAATTCCTTCGGCCGCACAGCGGTTTCTCCAAGGAACACACTGACTGTGTACTGTCGGGTGGGAAAGGAGTAGTAAAACACACAAAAACACCGAAAGACTCACAACCGCCACTTACTTCGCCGAGCCCTCGGAGAGCCTTCGCGCCCCGCTGCCGGGCGACGGCGGCCGCTGCCCCCCGGACCCGCAGAGGCTCACCGGCTCCCGGGGCCGCTCGGCCGCCGCGGCGCGCTCCGCTCCCCGGCGGGTACCGGCACGGCCCGGCGCGCTGCACCCGGGCGCCGAGCGGCGATGTCGGCGGAGCCCCCACCGCGCCCGCGGGCGGCCCGAGAATGACCCGCCGAGCCGGGGGCCGAGCGCGGCGGCGCTGACCTTGGCCGCGGCCGGGCTGTGCGGGAGCGCTCCCGCCGCGGCCATGGCCTGACGAGCGGCAGAGCGCGGGGCGGGCGGCACCTCCCTCTCCGCCCCGCAGCACCCCGGGGCAGCGGCCCCGCCGGCGGTGCGCTGCGGGGAACCGGCCGGCTGACAGCCCGGGGCAGCGGGCCCCACCGCTGTGCCAGCGGCCGGCCGACAGCCCGCGGCGGTACTTACGGATGGTCCAGCGCGGCACCGCCCTCCCCGCGCCGGTGCCCGGAGCAGCTCCCGGTCCCGCCCGCCGCCCCCCGCCCGCGCCGAGCCCACGTGCCGCCCGGCCGGGCCGCCGGGCCGGGACATGCAGCGCCGCCGCCGCCCCGCCCGCCCGCCACGCCCCTCTCGCGAGAGCGCCGCGCCCCGCGAGACCCGCCCGCCACGGGCGCTGCGCCTGCGCACCGCGCCGCTCCTCCCGCCGCCATTACCTGAGGGGAGCGGCCCGGCCGCCGGAGGGGCTGGTGTCCGCTCCTGGCGCGGCTCGGGGCCGGAGCTCGGTCCGCCGCCGCGCCGCCTCGCTCCTCCCGCGCTCGGCACTCGCGGGGGTGGGGCCCCGCTCTGCGGGAGGCGAGCGGAGGGCGGAGGTGCCGCCGAGGCCCGGCCGGCCCTGTTCGGGGCGGCGGCCGGGCCGCCTCCTGCGGTGCCCCTCATCGCGCGGCGGGGAGCGGCCGGCGCCGCGGCAGCCCGGGAGCTGCTACGGTGGAAGGTTTCCCACTCGCTGGCGTGGCGCGGCCCGCGGGGCCCCCTCCAGCCCCGCGAGCGCTCCCGGCCTTCACCGCCGCCCGGCCCGGCTGGTCGGGGCGCTGCGCCCCGAGGCTCCTGCGAGGTGCCGAGCTGCCGCCTTTCTCCTGGCAGGACCCGCCGTGCCTTCTGCTTTGGCCCGTCTTTGAGTGGCTGATTCACCTCTCCAAAGAGCTCTAGCAGTGGCTCCTTTCGCCCCTCTTTCTTAGGGTTCTTTCGAGGCTGCGCCTGAGCACCCCCATTCACGCCAGCTGCTCAGCCCTATTCTCTGCGGGGACCATCGGGTCCATCTCAGCCCGGGAGCCAAAGCACTTGGTTGTCTCCTGACACAGCCAGACGCTGCTGGCTTCCACCATGCTGTTCAGACAAGTAAACAGAAGTGAATCTGTGCTTTGTACAGAGCTGTAGACAAATGCTGTGAATGCTCAGCAAATGACAAAATGTTAGACAGTAGGCAAATGTATTGACTAGCAGCTGGAGCTGCTCTCAGCCAAGGCTGAACCACAACGAGAAATGAAAATCGGTGTTTGGGCAAGGTTACTGCTTAGCTGCAGTGGCCCGAAGTTGGAATTAATGGAGACTTTTGTTTTCATTTTATTGTTAAATACTTGCGATGTTTCCCCCCAAAGCTTTTTGCATTCTTAAAGAAAATATGGTGTGTAAATGCTTTCTGTGTCCCTAGGAATCTCGGAGGCTTTGGAGGTGGGGAGATACACAGTAGAAAAGTGTGGCTGGTTGTTGCTGGCGCTGGAGCGCTCTTTGGGGCACAGGGGCTCGTTTGACAGTAGCTTTCAGGACAGCTCTAGGCAAGTCGCTGGGAGGAGGCTCTGGAAAATAGCTGTAGTTATTCTAAGGAGCTTGGGAGTTTGCAGAGCCGACTGGAATGAAAGAGGAAAAGGATATGAGGTGTGGCTGGAGCCGTCTGAGAAGCAGCCATGCCTTGGGAAAAGTTCCGCGCTGACTTTCCTGGGGGTTCGTTGTTAATTTGTGTGTTAATAACCTCAGAGCACCCGGGAGGGGAGGAGTTTGGCCTCTACGCTGGGCCTGTGTGGGAAGAGCAGTTTGGGATGGTGTATGCTCTCTGCAAGTAATCTAGCGCAGTTGCATGGAAAGTCACGGAGTCACAGGAGTTAGCTTTTTGTGGGTACTTCTTCCTGTGCAGCCTGGCACTGTATTTGCCTTTGCTGCAGATCAGAGGGCACCTGCTGCATCTGGGCACTGGGGGTGGCCCCCGGGCTGCTGCTGTCCCTGCACAGTTTCAGGATTTGGTTCTGCATTGTGCACAATGGAGAGGAAACTGTTCTTGGTTTGTCAGTGGACCTGTCTTTGTGGTGACAGAGATTTCCCAACAGAACAACTTAAACTGCTTTTTCATCTTTTGGAAACTCGGAGGCAAAGTCAGAGGAAAGAACTAAGCCAGGGAGAGATGGCTCATGCAGGCGTGCTTTGGGGCAAGAAAAGGCAGCAGGGAACAGCAGAGCAAGAAGTGAGACTGTAAACCGGAGTAATTCCTGATGGTCACCAGTGGGAGCTGCAGCAGGGTAGGAAAGCATCAGTTTCCTTACAGCTGTGAAAGCTTGATCTTCCTTTTCCTCTGGAAGTACTAGATTACTCCAGAATTAGCTGCCTGCCTTTTTCCAGTGACCAAGTCTCTCGTTCTGCAGAGCCTTTTCCGTTCCTGTGAGCTTGCCTGGCTGTAAACACCGTGACAGCGGCACACCAGGGTGGGTTTATTGGCCTGACTAACTGGGCTGGCTGGAGTTAGACCTGCTCAGTTGTTTATTTACACATATGTGCAGCAAGCACTTAGTACCTTAGAGATTGTAAACGAGTAGCTTGGAAAAATCACAGAGTCGTGTTTGAGTGTGATTGTCCTTCCTAAATTACTAATTTGTGTATTTTTCTGTGAAAAGTTCCTAATTTGCCTCAATCTTTTGATTTAGAGCAGGCAGAAATTAATAATAAATATCTGCTTAAAGACTACAAATTGCACCACACATGAAGCAGAAAAAATACAATGCTCAGACTTGCCCTTGTAATGTCTTTCACCCAAACATCTGGGAAGTTTGTTAAGAATTCCACCGGCAGCCATCTTCGGCTGTTACAGCTGGGCAGTTCAGGCGTTTGTGAGGCCTGGATTTATCGGGCGTGAGATGTTGAGAGATTTGTCCCAGGTCACAGAGGCAGCCTGTCTCAGACACACGTGGTGACCATAAACGTTTTAAGCTCTTGGGACAGAACCAGTATCTTGCTCTGTGTGCAGTGCGTGGCTGAGCACTTACAGCAAAGTCTAGAAGCTTCACTGTAGTGAGAAGAAAAATATATTCTGTTCAGTAATAACAAAATTAGTGATGTCAAAGAAAACAAACACTGCTAACGGAACGATTTACGGCTTCCATGTCTGACGAGTCACATTCTTACAGAAACGGTTCATGTCTCTGAATTTTTCATGGGTGGGAAACCATTTTCTATCCTGCTAGTTCAATTTTCATGATTTAAAAAGCAAACAAACATTCCTGGAAAGAAAAAATGGCCCGTGTGGGACTGCCTCAGCAGCGCGGCTGTGTTTGCACCGCAGCTGGTTTCTCCCTCTTTCAGGAACTGAGACCGGGAGTTAAAACAAGGCTGAGCCTGACTGGAGAGACAGCAGAGGAGACTCAGCCCTGGAGAACGCGCTCCAGCACAGCCCTCGGAAGGACGGAGTACGCAGCGCTGGCGGCGGCCTCTTCTCCCTTCCTGTGAGCAGCTTTTCACGTGAGTAGTTCGACGTAGAGCAGAATTCAGCAGCACACAGGCAGGCTTTGCTGTTTGCTCCCTACTGCACGGAGCTGCTGAGTGTTTTGGGCAAATGCAGAAATTCCTTCCTGGGTTTTGTTGTCCTCCCTCGGCACGATAGCCCCGCTCGTGTTTGTGTTGTGGGGCCTTGGCATGTTTTGCATTGCTCTGAACCAGCCTCTCTGTTGGCTCGGGGCCGCTGTCTCTGTGCTGCCTCTGGCCCATGTTCAGCTGTGCCTCTTTGTAGACAGTTGGTGGGTCTCGCTCACACTGCACAGCACCGTTCACTGCACCCTCTTCGCGTGTGCTGCCACCGCGAGCTGTGCTGAACACTGCGGCTACTTGCCCGCCATGCCCTTGCCTGGCATCTTAGATCTTAAATAGCCTCAGGAAGCAGAGTTGATAAGCTGGAGCTTGGAAAACTCACTCCCAGTCAGGCCTGTCCTTGATCCACCCCTTCTGGACTGGGCCGTTTCATTTACCCGTGTCTCCACAGGCCGTGGAGGTCTGGCTGACCAGTGCTTCATGGGTTTGTGCTGTGTGTTTTACGGAGCACCCGGATCTCCTGGGCAGACCTCGTTCTCCAAGTACATTAACTGGGGGTAGTGGCAGTGGAACAGGTATTTCTAGTTTTTCTGAAGGACAAAATACTATGAGAAAAAAAATGAAAACGCAATTGAATAGTTCAGTGGGTGTTTCTTGAACGTATAGTTAGTTACTCATCGTTATTTATAGCACTATCATTTTAATATCCCTAAAGATGCAGTCATCAGGCTTTTTTTTCATTTTGCTTTGAAGAACAAAACCGTACTTGTTTTAACAAGTCACAACACTCCCCACCCACACAACCCTGGGATTTAGTTTCATTTGAGAGCTTGTTAAACAGAGCAGCAGCCAACTGAAGAAACCAGTGTTCCAAGACACAAAGGATTCATGCCTAGAAATTGTGAACTCCAGTGGTGAGAAAGGCCCATTGTTGCTTGGAAATGGCACAGTCTGTAGCACTCTCCACAGCTACAGGAGGTCGGTGTTAGTTTTTAGTTCTGTGGCACGTTGTACCTATTTAGGTTCATGTGTCCTCTGCCCACCTTTCCCGTACAGATGGGCCTCAGGGCGGGCAGAAGAACGAAAGGTGTCTGACAATTGCCGAAGTGACCAACTGGCAGTCGGCTTCAGCCCTGTGGTAGGAGGTAAGGGACCAGATTGCATCCCATCTCATGCACCGGGCGCCCGTGTAGCAGCGGTTTTAACCCATGCCAGCTCCACAGCTGGCTCCGAGCGTTCCGGGGCCAGCCCGCTGCAGCAGGGAACAGGACACGCTCCCCTCTCCCCGCCTCGCAGCAGCTCGCTGCGACAGGACAGCTCGTGCCCCGAGCAGCGGATGCATTTTCTTCAGGCAGCTGCTGCCAGCTGTGCAGCAGCCCCAGACGAAGCGAATCCCAGCAGCAGCGCTGACCTTCAGAGGTGTCAGACTCATCCCAGGTTCGTGCCGTGGTTCTCCCTGCTGGGAGCATCCCGCCAGACTTGGGGAAGGGCTTTGATTTTAATGTTTGTGCACGTTTCCTTGCAGCTGTTCAGTGTGCTTAAAAAGCTTCCTGTTAAGGGAATTGCAAGTTTAGGGTGAAACTTCTGGGACATCTCAAGTATGAATATTGTGAAGACTTGTTATCCCAAGTCAGGGGTATTTGGAAATATTTATGCCAGACATAAGAGACAGCTTAGTAGTTAGGAGTTATTACTCCTATTATTTAGGAATTATTACTCGCATTATGGTTCAGTCTTACTGCTCAGGACCAGCTTCCTTTCTCTTCTCCCTTGTACGGTTTTGCCCTACTTAACTCTGCAACAGAATTCATACCCCTGCATCAAGAAAGTTCTGAGTTTTTACGTGGCTTATTTTTTTTCCTTTCTAAAACATTTTAGCAGCACCAGCATCCGCTGGGCAGGGACGTTGAAGTTGTTTCCTAAGGCAGAACTGCTTGCTCCAGGGGTCCAATTTCTTCCCTAAATACAGTTCTTCCAACTGTATAAAGGCATAACTAAAATAAAACTCTTTCTCCTTTCATTCCCTCCCTGTGGCTACAGTGTGTTTTGAGATCTCCTCGCTGGGAAGCTCAACTGTCCAAAAGAGGAACTTCAAACATGTTTTTAGCAGCAGCGATTTAGTACGTGGTGTTCAGGAAACATCTCCTGTACAGCTCCCCGCTCTAGTCAGTGCTGCTATTTCCAATTTAGGATTCAGGAATGTTTCCTCTAAGGTAAAGAAAATGTGTTCCTGAGATTTCACCGTTCAGAAGCTGCTGCTCTTCTGTTCGTGCAGCCTCTACCGGCAACGGGAGCTCTGGCCCCTGTGTCCCCCTGAGCAGCCTACGTTCAGTGTGCAGGAACAAGCAGATGTCTCAGAAGAAGTCAATGCAGTCACACTTTAATGTGTTTTTACATCCTTTTACGATTCACAAAGCCAGAATATAAGTACTTACACATTTTTAATAGGAAAGTCATATATTCCCTTAAAAGAAAAATAGATTTGATTAATCATTTGCCATAAAAGTTGCCTGGCAGTTGAAACTTGAAGCTTCTAAGCTAGAAAAGCTGAAATAGACAAATTATACTGAAATGTTCTTTAAAGACCAAGCAGCCGTTTTATTAAAATATTAAATTTACATTTTAAAAAGTAATATTCTGATTTATTATTCAGTTATGATAATCTTATTGAAGTGACATGAAATTCATGACAATGGGCTTTATTCTGTCCAAATTCTGTCCTCGGTTATCCACAGGCAATCAGTTTTGCCATTATTTAGAACCGTGCACGATCACACACAGAGAAGCACCATTCTGGAAAGACAAATCCAAGACACTGGATTTCAACTTGATTCTAGTTTTCCCCAGAGAAAGTGTGTTTTCAGGTGTGGGACGAGGGCTGAATCCAGCACCTGCTGTGGTGGCCCCTTCGTTCAGACCCAAAGGACCCATCCAGATCTCACCGCCACCAGAAACGGAAAAAGGATTTCCGAGGACACCAACTTCGTGCCGCAGCGTAAGTGAATGACCTTCAAACAACTTGAAGCAGGTTGAATTTACATTTTACTTCAAAAAAAAGGGGAAGTACATACATGAGGGCAAAATGGGGTGAACAACAATTGTCTGAAACCAGGTTTCTACCCTTTTTACCTACAGTTACCAGCTGCGTTTGGATCCGCAGGGCCCTTGCCAGCTGTCACACACTTGCTTACAATATGAACAGGATTGTGGATCAAGGAAACATTTCCAAAGTTGAGGCCCAAATGGAAATAGTAAGATATCATACACAGTGTAAGTTTATAGTACACAGCGTTTGTTTTTTTTTTTAAATGACGTAACGCAACAGCAGGAAAGAGTAGTAGTAGTTAACAGTTACTAACACTAGAATAATCAAATTTGTATGTTATACATATACAGCAACTAACTGCTTTACAAAAAAGCAAAATAATACAATATATTGTCACATGTATTTACAGTGTAGTAAATATACTTTTCTGTCAAATTTTACACAAAAACTATTTACAGGTGAATATACTGCATTAAAAAAAAATTGTGGGACCAACACTAAAAGTGACTTTCTGTGGTAAGTTTGTTGCATAACAATAAGACGTGCTTCATTACATTGGATAAAAAATAACCTTAGAATGAAACAGAAAAAGCCCTAAAACCTACAACCCAGTTAGGAAGAGAGCACTGGAACGCTCCCAGGTGCTCAGTCCACAATACTTACTTGAAATGTTTCCGGTTCGTGGAAACCTCATGCAGGTTAAAGCAGAAACATTGGCATTATTAACAGGTAGGTTATGCACTATTCAAATACTACGGAATTACCTTGAAGTCAGGGAAAATACAAACACAAACAAAACGTCCATCGTTACAGTACGGAACTGTAGTTAGTGCGTAAGGGGTAAGGTGTTCTGAACCAGGGGTGTCAAACATACAGTCCCCATGATGGAGTCACATGGTCCACAAGTTCAAGCCGGTTTTTCTGACTCTAAGTTTTCATTTCAGGGCACACAGACTCGCCGGCTGCAGCAGCACGTGCAGCAGGGGCTGGCTGGGGGCTGCAGGCTGCCTGGAACAGTGGTGCCAAGCTCGGAACCCTTAGATCTGTCTCCCGCTCGCCAGGTCAGGTCTCATGTCCACATGGTCACCAGCAACTGCCTGCTGGTCACTACGAGCACACACGGAGTATGGGATGAGGAGAGAACGGAAGCGGGCTGGGCTGGGAGCACTGCTCAGAGGAAAGGAGCGGAGTGGGACAGAGAGTGTGGGAGAAGAGAACAAATACAGGAGGATGTAAGAAAGCAAAGAAGCAAACCAAGAGCAGCGGCTGCCGGAGGGAGCAGGCTGTGATGGATGTGGCAGTAAGGCACTGAACGACTAATGACTGAGAGAAGATCAACCATTAAAGAAAGGCCGTGCTTTCCTTTCCCAGCTCCTGGTACTGGAGAGAGCTTTCCTGCGCATCGGGGCACACGCCACCCTCAATTAAGCCTTGGCTGTCGACTGTAATTGCACCCCAGTTCAGCCCCCCTCACCTGGCGTGTCTGACAGTGTGTCTGACACCCCTGCTCTAAGAAAGTTCAGCGCCTCTCACTGAACCATGCAGGGAAAACATTCAATGACTCCCCTTCCTTTCAGGAAATAGAATAAATTAAATTTTGTCAACTGACTTTATGAAGATACCAGTTTTTTTCAGCTGGGACTGAGAGCCTGGAGTAGTTCTAGTTCTCACATGAAAGGCAATTTCCATTTCCCATTGTACGTATTTCACAGAACGCATCAATTCTAATTTAGGGACATTTTTTTGTTGTTTAGGCAATGCAAAAAAATTGAGAGTTGCTCTCCAATGCACCCAGTCCAAACAAAGCTGAGCTGGTAGTTCATCTGGAATTACTATTTCTGTTCAAAGAAAATCTGCTTGCAGGAGAAACAACAGAAAGCTGCATGTTTCTAACAGCAAATGACAAGAGATTCTTTTTTCCTCCTACCTACAAATCTCCAGGCTTCCACAACTCCTTATCTGAGCAAAGCGGAGAGGCTGGAATCAGCTCCGTCGGTACAACCGAGTGCAGGCGCGGAAGGCGGCTCTGAGCCACGTGATGTCGAGATAAGAACGGATCGGATCAGCGACTCGCGGCGTTCCGCACCGGGCACGAGCGGCTGCTCCAGCCCTACGGTCAGTTCTACCCTCACAGCCCTCTCGTGGTTCTCTGCCAGGTCAGTAACTGCATTTCTACTGCAACTCCTACGCAACCAAGAATGAAAAATTTGGTTAATTGCACAAGTCTTCGTGTTTTTCCAACGGATCTAGTTCAAGACTGCTAATTCTAAGTTTTCCTCTTGTTTTGGCAAACTATTTGCATATTAAGTTTGTGTTCATAGTTTTTCCAGGACTGTAAACAAATTAAAGAAATTAAGTTGTTATTTTAAGAACCGATACAATAAAGGTATTTTTATTTACATAAATGTTACACTGTTACTGTATGGATACATGTGAGTTATGTGCTATATCAACAACATCGGAGCACTTAATTGTACCATTCTCTAATAATTTAGCTGTGGAGTTTGATTTACGGAAAGCCGCTACGGAATTGCACTAGAGGATTTTCTCTTATATAGTGGATATTCTTGTTGTCCTTTAAAGCCACTTGCAGATTGTTAATTAACAGACAACAGGGATCTGAAAAGGGGAAGTTTAACACCCTCAGCCCTGCGAGCGCCCGGATGACAGACCCCTTCCTTGGAACGCCCGCTCGCCTCCGAGCCCGCTGCTCTGCACGTCCTCAGTCGGTGCCGGCGGCGTGCGCAGCGCCCCGCGCCGCACCTCGCCACGCCGCCGCCGCAGCGGCGCGTTCTCGCGTCGTCCCTCGCCGACACGCGACTGCAGCCGACAAGCCTTTGGCAGCGATTCAGTTTTGTGGCACCCCCAGGTCGGAACCCTCACAAACTGAACCCCTTGGCAGCTGGGCAGGGCGGGTCTGGCTGCCTGTGCGGGTACCAGGACTGCGCTGCCAACGTTCGGGCGTAACCTGGATTTGACACACTGTCAGTTATGTTCAAATTCATGTACCTTGAGCAAACGTTACTGTTTTCGTATCGCTGCCTGGGCAGCACAAAAGCAGCTTTGCTAAACGCCACCTCCCAGTGCTGGAAGGTGATTCATTAAGTGTTCCCCTCCATTCCCCAGTGGTTATTCTGCCAGGAATTTCTCGAAGGTGCATGTCGTTGGGAAGGGCAAAACTAAAGTATATGCTAAAGGGAAGAAAGAAGCATTAATTTTCAACACTGCTACAACGACAGCATAATAGTCAGTTCTCCATGATTTTCTTTCCACTATACAACCTTTTTTAGTGCAGTTAAAGTACAGCAAAGCGAAAAAAATGCTTTGGAAAAAAGCCAGTTTGTCCAGTCTGGTCCATATACAGTCCAAGTCAGTGAAGCTATGATCTGGGGAATGAGAGAGACTCATGCAGCCTCCTTGTCCTCTCCAACTTATTGCTAATTACTAGAAATTTAATCTAATCCACCACTTCTGGTTAAGCTCACTGTACTGCGCTACCATAGGTTTCTGTTAAGCACGGTAAAAAAAAGTCCACAGCTAAAATCTGACAGCTTTGAATTAAACCCAGGATAACAGGAACTTCCCCCGGCTCACAAGCCTCTACCTTGAAGTGTGCAAACGGGATTAAGGATTAACACTTTCCTTCAGAGAAGACCCAGACGTGGCGGGTAACGAGCGATGTGGAACCGTCTGTGGGAAATGGCTTTCGGATCCGGACAAGATCCGGTTCTGCAGCGCTAAGGAACTCCACAGCTTCGGCTACAGAGCCCGGCAGGATCTCTGCGGGCGGTTTGGAAACACTGGCTTAAACCAAAACCAAGGAAAGAAACGACGGTGTTAAAGTTCAGGCAACGTTCCAAGAGTTGATCATCTGGCAACATGGCTGACGGGATGGGAACTGTAAAAATTAAGTGCAGCATCACAACCGGCGGGGGCCCTGTGCGAGAGGCCGACGTACATCAGTCAGTTTCCAAAAAAAAAAAACCAAAAACCACAAACCAAAATTAAAAAAATTAAAAAGCAATAGTCACACAATCTTTTTGATGCTGTGACGTTTGAAACTGCCAGCGCTTCGCTGCTTCTGCACTTGGCTGGCGGAGCCGTGGCGCATCCTGCCGCTGTTGGCGTGTCCGGCGCTGGGCGAGAGCTCCACGTTCTCCTTGTCGATCCCTGGGGAGACACAGGACCGGGGTTACCCGCGCCGCCCGGCCGCCCCTTCGCGCCCGAGGGAGCAACGGCAGGAAAACCCCCCGGCCGCGCCCGCCAGGGGGCGCCCTGCGGCAGCGCCGGGCCCGAGCGCGGGGCGGGGCCTCCCGGGGGCGGGGCCTCATGGGGGGCGGGGCCTCCTGGGGGCGGGGCGAGCCGCAGAGGCTCCGCCCCCGCCCCTGTGGACGCGGAGGGCCGTGGCGGCTCCTTGGCTCTTCCGACCGGCGGACGCCGCCGCGGGGTACTGGAAAATCCCGCCCTGTCGTCTGCAGTCGCTGGGCGACAGTGGGTGGGTGGGCACCACGCAGCTGCTCGCTCATTCCCTTCCACCCTCAGTGGGGCAGCAGGAGAGGAAGAGTAAAGAGCAAGAAAACTTGGGGGTAGAGATTAAAAAAATTGTCTGGTAGCGAGGGATCGGTGGAAGAAGAAAAAAAAAGCAAAACAAACCAAGTGATGCAAAGGGAATCGCTCGCCATCCCCGACGGGCAGACCCGTGCCCAGCCAGGGCCCCAGCGGACGACAACCGACCCCCCCGGCGCCCCTCTGCCCCTTTCATCGCTGAGCACCACGATCGCGCTGTCTGGAACAGAACAAGCCTTTGGCGAGCTGGGGCCGCCCGCCCGGCGGGGTCCCCTCCATTTGACTGCCCGCCCCGGTACCCACCGGGGGCGCGGAGCAGGGAGCGGAGCCGGCCCTGCCCCGCACTAACGCTGCTCAGCACCGTTTTGGCCACAGATCTACACACGGCCCACGGCGGCCACCACAAAGAACTCTACCCCAGCCAGCCCAGTGCGCCATTCCAGCCCAACGTAACACAACACTACTGTCCATGGCGTCTCACAAACGACAAATCTGGGACAGCTATTTTACTGCGGTCCCGTAGCATGGAAAGTACCTTTTTCAGGATCAGATGTACGACCCCGTGTCCAGTGAGAGCCCAGACTGACCAGATGAAACCCCTGCGCACGCTGGAGTGCGATGCTGCTCACACGGAGCTACGTGTTCCCCTGCGCGCACCTTATCACGTTTCAGCAGGGCTCGTTCAAATGATCTTTTTTCTCTTCCCTAAAGTTGCAGATTGAATTTGAGCTTGGTCTAATCTGTCTCCAACAACAAGACAAAACACTTTGGCCTGTGGGCACCGGCTGAGTGTTTCAATCTGTGCTACTTTCCTACAACTGGATGACAACAGACAGGGGTCTGCGTCCACCTGGTCAGCTCTTCAACAGAAACAGGGATTTTATTCAGTATGGGAAATGGCACACAAACGTTCACATGGCAGATGAAGGCTTCCCCTCCATCCACAAAGCATTCCTACCAGTATCCACACCCACTGAAAACACAAAACGAAAGTCTTCCAGGCCACAAAGCCCCTTCTGCCTCTAGCATTGAGTAAACTGAGCAAAGAGTCTGACTCAAGTCTCTTCTGGCTTTCGCACTCTCTAGGAGGAGGAACTGACAGACTGTCAGATCTGCGGCTTCTGCCAGCCAAAAAATCAATGACTGTTATTAAACAGGGGAACGGCCGAGTGAGGAAGGTCCATTTCTGAACCTGCAGGATTCTGCTGCAACGGCAGAGGTTTGTTCTTGCCACCAGAGAACGTTCGTGTGTATTCAAGTACCTAAAATTCCCCTCAACGCTGAATCTTGGCTCACAAATAAAGATGAGGAAAAACATGTGAGGTACAAATCAATGTTTGGAGGACTCTGCCTCACTGCCAGGAGGAACGCCAGGCTTAGCGGGGTTATTTTGCATACAGCAGAAATAGAACTGGCGCAGGTATTCGCTTCAACAGTTTAGTGTCAAAGTGCAGACAGCAATTACAATTATGCAAACCCTGGCAAATCGAGAGAGAAAAAAAAAAATAACCAACAATTAACTTTTAGCAAGGACAACCAAAGAAAGTTTTCCAAGCAGGGTATTAACAGGAAGCACAGACAGAGCAGGTGAGTCTGGAAATCTTCACGAGAACTGCTCCGGCGTCAGTCCGGCTCCACCGAGGGCAGGAGGCGGCCGACAGCGCAGGGCGAGCGTGAACCCAGACAGGCTTTGTGCCCACGTGCATGCACCTTCCTGAGAAGCTTCGCATCTTGCCCGCAGGACAAGGTAACTCTATCATGTTTTGCTAAAATACTAACACCAAACAAACCTCCAAAATGAACTGCTTCAGTGTAAGCTTCATGCTGACATGGTGGCAGCACATGAGTCTCAGGTTGTGAGCCGTTATCTGACAGCTTTGGACACACTCAGGAACTTGAAGACAATAAAAGCTGAGACTTCTGTTTAATGCAGACATGTTTCCAATCAATTATTACTTTTATGCTGATGCTACCATGAGTTAATCATTCCTGTAGTAATGTCTTAGTGTAGCTGTCACATTATTTCTGCAACAAAATGAGTATTTTTGATGTGTTTAGCAACACTCACCACTTACGGTACATTTGCTGCATTGGAATGAATAGCAGGAAGAGTGTTTTTATGCAAGAGGCTAAAAGCACAATCAGCAGCAAAAATCAGGATGTCTGACAGTCAGTAAAAAGGTTACAACAAAATCCTATTACTATAAATTACATCTCCCAGATATCTCTCATTCCTGTAAGAAACTTATTCTCATTGGCATCAGCACGAACAAAGCACATGCTCCACGGTTCACACACACACAGGGACCATTTCAAAACTGCAGCCAGAAGCTGGCTGCAGGCTGCACCGTCCTTCCTCTCCTCGTGTGGGTGTGAGCTTACAAAAACCACAAACTACCATGAGAATAGGAAGCAACCCACAGGTGTGAGCAAAAAACCTCTTCTGCAGCTTTTTGATTTCTCATTCTATATGGAGAAAGAACTGTGTTGAGTACCCATTTTATTGAGCTGCTCTCTGCTGCAATTTAGTCCAAAGAACTCACGCCTGTCTTCCAGTGGTGTGTAACTGAAGCTACAGCTGACTCACTGTGCATCCAAAGAGCTCACATGAAAGAGCTCTTCATTTTAGCTGAATACCTGCAGCAGAGTGATTTCACCTACCAAGCATCCACTGCTCTGCTACCAAATTTATCTTATCCTTAAGGATGCGATTGACTTTCTTTGCCTCCTCTACCATCAGGTATTATTAGCATCACACAAGAAAAGCAACAGCTTGGCACTGACACTGAAGCCATTCCCGTCTCAAAAGGATCAGTAAACCACTTCTCATGCCACGGCCCAACCCTAAAGCAGATCAAGCAGCACTTCGTGCAAATATGATGAAAGTAGAGTGTACCTGGATGAGGAAGCTGCACGAAAACTGCAGATTTAGAGCAAGGCAGAGAAGCTTCACAGACACAGAATGAAAGAAAAAATGTAAGTGAATAATGTCCATGACAAGGGAAAGGGAAGAGAAGGGAAAGGAGAAGATACGATGACAGACAAAACATTTATAAACAATGATCTTGCCTAGTTGTTTCAAGATGCAAGAAAAGAATTTTTCACCTATCTGCAACCTAATATATTTGTGACCATAATACAAAACTCACTTGGCTCCTGAACTCAGCGTGATGAAGTAACTCAGCACCGCTAAATACTTGATTTTCTTGTTCAGTAGTTCTCACATCCCAGTAAGTGGATGATAGATCTGCATCCCTTGTTAGCCCCATAGTTGCCTCGCTGTTTCAATAAATCCTGTGGCCCACCTTCATAGCCTCTAATTATTTCACCAGTGATTTTTATCTTGGCAGACATCAGGTCCTTCACTGCTTACTCCCTCACTCCTGTCTCTACAGTGTAAATGTCCAGCAACGACGCCGTCACGCACCCCTCGGCACAGCTAACGAGAACACAAAATTCATGTATGCAGCTATGGAGCTGTATAAAGAGCCAGAAGACCAATTAAATTTTTAATACAATTAAACATCTGAAAAAGCAAATCATGTATTTATGCAAAGCTGCACTGGTTAACGTACGAGTTCAAACTGGTGAAATGGCCCGTTGATTAAAGTGGAGCAATGCAATAAATGTGGGATGAAGGAGCGAAATGAAAAGCTGCAGGTTGTGACCTGGTCCACAGTCTGAGAAAGGTGGAGATCCCCTGATCAAACCCCAGGTCTTTGCATGCAAATTGCTAGAAGGAAGTAAGAACGTTCAAGGAAACAGACAAGACAGTAACAAACAGTAAGAGGTGATGGGAAAACACCACTTAGATTAAACGTCAAGCACGAGGCTTTCATAAAGCAGGAACCACTTCAGGCTGGTTCACACTGGCTGGAAACACCGATGCTACAAGCTAAATGGAAAGATGCTGCCCTGACACTGACAGCAAGGTCTATTTTTTTTCTCTTTAATTTTACCCTTCTCCCTGTTCCAATATCACAGACAATTCTTAGCTGTATATTAAATAAGAAAGTTTCTATCGAATCGCTTTCCTTTTCCATAATCTTGGTCGCTCTCTCTACCTGTGGACCATTAGGAGTTTTTACACTGAGATGTCCCTATATACAGGATGAACTGCATGTAATACAGTGGCTGCATTACATATTCACAACATGTAACTGCAAAATGTTTGTGAAACAGCAGCCTCTGCACCTTCAAACCCAGCTTTTACCTGTTCTTATGACACAAATCACAGGGATTCCAGGCCAGCACCAGTAAGTCCCCATAAAGCAGCAGAGAGAGAGGTAACAACTGTGGAAAATAACACTTCACACTGTCTCTCCTCACTTAGGACAACATTATTTAATGTAATACATCATCTTGAACTGGCAGGAAACTGGAAAGCAATCTTGGTTTGAATCTAGACTGACAGGCATCTTAAAATAGAATTCTAGAACACAGCATCAGTGTATCAAGAAGGTGATCTCGCCAAATTTGTTTAAGTTGGCTTCTCATACTGGGAAAAAGTGAACTGTAATCACTTTTCACTGTATGAAAAAAAGAAAAGAAATCACTATTCCCAAATTACTCACACACAGAGCACTGTCTAACCTCTGCTGCACCTCTGCACGTGCCTCACCCCAGCAATACTCATCATATTAAACAAAACCCACGCAAAGCATCCATGAGCAAACTGATAATTGGGAAGACCAGGTTTCTTGAACAGAGCTAAGTACAGCTAAGTAGGGCTTATGTCAAGGCCAGCAGACACTAGGGAACGAGAGAGCAAAAAAAACCAGAACCCCTCTGTAAAGATTACACCTCAATACAAGTGGTTCTCACCTTCCATCGAGGTTAGAAACAAAGCAGAAACAAAAGGCTGACTGACTGCAGTGTTCAGAACTGCAACAGTTAAACCATCATTTAAGAAATATCACAGAGTATCATTTTTACGACAAAGAAAAGAATTTCCTCAGCACACAAAATGCTAATCCAAAAGCACTTCAGGAGGAGTCTTCATGCAGATTTCTTTGACATAAATTCCATCTTCTTCCTATATTTAATTTCCTCTAGCTTATGCTTCATCTGCTACACTGGATAATTTTCACTCTCTTTTTTTCATTTTTCACCCTGAAAATCTATGCTGTTAAATTTAACCTCTGCATTTCCCTGTAATTCCCTTCTCCCTAAGCCAGAAGGAATTTACTGGTTTTATCCATTTACTGCCTTTGATGACTGTTCTTTTCTTGAACACCTTCATTTTATCATCAGCATATTTCTGGCAATACAATCATCTGAACTGACCCAGTATTCCATAGGTATCTACGTAAATACTCTTTTTTTCCTCCAAGGGAGAGTGTGACCTCCGTCAGATGCTGCCTATAGGAGCATTGGCCTGAAACCATACAGTCAACTGAAACGGAGTCAGCCCAGACACGCTCCCACAGCACAGCTCTGGGTTATTTCTCCTAATAGGTGCTATCTTGGGCATTAGCCCAGACAGGTATTATTCTCCTTGCAAAAGGATAACGATTACATATTCCTATTTATCAATTTTCCAGACTCCACTGCTGCATATGTTCCATATGAAGATGCAGCTGTTATTAGTTCTGATGCACTTAATGCTATTTCCCTCATGTAGAACAACTTGGAAGACAGCTTTTGTGCTGGACAAAGTCCAACATCTGAAATACCAGTGTAATAGCTTAGTAAACAGTTTAATATTCATTTGACTCAAGAATGTAACGATGTTTGATGCATAAACACACTGAAAAGACAACGAGGCTGAGTGTTTGGCTACAAAACCAGTAAATTCAACCCATTTCCCTCACCTAGGTAGTACCAAAACAGTTACTGACCTGGGGAGTGCTGGGAAGTTGCAAGCGAGGTCATGGAATTGGAAAGGTTGAGGTTGGCAGTAATGCTGAGTTGGCTCTGCACTGCAGGAGGATACGGAGATGTGGGTGTCAGGAGAGATTCTTCACTGGTTTCCTCATCAATTCCAGGCAAATACGTGTCAATCAAGGCATCAAGAAACTTCACTATGAGCTCAGCGTAGTCTGGGATTTGTGTTTGCTGTGGGTGATGGGGTGGGGAGAGAAAAAAGGTTGGTTCTTTTCTTTCTACTTTTCTGTCCATATAAGCTTTGCCCCAGAACTCACTAATTAATCACACTCGTTTTGCCTGAAAATTTTAAAAAGCATTTGATGTGAGTACTTGTAAAAACTGGTTTGTGTTCTTTTCCAGATTAATCCAAACGTACACATTAAAGACCATTTGTAGGTGTAATGTCAGGAGCACGTGGGAGCACGAGATCACAACAGAGGGGCTGTTTCACTGCCAGTTCAGGGCTGAGCTGCCACAGCGACCTGCACTGACACGTTGGTAAAAGCTCTGCCCGTGCCCCCAGCGCCGGGCACCCAGCACGCCGCCTGCTCCGCTCGTCTAGTTCTTGGTACCATGGCCAGAGGGAACAAACGGCGGCACAGACGGCCAGAGCTCCATCCATTTGTTCTGTTGTAGCATGGAATCTAACCTGATGGAATTGCCATTCTTACCAAATTCATCCCTTACACTGTAAGAGACACCTAATGAACTAAAGACTTTCTGAGCGGTACTGCACATCCCAGGGCCCTTGGTGCACCTGGGAGCAGTAACAAGGCGCATTTCCACCCTTGACTGCTTTTACCCAACTTTGGTAATTGACCTTACTGATTCTGTCAAAGTCTCTGACGCAGGCTCGCCAACTGGTCCAGCTCTAGAAGTGAGCCTTACATCACCAGCTTGCTCATACGAATTCCAGGACCTGTCATTTATCGGCATCGTTCCTGGAGCACCAATGTGCTTTTCACAGAAAACAAAGGCTGAAGTTCATGAACTTACACCTCGTGTCCTGCCTTACCTTGGAAAACGGGCCAGCAAACCTCCACAACCCATTGAATCCAAAACCTACAACGACAAATTCAACGTTACCACAAAAACCCAGTTCTCAACTGGCAGAAAACAACTGGAAAGTTCACAGAGTTGGATTTATTAGGCAGGGAAATCTTTTGATTTGGAGATGCAACCCTAAATTTTGTCCAAACCATTTATAACAAAATTAAGGCATTTTAATTTGTATATGAAATACCTAAGCTGTAAAAACTTCGAAATCTCAGAACCATCGCACAAGAAATTCTTGATGATACTTTAAAGATAAATTTAGCATGTGAACACACATCTTGTTTTAAAAATTATGTCAATATTTAAGTTTTTTCTCAACTGTCATCTGGTTCTTATGGATCTTCCTTGGAAGTTTTTGATCAAGGATCATTAAAAAATGTTTAGTTTTAAGCATTCAACTGTCACATGAAAGTGAGCTTGGGCACTGAAAAACAAATGTTACTCTATGGAATTTACCAATAATTAAATCAATTCATAACTTACAAGGTGAACTTAAAGCTCATCATTTACCACCACCATTCATGTTTTGTATTTCTTTAAATCAGTAAGTGGAAACAGAATACTGAGTTTCAATTTCTTTTTACTCACATAGACAGCGTAATATTTTTCGTATTCGGTGCACAGCTGCAGCAGGCACTTTTAATACAGGTCAGTGAGGGTTTTTTAATACAAAAACTCTTATTTTTATCAGGCTATATAAAGTTGGAGAGATGCCACACAAGACTGACTTGACTATTCTGTTACGGCTGCAATTCAGAAACATTTTCAATAGTAAACCTATCTCAAAGTACAGCAGATTTTTTAAAAAGTGGAAAAATATTTACTCTGTAGATAAGAAGTTTGGTATTGGGGTGGAGACTCTTCATGGTAGACAACACTCTGAACAATCCCATGAATTGGATTCAGCAAATTTGGATCCTGGCACAGCGATAAAAGGGTATTGATCTTGGAATCCAATAAATTATGCCTGAGGAAAAGAGAAGTGGCTTATTTTTTGTTCACAAAATAAAATAAATCTGCAGTTCCTAACTGACTTTAGCAAACAGCAGTTAAGGTGAGATTTTCAAAACCTCAGTGATTTTAGAAGTAGAACACAATTCCTACACACGATCAGTGAGGATTCTCACGATGTGTAACGCTTTCAGGAAACTGGACTAACAATACAACCCACTAAAGCATTTACCTACCACTTTAAATCGCAAATATTTTAATTCTTTTCCACCAAAAGCTTGTTCACTGGATTTGTGTACATTGTCAGAGCTGGAATTTCAAAGCAGCTTTTTAAACTCGGGGGAGTACTGCCTCTGTTCAGCTCCCTTGCAGATCTCATGGATGTTTGGTTGTTCGGTTTGTTGGGTTTGTTTTTTCGTTTCATTTTGTTTTTAAAACAAATGCCAGTTACTTACAATTGTGGCTTCGATAACTCACAGAACTTGTACGTGATGTGACCGTTACTTCATAAAGCCAGAAAAAGGTGGCGTTATTTTTAAATCATGCTCAGGTCGGTTTTAAAAGCCTCCTCATTTTAATTCCTGGTAGCTGGGTTTCCCTTACATCCACTGACCCCACGAATGCTACCTTTTAACGTATCTCACACGTGCTTGTCCTGCTCCAGAGACCTCCTAACGGCGGGGGCAAGTACAGAGCCCTCAGCGACGGAGTTTTAGATACTCACACAACAGGAAAGACCTTTGGGAAGACAACGCTGGCTTCTGCTAAATACTCGTACAGAATCCGCTGGTCAAACTCATCCGTAGTGTACTTCACTAACGTTGCCTGTCGTAACGTAAAGGGTTACATTAGCACGCTCCCAGCTTAAATCCAGGAGCCATAGGCTTTTGTTGGTGGTGTAGTTTAAGGTTGTAAGAGTTCTGAACAGCAAAAAGCAGCATTACAAAAGATTAATTTATGTCCTCTCTGGACACAGAATCAAATTATTTTACGTTAGTATGTGGGGAAACATAACAGTTGGTAATAGTTTCTATTTTGGCAAAGAGCTTCTATTTTTGACAAAAACAGGTAACGGAGTCTTTCTGAGTTACATCAGGAATGGTAACTGTATTGGCACATCTGAAGAAAGCACTACCTTACTGCACCTATATTGCTACTGAGTCAACTTAAACTGAATTATGCTGTGATTCCAACAATTTTCACTACTTAACTTCTTTAGTATAATATATAATATCATTTGATGATATAAAATTAGTTTGTGATAAAAACCTGCCAGGAAAATTGCAAAACAATACAGAATAATGAGAATTCAGTATTTGATGTCAAAGAGAATTTAAATATATTTAGAAAAGCGATTCCTAGAACGTTTGAAGAATGGTAACAAAAGAATAAACTCGCACATCACAGTGATTCTGATCCATATGAACTTAGAAACACTGCAAGGAACACGCATGCTTCTTTGGAAGATAAAAGAATATCAGAAAATAACAGACAATACACAGAAAAAAGGCTTACAAGAACCGTAAGCAGCAGGGCTTGAATTTTCGGGTCAGTCAGAACTTCTTCATCCAGGAGGACATTTGACTCGGAAACAGAAACTTTTCGAAGATGTGGGTGTTGCTGCGGTGATATTCTCTGGGTCTCTGCCAGATAAAAAAGAGCAACTTATCCAAAGGAAAACAAACCCAAACCGAAATAGAACTAGCTCTTGCACAACAAATTCAGTCATGTGCAAACTTCAGAGCTCACCAGCCTTTTCGTAAAGAACAAAAGCAACAGCTCTGCTGTCACACTGGCAGCGCCAGCCCACTACATGGGATGTACTACCAAATGGCAAACAACAGCCCCAATTTCCTGCTCGGTGAAATACAGGCCCAGGGGTGGTAAGTGCCGAATTCAGGGTCATGACCGACATCAGATGCAACAGAACCCTGGTCTTGCATTGCAATTGGGGATGGGGGCACAGGAAGCAGATGTGGGAGAAGATGAAGAGAGGCATTCTAGGCATTAGGTCATGTTCCATCTCCTGTAGAAATTTGCAGATTTGGCTTATTATCTTATAAAAAGCCAAATTTCATTTAATTTCACTCCTGTACGCGGTGCTTTATAGCTGCCTTTATCCTGCATCTGCAAACTGAGCAACTCCAATTCAAACCTCAGTTGCCAAGGATAAGGCAGACTGCACTCTCCAGAAGTCACTGTTAAGACAGATATTCCTCCCTTACCTTGTAGTGACCTAGGCGAATAAACATTGAATTTAGAAATAATCCTTTGTATTTATATACAAAGCATTTATAATTACTATTATTCTTAAAACGTTAGTCCTGTTTCTCACCCATTTCATAATCATTTTCAGCTACTCTCCTCATTTTGGGAGGCGTTGTGATTCCAGATTCCATGTCTTGCCTTTTAGGAGCCTTTGTGTCCGATATCAAATGGTCAAAACTTTTCCTTGTACCTAAAAACAATTTATCAGGCAATTAAAAACATTACACCTAAATCCATATTCTAACTATTTCTCATCTTCTGGCCAAGCTACTCTCCTATCTACAACGTATCGATAGGAATCTGGGGACCTTTTCACCATTTTCAGGGATGGTAGAGAAAATACAATCACACCATGCCACTCTCCATCACAGTTTCCAAAATGCTTCACGATACATATGAGGAAAGCATGCAATTTACTCAAGTATGTAAGCTGTGGGCATGCTATGGTTTCCTGGTCAACACATCACATTGAATAAACATGCCAAAATGTGATTACGGAAAAGGAAGCAGGAATAGGATTGTCATGAAAGGAACACCCTCTTCTTCCACATACACCATGTAATGTAAAAGGGTAACCACGAGTTATGCAAAGCAACTCATCTTGTTTCTCTCATATTCAGACTTCCCCTGTAAACATGAAGCACTGGGAAGCCATGAATAAAAATCAGATTGCTTCCAAAACATCTAAAATGTTTCGAGACCATCTCTTCTAGAATAACATGGAGCATTCTATATAGTGGCTTGTTTAAGGTATTCAGCTTCTTGGTTTTGTTGAAAGAGGGCTGGCTGGTGGCAGAAAACTGGTACTATGACTCTTTAGGATCTGCAATACCTTTCTTTCTCTCCCTCTCTTTTTTATTTCTCCACTTCAACATGCACATTTTGAGTGTCACTCTTGCTTCCCCCTTTTGTGATCAAAAGGACTAAGTTAGTCCTCTTTAACTGGACAGTGTTCTCTAATTTGTATTTTGTAGGACCTGCATCAGGAATAGGCACCTAAAGTCAGAATAAATATACACGTAATTTTTCTCCCGTAACACTGAGGTATTCTGTAGACAAAGCAGAGAACTAGTTATCTTAATAACCTAGAAGCTTTTTAGTGTTCGCTTGTGAAGGCTGCCCCATATCCAAACTCATGGATTTCCGTGTTCGAGGGCTTATCTGTCCCACTGTCGGGTAACTGGCAGCCAGATGTCTGTCCGACCCCTTTGGTGATGACCATGGTTGATTTTCCTTTAGTGTCCTGAAAGTGCAGAGAAATCAAGAAAAAAAAAAATCTTTAAAACTTTGCACATTTAGGCATAAATTTTTCAACTAGCCAAACTATCCTTTATTAAACCCATCTTTCCTAACAGGTTAATCTCCCAAAAATACATCTTAAGAAACAGTAAGCACTTTGCTTGCAAAAATGTCTGAGCTAGTGATAACTAACAATCTGATATGAATGTAATGATCAAGGGAGAAAAAAAATAAAGCAAAGAAGCAAATCAGGCTATGAGGCAAGATGAAAGATATTTACTAATCAGTTACTCCATATGGGATGCTAAAGAGATACTGAGTAAAGCGTTCCCTGTTGAGGGAAAGTGGCTCTCCATGTCACTTCCAGGTTGGTTTCTTAGGTTATCTCTGTGGCTGCTTATAGACAGGCTATAAGGTGCCAAGGTTTTCCAATGACAGATCCAAGTGATTACTCAGTACACACCTTGGGGCTCTTAAAAGGACACACAAAACTTTCTTCTAAAATATGAATGAAAAATGAGGTGAAATTAGTCTTGCAGACAGAGGTTAGCAAAGAGTTTGAAAACCTCCAAAGCAGTTAAACTCTGAAATAGCGTTACGGATCAAAAAATTAAATCTATAGGAATTCAATACCCAAATTTCTGTTACTCTTGATCACAGTATCACGGTATAAGTAGCACCTTGGTCTGGAACTAACAGCAGAACATTGCCTTAGCCTTGGGAATGTGGGTTTCAGTTTTCAGTATACCACAGGTTACCCTTGGATATCTTAAAGTAAACAGACATTGACATTTGGATAACTTATCCAAAAGTTAGACAACCAACCTATAGCTAGTGTCACTGTGATGTATGGGATACGTATCCATAGGAACATTTTCCATTGAAACGTCTGTCAACAAGAGAGACTTCCTATGTTTTAGGCTGCAGCGACTTCGAACTTCCTCAGATACTGTCAGCAAAGCTAAAAATCCAAAGAAAGCCAATGTAAGTTTTCCACAGCAGGGATACATTGAAGAATGTAAGCAATATTCCATCAATTTAATTTTTACTTAGTATAATGATGATTAAGATGTAATTACACCTTACTGAAATGTTCAGATTCAAAGTAGGTCATTTAAAAAGAATGCCATTCCCCATCCAGTTACAATTACATGCTTTAAACATTCGCCCTCACATGGTCACAGTTTCTACTTCTAGAGCACCAGAACTGTGACTGTTCCAAGGCAGGCACTTAAAGCAAGAAGCCTTCAGCCTCCCTGACGTATTTTCAGCGCTGCACAGCAGCTGCTATGCTGCCAGACCTCCAGTCCACAAAAAGCTTTAACTGATGTACCCAGCCTAGCCCAGGCTCTGTCCATCTCCAGCTGCAAGCCTCCTGTATGTTGGTACAATTCTATCAACTTAAAACTATACGAACCCATTCCTTTTCAGTTAGCACGGATTTCAAAGAATGTTTGTTTGTTTAATTTTACCTGCTAGGTAAGCCACGCTCTGGGTGTTCACCTCAAACTTGTCACAGTTCCTGTGTTTGTTAACCAGAGCTAGTAGTGTGTGCAAAATCCTTACTGTTCTTGCTACAGTGGTAGGAGAAGGATGCCTGTACCCTAAGAAATGAGGTTAAGAAGCCAAACATTGTATTTAATTTTTAATGTGTGTTTATGTAGCATTAATATTTTGAAAATATTTATAAATATTCTCAGCACGTTCTCAGGAAACTTCATGCAAATGGTAACGAGACATAGTGCTAACAGAAACTCCACCTTCAAGATTAATTTTTTCTGTCCCCCCAAAATCACATCATTTCAAATGTCTGTACATAGATCTATTATCTCACAAATCAATCTTCTAAAAGAAATAGTAAGCCTGAACACAGAAAAACACACCGAGAAAGACAGCATTCTCGGAGGAAGCAGTAAAGAACTGCAGCAGGTGAAGCCACACATCCCATGATAGTTGAGAATTTGTACCATTAGCACTAAACACCTTCACAGGACGTGCACATGGGAAACCCGGCAAAGCTCTTTAGTCAAAGGACATTTAATTCTGCACCTATTCTGCAACCCAAGTTACTTAAAATCCATCACTCTTTATCCTCAGACTTGTTTTTATTTCTGAATTAAGAAAGTTCATCCAAACCGAACCGCGGTATGTATTCTTCTTACCTTTCAAGAGGTGTCCCACTAGTGCAAAGTTAAAGTTGGAGTTGAAATTTAGCCCAACAAAATGATCCATCTGCTTGCAGTGCCATTCGAGTGGTCTCCTGATCTCCATAAACACCTCCTCTGGGCTCTGACCCCAACAAAATAAAACACAGGAGCACCTCATTGAAAGTGACTCATCAGATCTCAAGTTTGGTTTTGGTTTTTTTTAAATGACAAACCAGCAATTTTAAGAGGGCCTGCTTACCTTATCATTGAATACTCGAAGGCTATCCAAAGTATGCAGATTCTGTTCAAGCAGCGCTGTACCTGCTGAGTACAAGTTCACTTCATCCAACTGCAGGACGGCCATAGCCACCCAAAAGAGGGCCTTGTGCATAGGAGAGTCCTAGGAGGAAAAAGAAAGATGTATGATTTCCCTTGCATGTCAGTTCCTGCAATGAAAGACAAACAGGACTGCCACGTGGTCTGTACAGGCATTACTGTCTGTCTTGTGGCAGGTTCTGTCCTCAACCACATCCATTCCAGCAGAACATGTTCATACAGCCCCGCAGCCTGAATGCACTTGGAGGTGAGCAGTAGGAAGTACATGAATTTCCAGCCTTCCCCCGCTGCCCCAAGCCATTCCTTCTCCCACACTCCTTCCCTTGCTCACAGGAACGTCAGATGCGTATCGCCCAAACCAGACCGGACAGAAACGCGTCCTTCATTACCAACGTGAGAGCGCGCGTTGGAACGGATTGCAGTCCTGCACATGGAGCTGGCCAGGCCATTTCTCCTCCGAATCCAAAAAGCGTGCAGGAAAGAAATGGCACTGACTAACCCTGAGTCTCTTAAGTAGCCGATTTTTCTAGGAATAACAGTAAATACAAGAGGCTCTTCATCAATGGCACATCCATCGGTATGCTGACCAAATATCGAACCGCAACGTAACGCACGGAGGGTAAGGTCAGACTAACGTTTTTTGCAAGCCGTGATCTGAAAAGCTGTGTTAGCAATCGAACACCTGAAAGCCAGGACTGGAAATCTTTTGGAAAGAATTAAGACAGGCTGTGGTGTGGCATTTGCCTCCCTGGCTACGGGCCGGTTGGATGACGCAGAACCGTACGTTCAGCAGCGGTGGTGAGACCTTTGCACGGCTCACACACACCTGACGTGTGTCCCATGCGTAGCACTTCCCAGCACGAGTCATAGCACTGAAGTGTGAACCTCAGATAGCACAACGCTCACTTATAGTTGAGATTATACCCATAATTATAACTCTCATTTACAAAATATGTTCTCTGTTTACTCTAAAAGGCCAGTTGTTTACCTTATTAAGAAGAGGCTGCAGCTTGGTGAGTGCTATAACTGTAGCTTCTATTAGAACTTGGCTGTTGTAATTATCAGGGCCTTTCAAACAGCTCTCAAGTCCCTTTTGGCAGGGAAAAAAAGAGTAATTAAAAATACAACCATAATTAGATTTTGCTTCGTAAAAAGAAGATCAAAGCTCTAAACAATAATTGTTGCTCTCAGTTTATAAAGCTCGAGCTTATTTTAAATCAATTCGCAAGGACTTTTCCAAACGGAGATCTAACAGAAGTGATACACGTATTGCTGAAAGCAACTGCAGAACGTGTATTTAAAAAGTAAGGGTGCAGGACAGGGTGCAAGAATTAGAGAATAGCTCTTCTACAATTCAGATGCTCTTCAATTAAAGTTTATGTCCATAAAACTCTAATGAAATGCTTAAAGGAGACATATTCAGCACACGGTTCACTTGCAATGCCACCTGCTTCAGAAAACATGGAACGTTGTTACCAAGCTAGGCAGCCTGTTCCAAAGTTCTCATATATGGATGTCCTGCTCTTTACTGTATTTGATTAGAACACACATTAGATTATTAACTTCCTTTAAAAAAAAGCAGTTGTGAATCATTTGCATGCATAAATGTCTCAATAGAAAATTTCTCATTTATTTAAATACTGACTTCTGGATCAATCTCAGTGTCTCAAATTTTAAACTCAATATTGAAAACTATTGTTACTCTAGAAGTTGCAGCACTGATGAAATTTGTTACCACCGAATCGATTTAAAGTATATGGGTCTATTACCTTGCTAAGAATTCGGATTATTTGCTTTATTTGTCCATGAGACACACGTTTACTTATACAACCAAAGACAACAAGTGCTCTTGGCTGCAGGGATGGGTTATACTGGAATGCAAACCTGTGAGGAAACAGAGTACACTGTATGAAACCAATACACAACAAACAGGCTGTATAACAGAAAGTTAAGAACTCTACGTGTAGGACACAGGCAGGCAGGGGTTGTATTTTGAGATCTACAACATACTTTTGAGCTAGTTCAGTCCACTGGTCCAGCCACTTGCATGTTGGAATATCCCTCATACAAGCCTAAAAAGAATTATAGTGTTTGAATACATGTCACACTAAGAAAAAGTCTTTTTAAAATTCAGAATGTGCAGTTATTTTAGTTCTCAGAAGTCAGCTATTTAACTATTTGTTACCACATCATGGGAGGTACACCTCTCTACACTGCTTGCCTGGAGAAAGCGTAAGCAGCATCGTTTTCCCTTACAGATAATTTCTTTTGTTTTGAACCACATACCTCCATGATCTCCAACAAAGCTTCAGTAACAGTTTCCAACGAAGTCAGTGCAAAAGTCTCCCTTTCATAGGAACCAGGTGAAAATGACCTGTCTCGATAGCTGGATCGGAACGCTATGACTGCAGCTGATTTCACTTTGCTGATCCCAAACAGCAAATAAAATTTGGGCAGAGAGAACTCAGTCAAGCTCAGCCTTAAAACTTGCTTGGTCTCCTCTGTTGAAAAATTTTTTACACATTAAATTTAAACCACTGAAATCCAATCCATATTTTCAACACTCTTAGGCTCACCCTCCCATGAATACAAAAGTAGATAATCATCCTGCATGTCACTTCGCACATTCCAACACTATTTTCTTTCCTACTTTTCCCAGAGTATGCCACAGGAACTGTGCTCTGTTGCATAGACTGTTGAAAGCAGTCACCAGGAAGATGTATTCTAAAAACAGGTAGAAAGAAACGTGTTCAAAGATGTGGTACTTCTCACATTGCTTCAGAAAATGGAAAGTTCCTGCTTTGAAGTACCAACAGCATCGTAAGTTCAAACTGCAATCGAATTCTGGTCTTGGCCCTGGCACTAAAATGAAGCAACCCACTTAAATCAGAAGAAAATGACGCCCCTGCTACCAGCACTGAATATTTTTCCAATTCTGAACTTTCATTTCATTTCAGTGCACTTCACGTGAACTGTCTGAAGAGGAAGGCTTGCCATCCTCTGTGCATCACAGCAAAGCTTTTCTTTGTACATCTACACGTACGTGCCTGCGTGTGTGTTCGCACGCTCACTCTGCTGATATATATAGATAAAGAATGAGCTTTCAAATACTTAAAAAGACAAGATTACATAAACTTTTAATGTTTTTCTGCACAAAACCTAGCCCAGTTTTGTAATGGACTTCCGTGGTAAGAAGTCGACAGCTCTATGTTTGCTAATACCGTTAATTTTAGGACTGCTAAAATACAGCAGTATGCAAAATACCTGCTTTAACAGTAGAGTTTCACAATTCCCTTATGTAATTGATATTTTTGTTACCACATTATGCAACCACTCAAGATGCACATCAGCCAGTTTTAGCACAGACGTATTTTCTCCTTTCTCTGCATTACAGGAACTTACTGGTACCTTCTTCTCTTTTTCTAAAACCCAGTATACAAGCAATTTACATTATGCACCTGCTGTAAACCAGATAGCCATTTTTTAATTCCATACTCATTTGTTGTAGATCATGTCCCCAATCTGATTTGTGTGTAAGCTGAATTACAACACGGTATTTTCAAACTCTCAGAATAGTTTAAAGAGAGAAAGACAACTCAAATATTTTGTAAACAAACTAAGGCGCAATCAGCTCAAACGAAAATCTGAAAAAAAATCCCAAACTTACCACTAAAGTGAAGCTGTGAACAAGTGCAAAGAGAATGAATGATGTTGATGACGAGACCATGAGTGGAAGCTCTAAGAGAAAGGGGACCAGTGGCCACCAGTAAAGTAACTACATGGAAGAGGTAGGGGAGGTGTGCTGCCACATCCAGAGAGTTGTTAAAGGAGAGCATCAGCATGTAACGTGCGAGGATAGCGATGTCATCCCACATCAGGTGCTGTTCCAATGTGGGGGTTGGAGACAGACAAGTCTTGTCGATTATTTTACACATCCTTCCGATCACCTGAGAACAGAGCAACCGATTTGTTTTATTCAAGTGAAGAGCAGAGCTCAAAAATTCAGTAAAAAACATTAAAATTTAACATGGAGTATTTCTATTGCTTTGAATGTACTTTATCATATTTTTTCCATTATTGCCTTTACTGAATTATGAGAAAGCATCTCAGTGTCACATTATTATATAAATTGAAATTATTATATAAAAGGAAATTACAGCAAGAGGGAACTCACTTTGCTTGAAACCAATTTTACGTTTCCAGAAGCAAGTGCTACAGCTGTGTCTGCCATAACCTCGGCTTTTATGGATCCTAAGCCCCCTGTGGCACTAGTTTTGATGAAACTGTCCAGCACTACATCAAGGAGATCTGTTATCTGTCAGAGAAAAAAAATCTTTTTTTATCAGTCAGATTAACTTTATTTTTTCACAGTAAACCACCTTTTAAATAAACAATCAGTCATTTTTTTAGCTGAAGATGCATAACTACCATAAATTGAAGCATTAGTTTTAGTGATTTGTTATCCTTTTGGAAAAAAGCCTAATGTAAATTTTTGAAGCCGAAAGCTGAATTCCATCAGGTTTTACTCCAGATCAAAGTGGTTCAGAATTGTGGAGAAACTATAACTTAGTTTGTATTATTTTTATTTTGTTTTCCATTTAGAAGTAGGGCACTAGTCACGCGTGAATACAACTACCAGTAAAAGAAGCTTTTTCCCATGTTAAAAAAAAAAAGAAGACATTTAATTTATGCAGGTAAGAATCAAATTTGTCCAAGTGCACAAAGAACTCTGAATGTAACATGCAGGCTAAGATTAATGCTATTTCAGTAATGGTTCAAATTCAGTTCTCATTATATTATGAAAATCGTTTGCAATTTTAGGTCAATTAAGTCAGTGATAAAATTTCCACCGACTGCTGTGGAGTATTTAATCTTTTAATTTTGTGTTCTTCATATTTACCTGTTAACAGACTTTCATACTGGACATAACAGTCAGATTGCTCTCAAGGTGATTTAAGCTTTCAAAATAACATTGGGGTTTGTGTGTTTTGTTTGGGTTTTTCTGCCAATTGGACCAAGCAAGAAAATGCACTCATTTGCCAGTTCTCCCACATTGTCCAAGAGTATCTCTGTGACGCTGGGCTGCATCAGTTTGGATGGCAGTTTAAAAAAAAAGAAATTATTTTAAAAAAAGGAAGTTGATACAAAGCTTGTGAGCAAGTAAAGCTGGTCCGGTTTGTCTGGACACCTCCTTCATGAATTGCATATAAGATTATATGATGTCAGCTTTATTTTTTTCATTTTCTTTACTTTGGAGGGAGGATGAGGACAGAATCTGGCTAAGTGTTAAGCTAATGATCAACAGGAGGACTGATATTCTATTAATTATAATCACAACGCTTCTGTTTGCACTTTTAAAACAGAAAGAAAAAGAGGAGTTCTTTCAATGGCACATCCCTAACACAACTCTGAACGCCAGTACTTTGTTCTTTCCATTCAGTACCCCTACACGCAGGGGTTTTCATGAAATAATTACTACTAAACCCCAAGATTTTTAATTTTCAATTCTCAGTAGGGGACAGGAAAACATTCCTAGAAGCCAGCGTCCATTAATGATTTTATGAAATATTTTATAGAACAGAAACTTCAGAAGAACTTGCCCACTACTCTCCATACAGCAAATACACTTGGGTCATGTGAAGACCGATTTTATTTTTCTGCATTAACATTTCAGTGGTTAAAAACTCTACAATTTGCTTATAAACGTATTGCACTAAATTACGCAGAACTTGTACCTGTCCGAGGCTTCCCCATATCTTGGCTTGAATGGAAGGATACATCTGTTTCTCATTTATCGTCATCGTTATAAGCTTATCGAGAATCGCGGTGACTCGCTGGCGCTTGGCATCGTCATTGTGTTTACAGAATCGGACCAGATTGGACAGCCAGGGAGTCATATACTCCAGACAAAGATGTTTCAGTTCAATACCTGAAATAAAAATTCACTTTGTAACACACAGTCAGCACTGGACTCTATTTATAAGTAAATAGTGAGCACTTTTCCTGTCAGTTTTATTGTCTACAATAATTACTATCAGAGCTGAGCAAATAACACTGGGCAAACAGACAAGCTTCAAAGAGAAACACACTAACACTGACATCCAAGAAACATCTGCAGGAATCTGGCAAGGAGGTGATGACAAAGATGTGTACGTTTAGTATTAGACAGGAGTACTCAAGATAATGTCTTTTTAATCTTGAGAATGTATTCTAAACAGCTTCCAACAGTCAAGTCAGAGCTGCATTATGCCTGGAAAAAAAGGATGGCAAACGTAGTGCAACAGAACCAGATTTACAACTGAGAGAGATAATCAACTGGGAAAGATTAATTTTGATATGACTAAACAACTCTGTAACTCTTCTGTGTATGTCTATTCTAGAGTTCAAACCTTCGCTTTCATGGACCTCAAATTCTGACTTTTGTTCTTCAATATTCTCTATTTCTGGTGCATCAGTAACAGCCTGATAGAGATTTATCCAAAGTACTCACTGCACAAACCTATCAACAGCGACACGAAACAAATAATTTGTATTGTGACGTCTCTGAATGACCTTGATCTTCCACATGAATGAGAGGTCTGGCAAAACTTGTTTTAACATTAATTTCAAAGTTTAAAAGGCAGTGGCTTTTTTTTTTTTTTAAATCATTTCATGAGAAAGGAAAGGGCACATTCAAATGCGAGAAGTAATGGTTTTGCTCCAACAGATGCCGTTCCAGTTTGTGAAACTGCCACGCTTCAGACTATCACCCAACTTGATTATTAAGAAACACATAAATGGATAAACTTGAACACAGCTCTAAGAAGCATTTGCAATTTAAACTCATTGTGACTTAGCAACATGAGGAAGCTTAACTGACTAAGCCTGACAGCTACCAACTTAAATCTTTTCGAATTCACAGCATTAAAGAATACTCGTGTCACTTACTAGATTTGCTAAATCCAGAAATACACTCTTCCAAGAACTCTAAGGTAAGGTGTGGTTCGTTAGCTGCAAGAGTCTTACTAATAGATACAATAAACAGCGTGTTGTTGGCAGGAATACACAGCCCTGACGTTTCCAGTAACTGGCCCTCGATCTTTAAATTGAAGGTACAGGTTAAGGCACACAGGAGGTTGTAGGCAGCAGACCTGTAACAAAGCAAGCAATGGCACTTGGAATCGTTTTCTTGTACGTTTTAAAACATACACACTACATCAAGGCATCCCAGTAGTAGCAATTAGACATTTTAAAAATCGAATCAACGCTGCTATATAAGAGATTACATTTAAATCCTCAACTTTTTCCCTGCACCGGTTAAGATTCAGATTTGCCTTGGAGAAATTAAAGAAATTACTCCTCCACTCACTTTGAACAATTTCTGATGAGGTTAAGGACTATGCTTGAAGGACCTGGTACTGCACTTCTCAGAAAGGCTTTCACTTCCAGGAAATTCTAAATATTTCCAGGTGCACCTGCACTGCAGGGAGAGGGACTGCCGAGGGCCCCCGAGGCCGCCCCCGAGCCAGCACCCTTCTGACATGACCCAGGAGCCCACGAGGTACAGAAGTTCGACACCAAGGAAATCAAATGTACCTAATAAATATATATTGCAAAGCAGAAGTAGGTCTCCCTATGAAGTTAAATAAAGCTTCCTACGTGCCTTCAGTTACCCTGACAGCATGCATGCCTTTCTTCACCTATAGGAAACCCAATCTTTCTTTATATTAAAAAGTACATTTTACTGAGTTGTGGTGAAAGAAAAATGGTTTTGTTCATGAGAGATTTGCTAACGCTAAGGAAACCTAGGAAAAGATTCACATTTTTGACGGAAGTTGATGCTAATTTAAAAGATCTGTACCGCAAACTGGGGTCTGAGCTTCCCAGGTTGAGCAGCGCTATGTTCAGTAGTGTTCCAGGGACATCCTTGGGACGAATTTTAGTGTGCTGTGGGATGGAGTCTGGTTGTGACAGCTCCCACCGTGTCCGTATGTGAATGATGGACCTAACGATGGCTTCACACTCCTGATGCATGAAGGTGAGTGGCGTGCCTTGGTTGGCAATGGTTAAGGTAAACTGGTTCTCATCAACAAGACATATTTCCTCAATTTCAGAGGCATAGTATATATCATTCAAAAACACCGTTTGTCCCAGGACTCTTGTTCGTTCTGCTGATGTCACCTGCACAGCTGTTGACCCGACCTTGGAAAGAGAATAGAAAAACGGTTCAGCACCTGTTGTTAACAACACAACGAGAGAAACGTCCGACAGTTCTAATTTTACAAAGACAAATACATGAAAATTTATACTTCCTAAAGAGGCATACTAGTAAGTTGTGATTTCTCCTCAAGACAGAAGGAGAAATAAGAGACAGTAAAATCATATTCAAATCCTTATGAAAATATAACCATTCACTAGGAACAGTGTTAAAAGGACTTACTTTAATAGAAACTTTGGTGTCTTTATGAGCCAGTTTGAGAGCGTTGTGAAATACTTTCAAGTCCTCCTCCAAAGCCAAGGTAGCTGCTGGGAGTTTCTGCTGATCGTGTTCGATGTGCTCTGCCAGTTTCCCTGGAGAGTCTATGAAAATAAGCCTTTTGCTTCCTTTCAAACCTGTCAAGAGCCTTTCATGGTATTTGGTGTATTCTCTGACCCAAGAGTTACAGTTATAAATAAAAACGGCTGAGACATTTTCATAAGCAAAGCCTGGAAAAACTACAAACCATTTAGAAAGAAAGTCTGTTTTAAAGCGGTTACTGGGGCCAGCGTGTGTGAGGTCCACTACAATTTCGTATGGCTTTGCATAGTATGGCTTCAGAGTTAGCAGTACATGGTATATCAACAAATCTCCGTTGATCTGACCAGTCTTGAATCTGTAAGAAAACAAGACAGACATCGTTGGGTTTGTGTTTTAGACCCACATGACAAAGGTCTGAGTGGTGCATTACACGTACTACTAGGACATCAGACCAGACTGACCCTTCAGATAGTTCCGAACACGCCATCGATCCAAAGCAACGACCCTGGACTGGCGGCTACAGCCTAAAGGCATCTGTTACTGTTGTGTCATGGCTCATGCTCCAGCCAAGTTTAGTGCCCAGTATGACAAAGCTTGACTTGGGATTTAACTCAACTTCGTTTTGGAGTGCCACGCAACCTATCACAGCCGAGCAGCCTCCACACAGGAGGTTTATTTGACTACAAGGCAAAATAAAACCCATGCTGGAGAGCAACAGTGCATCAATTGGATCAAAACTGGACTGTATGAAAAGAGCTCTGAGTTTTGACCAAAACAAAAGTGAAATATAAGTCCCTCAAACTAACTTTTAAACCTCCTTAGATTCAAATTATATCTATTTTTATATGTGGGAATACATATTTATTTCAGAATTCTTAATTAAGACTAATTAAGCATCCACATACCAACTTTTTCAAAGGGTCTCGAACTCGTTTTTTGCTATATACTGCAGCATATTCTAACACCCGGTGAAGTGCTTCTAAGAATGGCCAGTCCTCTGAACAGTACAGAGGATTCGTCTACAAAATACCTATACCCAGAAAAACATTCAGATAATATAAAATATTAATAATCTTTTGCACTCATTTAACTGTTCTCTGAATTCTGTAAGACTTGAGGGCGTATCTGCCGAAACCAAGTCTCCAGAGTTAGCACAGCAGGCAGTTCTACTAGGAACAACTAATTAAAAATCAAATTCAACAGCAGCTCGTGAACATCTCAGGCACTTTTAAACCCCTATCACTGTTTCAGGCTAGCAGTAACTCAACTCTCCCAAAGTAAACCAACAGGCCACAGAAAGAGCTAATAAATTCCGTAAGCACGTAGGTAGCTTTGATTGTACTGGGACACTGCTCCTGATGGCACTGGAGGTAAACCACCTGAGTCCAGGATAACTCAGGAGATAAATTTCATGAACGTAGAATATTTGTTTGCCAGAGATACTTTTTTCTTCCCTGTGTTACTTCCTGTTGTTCTGAGAGCTAATTTGGGCAAGTTGGTGTTTTTCCCCCCCTAACGTGTCATGGTATAGTTGTTACAAAAAGGAAGTGTGTCATCTCTGTGGTTTCAGTTCTCCACTTAGAGTAAACGACATATAATTTCAGTTACAGATTTGCTTAAAAAATACCAGTATTGTCTAAATCTACTTGCTTCATGTTCAGGGTCGTTCACCTCCTAAGAGCAAATATATGCACAAAGAAATTTTACTTTTAAAGAACTAAACACCTGAAACACCAATTTTCTTTTGACTACCTCTTGGCACGGTAAGTACACTTTTTCCTTCTCCTATTTTAACTTCCACCTCGAACTTTTTATGGAAAATTATACGCAAAAATATTTTTAAAGTAGTTTGAGTAACTCCAATATCGTAACGATGCATAAAAATATTATCTCGATTGAATTAAGGAAGCTGATAGAACTGAATCTTTAGTCATGTTAAAGGTTATTCATAATCAGACTCCGAATTCTGAACAGTGACAGTCTCTACTCAGCTCGGTTGTTCCCACGCGGTGCAGATCTTGCAGTGCACTGACAGAAGATTCTATCAATACCTACACACAAAGGGTTCAACTAAAAGAAAAAACAGTTCTTTAATGATCAGTTCCTTTGCTCTCGTGACTTTAAGTGAAGCCCTTAACAACATCAGTTTGTTTATTTTTATGAAAAGCACATCTGGTCTAGAATGCTACAATTAACATCGGACTGGCTGTATTCTTGGAGGGAGTAGACAGATGGGCAACTCTCAGACAGCAACATTAAATGTTGGAGGGTATCTGTACCGGCAAACGCATCTCAGTTCTGCATGTTGTGCAGAAACTTTATGTGAAACGTTGTTTTGTTTCCAAAAAAAGGCTTTGCTGGGTTTTGCCTATTTCCTATTTAAAGTCTGCTACAAGGCAGCCTCCAGGCAACCTTCACCATATGAAAATAAACATTCTACCTGAGCTGCAGTTGATTACTGAGATGGTTTATAGTTCAAACTTAACAACAAGTATTTCTGTTAACAACAATTATTACTGTTAACAACAAGTATTCATCTCCGAAGGGAGCCTAGATTTATGTTGGGGTGAGCTGCAAAGTAAAAAGATATGTGATCTTTTGCTGCCCCTTCGCCATGCAAGGAGGGACACCCAGTTTGTCCCCTGGCTGCGTACCAGGCAGATCACTTCTTCCGCTTTCCTGGGGATTTCAGGAACACGGAGGACTGCCATTTGGGTTTGGCGAGACAGGCAAGGTCACCCCTCTGATTTTTGGGAGTGAACACAGGAAGTTCTTTGGGAGGCATGGTAACTTTTGACCACGATAAAAGCAAACATCACCCAAATATTTCAAAATTACCTAATCTTACACACACACAGATAGGCTTCATTGCCTTTTAAGTAATATCTTCAAGAACAAATGTATTTACAAAAATTGTCCTGTTTCTTTCCGTCATTCTCCATATTGTTTACATTTGAAACAAACAGTCTGTAACATAAAAGGAAACATTTTGTTCTGTTAATAGGGGAAAGAGAGGCACTGCATGGGATGATAAGCCTTTAGGTCTGAACGTGTCTCATGCAAACTGGACGGAGCTGCAGCAGGGGAGTGGGTCACTGCTTGTCTGATTTGTCACTATTATTTTGAGGTTATTATCATGGTATGAGACTGACGTAAAGATCAGTTTCCTGCCCTCCAGACAAAGTCAACAGGTACAGATTTGAAAAACTACACAAATGTGAAACAGAACACATTAATGCTAATATCATTTGCATAATTATCTCGGGCGTTTCAAAGAAAATGTCACAATCTGTAGCATGTTTGTGAGAAAAATTTGAGAAGTTCATTTGTGATAAACAGCCTTTTGTACAATAAAGCAGCAAAATTAGAGAACAAAGATTTTGCTAGGCATTTATGCAATAACTCCAGACAGCTGTGCTAAGAAATATAAACAACTGAAATAATTTACTGCTGCCACTTAGAGGAACATTTTAGATAAACGCTTTTCCCTTGGCCATCTCTACAAGCATAGTTACATTCCCCACATTCAGGGGAATACAGGAAAGTAGGAAGCAGTAATCTGTAAATTTACATGAGTTTCTCCTTTCCCTGTGTAAAAGCAGAAGTGATGAACTTGAAGTTGTAATATGATTAGCTTTGAAGAGGAGGAACTACCACCGAGTCTGCCTCTACATCACTGAGTAGTTAGTAGGGAACACTTTCCTTTCTCTTTGCTCCATGTTCTTTTTTGATCTATTTATAGAAACAAACCTCAAACTGTCAGAAGTTTGAGACAACTCATCCTTTCAGAATTCCAAGTACTTGAACTCTTCCTCCTACACCTACTAAAATTGAGGTCAAGTTCCATATTGTTCATCAGGAAGGCTGCCGCCTGCTATTCCCCGAGAAGTCCCATTCAAACCTCAAGCACTACCACTTGCTAAACTAATACCACGATTTGTACTTTTGCAGGTGACTAAATAGGAAAATGAAGATGAAGAGACACAGTAAACCACACTTCTCCTTCCCTATCATGATAATATTTTCTCTGTGTTTGCAAACAAGTGCCAACCATACTGATTATCCTAGGATTATAAATGGAACCTGGAATCCTATCAGCCAAAACCTAAGTGGAAGCCAGAACATAACAGAAGACAGTACAAATTCTCCTCTAAGCATCAATTTCAACAGTGAAACAACTACTTTTGAAATGCAGAGAAGTACCCTGCAGTCCTTATCCTCGACAATGGCCCCAAATTCAACATCTTCCCCTGCCAGAAGTGCGGTTTCTGCTGCTGGAGGACCCAGGAATACCAGCAAACCCAAGAGTACAACGACAAAAGAAACATGTGAAGACAATAAGTCTCTCATACTGATTTGTTTCATTATAATAGCAGTACTTGTGCTTATCTGCACCTTCTTATTTCTGTCGACAGTCATAATAGCAAACAAAATGTCATATCTCAAAAAAACTAAGCGAGGAAAACGTAGGCCGAGGAGCAACGGCGATCTTCTGGCTACGAACAGTTTATGGCCAAGTGCAGCAGGAACATGGCAGAGGATGCCTACGGAGACAACTGGTACAGATGTGATAATGCAAGACTTGGTATCAGGCAGAAATGCTGCGATCCAAAGGAAGACTGAAGACGAAACTACTGAGAAACTCACTAAAGAAATACAAAATGAACAGGAAAACAAAGAACCAAAGTCACACAAACCCATTTTAACCAATTTTGTAGTTGAGATTTAATCCCTACTCAGGTAAAAACTCATCTTTTGCATTTTATACATCATTGATATGAGGCAAACCCCCAGCTTTCAAGAAACAACACGAATTTTAACACTGGAAAGCTAAATTCAGATCTTAGGGTTTTGCTTCTTATGACAGCGGGAACGCTGCAGCAACGTGTAGATGTAGGAGGGAATAAGACTGTTAAATAGCTTCTTAGAAATAGCCTCAAGACCAGTTTCACGCCTTTGACCAGAAATCGGCGACAGGAGCTGAAGGGGATAAAACAAAAGGACAGAAGTTTGCCCATTCTCCGAGACCACCAGCAGGGAGAAAAGGAAAGGCCTGTTGGTGTAGCAGCTACACGGTGCCACAGGGCGCTTCGCAGGCAGGGCCAGCTTCCAGTCCTGAGAAAACCACAGCTCAGTCGCGACTTCGACGCAATTCCTGAACCAGGATCTGGTCTCTCCCAAAATGCCCTTTCAGGTTTTTCCATCGAGAACTTTCTTAAACAAGCTTAATTGCTTTTGAACCAGATTAAGATTCGAATCATTTTTATTGCGTTCCGACCTTGCGTACGAATATATGAAGTTTGTATTCTATGTTAGCATATGAGAACTGCTTCAATTCATTATCTCCAATAAACTAGCAATATCAGTTTTTAAATAGCTTATGTGATACTATGTAAGTCAAAATATTATTTAAAAAATTACACAGGGCATTTTTGAATGTTATATATTCCTATAACATTTGCTAAAGGTCAGTAAAAGTCTTCTCTGATGACTAGCAGTGATTTCTTGCATCACGGAAACATCCATATAGAAACATACTCCACTTTGCCCTAACACAACCAACTAGAACATGCCAAAAAAATTCTTCAAGAAGCACCACAACTTTTAGTTTCTCTATTCTCAGAGAGACCTGTCTTTTCCCTTATTTCTGGGGGATGTCTGCATCCCGTGTCACTACCACAGAGGTTTGTCATTTTAAGGAAACAGGAGAAGTTTTTCACAAGCTACTCGGGGTTAAAGAGGATCTGTTGCACCACTGTTGCAAGGGTTAAAACTGCGTAGTGACAAAGCTCTAAACATCGAGTGCATCTGTAACAAACATTTTTGACACAAGAGATGGTTTGTAAGAGTTGGAAAGAATCAGGACATAAGACTGAATCCCCATTACATCACCCACAAACTTATCTGAAAGGGCAGGTAAAGAAGCAACAGAAAAGCAACAAAAAGACAGTATGCGAGGAAGCCAAGAGAGCACAAGATCTCAAAAAAAATGCAACTGCCCGTGTCAAAGGTGGTTTGTGTAGTAAGGAGGATAAAGTTGGAAGGAGTTTGCAAGCTTAGCCCAGAACTGGGAGTCATTAGAAAGTAAGTTCATTGAAGAAAGGAAAAAATCCAACTAGAGAGCAAATTCCAATGAATCTGCCATAAACCACATATTCAGATCTTAGAGCTCAAAGGGAGGAGGTGCAACACAACACACAAGCAGAATGAGAGGACAGGGGATTATGTCAAGCATTCCTAAAAAGTGAGGAGAAAGGCCAGGAGAAGAAAAAGGGCAAACTGTGATGGATCGGTGATGACAACCTGGTGCTTAGGGGAGATGAACTGAGAACATCTCACATTGGTGAGAGAAAGAGAGCTGAAGGGCAGGGTTGGGGGATGCTGCATTGCAGCTGCCTTCTCCTTCCCTAAAATGATCATGAGCACATGAGGCAACAGCAGAGGCTGTGCAAGTACTAAAAAAAAGAATCTAAGGTAGCAAACGTGGGAATTTAACCTGGTGTAAAACTGCTCACAGCTAGGAAGATAACAGAACTAAGACAGGAGAATGAATCTGTAAGAACCAGCCTGGACACGGGAACACAGTAAGTTGTTAGTAGGCAGCAGATTAAAGGGATAAATCAGCAGTGTCATGAAAAAGTGGGCAAAAAAGGAAAGAATCATGATCTTATCAGTGGAAGGATGGAAAAACAGAAAGGAGAAGAGAACTGTCAATGAGGTGGGAACTGTGGCAAAAGACAGGTGGAGACTATGAGGATTGAAAAGAATGGGGATGAGATGGAGGAATTGGAGAAGAAACTGAGTTCTAATGTGAGTATGGGATCAGGATTTGTGTGTGCTGCAGGAGCAGGGAGAGCCTGAAAAAGAGAACTAGTGCAACCAGAAGAGAGTCACAACAAGAAAAGCAGGAAGAGATGAAGAAGCTGCAGAAGGATCTGGCAGTAGCTACTTGGCACTGGCACAACACACTTGCAAAATGCCACGAGGACATATTTGTGCGGGTTTCTTTCTGACAGGCAGCCTTTCTAGGCAAAAATGCTCAAGGAGACAAAAGAAAAGTAGTTTGGGTTACACTAAATGATATGGACAAAGACAGTAGGAAAACAGCTGCTCAGAGAGCACAGCCCCCCATTAATGATGGCAGCAGGTACCAAAGTCATGCAGACAGAAAGATAACATGGAGAGTAGGAGGCAGGAGAAGGGTGAAATCTGTAGTTACCTGCCTTTTAATGCAACTACACAAAGCAGGATGTGTAAGCAAGCCAGCATGCTGCGAGCAGATAGCCTTCTATGACTCACTGCAACGAACCTCGGGCTGCTTTTCCACTAATAATCATGACAGCGCACCAAACCCACCACTGAAATTAAATCAGGAAGATCAAATACAATCTAAACTTGCATAATTTTTGACTCTCACAGAAGTAACTGTAACTACTTTCAACAAAGACAGGCAAATAAGTATTTATGAATTCCTACATACCTACATATACCAGACAAGAGCCACAAACATTTAAATATTTCAGTTTTATAAAAGCACAGAGCTGAAAAGTTTTCTCGTAAAGCATGCAAACTCTGAGATAAGGCTCTTAGCAACCTCCCCACTCTTGTCACTTCCTGCAGCTACTGTCAGTAAACTTCCTCTTTGGCTGCAGAAACCTGCTTCACCATGAAACGAGCCATTTTGAGCTGCTTGACTTCCAGCACAGCCTGTCTGCCTCAGCTTCCAGCCAGCACTAGGGCAGTGCTTGCTTAATGGAAGAGAAATGTGCAGGTAAGCATCAGCTTCATGATGGAAAGGCTTAGTATTTGTTCTGTCTGGTGTGAAATGGAACTGCACTGTCCTGACCTCAGGGGGTACTCCAAGCTCCTGTTGAGTGTCTGTATCTTGAAAGCATCAGGGTTTCAAATACACGTTGTTTGATGTTGCTACTAGGAACTTTTATGAACTTTACATGTAAGTATTGTTTGACTGTGTTTTGAAAAGAGGGGAGCAGAGAAAATTAAATTGAATCCTTTTAACCGGTTACAAACCTTACAGAGTTTAGATCATAATGTTCTCGAGAAGCATTAATTTACTACTCATAGGCGTTTACACTGTTGCATCTCAAATTTAACTGTGCTTGTTTGGAAACCCACAAAGGTTTATGCATATAAATTTCCCAGGAACAGCATCACATGACTAGCATTAGAGTAACTAATAAATTGGCTCCAATTGCATGAAAGTAGCTTCAGATAAAAAAATCATTACGTAGATGTATTTTACGATTTCTCTCATACAGAGACATTCAGAGACCTGAACAGTACAGGGGGAAAAACAAAAATCTGTTTCAGGCCAACAGTTTAACATTAACTCTCCTTCATTACAAAAAGTGTTCCACGTGCAGAAATTTATCCATGAAGACAGTTCAACATTAGAACGCCGTTCCATTACACCATCAGTATTTAGCAACTTTTTAAAAACTATTGTGCTCTACCCTTAACTGCTAAAGAGAGGCAAGAACAGGAAATCAACGTTTAAGAGAATTAAAGAGCCTTTTACTTAGATCTCGGCCTATTTCCATCAAAACAAGACAATTTTCTTTACTCGTGACAATCCTGTTTGTCGATGCTGCTGTGAGTGTTTCTCATTCTGTTCCAGCTCCACCACCATTTACATGATTGATAAATGTTGTTATTTTGAAACACCCTCAGGACTTCTCTGCTGATGCCTTTTTCTGATCAGGTGAAAAAAAGTAATAATAACCAAGACATTCTCTTCAACAAAGTCACTTAATTAGAACGATCAATAGTGTTGGAAATCTGCCTGCTGTTTGGGAAGTGAGTGACAAACCTGCTATTATGCAAACGGGAACAGACTTGAAATTTTAAACATTAAATCTAACATTATTTTCAATACTATAGTATTAACACGAAATTGTCTGGTGTCAGTAAGGTGTAACTATAAAACAAATGCAGTTTTCAAGTTAATATATTTCATCCCTGCTCTAGGAGAGGAGACATTTAAAGAGGCTGCAGGAAAATGGCCAGCAGCCAAGTAATACTGGTTCTCTTCTACGGAGGAATCTGGAAATCCCTTTCTACAGCAATACCTCAAAACATTTCCATGCATAAAAGAAACACATACACCAGCATCGGGAGTCCAACAGAAGACAAAGCTCCTCTATATCAGCTGGAAGCAAACGGACCCATTTTACACAAATCTAGAAGAGCACTGACTGTTACGACACCATCTCAGCTCCCCGAAGCACACGCAGAACCCAGCGAAGGAAGCTGGATAGCAGCACTGATAATTGGCATCATTTTGATTAGTATGATAATGGCTATTGTGATAATTCTTCTGTGGAAGTGCTGCAGGAGGCCGGCTCTAGTTGATGCAAACTGGGCAGGTCGTTCTCCCTTTGCAGATGGAGACACACCGGATGGCTTTATGGATTCTGACCAGGTTACCAAACGTTCATCGGTTTTATTTATGTTGCCTTGGAAATTAAAACTGGACACCAACCTACAGCACGACCCCACTGCATCAGAGAAGCCGCCCCACTGCACGACCAGCAATGAGAACAGCCAGTTGCCTCCACCAGCAGAGGACGGCTCCGCGGCCGGTGTTCCAGTCCCCGACACGGACACCTCTCCAGCTCCCGTCTCCGAAGCGGCGAGCTGTGCGCACCACCCCTGTCCTCTCCCTGAATCCCCACATCTGCCACCTCCACCCGACTGGCTCAGGGAACCAACTGAAGATCAGAGCTCAGATCTCGGCAAGTACCCGGAATGTCACTCAGAAACAGAGGAACAATTGCCCCCACCACCCGACTTCCTTATTCGAGAGACTGATGAACCACTGCCCCAGCTGCCAGCGCCAGAATACCCTTTGTAGGCTGCCAAAATTGATTTCCAGCACACTTCACATTTTTCTGAAATGAAGTATTCTTCAAACAACTGAAAAAAGGAGAAGTTGACGCGGGCAAGAGCAGCGAGACCGCAGCGCAGGCACTTCCCCAGTGTGTCTCAACTTCAGCTTTCACAGAAGGGAACAACCTGCTTCTGCCTGAAGCAAATCATTTCAAAATACAATATGGATTGTGCCCACTAGTTATCTGAAATTAGTGATGCCAGATTTTGGAGACTACAGAAAACAGCATATGCATATGTGTGTGTAACCTACGCATAGACATGGAGCTTTCAAGAAACAGCACCGCTTTAGAGGTAACCAGAGCTTCTAAAAATCGTTTGTTCTATTAGGCTGTATAAGCAAATGCAATGAAGTCAAGTTGATTTTAATAAAGCTTTCTCATTCAAAGATGGTTTGGTCACTTAAAGCATTTGCTGAGACACAAAGCTTCCAAGTCAAACCCAAGTCTAACCGCCTCGACGTGCACACACCCCCCTCTTTCACACAAAGGTCCATTTGCTGCACATGACTGGTACCAACCTGGTAACAAATGGATTACAGGTATGGGACACAAATCCTCCTCGCAGCCACCACTTGTTCATTATTAATAGTAACGAGGTTTCCTTCAGATCAAATATTGCCAAAAAATTTACCAGTCTAAACCCTCCAGTCACTTCACACTATTGTTTGGTAAAGCAGAGAATGGTGCAAGTAAACAGTTAATACAGTGGTCACTAAAAAGCTGACATGTCTCCAAACACTTGGAGAACAAGCACAAAAAGCCTTTTACCTAAATACTTATGATTTTTATGGATAAAATAGAAACAGTTTGCAGAACGCCCAGGCAAATGATTAACACAATTAGTCGTGTGCATTCACTAATGTCTGTGTGAGGCAGTATTTTCAGAATGCACTCAATATTACTAATATAAACTTTAAAAATTAATTTAATGCTGCGTGGATGCTAGATTCCTTTTAATTCAAGGTGTTTAAGTGTTTTACATGTTCCCTTCTGGGCCCTGAGTAAAAGCGAAGCTCACCATCCTGTCCACGACCATGCATTTTGATAAGCCAACTGTTTGGTGGGAAGTAGGAGGGTGGTCTCAGAGGTAAACTGAGGGTTTTTTACCAGTATTGAATACTTACATCTATAGAAAGAAGTTGCTGTACACTGAAGCTGGCCTTCCATGACATCTCTGCCAAACAGCAAAGAATTTATTTGAGGAGGAAATATATTTGTGGATGTTGCACAGAGCACATGCTTGCATATATGACAACAATAAACTTCAAAAATCTTAAAATTACTAATAAAAATTAAAGCCATGAATTATGCAAATGCAATTTTAGGCTGCTGTGCACACAATGGACATAGGAAAAGATATTTACATTTTTTCTTACCATTTATATAAGCTGTACGATTGTATATGCCTAAAGAACAGCATTCCAATTATGCACGACTTTTTTTAAGGCTTGTTGCATTACTCCATGTTAAAATTGACAGCATTAATGAACTATATCCACCCTACCATATTGCCTGGAGAAATTCAGACACAGATTTCCTATAGAAATCTGTAAAATCTTACATGCTGAGCTATATCATACCTGACAATACAGCAATAGCCTGGTCTGAGGAGCAGAAAACTGAGTATTTCAGAATCATGAAAAGATATTCTGGCAGCGTAGCTTAAGCCTAAATTACCATTAACCTTTATCCAGGAGGGGAGGTTAATTTCGATTAAAAAGAACACAACTTAACGTGACTTTTTTAAACAGGAACATTTAAATGGAATCACAGCTGAAGCTAAAACAGCCTCCAGAGATTCCATTCGGTGCCGTTTCTGCCGGCAGCGCTCCGTGCCGTGTTTCGATGCACTAACACAGCACAAAGCACAGACAGGGAGAAGTTGACGGATTCGAATTCTGAACCCAGCTCATTTACCGACGAGGCGCTTTGCAATAAATTTGAGTCAGCACGGACGACAGCTCTGCAGTCCTGCCGGGGAGCGGATCAGGTGGCTGCAGAGCCCCGCTCGCAGCAGTACGATGCAGCTGAGGAGGCACGCACAGCCCACAGGCACCCACTGGAGCTGCTCTCCAGAACAAGGCGACCTCTAAGCTCAAATCTTCCCCAGAAACGATGTGCTGATCCCGCAGGAGGGACCCCGGTAAGTTTGCGGGTTTTTTTTGGTTTTAATCACAACAGCCTGCTACGAAATTAGAGGCAGAAATAAAGGACGAAATTATGAGTTGATGACAGATGCTTGCACCAGAAATTTGCTGCAGTGTTAGAGATTTCTTACTAACACTAATTCAGCTTCCGAGCGTGTGTTACCAGCTTTGAGAATGTAATTAACACTACAATAAGGAAAAATAATAATCTGCATGTCAGCATGAACGTGGAATCTGGGTTTCAAACTAAATTCCTAACAATTTACGATGTATTTTAACCAATTCTACTTAAGCAAATAGCATGTATGTGTGGGGGGGACTGCTACATTGCTGCAGAGATTTGTAAAGCAGATCCAGTTGACAGCCATTTTTTCATCCTGTATAAAAGAACACATTATTCCAAACATAATATAGGCTTGAAATCACTAAAAACAAGAAGCAGACATTGTATAACATTTGGAAGAGACTTGCATTTTCGGAAGAAAGCCCTCATTTGAGCTTGAGGGGGAAAGGGAGATGAAAAAACAAGTCTCATTCTGCCAGACAACATGACAGTCTATGAAGGGATGCTTTGTAAAGTCTCTCTTGAACAATTCTAAAAAGGATCGTGCCACAAAGGGGTTTATTGATATTTTTACTTAATTTCTCCTGCAAGTGGTCATTGCAAAGACAACCCTTATAAAGGAATAAAATATATTACATGGATTTAAAGGGTGTCACTTTGGTATATTTATTTCCAGGCAACAATGGAATACCAGATATTGAATTCATCTACCTGTCTGCTGGTCCTTCTGTTTTTCACACCCACTGTTTTGGGTATTTGTCCTTCTAACTGTACATGCTCAGGAAACGACAGGAATGTGGACTGTTCAGGCAGAAACTTAACTATACTGCCACATGGACTTCAAGACAACATTACATATTTAAATCTGTCCTTTAACCAGTTCGTAGATCTCGATCATCAGCTAACGAGATTCACCAATTTGAGGACCCTTGATATTTCAAATAATTGGCTCAAGAATGTTCCTGCTCATCTGCCCAAGTCCTTATGGGAATTATATGCCATAAACAACAACATTAAAGTTCTCCAGAAACTTGACACAGCTTACCAGTGGAATCTTAAAGTGCTCGATGTTTCCAGGAACATGGTGGAAAGAGCTGTTCTGATCAACAACACACTGAGCAGTCTCAAGTTTCTCAATCTCAGCAGCAACAAACTTTGGACAGTTCCAACCAATATGCCCTACAACATAGAGACGGTGGATCTATCCAACAACTTCTTGTCCCGGATACTTCCAGGAACACTGCTGAGACTACAACACCTCACGAGCCTCTACCTGCACAACAACAAGTTCACGCACATTCCTGACAAAGCTTTTGACCACCTCTTTCGGCTGCAAGTAGTAACTCTATACAACAACCCATGGTCCTGCAGTGACAAACAAAACATCCCGTATTTGCTGAAATGGGTGCAGGGAACAGCTGCCAGTGTTATAGGGGCTCCCTGCGCCAATCAATCCGGGCTTTGGCTGAATGCCACACCAACCTCAGCGGCTCCCACGGCTATAGACCCCAGCCTCATGATCAAAGGGATGAAGGCAGCAGACAAAGCTGCTTCTCCAGTGGCAAGTGAACCAACCAAAACGACAAAAACACATAAACAATTTAAAGCCAAGGAAGTTTCTACCTTGGCCACCTTAAGCCAAACCATACTGTTCACGAGCACGGACCGACCGCTGCTCCTCTATCCGGAAGAGCTGACGACCAGGAAGGTCAGTTCTCAAGAAGCAGCAGCCACGCACACAATCTACATCAAAGATTCAACCGATGTGAACTCAAGCCTGGCTCGTTCAACAGGACCATCCACCACTCCCATGACTTTGAGTATCACCAGTGGAATGCCAACAAACTACTCCAAAACGCCTCAAAGCACAACTGCTACCTTAAGGAAAGAGGAATCCACCACAAGTATTCTGAATACTCGTGTGCCCTCCAAAGCAAGCACCTGTGAGATGTATTTGGTTTATGTCGCAATGCTTAATGCAGTGGCAATGGTTTTTGGCTAAGGGCTTGTATCTTGTGAAAATTGTTGAGTTTGTTCCTGTGATACATAGCTCGAGTTAAGACATCCAGGTCAAATAATGAATCAAAATACAAGAAATTCGAACTTCTGACTCTGATCTAAAGAAGATAACAGTTCTTTATTGATGAAGTGCACACTAATGTCTTGATACTAAGCTGCTACTTATTTTAATATGTCTTAATTGAGTAAAACTAACCTATGATTTTGTTTTTAAAAATGTGATTATTTTGTATTTAAATTTTTAATTTTACTTGCACAGAATAAAACATCAGAATTTTAAGTACTAATTTTATGTATGATTTTGTCATTAAACAACTGGAAAAAAAAAAATAGAAGGCCTGTATCATATCTGCATTGTCTTGCTTGACTTGCCAGTGAGCAATTCTTGTAATATAGCAGCACAGATTCTTCGTAAGTTATGATGACACGCAAAAGGAAGGGGAAAAAATAAAGGAACTAAACCTAGCTGTTTCACTAATCAGAAGTTATTCCTGAGAAAAATCGCTAGCATGTATATCTATGTTTGCTTCATATGTATTAGGATATTTTAAATATGAAGAACAACAGTTTTGAATTTAGGAATTACATATGACAATGCCATGATGTCTACTAAGGGGGTGTAAACTGAGAAGGCAACATGGTCCAACTTCAGCATGGGAAGAGTGGTAGGGGCTGATATCTCTTTTTGCTCTGTCTTGACTTAGACTGCAGGCAAGTTATTTCTCACTCTCCATGTTTTTTAAAAAAAAGATAAAAGTAGAGGAAAACACAAGATGTTCAATGCCATGACACTCCAACAACAAGGAGTCATCTATACAAATTAATGAAATGGAACTCCTTAACTTTATTTCAAGTGACATCCAAAAAACCTGAAATGTTAATATATTTTTCTGAAAAGAACATCACAAATCAGCCAGAATGTATCAAACTACTACTTTTTGATCAGTAAAATGAAGTTTCAGCCAATTTCTAATGCAAGTTATGTAACAAATCAATTAAGCAATTAGTTGTCAAGCTGTCATTGAAACAATCCTTGAATCTTGTGACTTGGAAAAAAAAAAAAAAAAAAGTAGCCCATGGCATTGAACATGCCCATATCCTGGCTTTATAAGGACGAGCATGAATGCTATTCTCCTTGACATCTGCGCCATCAGTGAGTAGAAATAATTGCACGCATGGTTCTGTCCACTCTAGGAAAATAATCTAAATTATGTGGCAAAGGTACTTGATATACAGATGAAGTTTTGCAAACAGCATGAAATGAAAAATGAAGAACAAGTTCACTGAAAAAGTATTATTCACTTAATATAACAAATCTTTATACAATGTTTTCCATTCATTTCAGGCCATTTAATTTCCAGTTATTGTAGCATGAAGGTGCTGCAAAACCCAGAAAACCTCACTACTGAGACTGGAGTCCTCTACCTATTTCTCCTAGGTGTCCATGAGGGCTGTAGACCATCTACAACCACTGGTATCAGAGAAATCACAACTTTCCAATGGTGAACAGTATTTCTATAACCAGAAATGTGTTTTAATTTCTAACAGTAAATGTTACACAACGAATTTGTACAGTTATTTCATTGGCATTTAAGTCAAAATAAAGTTACGTTTGTATTGAACCGAATTAGTGACAGTGCTTCTTTTCCAATCGGCGCAGTACTATCACTAAGCAGATGATATTTTGTTATACACACCTATTTCAAGCAGGTATGTGGCTCAATCTTCACGTCTTTCAGGGGAAAATTACTGTTAAACAAAATTACATTGTTTTCATACTAAAATATCCCTAGTATTGTTTATTTATAAGCTGATAATAGTAACATAAGGTCTATCCTTCCCCTTCCTACCCTTTAGAACTTGCAAATACCTAAGGCACATCTCTAACCACTAGAAAAGGTTGCTCTTTCTCCCTCTCAAAACAGACAGACTCTGCATGTCTAACAGAACACAAAACTTAAAAAAAACCCCACCAAAGCAAAGACTGACATCTCATATACATTTCAGGTATACAAGAAGTAGTCATCCAAGTCACAGTGTCGACACTGTAGAGCACAAGCAGTGCCTGCAACGGGCAGCACAAGTGGCTCATTTATGAAGTGGCTACCAGCGGTCGGAAAGAGGAGCCCACCTGCACAACTTCTGTGCGTTTTCCCCAGGCTAAACAACCCCACATGAATGGATAAATTCCACCAAGATCAGCGTTATAAAACCGTCACTGCGTGCCACTCTTTGGACAGTCGATGCATTTGCTAAGTCCTGACTGACTCTAAGCCAGTACCAACCTACTCATGTTCAGAAGCAGGTATTTCCCAGAACTGTCTCACTCGTACGGTTTCATCCCACGCAGCGCGAGGCAGCTCAGCTTGCAAGGTAGGACAGAAACCACAAAACGAGGTGCTATGACTAAACTCCTTGAGTTGACAAAATTACATTAAACATTTTATGTCTTTGCTGAACAATTCAATACAGGATGGCAAGTTCTACTGGACGCAAAAAACCTACACGGGACAAACTTTAAACACCCTGAGAATGCTTCACCCATAATGAGACTATTCAGTGGACAGTGATCCTTTTCCAGAAGTTGTCTGGGGCAAATTGCAAGTCCCCATACTGGATGACTTGCCACCTAGACTCCAAAGTCTTCATTAAGCAGGCTGATAAAAGCCTGGAAGCGGAAATGGGGTTGCGAGGTTTTCCAAATCCATGTACAGGATTGGGAAGCTAGGAAACAAAAAAACCTGCAGATGGGTATGAAAGTGAGATGGCACTCCCAAATTCTCGAGCTGTGCTCCCTGCCCAAGCCTTGCCGTGGTAGGTGCAAGCAAGAGGGCTTCTTAGTCAGACTGCTTTCAATAAAGCAGACTAAAATTTAGGTTTCCTTGTATTTTTCTGGAATACAAATGAGTCGATAACAGAGCAGCGAGTAGGCAGGGAAATGTGGGAGTCGTGCACTTGTTGCTTGGCAACACCACAGTCAAATTGAACTAAATCCGACAGGCACGGATGGGAACACGGCAGCATCCGCTTGTCTTGTTTTCCGCATGCTGGTCGTTCAGCCCATGAGAAATGTCATATAATCTATCCTCAGAGAAATGACTTCTTCCCAAATAACTATTTAGCATTTCAGGACAATATTCACAGCACACCTTATAGTAGAAATACGCTTGCTTTTGAACGATTAAAATTGCTGTAGGCATAGCTGTGGTCTGAAGCAATAACTCAGCAGTTCGTACTCCTATTAATTAATTTGGGATATCAACTTTAGAACTTAATGGCAGTACTTCACGATCAATATTTGCTGATTTATTGATCATTTTAGTAACAGCATAGAGATTAAAAACAGAAGAGCAGTGGCTTCAGAAGTCAGGTTGCCACCCAGGAAACAAAATGTGAAGAAAAATGACAGATAGGATTAAATTTCACAGCACAAACTAAACTGTTTCTTCTAAACTGATCCAGCTATATCAGTGAAATGACTCAACAATGCCCTAGCAACAAGATCTCCAACTACCAAAAAAAAACAACCCCAAAAAAACCCCAAACCCTGCCTGCTGCAAGCCCTCAAACATATGGGCAGCTCCAATCTAAACAGCCTTTTCACATTTCACACCTTAATTTTCACATTTCACACCTTAAAACCCAACACTTGGCTCGGAACCGCAAGACAAACACCCCAAATAAGCACCATGAGCCACATCCCTATCAGAAGAACAGATGTCAGAGCACCATCCCAGAGCAAAGCCCCACCTGGGAGGTTGGAAAGGTGACCTCATGGAGAAAAACTGGGGAATTACCCAGCAGCTGAGGAGGAAGCAAGCAATAAAAAGGGAGGTAAAAGCAAGCAACATTCCGCCTACTAGCCCAGCTTATGTCAAAGCATAACAATATTTTCATTAAGTATCCGGTACCTGGATGAAATGTGCAGGAATCTGCCCCACACCACCCCTTTATGCAACGCAGGAACACGTGTCTGACATGGACCATCGTCACTATGGTTTAGCAGTGATTTTTCATCTTCCTTGAAGGAAATGAGGTTTGTGTTCATTCAAAAAATCCCTGGGACACCGTTTATGAAGCTATTTTATTTAAGACAATTTTTCAGATTGCTAAACTGCCAGGTAACTTGGTCAATGATTAAAACTTCATTAGAGTTCAGTATCACAAACTAGAGGAATCAGCTCCATTCTTGCACAACTGAAGAAGAGTAGATGTGCAAGAGGCCAGAGCCCGTTCTGGAGCTCAGTAGCATTTAGTCTCTCTTCGCCCCAAAAGCACGATTCGACAGTGGACAGTCTGCTGACGGGTGAACCCGCAGCTGGGTGGGACACACAGACCATAAAGCAGCACCAGTAAAACACCAGAGCAAACTTGCACAAACACTTGCCTCCAAACGCCTTTCAGATGGCCGGTTATGAAAGAGGATTCACTTCCACTATTGTGTCTGATGTTCAAGGCTTATTTTTAGTCATCCACTCCTTTCTGCTGAATGCAACAATCCTTAAGCATGAGTTACTAAACAAAAGGTCACAGCTTTCCACACTACTTAGCCAAGTAAAACAACTTAAAATGCAGACTTTCGCACAGAATAGGTATTTTAAGGTTTCATAGTGATGCAAACGGAATTACACACGTAGCAGTAAGATACACCCAACTACAGAGTTCCCATTCTAGGAATTTCATACTGTCTGAACAGCTACTAGTTAACACAAGAATATCCAGAAAGGTGAAGATGACATAACTCGTTTTCGGGCAAAATCAGAAGATTAAATATGTGTTATCACTTTTTCATAAAGTTGTGTTATTCTCAGCATGTGATCAGCCACTAGTAGGCTGACAATTAAAAAGTTACTTTGCAGTGCTTTCGATTTAATGTTCTCCCTTTTCAGTTTTTACATCTGTTGTTTCAACAGGCAAATTCTCTTGCAGACATGTTTCACAGTCCAATTTCAATATATATCCATAACAGAACAACACTGTGGTTACTATCGTTACACTCAGTACTTACTAACACTGTAAACGAGTGACATCCTGCTTTATTATTTATATTCCAGCTTTATTAGGGCCCATTACTGGCTTGTCCACAACATCTGTGTACAAACAGTCACCCACTGAGCCACACTGGCATCAGGACTCACTACCACCATCAGTGCTGGTGGGAACATCCCAGACCTTGGCAGCACCACCACGTGCCCCGCCGGTGCCAAAACCAGTGGTCCCAGTGCTGCCACGCCAAACCTCACCAGCAACACCACTTCCAAAAGCAAAGGCACCACCAACACAGCACCGAGAACAGGTACAACAGCTCTCATCTTATTTTTACAGTTCTGTCTTGGGTTGCACCTGGCTGTGAGCAACGACTTTCCTTTTCTTAAAAAGCCTAAGAATGACTCTCAGTACGGAGTGCAATCGCTATGGAAACTGTTTGGAATATGCTGTCCTCCATGGATTTTATAGTGCAGTTACTTAATAACCAGACTGAAATACCACGTTTCCCTTCTATTCTTACTCTAGCTGCAGCTTTAAGACTACAAACATTAATTTAAATAAAACTACTCATGTATTTTATTTTTTTTAAAAAGAGAGAGAGTATTATTTGACCATACACTGACTAATACTGATCTCAGGATATTCTTCCTAAATTCTTCAATACTGCCACACATGTAACTCATTGTTATGAATCACTATCTTCCAGAGAAGGGAAGACTTAAAACTTCCAAAGTTTTGCCCACTGGAAAAAACAGAGTCTTTTGCAAAGTTCACAGGTCAACACCAGCTTTTCTTACTACTTTAGTGATACTTCCAGAGACCTCAATCATTTCCAAAAACATGGTATTATTGTCACTTAGAACATGATGGTGGAATTGAAGCAACATCATGGTCTTGACTATGTGTGAAATTTGTAAATTCTTGTCTTACTCTTTAAAACAAGATACAGAGACCATTTTGAGAAGTTTTATCCCTTGTTTTAGCCTGTTACGCATCTCACACTTCAGAAAACGAAGATGCTAAAATCACTGATAAAGGGTTAACAGTAACGTAGTGTAGATGTAGTTTACTTGAGACAATGAAAAATTAATTAAACATTTAACATTTTAAGTATTTTCCACAGATACTCACATGGCAAATCTATGACAGTTCTGATTTAGGCAACGACTCAAAAAATACTGTCACCAAAATTTGACAAACTATTTTCAGATTCTTGTGTGCTATAAAGTCATTGTCCCTGTGTCCCTTTTTAATATACACCCAATATTTTTTATTTTATGTGTTTATTTCAGACAGTGAAGGTGAAAGATTTCTTACCGCCGAGCAATGTAGTAGAAAACAGGATTGCCAGCTTTTGATGTCCCAGCTTGGTAGAAAATATTTAATGTTTTCAGTGCTTTGAACTCCTCTTTTTCATGTACTTGATGCCTAAAAAGCAGTACATTGACATCAACTTTCCACAACTGCATTTAAACAAACAAACAAAAAAATCCCACACAAACAAAAAAATACCCCAAACCCTCTTTATTTATCTCTTTAAACAAAAGCATTAAGTTCATACAATCTTGAACCTTTGTCAAAATACAAAAATTACTGCTGTTTCCAGTTCTCAATTTAATTTTGGAGATTGAAATCTATTCAGAAATCTAAAAGGTCTATGTAGACCCAGCTTTTTGAACTCTCCTTCAAAACGAAAGCTGGAGTTTCAATAACTACTTATCTTGCCTTATGGACTAAAGTCTAGAAACCTACAACCCTCCCCGATTATCTCATTACCTTGTCATAAATTCTTCAAATTTGGAACTAGTGAGATTTAAACTGGACCAATGGGTATCCGCCACGGGCTTGTGCTCAGGAGGACCCAGGTAGGCAAGAAGAGTGGCCATCTTGTCAAAAGGTCGTCTTCCAACAGCCTTGTGGTCCCTACAAACAGCATACTGGTTCAAGGAAAAGTCCTCTTCTACTCAGCAATTCTTAGTTTTTGCCCACTACCCTTCCTTACCTTGAATGGGCTGGATTTTCTTTTTTAAAGTTAAAAGAAAAGCGTTCAATGGAGAAATAAAAAAAAATGTTTTGTTACACGTAGAACAGTTTTTACAACAGATAAGACAACTACACACTTGCACAAAAGGCTGGCAGTGAAGCCGGCAGCAAAGGAGTTAGGCACGTTCCCAATAAGACAAAAGTTTCCAAACGTAAGAATTTTCAGCCACGATGTTCTCAGCAATTATAACAAAAGCATCTGAAAGCACTTCCAAAAAGTCACTTCCCATCCCCAGTCCCTTCTTCGTAATAGCTCTGAAGTCCTACCTGTTGCTGGAAAGGTACTGGCCGATTTTCTCCTGGTTGTTCCACAGCAAGCGGTGCAAAGCCAGCACGTTGCCGTCGCTGATGAAGGACAGGCTGTGGTTGACGGTGTCGCTGGCTGGGCAATCGGACGCGATATCAAGGAAAAACCTGGAGTTCAAAACCAGTAATAACCATAAGCAGGTAAAGGAAATCTGCCCAGTGGACTCAGTGTAAAGGAAAAGGCTGCAGGAACGCTCTCCGCTTACTCTTTACACGACACAGACTGTGCCTACCTTCGTGCTGCGTCAAAATTGCTTTTTACAAAATCATTAAAAGGCCGCATATGCTCTTCTTTTGTAAACAGGACATGATTAGCAATACTCTGAAGTATCTAAACAACAAAGAGATGGTAGAGACACATAAAGGTTTGATGTAGTAACTGTTCTGGCAGGCAGTTGTAACTTCACTCTCAGAAACACTCATTTTAACTGGTGAAACCTCAAGACAAAAAAAGGCCAACGAGCCAACTAATGCCAAACATGTTTGCTTTCAAAATATTTTTCTTCACATGCTTGTAAATACTAGAAAACAACTTCCCTTACTTACAAACTGATTTATTTAAACATAGTACGTGAACGGCACTTTAAATATGGTTGCGACAAAAAAATACGAGTTCAAGTAAATCTTCTCCCTCTGGTCAAAGAACAGAACTAAATCAGGTAGAACGTACAATATGGCCAAATAGAAACATTTACTGATTCACCTTTGACATCAGTTTCAATCCCCTTTCAATTCTTGGCGGAGGCTTTTTATCCAAAATCCCCGCCTCGTACGGGGAGACGATGGCAGGATTGATGAACCGCAGGAACATGGCGCTTCCCACTGCTCCAATGCTGTTCTGAGGAAACCGCTGGCTAACCACCTACGAAGTGGAGAATTACGAAGAATATTTTTGCACTGAAGAAAAGGGAAAGCAAGCTGAGAAAAGCCCTGTGTGGTAATGCAACTTCAAGCATTCTTTCCATACCAATCGAGCTCAATACGTTTGGGGATTGTCTTGCTTGGACAAGCCTTGCATCATAGGACAATCAGGGGCGAGTGGACGATCAGACACGAGCAAGCTTTCCTTGAGCTTTTGTACAAACCTTCTCACCAGGGTGAAATTGCTCCAAAAACTACTGGACAAAGATCAGAAGGCATATTTCAGAGTCACTGACCACTTCGGACCTGCCACCCGCAGCAATGCCGACAAGTGCCGTACGGTCGTACTCAGGCGGGCACAGTCTTCCCGTCAAACACAGACCATTCTTTTGAAATTAGTGGGTCTTACTTGTGTATTTATAATTTCACTACTGATCACAAGAGCCTCTCCAGCAGTAAGAATTATGCTGTAAAGTCTCAGGAGTAATTTTAAATTTGTGGGAGGGAGATCTTTGTAGAAATACTCTTGAGAACCATCACATCTCAACAGATTTGCCAAAGGAGGAAGGGCACAATGAGCCAGAGCTGAGTGGTCAGTGTACTTTTCTGTCTATACATACACTGTCCAAAACCACTTAGAAGGAATTTGCTAGAAGAACTACAGATTTTAAATACTGTTCTTCGCTATCTAGAACAAAGATTTTTCTGAAAACTTGTAAGAAAAAAGAAATCTTCTTCCATTTTAGGAAATCAACTACACATTACTAAGAGGACAGTCTATTCTCTAGGCATCTTTGACTTTGAAAAGTTAAAGATAAAGCTCCCTGACAAAAATAAAGTTCTTAAATACGCCACGTGTTTCTATAAAGACTCAGAATCTATATGTATTATTTTCTTATGAGTAACAACGGTAAATCGAAACATCAGATTCTACCTTTTGACAGAATAAACCTAGCAAGCTTCATATTTTAAGTTACACTGCTTGAAATAAAAAAAAAAGCACTTCAATTTACTAAAATACTTCAAAACATAACTAATCATGCTTCTTAAAATGGATAAAGCCATTAGTACATACACAATATATCAAGAATCACTTGGGTTCAGTAGAAACTTCATTCAGTTTACCTTGTGATGCAATCACACATAATATTTTCTTGTACAATACTAGTTTGCACACAGATTTTGCATTTAAAAGTGATTACTATTCTGTTCAGTTACAGCAAAAAATAAGGGAGCTAAATAAAATAATTTATTCTGCCTTTGATTTATTCATACTTTTCATTTTGAGATCACTGTCAAAGAAAAAGATAAATCTTAACTTTTAATGACACCGCTCTATCCTAATCTACACATCCAAACTGTTTAACACAGCAGTTACTTAAAATGGGAAATCTGCTTTTCCCAGTAAATCAACACAAGTGCTAAATTTTATTGCTTAGTCACAAGGCAAACAAAACAAAATATACCAGCAACACGTCATATAAGCCTCTTTTCAGTAACCCAGATATATTAATTGATCTTCTCCCAGGATGCAAGCTCAAGTCCAGTTATCTACCAGAGTGTTAAAACAACTAAACAGACTCAGATTTTCCCCAAAACCAAAGAAAACATTTTTCTTCCACATTTATTTTAATTTGAAGATGGTGGCAAGGGCAGAAGAATCAGAATATTAAATACTAAGCAGTAATGTTAAAAATGTCTTTTGTTTACTCAAGTAGGCACACAGAGAATATTTTAAATATAACTTAATTCCAGTGTTAATTGAAATGAAAGCTATTTTGTGCCAGAATTAGTAGAATGATTTTACAGTGAGGTCAAATAGACTGAAGTGAAGATGTTTTGAATAAACAGCAAAAGATTTCTGTTGTGCTTTGAAAGAAATGGCTAATAAAAAGGTCTCCAAACTTACTGATTTTTTGTTTTCCTTTTTTTCTTTTACGGTAGCTTTATTCAGTAGAGAGTGGCAAGTTGCCTACAGAACAGAGATGAGCACAAACAAGTCACAGCACCAACTACATACAGCAACAAAAAACCAATGTTGACTTGTACATAAATTACACAGTAAAATGTAACAAACATAACCAACAGAAAATGAAATATATAAACTAAAGACTGATGATGGAGATTTTATTCCACAGTTTTATTACATCTTATTTACAAAGCACTAAATACAAAACAAGCAAATGTTGCGTTTCAATCATTTCTACTATTTCTGGCTAGATCGACAGTCAAACCACGGTCATGTGCTCGTGATACGCAATATTGGGCATTAAAAGGTATCTTCAGCTTTCAGATGTATTTCACCATCCCAAATAATTTTAATAGTAGAAATAGTAAAGTCTTATACCTTTGAAATACATATTACTTTTAAAATAAATTTAGAGTTTTAAATCTTCCCAATGTTTCTCTGTGTGTCCTTCAATTTGGTGAGATCTGTGAATCATCACGATTCTTACTACTGTGACAGCTAAACACTGCCATAAAACACTCTGTGGAAAAGGGAAGAAAAAAAGCCAGCAGGTCTACATTAATTTATTATAAATTTCCAAATCAAGACATCTGACTTGACTGTGCTTCTTTCTGCATTTCATTCAAATGCAAAGAGACCCACCAAGAAGCACCACGTTCTCTCACATTTCCCATCAGGATGTGAGCCAAGCTATGGTACAGCAGCCCCGCTCCCTCGCGCACAGGGCTCCTGCTTTTCCCTCCTGGAGCTCAATCCTACATCCTTGTAGGATGTGACAGTACATGAGCATCACTGAGACGTCCCCCAGCACGCAACACCTGGAGCTGCAGCAACAGAAAGCTGCCAATACCTGGAGTTGGAGAGCAAGCATGCACCAGCAGTTCAAATAATCTTTAGAGTATCACACAAACTGGAACTGGAAGAGAAATTCTACAACTTGAGAATGTGAGAGAGTAAAAAAGTAAAAAAAAACCAACCAAAACAACCCCAAAACAGTCAGTAAAAGTCGTTCTGCTAACTAAGCTAAATTTAAATAGCTCAGATTTGTGCAGGACCTGTTAATATTTAGCCAGTGGTGCCTCTACCAAATTTCTGACTCGTGCAATTCCTGCAGTCAGTTTCTGAAGCAGTCATATACATATTCTACTTATCAGGCTATTGCATTTAAAGTAAATAAACTTTCCATCTCTCTTTATAAGAAAAATCCTGTATGTTTGTGTGGTTTTTATGAAACAGCCAGCACAAATTCTTCCTGTGAATGACCACGTAACACTTCTGAACATACATTACCTGAACAGGAGGAAGGGTGAGCCTGTCACAGTACTGGTTATACCATGTTTCCAGTCGAAAACACTCACCAGGGCTCTGTTCTGGTAACAGAAACCAGCCAGCAGAGACCCCCATATTCAACTAAATGCTCTGTTTCCAAAATGTTGCTACATCGATGGAAATTCGCTCCAAATGATTTACAGAACATACCTGCTGAGTGTTTTTTCTACGCTTTAAAACTTTAAGCATAAAAAGACACTGCAAAATTCGGTCTCGTTTACTCGTATACTGTTGTTGGGATTGAACACACTCATAATATAAAAAATGAAGTTACCCTATAAAAGTAATCTATTTGGTTCTTATGATAAAAATGGATTAATACGCCCCAAAATTCCTATTTTACTTGTACTTTCTTTCAGATAAAGGCCAGACTCTTCAAAACTCTCTGGAATTTGAAAGTACAGAATGAAATATTACACTATTTGTGTAAACAAACGTTTGTTACCAGCAACAGTTGAAGTAGTAAACGTTGAAGCCGAGTACCAGTTAATACCACTCGTGTTTTTGCCAGTAAATCGTCTCTTTCAGGAAACAAATTACCCTTGTTACCAGAAAAAAAATTAAAAGCAAGAATAAAGGCAATAGATTTGATATGGTTCCATAGAAGAATATCTGGGAATGCCCTCTGGTGAGTGTGTTTTAGTAATTAATTTCATGTAGAAATTAAAAACAGTTTGCATAGAAATAATTTTTAGCAACCTATCACTGAAATGGAAATAACTCTGATACATCCCAGTGACAGCGCACAAAAGCAATTCTAGGAAAAGGTGTGGGACAACGTGACATCAAATAAGGGAAGCAACAATCCGGGTTCCGCGCAACATTTTCAGCAACACTCAAATATACTCCCAGTCCAAGTCTGTAAGACCAGTTGTTGGGACTTGAAGGAAACCAACTTGTTTCCCTCATTTCTCAACTGAAAAAAACCAAACCCCAAAAACCTTCAAAACCACCCCCGCCAACCTGAATACAACCGCTGAAGGAAGGAGAAACCCACGACTTCAGAAGCCATAGCAGAAACAAAGGCACCTAATTTGCACGCCTCATTCATTCCAACAGCTCACAATAACAACCCACCATCCACCACCAACAGGACACACAATTCACTGCTTCTCACTTCCAAGTTCGGGGAATTTGCAGCTGCATTTATTAATTCAGCATTCACTGTCAAAACACAACTAGACTACTCCGCGTAGAATTTTGTGTTACTCATCATTAGTTCGCGCAGCTCAGCAAATCTACTGTCCTTGCTTTTCAGGGATATGGGATCCATGGTTGGAAGGCCAAAAATAGCTCGTTCGGACCACAGCCCAAACATTCTGCCATGCACAGCTCCTCTGTGACATCCTCCAACAGGACTGGAAAGTGTATGAGCCCTGAGGGCAGAAGGAGTATCCCCCACTGGAATTTTTAGCCGCAGCTAAATCCATCAGAAACACACAAAGAGCAAGAGAGACCTAGAAGCATATTGGGGCTCAGCAACCTGCTGCTGAGCTGCTGCAGAGAGCAGCAGAATGAGGACAGGGCAGAGGAGTCAGGGATGGAGACTGGGAATGCAGGTGCTTGAAGGAGAGGTGGCCAGGAGAGTACCACTAGAGTAGAACTTACCCTACAGAGGGCAGTGCACCATTTCGGAAGGCTGCTTCTCTTTAAGTATCATTTACAAATGGTACCAGGAACATGCAAGAGGAGGGTGGTCCCAGCTTGGTAACTTCCCAAGCACTAAAGTTCTAGCCACAAACAGAAGATAGTCTTTGTAATTTGTCTCATGAAAGGAATTCTATAAATACTTTCACCTGTCTCTTCCAGGTTCTCTTCCTCCCATTTACCTGCTGAATTTCTCAATACTGTTTGCAAAGTGGTCAGCTGCCTAATCCAACACAGCAGCCCCTTCCTTATGGGAACACACTCCGAGCCTCTGACAGGCAACGGCATCTTCATCAGCACGCGCTGCTCACAGCCGCTGCGCGACGCTTTACTCCGTAGACGAACACCCATTCCTGTTGTCATTCTACCACTCGATAGAAGAACCCACCTGCCTCAGAAGCACAGAGCACCTGCAGCATCCTAGTCACAAGGCTAATGCTGCTTAGGAAACTGTCTGCCAGTGGACCTCCTTCCCAGTACAAGCCAATGGCTTTCCTTACAGCTGTCCACAGCAGCCCAGAGACTCCTGCTGCCAGAACGTGGTTACGAGACACGACACGGAGCGTGATCAGAATAAAGCCTGAATGATACAGTCTTATCTCACCCACAAACGACCTTCTTCAGGGAAGCACACACAACCACAAACAATCCTCTACCAAATACAGCCAACAGCATTTTCTATGTCTTTAGGATGTCCTTCCTTACACTCAGCTTCAATCCACACTTCCTAAAATTTGAGACTTCTAACTACTGCAGTCCCACTCAGCAGCACACAGGTTTGTTCTTACGAGCATCTTACACTCTTTAACCTGCTTTTCTATCAAAGACAGAGAAAGTCTAAGATTGTGCCCACCTGTACTGCACAGCTAAATAATATTCCTGGAGCACTGACCCGAATAATAAATTTCACAGACAATTTTTGGAAAAATTTACTTCAGAGAGATATGCTCTTGAAGAAATTGCCTCTATTTTTATGCAGAGAATAACCGCCTAGAGTCAGTAACTGCACAAGAAGCTATTTTATCCCCAAAGTTAATGTTTATCAATGGTGTGATCCATAAGACTTTTAGAGAATTAACAAACTTTACTTCTGATTTAATTGATCCTGTACGAAAAGCAAACAAGTACACTGTTCCTACATTCAAAACCTGCCACTTGTGCTGCCTTCTCTATAGAGGGCCCATATGATAAACTGATAAAAGCAAGTATGACCATTACCTCCCCCGTTAATCTTTAGTCTCCCATAGACATGCTAAAGCAGAGATTACTGCTGCCTTATCAGATCTGAGTTCCTAACTGTGATTCAACTCCCTAAAAAAAAATACATGGCCACCTCCTGATTGCGAATCCAAGTCTTAAACCACCATTCAATCCCTTCAGTTTAGACTCCTCTTATTTAACCAACATCTGAAAACAGTCTTTAAAAAATGCCTGCTGTGCACCCACTACTGGACCAAGCTCCAAACTGCTCGAATTATAAAAACAAACCCCAAAGCCTAGGGCAGGCAACCACTGCAGGCATACCTGGTATAAACAATGGCACACACTGCGAAGCTGTGGTGGGAACTCCGAAGAAGAATTAATGATTGCATGAAAAAATTTTTCTGTCATTTGCAAGAGACTCCGCTGGTTCTCTTCAAGGCTTTCTGTAGGCTCCAGCCTGAAACAGACCCATAAACGTATGACCAGCAATCAAACAAATGATACCAGCTCTACTTACATGTCTGGCAGTAACCTTATTTCCCAGGGTAAATAGAAATCTTACAGAAGTATTTATCATCTTTCACACAAAAGTTTCCATCAATATTTTAAACCACGTAAATCACAAATATAAGGTCATTTAAAGCTCAGTAATATACAGACAGCTATAAGTGGGATCCTCTCACACCATTCCATACAAAGACATGCATACATAACTCAACTGATAACTGCATTATCAGTTTGATGATGGTTTCTCTGAAGCGGATTTTTGAGGCAGACACAGATATTTGAGAGTTAAACTATTAATATATCTTTTGGTAAGCTACTTGAAAGAAGAACACTTAAATTTTTCTAAGAGTTAGCGATAATTCAAAGCCATAGAACAACAGCTACTAAACCCAAGTCTCGGAGTGATGTAAGAGAAACTAAAGTACAAAAATTCCACACGACATGCACACATTCCATCTCACTTCTGTAATTAATTCAATGACCTAAAGCAGACGCTTTCTGGTACTACTGGAAATCCCCACATTAGTGGCCTACATAACAGCATGAAGCAGCGAGTAGAAGAGGTCCTGCAAGAGCTCTCTACCTTCCTCACTCTCTCAGGGCTTAGAGGACATGCAGCAAAACTCATCTCGCTGTGTTGGACAGCTCTGTACAATTCTCCCTGCGTATAAGGATTGCAGATACAATTAATGTGTCTGGTAAGGTGAGGAGTGGAAAAGTACGAAAGTATGAGAAAAATATTTGCAACAAGGAGAAAGGAATCCTATTATATTTACAACGACCGGGGATCGTGTTTACAAATAAGTATGTTTTCTCCCCCCCTTGAATCTCAAACCTGGTTGGATCCACCTCAAAGCTAACATGCTGCCATTCAGAGGATGTGATCACAGTCCTCAATAAAGGTTCCAAAAGCTTCTGCAAATACGTAGCACCATATACCTGTGTAGAAAGAAAATCAGGATAGGTGGCCAGATTAACGTGGCAAGTCACAGGAACACTTCACAATTCTCTAAGTGTTAAAAGAGCCTGAAAACATTTGGCTTGTTTTGGCCTAAGCCAGATCTCTGTAAAATTGGTGTTTCTATAATATAGTCTCACCTCTGAAGCATATCTGTGATCAACTTCTACAAGAATTTTAATTGATTTCAAAATTAAAAGTCACTTAAATAACCAGAATAACCAGATGGAATTCTTTCTTAGAGCACAGTGACTCAACATCCCATCTCTGTTCATATAGTACTACACAACTTTTTAATCCGAAACAGAAGCATAAACAAGACCTCAGAGTTTGTCTCCCCCATCCTTAAATTGTCCATTACAAAAACATCACCAGGAACAGTCTTCAAGCTGGTACTAGCCCCAGAATCCCTCCTACAACTAAAGTAGTCAGAAGTTGAAGGAGCCCTACTACGACTGAAGATTATTTAGGAAAGGACCTTAAGGTATCTAAAACTTTTACAAATATTTAGCTGTTTGTATCAAATCAGTTATGTTTTCTAAACAACTAGAAATCTTTATGAAATCTACAAATCTTGCAAACATTTTTGTTACGGTGACCGGTTGTCGTCCTTACAAGGCAGAACATACAGACTAGGCAAGATGAAACATTTTTTTGCCTTGGAAATTTTGAAGAGGACTAACTGCAAACTTAAGCCTAACTGGGTTGAATCATCAAGTCTTGGCAAAAAGTTAGTTCCAGGAGGATTTGTATTTTTCTGTCAGGCCTGAGCATAAGAGATCTACAAGATATAGTTCATCCAATGTTAAAACATTAAAAGCAAAACCTCCCCTAAGCTTAACAGATGTGCAAGCTGAGACTAACTTAAACTGAGACCCAAAGGAAACTCTACTATTTTCACCTAATCCCGTTGCTCAAGTGCTTAGCACTTAACGCAGTTTTGTATTTTTATATTACTAAACTAAACTTTTCCTGTTATTGAAGTGATCTGTAGCAGAAAAAGATTAGATAAAATACCTTAAAACAGAAAGTCATTATTTTACTGGCTAAGCTGTTCCCTCGGAAGAGCGTCTGCATGGAATCCGCTAGTTCAACTTCCTTCGAAAACATATTCCAGAGTAGTTGGTAGAGCAAGTGTCGGGAATCAAAGAGTGTGACCAGGACACGAGCTAGCTCATCCTTAAAAGAAGCAATGAAACATTAATCTGATTAGCAGTGAGCCAAAATAAGTATAAAAAAAGAATTATGAAAAAAACCACCAAGCAGTTTGCACTCATGTTTTAAATTTGCTATGGAGTCTCGCACGTAAATTACAAATTAGGCATACACAATCTCTCTAAATCTTTCCTACACTATTGCTTGTCTAAAAGTCTGCCTCATGATATCCAGTCACACAAATCCATAATGGTTAGCCCAGATAGATAAGCAGTTATTCTGCTAACAAAGCTCAATTCATCTTGCTAGAGGAGCAAATAGTTCTGTTCGTCTGCATTACAGCACACACAATCCGTAATAAATAACCAGCCCAAAGAGGTGCATTTATTACAACTATATATGAAATTATTCCTAAACATTAACTAAAAATTTACTACAAGGATGCAGTTTATCATCAGTATCTCTGACAATTAGATTCAGTATACTTTTCAAGAATATACTTTGAAAGGCTACCTATCATGGACAGTAGGTCTAATTTCTCTTTCGCAGGCTGCTGTTACATCCTTAATGTTTGTACTAATCTTTATTTCAAGTCTTAGTATTTTCAAAAATGTAGGAAATAAAATGCATGAATCAACTTACCCACTGAGAACAAGGCACGACATTGGCTAAAGCCATAGCAATCGGGAGCTCCCCCTGATCACCCATCATCGTAACCAACTCCACCAGCCTCTCAAACCGATCTGCTAGCACTGTTTCTGCTAAGGTATCAAATTCTGTCCCCTGTTGCAGAATTTTGGTGAGGACTTCCATAAACGTAGCTCTTGTTTGGAGGTCTTTATGATAGCCCAAGCCTGATTAAAAAAACCCAGAACTACTAAGGAAGATGTCAAAATAAATTAAACACCAATGTCTTCATTATGTACTCATTTAAGCTCAGTTATCTCTAACTACTTTACCTATTGAGTGCATAAGACCACTGTCCACATTTGCATTGAGTAAATTTGACATAGCGAGGACGGTGCAGTGCCGTAGCGAGGCCAATCTCCGAGACATTCCACGTTTCCTGCCACCCGTTTGGGCACTTTCATCTTCCACTTCGCTACAGTCGTTTAGCAGGTTCATAAACAGGGTGAAATACCTAAAGAAAAAGAAAAAGACTTGGTAAGTAAAACACAGTCTGCGAAGGCAACCATCTGAAAAGATCTGCATACAGTAGCAAACAGACAATAAGCCTTCCAAAAAAACTCCTAACTGCCCCAAGAAATCTTTCTTGTAGCATAGTCCAAACTTTCAAACATCTTGTAACAACCAGAAGGCACCGTCCTAAAATTTGTATGCAAATTTTCTCAAACCAAGCAAGTGAATTTCACAGGTGTGCCTTTACAAACAGAGGTCTTGAAAGACATTTTTACATGGATAAAAACGGAGCATCAAAGCAAGCTTATTACTCCCATGAATTAAGCATATATCTGCATTAAGCAGAAACAGAACCAAATTTTATCATTATTTTCTAAACGAAAATGTTTCCATAAACCTAGGAGGCAGAAGATTTGTGAAATGGGATAAGAGGTAATTCCTGTTTGGATAATAAAATTATTTCTGCTAAAAAAAAAAAAAACCATAGTTTATTATAAAAGTCATATGTGCATCTACTTGGAGTCATTGCATAGAAAAATAGTGAAGTCACTATTTACTTAAGAAATAACTGAGATTTCGCTTCCATCAGCTCAACACCATCTCCTTCTTCAGGCTGTAGTGGAAGCCCAGCAAGAAGAGACACCACTGCTTCCATACTAGCTTGGTCCAAATCCCTGAAAAATAAAGTTTTAAGAAGCTGTGAATTAGTTCAATAGAATTAGTCTCTCCTTCCCCTTGATAATTTTCCCATCCAGTATCAAGTCCCTTTTCCTTATGCATCTAAATGCAGGTGAAAAAAAAGAAGTTATTCTAGTTAAGTTATATCCATCAGGAAAAAAGCTATTCTGTGGTACAGGTTCAAGTGATATATCTATTAAGGACAAGAACTGCACATCAAATTTGTCCCTAAAAAAAATAGGTAAGTATAAATTCAACACTATAATGTCTGATGATTTTATTCTTCAGAACGCACCATGTGAAGATATAACTCTGGCAAATACAATGTTCAATCCTGATGCTAAATCAGAAAAGATATTAAAAAAAATTAAGCAAACACAGTAGGTTTAAAAAAACCAAACCCACCACCTCTAAGCCATGTTAGTTAACACTATACACTAAATACAATTCTGTTGCTCTTCGCCAAAACTTAAGTTTTGATTTTTGTCTTTTCCTTAAAATAGCTAATGCTAAAGGGAGTCCACATAAGTGTGGATACCAAATGCCACCTGGAACACCGTTAGCAACTTCAGAAATAGTTTGATAGTTTTCCCTCTTACCTTGTCAAGCATTTCACATCTTCATCTGTTGCTTGATTAGATGTTCCCATAACCCAGTCTGTCAAATATTCCACCATTTTGTTCCTGTTACAGATATATTGCTTTAGCTTTGATTTTGTGGTCGTTTTTTTTAAACAACCCTTCCCCAAACACAATGAATATTGTTGGCATCATTCTTTATTACAAATTTGGTGTAAGAACTGTTTGAATCACCACACACTGAAGATGAACTGATTTTATTATACCAACTAATATCCCCATCTGTATCACACACAAAATTTTAACATGTTTAGTATCCCCACACTCAAAACAAAATTCTAATGCAGCACCAGGCTCTCAATTATTCTCGAGACAAAGACAGGAGTGCAATCCCTGTACCAGGAATGCTGGGGTGAGACAGTTTGTGGTTTATTTTTTCAAAATGCAACCAAACAACATTACATTTGTCCACACTACACTGCCTTAGAAGTTATATAATGCAATATTTACCTAAATTTCATCTCTTGGCAAAATGAAAGGTCGTCTCTTCTCTCCATCATTACTTCTACTAACTGACAAAGTTTAGTTTTTATTTGAATTGCATGTACCAAATTTCCAAGCACACGCACATACCTGAAGAAAAAAGCAAAAAAAGAAAACAGGAATGCTTACAAGAGTAGGGCCAAGCTATGGAATGGTTAGGCTTTTAGAAAGGAAGTCACCCTCCACCGGCACACTTTATGCTACAGCGTAAACGATCTCCACGATTACCGAAGTTGAAAACCTGCTGCTGCTTCTCAATGGATGCAAGCAGAAAAAGTATAAACTTGAAGAGTCTAACTCACTTCTTAAACACATTACTTTGAACAGGATTTCTTACCTCACCAGATTTAGCATCATTGTCTCAATACTAGCTTGTCCCAGATGTTCTGAGCTCCCTTCTGTATGATTGTCAAGTAAATTCTTCATTATAGCAATGGTTTGCTCTACAAATTGTGTGTTGGTCTCAGTTAACAAAACCTACAAGAAGAAAATTGCTGGTCTTAATTCTTTACACATAAAACCAAAAACCAGTATTTAGCAAATATAATGCAGCATTTCAAAAATCAGACACGTATTTTTCTAGTTATCACCTAGCCAAAATAATTTCCATGTCAAGATTAAATATGTCAATACTGCCAGCCACAATTCTAAGAACATTCTCACAGATTCTGTAACAGAGTTCACTAAGAATTCAAGAATCTTTTAAATTACTTGATATAGCCTGGAATCACAAAACCAATAATTACTCATGCATGCTGTCAAATATAATTACAATGCTTGCAGGGCTTTTTGTACAAAACATGATCAGATACCATTTTCAATTACCCATGTGAAAGACAAGACTGACACATTTTATGAAGACACAAAAGTGAAGGACAATATCAACACTTTACCTGTCCTTGAGAATCAAAAAACTTGCTGATGGTATTCTTCAATTTGTTAAACAGCATTGGATAAAGTGCTGGACTCAACTCCAAACCCACCAGATCTTTAATATTGGTCCGTATCTGAAGTCCCACCTTCTCGTGGTTACAGACCATCAGAGTCAGTAAGCGATCGATGAACTTGCTCACGGGAGTCTCCGCGTTCCCCTCAGTGGACACCATGGATATCATGGAGCCCTTCCGCTCGTTGACAGGGCCCATGGGGGGGCTGTAGGTCGCTAACCCTGCGTTGCTACGATGCTGTAGGCACACTCCTCCAAGGGCACACAGGAACCCCGTCATGTTGATCCACTCCTGGAGAGAATCCGTGTCAGACAAGTCTATGGAGCCTCCCCCACTAACATGTGACATTCGTCTCTTGACAATTGTCTTATGAAGACTTTCAGTAACCTGAAAAGGAAGGGCTGAAGATGAAATCTCTTCAATTAAACATAACTAACGGAGATCAGAACTTTAAAGTATTCTGTAACACATCCTGCCATTTACAATTCCAGTCTCAAGAACTTTCTAAGATTCACGTTTCACCGTTCATTGTGATGGCACGAGCAGAAATCTACACAGAGGCACTGGTTTTGGAGAAGCTGCAAAAGCAAGGCTAGACAGGACAGAAGGGGGGTGCCTGGTTACCTCCATGCTCCACACCAGGATGATGCATATTCAAATCATGACAGCCAGAGGCTTGTTTAAAGACTTCCAGTGAAAGGGATTTAATAATTTCTCTAGTAGTATTCCAGAGTTTTCACTGTTCTTTTTTTCAATTTCATTTTAAGCTCAGTCTCCATCTCCCTCACAGCAATTTAAGTCAAATTACTTCTTGGTCTCTTTGTAAGCACAGTGGACAACTGATTGCTACTATTTTTCTCGAATACTTTCATGGAGCTTAAGTCTGTCTACAACACTCATTTTCTAGATTAAAATTCAATTCCTTAAAGCAAATAAGCCTAAATAGTTATTTTGAATTTCTAAGAGTTGAACCTATGGAAAAAATTCAGTCACCTGTCCATCTTCCATTTTGTTCTTTGGATAGTTAAGGATTAGTTTTGTAGCTTGTTCCCACTTTGCATGTGTATCCTCCCATGCCTAAAACAAGATATACCAAGATTTAATTTCAAAACTACTTGTAGCAACAGTATTCTCTGTTTGCAAAAAAATAAGCATGCAAAGAGTATATAAATTCAGAAGAAAACTTACCTCTGTGTTGCCTGCAGTTGGATGTTCAATGCGTCTTAATAACGCCATCACTCTTTTCTGAAGAGCTGCTCTCCCTACAAAGGAGCACAGAACATTTCACCAAGTTTTTTGAAAACCCACCTACATCAATATGAGATCTTTGAAAGAAATTATTACATTAACAGAGGAACATAACCCCTTTAAATGTTAAGAAAAGGATTCTTCTTGCTACACTTTAAAACCCTCATGAACTCAGCCACTCAAATTCCCTACTCCTTCTAGCAATTCCGATGATTGAGATATTTCAGTGAAAGCAGGAGTAGCAATCAAATCAAGAATCTCAACCTGTTTAAAGAACTCAAACACAAATAATAGCCTGATTACACAGGTAGAAAAGTATTTTACAGATTCATGATTCTTACCTGTTGACATCATATTGCTAACAGAGGCAAACTCCATGAAAGTATTGTAATTTGGCAAAAAATTATGCACCGAGACTTCATCTACTCCACACCTGATATCCGCTTCCTCACAGAGGTGGCGGAAGCAGGACATGGCAACGAGGACTGCCTCAATATCGGGGCTCCACAAGAACATGTATAAGGCAACTTCCAATTTTGTTTGGGCTTGGCGACAAATCGGCGTTCCGCTGCATCCTGCTGAACTTTCCTTGGGAAACAGAGAATTCCGAATTTGGTAATATTGCTTATGAGTATGGCAATTTTATTAAAACTCAGCCTTATCCAAAACGCTCTTTAAAACTGCTTTTACTGCAGCAAGAATAAGCAATCCTGAACAAGATCAGAGCTCTGCAAATCTGCTCCTTTCATAAAGATAATGGTCTGCTTACGAAAATCTTGATATTGGAAAAGTGTACAATAAAAAACAAAATGAAAGTTTTGGCTCACAAAAAACACTCTAAATATTCTCCCTCTGGTATTTTTTTTCTACAGCTGGAACTAGCAGTAAAACTGGGCTTGAGAAACATGGCTGTCAAAGGGCATACCTAACTAAAATGCCTGGTTTTATGATCCTTCACGGAACATTCAAAATGCATGCACTACTTTAAAGTGGGATTTAAGATTTACTAACAATGGACTAATGTGTAGGAATGCTATGTGCAATCCTAAGGAAAAAAAATATTCACTAACATTTTAACTTGAAAAAGGTGTGACCTTTTGAAGTCTGAAACATGATAATTAACCAGCATATGAGATACATACATTATGTAAGATACAAACGTATTTCCTTCTCAGAAACAATTAATTTTATTTTTTAAAATTACTCTCAAAGTAACTTAATTTCTACTTGCACACAGATTTGTCTCCCTAAGTGTTAAAAAGAATTATTATCATGTATTTCTTACCATGGAAGAATTCCCTTTCCCTTTCCTGAGGGTAGCTCCTGGAGTACAGCGTATCATCTCTTCATGGTCAAGAGAAATTTGACTAGTCCCACCTCCAGAGACATCATAAAGGAAGAGAAAGTGACAGGAACTCCTGTCTGATTGCTATAGAGAGAGGGAAGAAAAACAATAAATCAACTTATTTTTTAAAAAGGGTAAAAAGATAGATTTCAAGAAGGCAGAAAGCTCTTCAGCATTTACACAGTACTTTCCACACCGGTGTTTTCAGGGCTTTATAAAGTTACCATTCATATGGGTATCTTAGACTGCTGTTTCCTCTTACAAATTATCTGGAGAGTCATCTTCAAAAAACATCACTCTGAGGCAAGCACAAAAATGATGCCTTTTCCTCCCTTCCTTGGAGCCCTCTAGAAGTCCTATACGCTTCTTGGTTTTACTCCACAGAATATATACTAACATAAATACAATTATAGTTTAGATGTAATTAAGTTTAAAGAAGCGAAGCTCAGGAGTACTGTACATTTTATTCTATACATTCTACATTTGATCAGAAAAGCAGGAACTGAGATTGTGAAGCAGAGCTCTGATAACAACTATTATCTCTTTCTGATCCTGATATTAATGACCATCTTTTAAGCATTAAGAGGAAAGATATTTTTAAAACAAACTTGTTACTTCTTAACTGGAAGGAGACTGATTATTATTAAGCATAATCTCTATTTGAAGGACAGTTATCTCCACTTAGAAGCCAAATGTGAAAGTCTTCCTGAATTCATAGAAAGCCAGAACGCCTAAATTTTTCAGCTGCGATACGTGAGACTGTATTTAACAAATATACATTACACTGGATACACTGAAGGAAAAAGCCTACTGCTCAGCATCAGCACAGACAAAAAGTAGTGTTCATTAGTAACAGAGCAAGCGAAGGTGAAAAGCGAAGGAAAGAAAAAAGTCACTCTCTTGCTGAGAGAGGACTTTTTAAGCGTGCTACATACTATACGTCAGACAGTATCCTTCTCCTATTAACACAGCGACTTTTAGGTAAGAGAGAAAAAAAACAGAAATTCTTTTTTTTTTTTTCAAAAAATAAAAAAAGTAATACAGCGAGTCTGGTTTTAATTCTAACAGGTATAGCATTACAATGTGTGTTTGGCTTGGAAAAAGTCTCTTGAGACTACCGGAAAAAAGCAAGTCAGAATTCTAGGACTCCCACGAACCTGAGATCCAAAAGGAAATTTTTATTCCATCCATGAAGTATATTTTATTGTAACTATCTTTCCCTTTTTCTCACCTTGTGGACTATTTCCCTTTGTACTAGGCAAACAGGTATCAGGCACCAGGTTTCTGCAAAACATGTTTTCCAGGCAAGCAGAACAACTTATGTAGTTAAAGTAAAAAAAAAAAAAGCTAAACCTAACTTCAATTAACAATTCTGATCAAGGGCACCTCACAAAGCGCTGTCTCTCAGCAAAGAGGAAATCAGAAAAAAAAAGTCTAGGTGTAGCTATTAAATGACTTCCAGTCATAAAAATAACCTGGTAAATAGAGTGACAAAACAGAGAGACATTCATTTTAATGATCCTAACAGATAGATGTTAACGTTTACTTACTTTGTTTTTCAGAAGAAATTTATTCCTACAGATGAGAATCTCTCGCAGCCACTTGAGGATTTCTGTACTGCTGAGCATCTGATGACTCGTCAGTTTCTTGCAGATATAAAAAAGCATTTGCGAACTGCAGCAAAATTGAATTCAGCATTAGCTTTATAATCTAGTAAGAATTTTTTGGAAGATATTACTACATTTCACATAGAAATAGCAAATTAGCATGAATATCCATCCTATAGATATACTACCATCATCTTTTAAAATGTATAACAGACACAATATAGGTGTGAACTTTAAGTGAGAAGCAACCCCCTGGCCCTTCCCACCGCCCAGCTGGCCTTTTGAGCTCCCTAGAGGAAGTCAAGCAATTTGGGTACTTGTTAGAGGTCCAGACTCCAGGGCTGTCGCTTCAGAAGTCCTCCATTTATCCACAGAACAGATACAGCACAGACAGTGGCAGTACAAGTTTACCTACACTGCTCTGATAACGTGTCTCAACTCTGTTCTGGAAGGAACACATCTAGGGATGTTCCTTCTTCATATCCATTCAGGCCTCACACTCTCTGTTAAAACTGCCAAAGGGTCCAAATTAGTGTCAATTTTAATGGGTTTTTCCCCCAGCCCGAACAGACCACAACCTCATTTCCACTAATAGAAATTACAGCAATGAGTTTCAGCTACTGCCCACCTGGCAGGGCTCAGCCCCAAGCCTATCCCATCACAAGCCCCTCGAGCCACATCGAGCAGTCGTGCAGGCCGATCTGCTGACGCTGGTAAGAGTGTTGCTTGTAGACTGTTGTTCCCTTTCTTCTAAAAACATCTGTGCCAATTCTGATTCTATCATCAAATTTTATTATTTAGTTCATGCAATTCTTAGAATTCTGAGTTTAACGATTCCTATTTTCTGGTTTAGCATTTTGTGTAATTCTATTTTTTTTGGAACTTCACTTCCCTTAATATTCTCCAAGAAATCAACTGCAACAGCTGCTGTGAAGTTATAAAAAGCAGGATGACTTTATTAATTTTTTTTAAATACACAGGAAAGACAAATGGAGATCACAGGTCAGGGCAAACTGCTGCCTCCTTTAGGTGAGGGCCTCAGAGGCAAGATTAGCAAATCCACGCTTCTAGAATTGCTTGGAATTACCTCCCCTCAGCCCCAAAAGGAGAAAACAGAATTTAAACAAGTAGTAAACATTGGGATGAGGATGAAAGTCTCTAACTTTTCCAGCAAACGCTTAACGATGCTTTTGCTAAATTCGTAGCATAAGGAAGACAGAACTTTTCATGAACACGCAGAGTAATTTTGACTGCAGATTGATGCCAAAGTTGCACAGCTTTCCCAAAACATTCACAGCTATTTCAAAAGAGAAGGCAAATCACAACAGCTATTTCTCTAATGCACAAAAGTTAACTTACATACCTAATTTCCCAGAATGTTTCTATAGGTGCATCAGGATTCCACAGGTCAATGCTGTCTAACTGGTGAAGAACTAGCAAGGCCTAATTCCAAACAAAGTAGAGCTTCACTTAAAGGCAGAAATTTGCAAAGTACATCAGCATAGGCAGAGAAATAGGTGCAATCACATATTAATTACATTGTTTTAAAAACAATAAAAGATGTAAAAGTATTTTATACAGAAGAACGAGAGTTCATTGTTAGTCCGTGTCGAAAGTATTTCATTTTAGTCTTTATGACATATCTAAACTTTAAACTGAAAAAGGGTAGATTTAGACTAGATATAAGGGAGAAATTTTCTATGATGAGGGCGGAGAGACACGGAACAGGTTGCCCAGAGAGGTGGTAGATGCCCCATCCCTGGCAACACCCGAGGTGAGCAGCATGTGTGCTAACCCTTTGGCACAGGCTCGTTTGCAGCTCACCTCCATGGCCTCCTGCGCGATGTCTGGCATGCTGGACTGCGGAACAAGCTGGACGAGGCCCGTAATTAATTCAGCCGTGCTACCCTGCGTCTCGGGCCCTTGCTTCCTTGGATTCTAAACAGCAAAAAGGAAAACAAGTTGAAGTTGTAAAACTTTTTAACAACTGACCATGTTACTGACCGCTACAGCGGCATTCCTGTAATTAAACTAGGTGGACTTCTGAATCTTTAAGACAATATCTCACTTACTTCTAAGCTACAACACCCTTTGCACACCATCTCTTTGACAGAACTGAAATATTTTTTAAATTAAACAATAAACAGACCTGAAAAAATGGAAGATCTAAGAGCGCATCTGTCTCTAGACTTGAGACATGAGATGCCTTGAAATGACTAATTTCCCCTCCCTTATTTTAATTTTCTTCTTGTTCTGTTCCCCACCTTTTCCCCACCCCAACTGCCTTCGGAGTTAGAGCTTTATGATCCCTTTCATTGTGTTGCCCCAGTTCTGTAAGATTTCTTAACTTCAAAGGAAAAAGACAAAAACAAAAAGAGCACAGAAGCATCATAACCAGAGAAAAGAATGAGTAGAGAAGTATCCTAGATACCAGGTTTATGCTTTTAATTTTATTCATTTAGCAGCTCCAAAAGTGAACTTCACTACAAATGAACAGTACGATATACTTACACACAGCAAAAGCTTTGGGTCAGCATGAATCAGTTTTACCAAAGACAACAGCAAGAACTTGTAGCTTCTGGTTTCCAAATCAGTAGGTTTTTCTTTAAATTTAAGACTTGTCATTTTCTCCTTAAATGTAAGACTCTGGTGGAAGGAAAAAAATTACAGTCATTGTCAGTAAGGTAGTCTACATAGCAGTTACAAGCATCTTATGATGTGTATTGCTTTTATAATCTATATTTCATGAAAAAGTTTAAAAGTACATCAAATTCATTCAAGTATAGTGGCATAACCCTCTACTTAAAAACCCCCTTTGACACACGCAAATGCCATCACTTCATCGGACCTTTAAAGTTTATTTCAGAATTGTTTTAGTGAGCTGCATGTGGACATAAAAGTTTTTGCATAAGACAAACCGTGGCAAAAGCAAAATGGATAAAAGAACGAATAAGAGTTCAGAGGGATTTTCTCTGGTCTGAGAAAGAAAAGTAAATGTTTCCAAGTAAACTTGAATACATGAGAGGGTAGGGAACTTTTTTCCAAAGGCAAAACATTCTCTTTATTTTCTGCCACAATCACAGTCTGGATGTCAGCATTTTCATCTGTACAGCCTCCAAAAAATGCACCTTTCAGTTTTCACAAGGTATCAGTGCATTGCTTAAATAAAAAAAAAAAAAAAAAAAATCTAGCTTCATCTGAAAAATCAGTAAACTACTTCTGTAGCATTCAACTTCCTCGTGTGAAACAGAGAACATTTTAAGATATGTATTGAGAGCTCGCACAGGGTATTCTGGTTTGACTCCAGTGGGAGCTGTATCATTCTACCATTGCTGTTCACACAACCAATCCAGTTAGCAATATGACCAGCACGTTTATCAAAAAGTCATACAGAGCCTCAGCTGTGAAATAAGTGTATATGGATGTACTGGCTGCAAGGATTTCAAAAACTGAGTTCATGCTTCAATCCTACAGTGTGCACAACCCTCCAAAGTGAACCAGCCCGTTGTACAGAATCAACTGCAGTTTCTTCATTTCTACAAAAATAAATGGGATGTACACTAAAGCCTGTGAAAAATACTATACAAAAGCGACTGGCCCCCAGTATGTTGAAAGACAAAAGATTTTCATCTCTTCCCAATAAGTTTACAGAATTTATATTTTCACTAACTTTAATCTTATATCAGCAGGGCTTAAATTAGTATTTTTGCTTAGTGCTATCAAAATAGTTATGACACAGTAACTTGGACAAAAAAAATGCTGTTGTGGATATTCAACACAAGGCAGAATACAACACTCTTTAGAAACTCAGCTTTTTAAACTATTTTGTCTAGTTGATTATTTGCAAAGATCTCGATTACATGTACTTGTTTTTCATTTTCACTAAAGGCACAAGTTTTGAACAAAAAGGAAAAAAACCTAGCGTGAACTCATCCTCAAGGTAACTGAAGAAAAGCTAGGACATTGTGTAATTAAATTCTACAAGAAATTAGAACCTCATGCTATTTTGTTAGTTAGCGTGAAAATACACCGAATAAAATCTGCCACGTAAAAAGCATCTGATCAAGAAATCGATACCTCACTGGCAGAGGCGACTAATTCTGTGGAAAACCTCAGTTTGCTGCAGTTAAGGGAATTCTGAGAAGAGGCACGTGGCAAAAGAAGCCGATTCGTTTCGGTGAAGCGATTAATTTACTTCACACAATCAAAACTAAAGACTATCAATAAGCAAAGACGGGGACACGACTGCTCTGCGAGCACATCGAGGGGATAAACACCAGTTTGAAGCTGACAGACAACACTGGAACAAGAACAAACGGGGATAAGTAAGTTTAGGCTGGAAATCAGAAAACAGTTCTGGCCACCAGCGTGGGGAGATTCTGGAAGAGCATCGTGATGGAAAAGTGGGGGCAGAAAGAAAAGAACAGAACCAACAAAAAGCCTTTCCTTCTAGGAAGGAGCCCGACTGGTTGTGGAAGGGATGGCCTCGCAAGGGCTGCTCTTGGCAGAGGTCTCCAGCCCCACGTTCTCACGTCGAACACGCTCCCTCCTGCGCCCCAGCCGAGGCGGGGGGACTGCAGCGGTAACTATGCACAGAAAAGTCAGAGCAAGGAAGGGCTTTTCTGCGGTAGTTACGATGGGTCATACTTACAGCAACAGAGGCCCACTGCCATGCAAAACAGTGACTGGTTGGCATCTGACCATGTGAGCGACAGCAGCAATAAGAACGGAAAATAAGAAGCAGAAGACAAAGCACCACCAATCAATGTCAGAGTTGCCATTACAATACCCTTGCTATTTTTTCAACAGATGAATATAAACACGTATAAAAGCAAGTCAAACATGTTGTAGCGTTCAACTAAAGGTATTTCGATCATTCGCTTTCATTTGAGAAGCCCAATAGGAATATTTTCTTGTATCATTTTAGGCCTTCTAAAACAACAAACCAAGTTCACCTGACACATCAAAAGTCCTAAATGGAAATTTCAGAGGAAAGTGAGTGAACTTATTAAAAAAATTTGGATGAACTACAAATTTGAATTTCCTCGAGATTTTTTCCAAGACAACCAAGAATACTGACTTTATTTCACAATGCTTCAAAGATCTTTTACTTTGTTGCTGTCACCAAGACCAAACAGTCAACTTGCTCGACAGAAAGCAAGCAAGCCAGATGAGGAGGAGAGACACTCATGCCAATCATGGTAAAAGCATTGCAGTGTTCAGAAACCATCTTCATGTAGAGAATGCTTTTGTTTTTCAGGTTAAACAACAATGGACATACTACTAGCTATTCACACAGCAAGAAAGCTTAAAATGAACATTAGCCACAGAGGACAGTTACAGAAGAAATACTTTTATGCTGTCAGTTTAGAAGCAGCATGAAAAGTGAGAAACATACATCTCTAACTGGCTAGAAACAGTCAACACACCAAAACCTGCAAGGTTTACAGAGCATGTACGGCTCTCTGTTGCTTTTTTGGATTGCCATGTTCTTCACCCCTCTAGTTTCCAGTCTAAAGTTAATGAATAAAAAAGCTGGGATGGAGTGGAGAGACAGGAGAAACAAGAGGTTGTGCTTTAAGAGCCTCCCTACAAGTCTCACCGGAGTCATGCGAATGGCTGGGTGCGCCCCGCAGCCCTGCACAGCTTTGTGCAGCGTCTCGCTGAACATGCTGCGAAGCTCCGCGGAATGGCAGTACACGGCGTCGATCCTGGGCCACCAGTCCAAGGCAGACTGGAACGAAAACACAGCCATGCTCCAACACTCCACTGGTAGTATATCAGTTAGATTATAATTCATTTTATACCTCCAAAAGTTAAAAACGCCGTAGCGTAACTAACCTTTCCACATGAGTGTTTTACACAGTATTACCCACGTGTTAATTTTGCATTCTCACCATAAAACTCACAATATTTACATGAGCTGTTACAGAAGCAGTGCTTCCAACCTAAGTGCTTACTATGACTCTTCTTTCTGAACAAGCACAAACTCTGACACCATGAATGCAGGAAAACATGGTAGATTTCAGGATACTGAATGTTAGTAAGCAATACTTCAGAACAAACAATGTGCACTCAATTCATTGTGATACACTAAAAAAATGGAAAATTGGTGTTTTAAGTACTCAATAACATCTGACAGGCTGTATTACTCCACCATAGATACACCACATCTACAGTTGCCTTTTCTCTTGTTTGTCAAAGTGCCTAATACTTTTTTTTTTAAACATAGTGTTTTCGTTATGATGTTGGGATAAACGAAATAGAAAATGTTATGTAAACTATGTAAGGCTGGTTGCTCTACACTGACTGATTTTATTTTCACACTGATCAGGAAAGTATTTCTGAGCAGTACAAAAATTAAAGTTGTATTTTAGTCACTTAAAGTACAATAACGCATGGAAGATGAACAACTACACAAACTTTCAAAACATTTTTGGCACTTGGCACTTTAGTACAATTTTACACTACTTAAATTCATACCAGTGGGATCTCTGAGCAAAGCCCTGAGGCCAGCTCTTCCCCTAAGCTCCCGTGTCAACACACGAGCAGACGCAGCAGAAGGTGGTGTAACTATGCATGTCCTGACAGCGTTTTTCCACCTATCAATAAAGCAGGAGCTACTACAAAACCAGAGGACATAAGATTCATTTGTCATCCTACACTAGAGGATATTAAAACATATTTGTCTTGAAATTTTATACTGGAATACAAGCTTTCCAACTGGGAATCCAACTGGTGGACAGCGTGACCAAAGATTTGTACATCTGTCTTTATTAGCAAGCAACTCTTGCTGCATGGATACGAGCAACAAGATGGGGTGGACTATTCAAACTGTATTTAATAAGCAGATCTTGATCTGAATAGAAGTCACAGATTCCTGGGCTGATTAAATAATTCCAGAACTTACATTTGTGATTATTCGGTGGAGCGAATTTACCAGAACATAATGAAATGTTGATGGGGAATTCTGTGCCAAGCAGATCTACAACAAAAATACATAAAAGTCACTTAGGAACATCTTTTTCTTTGCCATCTTTCTTATCACAATGAACAACATAGTGAAGTATTTTTATTAAATCAACAAAGCTGTCAAATCTAAACACGAGAAAGTCTATTCAGCCAAGAAAAGATTATAAAAAACACACAGGCATTTATTACTAAGGGATATTTATACAGTTGAGCTTATTTATGAGCTTCCAGCTGCTGTTAGCGTATCTTTTATATCTGACAGTCATCAACAGCGTGTGGAAAATGACTTACCCGTAACCAGCGTTCTCACCTTAAAGTGTTGGTTATTGTGAGGGTTTATGCGGAAGCAGGAAACTAAGCAGTCAATCATAAGGTCTACATCTGCGTTTTGATTGCCTCTTGAAAAGGGTTTGCTTGGATTAAACAGCAAATTCTATATATTTCAAAAAAATATGAATATATAAATCAGACACCAAGATTATTCTTGTCTACTTTCAAGACAAAACTTTCCATTGAGAAGATACTACGGTATTCAATTAAGGAGAAATTCAAAGTTTATTTCAGCATTTTAGAATTCAAATTTCTTCATTACAATTAGGAAAAAGACATTTTTACCTTAAGATCTACTACCATGGACTGCACTAGTAGGAAAATGACGGAATTATCTTCCCAGTTGATGTAGGTAGATGCTTTGCACAGTTTAACACAAGCAATAGCAGCACTCTCAGTCAGCTGTCTGCTCCCACTGTGGCCTGCAAGAGCCTTCCTGAGATTGTCCAGGAACAGTTTCTGCAGGATTCAAACGAGGAATACTTATAAGCAGAGCTCTGGTAATCTGTGGTCAGAGTTTTTAGATCCTTAAACATTAGTAACAAAGAACATCATTTTCTGATCAGAAATCAAGGATATTGGGACTGCAAAAGACAACCTGATGCAGAATTCTGGAGGAACGTTGTGTTTATTAGACACAGTCGTTTCGAACGATCTAGGGCAATCAGAGTGGCACAGATGGTTGTTTACTCTTAACCATAATGTTTGCAGCCACAACAAATTCAAGGTCTGTTACAGGTACTGCAATTATGGAACAGACAGAACGCACACGGCAGGAACCGAGAGCAGTACGGCGCAGGCCAGGGAGAAGCAATGGGAAGTTTACTACTGGTGGAGGCAGGGGGAAACCACAACACTGGGGCTCTGAAATCACAGTGCCTGAGACATAGTACCTGTACAAATTAACGACAGTGGAAGAACATGTGTTAGGTGAAAACCAAGAAAGGGTGCATAAATTTACAAATGGAATTGTAATGTGCTTTTTAGGCAGCAAAGACAAAATAAAATATACCTGAAATACAGAATAAGCAAAACCAAGCATCTTCTAGAAATCAGAACCAGAACTCAGACACTTTCCTTCGCTTACCTTGTTCATTTTAGTTTCCTCTACCACATCCTTTGCTATATCTTGGATTATCTCTGGACACAGGACCAGGAGTATGATTTGCAGGGGCCAAACTGCTGCTTTACGTTTTGTGCTTTCAGCAAAGCCATCCACTAAGTCAAACAACTTCTCTGCACAATCTGCATAAAATATAACCCCAAGTTCAACAGCAATTTTAACTATCAAAAGGTAAAGAACAGGTATAAGAGCAGAGGGATAGTTCTATGTACACAGAAAAAAAGTTCTGTTTTGCACATTACTGGCATGCTACTGGGGATAAAATGGTCTCAATCCAGTTAAACAGATGGTTTACCTGAAAATATAACTTTTCCTCTCTTTTTGACTAAAGACAAATACAGGTGATGTTCTCTAAGGTTTTTTTCTGTGTCAAGATTAAAAAAAAAAATATTTAAAGAGTTTTCATCTTTTGGGTTTTATTTCTTTGTGCTGCGAACCACAAAATGAATGTCTCTAAAAGGTGAGTCAGGAGAGAAAAGAAACAGCAACACATCCCTGCCTGCCCCGACAAAGGCTGGCAGAGATTTGTTTCTTATTTGCAGGCTGCACGAGAAGCAAAGCGGGCACAAAATGAACGTGAACGTGGGTATGTCTGAGAAACCACCTTCTGAACACTGTGCCATTTGTTACGCCTTACCAGCCATATCAGTCTGCGGCGTTTGGTACAGCTTTGTGAACTCGTCAGGATAGTTCTCCACCCAGTTCCAAAACGCCTGCAGATAACACAAAACAGCTTTACATTCCAGAGCTTAAAAATATTTTTTTCTGAATTACGTATTTAAATGAAGAGAGATTTTACTCTTACTTCTAATCCTTGACATTTCTGGCAAAACACATACGCATCGAAGGGATGCACTGACTTACAGTTTATAGCAAATTACTGAATGGCAACTATTCCTAAATTAGAGAAAGTCTGCAAATAAGCAACAAAACAGAAGATAAACATTAAAATTACCTTTTCAAGACTGTTGATAACAGCTAACTGAGCTACTTTCTTAAGGGCTTTAAACTTGAATACAGTCTCTGTAAAGGTAAAACATTTCTGCCTTTAGAAAAGAAACTTGGTTCTAAAAAGCAACAAAGATTATAAAAGATATTTAAAGTGCAAAGTAAGTTTTAAACCAATGTCTTTACCCTACTTAAATATTTTATAACATTTTGGTAAATATATGACTATTTGGAGTAAAACACAGCAATAAAGATACACATATCAATACCATTGTGTCACCTCTAACTAGCCATACTCAGATAAAAATATTTCAAACCCCAAGCTCAAATCATACCTTGCAAGAGTCGTTTTAGTTTTGAGCAATCCACACTGATGTACTGTAAAAGTTCAATATCATGAACATCAGCATTATCTTCCGAACAAACAGTCAGTTCCTGTAATCTAAAAATATGCAAAGTAAGCCAACTTCTCAACCAGATTATGTCAGGTATGAACACACACCTACAATTATAGTCTTACTCCATCCTCATACTGAAAATGGATCGAGAAATACCAGTGATGAGTCTTAAAAGATACCAAAACCATCTGGTGATGGTCTGTTTATGCCCCAGATTTGCCTGAATCCTTCCACTATCTACCTCACTGTAGCAGTAATCTTGTCATCTTTTCAACTAAATACTGAATTCGTGGAATCATGACACCTTTGGACTACTGCTCCTCGACAGCAAGTCTTGCCCCAGCTACTTTCTCAAGAGTAAAGCCCCGACTGATGTTGCTCAGTACCCCAAAACGAGCTACAACCACTCTGTGAGCTAAAGACAGTCCATGTTTTTCTGGCCTAAAGAAACAGGATGAAGTTTAATCACACCAGTTTAAACACAAGGACAACTTTTCACACTTTTTCATTAGATGATTTACTAAACATTTCATCAGATACTAAGCCACTAATAACTAAATCATATGTTCTCACAAACTGAAGTTTGCCATGTCTTGTTCCAAAGCTACAGATGTGTTTTAGACGTGGAATGTGATTTCTAGTACTACACACAAAAGCAGTTCTTCATTTCTACAACGCCAGGGAAACTTAACAGCCCTCGCTGGGAATGGGAAGGTCCCCACTGCTGTGCTTTCCGTGCCAAAAATCCCCCAGCTGCTGCACAAGGCCTACAAATATGCCTAAACAGGAAGCACAGGTCAAAAGATCAGCAGTGCTGACTGTCGGCAAGCTGACCCCTGTGGAGATCAGCAACAATTGGGCAAATATTTAACTATTTACGGACGGGCCATCTTGAAGTGAAAAACAGGTTAGGGAAAAAGTGCGGCGTTCCAGCTCAAATAGATGGTAAAAGGCTTTGGAGCTTGAGAATTAAACCATGCTACAGACACATGAATAAATATAGATCCATGGACTAGATTCAAAGACTGTCAAAAAATTTCAACTGAAAAATACTTCCTATAAAAGGAGCAAAAGAAATTGTTTCCATTTCCATAAGCAACAAAACATAATCAACCTATTGAGTAAAACCACATCCTCCATGGTAGCTGCCAAGTCTGTGTTCTTGAAACAGAAGTTACTGAAGGGTCTGTAAAAGTTTTTAAAAGACTTAAAATTTCAAATCATTAGATATTTTTAGAGTGATTTCTAAAATGCAAATATTTTCCCAAATGTTGGAATTGAACATTTTTTACATTATAAGGAATATATAAATCTTTGCTTCAATTAAATTGGCACACTCATTGCTACATGACCTTATAAAGTTGCCCAAGCTCCACCTCTGACAAACAACGGATGATGGTAGCTGGAACAATGCGTGGTAAGACCAAAGCTACTTCAAGCAACTTCCAAAAAACTTCAAAGTATTTCGGTGATAAAAAACTTAATACACAACTCTAGTGGATGGACAAGTGCTGAAGCATCAGAAAGGCCTGGAACAGGGTAAGAAGAGCAAAGAATATATGGAAACTTTGGGGCTGTCTCTCTTCTCACTTAGATTCGCAGAAAACAGTTATTTTTAAAGAAAACGTGCTGTGAAACTCCAGCCAGTCAGAAGACAAATGGGTCTTTTCCAACAACAAACAAACAGTCCAGCTGTTTTGTCCCCTTCAGGCATAAGATAGATTTAACACAAAAGCCTTCAAGCAGGGAAAATTAGGAAGGAAAACAGCCTTGAGGCTCCAACAGGGCTGTAGATAATCAGAAAGTTTGCATTCTAAATTCATAAGTAAATGGATACAACCCATTATGTCCAGCATCCTTTTGTTTCCAAAACATCTTGTGCCCACAAGAACTTATTCAACTTTTTGAGCTGACTTACCATTATTTTCACTCTACAACAGCATTTAACTTGTACTTATGACAGCAGATTAAAAGAAAGAAAAAACGTAGCTCACAGAAAATATGCTGGCAGTAACCTAGAATGGATATGAAACACGTTCATTTGGGAATCTGAAATTCAAGTAAAATTTTAAAAGGTAGAGGGAGCTTCACTCAAGTTAACTTCTCTGAAATTAGAAAGACTACAATTCACGGCATGTTCTAGACACCAGTTTTTAGTAGATCTTCCAGTACACTGAGTCAGGCTTCTGAAAAACACCCACCTGGTGGAAATGCGGCTGAAGACAGCATTAAAGTTATTGCAGCTGAGAGAAAAAAGAACCCCAGAGGCAGAATTGCGTAGCTCGGCTGCGTGCTGGTTCCCTTCGCGGTACGTGTGGATGAAGTGGCAGATTTCTGGCAGCAACTGTTTCACCAGCATAGTCTCATCTAGTCGCATGGTGTCCTTTGGTTGCTAAAAATAAACATTCAGTATTTCACAAAATTCCATTTTGTAGGTTTGGAGGCAAAAAAATGGAGCATCTCCCACTAGCAGGCACAAGACATTAATCGAAACTTCTAGTTCTGCCTGCAGGCTACCACTGGCCACAGCGTAAGCAGACTACACAGAAACTGCTTCTTTCCATTTGGGCAATAACCTGCACCATTCAAACCATCTTCCGTTTCCAGTTAAGTCTCCAAAGTATGTAGGACACCAAGTTGATCAACTCCATCAAGTACCAAGCAAAATACCAAACTAGTTTTTGAAGTAAAACATGTTTCTGTTTTGATGAATGCACCCTGTTGATCTGTGTAAAGCATTAGCAGCAGAGCATTAACTACGTCGGCTTTGAATGGCAGCTCAAAGGGCAAAGACACATCCTCACTTCTCTTTGGGTAGTATTCTAGCCACTGTATTTTGACATCAAATAAGTTATTTTTAAAAGTGAACTGAAAAAGAGGTGCTTCTCCGTTGTTCTTGCTCTATACAAGTCAAAAATGGCTCAACTTTCCTGCAAAAGAAAAATCTAATTTTTACCAGTTTGCACAGTATGAGACATAAGGAAACTATTTACAAAAGAATTCAAAGCGAAACTTTGCTCTACTAAGAGCAAGTTTTAACAGAAGGGTCAGCATTAAAGCTTTCTAAAATTCTACCAATGAATTTACCGTAGGGAATTGGGAAGTTTCAGAGACTCCCACTTCGTTGACCTGAGTCCTGTTGCCATGAGAACTTGATGAAACATTGAGCAAGAACAGCGAGCAAGAAATATGTCTGAAGATACCACGGAACACAACGCTCTTTGTATAGAACTTTGGCTCGGTCTCATCAAACATACACTGGCTCGACTTGCCTTCCTTTCAATTGACAAAGCAAGAAGTATTCAGTGCAATTTTAGGCTGTTCAAATATCATCACGCATCAGGAAAAAAACACGAACGTTTCAAACAATACGCGTGCAAGAAATATTTTGAAGACATTAATTTCTCAAGTTAAAGCATTTTTTTTTTGACTCACTGCATCGCAGGCACAAAAAGCACCAAAAAGACATGTTTACTTCAGCTGTAAAAGCTGCAAAATGTATTTACCTGGATCTTTTGTGAATTTAGAAGGATCCACAATTATTCAGACTGTTTTAGTACTGCAATATAAGATATGCTGCTTGACAAATCTAACCATAATAAGGTCATTACCTTCTAAAGAAAGAACCTTCAAAAACTGTTGCAGGGAAACAGCAAAGAGCTTAGGTGATGGCATGACATTCATCCAGGAATACGGCTAATACAGCTTTAAAAAAAAAAATTCCTTTCTTGTTAAAGGAATAAACCACTGCAAGCTCTGCTCACAGTGAGGTTTGGCTTTGCAATTACACAGTAAGTTGTACGACTTTCTGCATCCCAAAGGTAACAGCAAACTGCCTCGCAGCACAGCTCGGACTGGAAACCTCAGGACTGGACTCCCAGTGGAAGTCTGGACATGGTTAACTAATGTAATCTAGGAAACACCTGCGAAAGTAATCTTTCGAACAGCGATAGCAAAGTTTCTGCTGCACATACAAGTACATAAAAAATTACATGAACAAATGGAAGTTAAGAAATTTAAAGCAAAATCAACACTGTACGCAGAAAACTGAAATACTTGTACTGAATTATCTGCTACTTTTAACACTATTTACTATCCCATTACTTTTTCTGTTTAAATTGTGGAATGAAAATGTGTTGATGCATCTATTCAAAAAATACTGAGCAGAATATGCCACAAACATTCAAAGCTGATAATAATCTAGCGAAGCTTCACAACCATCTCATCTTCATTTGAGTTTGTGTCTTCCCTTGCTCCAGTTCACACGTCTCTGAGCACAGTTGTCTGCAACTCTTTTTCTCAAATTATTAAAAGAAAATCATTATCACCCCACGAATTAGTTGAGTAGTGGGAAGGGTAAATGCAGAAGTTTACTTGAATCTATTTAGCTGAAAAAAATCAGTAATTTTAGGCAAGAAAAATGCACCCCACAAATCCTTAATTTATCAACCATATCAAATACCTGCATTTATAGGAAGTTTAGTATTTTTTAAACAGCATTAATCCTACTTTGCTCCAAACCAGACAAGTTTTAACTTTAGTACTAGTAATAACAGATACACGAGCATTTGACTTGTGCTCTCTAACTCATCTGGTTCCAACTCCGCAAGTGCTTACGCAAGCCTACTCACCCCTGCCAGACATTTTTCCAGTGTATCCAAGATAATCAGCTGAGATAGATACAAATTCTTTTCAGCAGTTTCTCCAAATATTCTCTAGAAGTAGAAAGGATACGGATTCATCTGAGAGACAGAAATTTTACTTGCAACACATGAAAGTAATGCAGCGAAGTGGCACAATAAGTTACGGCTCCTTTAGCGCTCTTTTGAGCCTAGAAATAAAGCCAGCAAAAATTAGATTAAAATAGGAATTAACATCTTATCGCTGAAGAAATATCTTTGTCCAGTCTGCAAGGCCGAATCTAACAAGGAACAAGCAGATACCACAAAGGAAGACTGGAGGTACACTGCAGCCCCTTACCTTCATCAGGCCTGTAATTTGTTCAGAAACAAAGGTTATACCTATTTGGGAACTATTTTGGTATCAGTTACTGCTGACTCTTTTCCAATTACGTATTTCATTGCCAACATCCTAACAGAACCGATGTCACAACAAACCCATACCAACGAGCTTATCAGACTGTTGCAGAATTTAGCCCAGACCACAGGAAGAAACACACGAGACCCTCCAAGAAGATGCCCTTCAGATACAGGACGAAGGCAGAATTCCATCAGGTGCTGAGGTCAGCACCCAATTTTACTCCAACAGGAGTGTCTAGCTGCAGCAATATTAAGACAGTAAAATAAAGTGGCAAAGATTTAGCCAAAAACGTACGGGTGCTATGCCTTCAGGTGGCACACGTGCAGAAGTCACCCAAAGGAAGCTGTTTTAAACCACGAGAGGCTGGCTCAGCTAAGGCTGAGCTTCAGCAGAGTGCAAACCCTCAGGACTTTTTTCTAAACGTAAGACCATTATGTCAGTTTACTGGTCTGTTTTGTTTCAGCTATAGAAATCATTAAAAAATACTGCTGACTCATACAGGAGCTCAGTTCATCAAACAAAAAACGTCAAGTGTTGCTCCTCAGTGCAAAGCAAATATTGACTTTTTTAACAGGTATTTTTAGCTAGGTCTTTCCTCTCAAAATCTACATATAACATACAGAAACTTGTTTTAACTGTATAGTTTTCTGATTTATCAGACAATCATTTTACACATCAACACATTCCTTCATGCCTACGGGGTTTAATTAAGAGAAATTATTTCTCCAAAGGGACTGCAGGTAGCTTTAAGCAGCCTCAAGTCCCTTGCAGTAGGCAACCTATTTTCTGATTTTGTCACTCCTCCATAGTGCCTCAGCAGATGCACACCTCTACACAACTGCCATCCAAAAGAGCTCAGCGCAAGCTATCTTCCCAAAAACAATTATAAAAAGTACTGTTAGAGTTTGGCCAGTTCTGTCACCTGTTCATGAAGATTCCGCATGATCACTAATCACTCGGCTTCAAAACTCAACCAACTCAACTCTTCTCATGACAAATCCAAAACTGGACCTTCCATGAAAAAAAATTGTCTCTTTCTCCTCACAAAGGATTTCTAAACTTTCCATTTACCCAACTTGATGTCAATAGCTATTTCTCTAGTTGACACTCTGGACATCCACATTCACTGTTTTTCTTTTCTAGGTTTTTCTTCTCTTTGGTTCCACTGAGATCTATTTTAAACGACAGTTTTAGTGATGCTGATGAGTCAAATATTTTGATGGATTTCAGGAATCATTTTATGGTTCCCTTGGAGGCAGAAGAAAAAAACAGTATGCAGAAGTAAATCATCTACTAAGACACCCAGCTCTGAGGAGTCCTCTTTGGGAACTCATAGAAAAATCATCTTGAACTTCATCCTTTCCCACCAGCGCATCGCCCTCCAGCATCAACACCAGGTGGTTTCATGAGAGGCTGCGATCCGTATCCATCAGTAAATGGAAGAGATGTGTATCACACACACACACACACCTTTCATCCATTTTTCATTCCGACCAGCAAGGTTCCCCTTTGGAGGTACGAGTCTACAGCAGCAGTACTAGACAAGAGATCGTTTTCTAAGATTTTTCTTATAAGGTTCTGACTGAAATTCATCTGTTTGTTAAAATATAGATATATTTTATCTACACACACAAATGCTAAAACATCCAAACAGTCCGGAAAATTCAGATAGCCTAAGTTTTAAATCCTTTTCCCTTCTTTTTTCTTTCTTCCTTTCCCAAAATGATTCCTAGCAGGTCATACTCCGGCAGGCCAGATAAGGGGAAAAAACCCAACCTCAGCAGCCCCTCTGCCCTGCTGCACTGGTCCCCCGAGCCTTCGCCAGCGCTGCTGCCCGCGCCAGCTGAAGCACCTTTCCACGTGATGGAAAACATCCTCCCTCACCTCCCAACAAGCAGCGTGTCCTACAGACTGCCCAGCTGGTACCAAACGTGGCTGAGACCGATGTGGTACCCGCTCCCTCGCTAGGCACACACCGTCCCAGCCGCAGACCGTTCCCACCACTAACAGGAGATTCCCCTTAATCACCACCTTCCTTCGGATTTCTCTGCCACCCAGCTGAGTACTGCTGGTGAACTTCAGCACGTGAGGATGAAAATAAAAAAAATAAAGTCTAAAGGGCAAGCAACAATTCGACTAAATTTCAAGTGACTCTCTGCAGACTGTGCAATATGAATAAATAACAAACATTTTGAAAGATCACCCAGCAAGCCAAAATAAGAAAACTTACCATGTTATTAACATTTTTTAAGATATTAGTGAGACCACTGATGACCAGGGAAAACTTGTACTTGGAGATGTTTATGAGACACTCCTTGTTGTGCTCCGTGCTGACTTTGGTGTGGGTATTCTGCTGGCCAGCCTTTATTGGAAGCTACAAAGAGAGATAAGTATTATCAGCTTTTTTACATTGAAATGTATATCTTTAAAGATGGGTTAAAAATTTGAGACACCGGAAACAACCTTGAAAAACATTCTACAAGAGAGAACTACAAACACATAGATCATTTCATTTTCTCTACATCCATCTTTCTGTTAGTTATCTATAAAACAAAACACTGAAGCTCATCAATTCCTTTTTCTGAATTGGAACTAAACCTCTATTTTGTGATAAGTTTTCTACAAATTGAACATCAAAGCAGTCAAAAGGAGCAGAAAAATGTAAAGTAGAATTCTGAGAAGAAAAGTTTATTTCAAAAATTGGCTTGTTAAATACCAAAAAACTTCAGAAGGCTAGTATCTCGAAACCTGAGAGGTAAAACCACAGTAGCTCACAAGGCAGGTGAGTTGGAAGGTGGTGACAGTGGTTCCACCCGTGTCCTCTACTCCTTCCACGAGGTACAACTGAGTGCCAGGTGGAGCCACCCCGACAGCCTCCGCAGGTGCCCGGGACCGGGGTTACTCCGAGGTGCCCACGCAGGCACAGCCCACCGCTGCCCGGGCCAGGAACGCTCAGCCCCAAACACGCTTCGAGCACTTGTGAGCCAAACACAGCTTGTGAGCCCCACGTTCCCCACCCTTGCCCAACATCAGCAGGAACAGCTAGGCTTGAAACGCAGTTTTTCCAGAAAATGCAAGATTCAGCGCGAGTGCACCGCGCCGGGATGCTGCTCCCACTGTGGGAACACTGGGCACTTTGTTTCACGCTGTACCCAAATTCTTCGAGGGTCACGAACGAGTCACGTCCCCTCCACGCTGCTCACTGCAGCCCGTTACCAACCACCACGCCAAAACATGAGAAGCAATTCTCTGGAAAAATTCATTTTGCCGAGGATTTTTTGTGAGGACAAAAAAGAAACCAGTATTATCACCTCTTTTATAATCCATGTCTGCCATTGGGATTTTAAAGCATGACCTAGGAATTCACTGTCTATAGAAACTTTAATTACAAGATTCAACCAATTTTTACTCAAATTTGCAATAAATATGTATTCTGAAAGACACCGATAGCTCAAAGTAAATGCCATGATGTAATATTTTTGCATTAGAAAGGGTATCTTTAAAACATATCTTTAAAAAAAAGGAGAGAGAGAATTTAAGAGAGGTTAAAAGACAAATTCCAAGGAATTAAAATCAGTTTTACAGCTGCAAAATGCTTAAAGAGCGACCTTCCAGGTTGCTGCAGACCTGGTGAGGGCACTTTCCACAGTCACCCAGTGAAACTGCCGGCAGCAGTCGGGAACATCCCTGCCATCCCCTTAGCAGCACCATCTTGGTTGAAAAAAGTTTAAAGGCTCAGATGAATTGTACTACAGAACCCCAAACTTGGAATGTTTTCACTGCATCATTAAATGCAGTCTCCTCAACACTGACATCTTCCAGTTGCAGGGAAATGATCCTCTTTAATACACGACCCAGATTTATGCCCAAGTGTAACTTCCTCTCCGGAAGTTCTTTTGGTTCCACAGACTGGGATCACAGTGGAAACTGGCTGGTTTTCCCTAAAAGAATGGTCGACTCAAAGACCTGATGGAACTGCCACGCTCGGTCACACCAGAGACCCAGCGGCTCCGCAGCGGTCTCCGAGGAACTCCTGCCCTCGGCTCAGATGGCACCTCCGGCACCGGGCCGTGCATCCCGGGAACGCGCCACGGGATCGCCCCTCCCGAGAGGCTCCAACGTTTTCCTGCTACAGCACCACGTTCCACAGGGCAGCCAAGGCAATTCCCACGGCGTCGGGGGACTCCCTCGCCAGTGTGCGGATCATAACGCTCTAAAACGGGGTGATGCATTTCCATGTGCTCGTCTCAAAACCGGAAAAAGCAGAACAAACAGCATTCGGGACTCAAGGTTTGTTTTCACTGTCAGAGGTTATTTTTACATTTTCGGAAGTCATTAGTGGCAGAGAGATACATTTAATTAAAAATGACACCATTACTAGTACTTTTTATTTGAACTTTCAAGTCCCCACGCTGACAACAGCAGAAAAGCTCAATGCCACTGAGTGACACGACCCTTCCGAGGTGCCTCCCAAAGCAATTGTGTCATGGAGCTAGTTCTGGATGCCTCCACGCCATAGAAACATGGAATTACACACTTCTGGAGCCTCCTGCCACAACAGGCACGGAACAAGGTCACCTACAAGTAAAACGGCTTTTTATACTACCATTTAAAATAGGAAACGACATAAAAAGGAAATATTTGGGGTTTTTTTTATTATTATTTCTCAGCTGTTTCCTTTGTGCACTCTGACATGCTGGAGCAATATGTGCCCCCTAACGGAACGCAGTGCCAGCGTGGGGTGGCCGAAAAGAAACTACTGAACTTCTACGCAAATACCCATCAATCTAAACATTACAAGAAAAGAAAGAAAATAAAAGAAAAAAAGTTGAAGTGTTACTTTCATTGTCTTTAGTTTTATTTGAGAAAAAAGAAAGACTGACACAAATGGCTTCCTGTATCGCTCTTATTTGAATTAGAAACAGAAATCGAAGCGCAAAGCTTAACTATAACTGGAGATTCAAACTCTGAACACATGCACCATTTTGAACTCATCCCAGTTCCACAAAGAGATAATCCACTCCTGCAATTCAGCTGTTTTCACCAGTGAAATAGGAGGCAATAGGTGGCAGCCTTGGAGCGGCACCGGTGCAGGTACCACGCACAGCGGGCACGGTCACCCCCCTCCCCTAACCCAGGCTGACCACGTCCCGCTGAGCTGTCGGATCACCCACACAGCACTGGGAACAACGGCATTTTGGTCCAGAACTTGCCTTACTTTGTGCAGTGGACAAAGACAAAACAGGTAGATGAAATCCGGAATCATTTCGACTAGCAAATTTTAAATCTTTTAAGAGCAATTAAAAAGAAGAACATTGCTGCAAAAGTCAAGGAAAAGCCAGTAAGGAGCTGAGCCTGACAGCTGCAATAACACAGCATAAGACCCACGGTGTCCTGAACTCAGGATACAATTCATCTCGGATATCAGGTAGGAAAAGCAAATCTGTCGATGAAGCATCAAAGGATCCCCCAGCTCCCACCAGCCACGCAAGCTCCTGAGCTGTTCAAACACACGCTGTGGCCACAGGCAGTGGAAGCCCAGCTGAGTTCCCAGGAACGCGTCTCCCACCTCAGTGTAAGCAATCCTGCTGTCCTACCACGGCTTCTCCAGATCTGCCTCTGACACGGCACCAAAGCGGAACCACTCTCACACGTTCTACTAAATGCAAAGAAATAACAAAGCACTACTAGTAGGAGAGAAAGTAATACAACATTATTATTTTATTTACCTTTCCAAAGGCACACAATAACAGATAAACCTTGGAAACAGAGATCTGAACCACACACCCTCACCAGATTCACTCCCTGGAAGTGTTCCAGGCCAGGCTGGATGAGGCTTTGAGCAACCTGGTGTAGTGGAGGGTGTCCCTGCCCACGGCAGGGGGCTTGGAACTAGATGATCTTTGAGGTCCCTTCCAACCCAAACCATTCTGTGATTCTATGATTCTATGATAGTTAAAACTAATCCAGCTGAATTAGCGGCTATTAAAAGATTTTTTTTTTTAATCAATATTTATCTCCCAAAAGATCCAAATTCCCCTCTCAACTTGCCAAAGTAAAATGAAATTCTTCCATCTTCATGAAAAATGTAACTTAAATCACTAATCACAAATAATATTATTCGAAAATAACAGAAAAATGTGCGACTAGACCAACTTGCAGAGAATCAGCACATGGCCCTTGGAAAACAATCCTACAACACCGCTGCAGAAGCTTTTTCAACACACAAGAACTGTGGCACCTGAAAACGTACTGCCCCCATGCATCCATACAGCACACGCTGCCAACCGTCCCACAGTGGTGGCAGCAGCCACAGACTGTCCAGCCAATTTTCTGTCTACAGCGATACCCAGCAGGTCTCCAGTACTGCTGGAAAGAGAAAACCCAAGGTTTCCCTATGCCTAATCACTCTTACCTAGCTCCTTCTGGAGATAAAGGTGTTTCAGTCTCGTCAGACTTGTGAGACAATAACTGTGCCAATTTAAAAAAAAAAGTACTTGGCTATTCCAGAGGAAAAAAAAAAGATTTAACATGCGTTCTTAAGATCTTTATGGTGAAATTATAAAAACTGGCTTTGCAACTTTAAAGACAGTGCAAAGCTGTTTAAAAAGTTGTGGTATCTGACAGCATGCAAGGCTGTCATATCTTTGGAAGTGGCCTCAGTCGAGAGACTGATGGACTTTTACCAAAAAGCGTTCAGTTAAGGACCCTTTCTTTGATCATAGATGTTAATTATTAAGAAAAACGTTGTTTTCTATGTCTGCAGAAGAGATTAGCACCTCTTTCAGGTATCCTCTAGTCTGATACAATCAGGAACAATCTTTTGCTGAACAGACGTGGATGTTGATCTCAAACGACACTTAACAGGCTTGAACATTTGCAAGATCCTCTACTTGCTCTGTTGAGAAAGGCTAACATTAAGCCATGGATCCTTTCTTTATCATCTGTAATTAATGAACACAAAGTTTAATCATCTCTATTTAATAAAAAATTGTATTTAATGCTCTGTTTCCAGAGGTTATGGAGCAAGTGTAAGCGCTTTATCGCTTCAAACAAAGTCACTATTTCAACTTTTTCTGTGCAAGATTCAACTTTGCAGAACATGAGGAATTCAAAATGACAGACAGACCGAGTCTGCCACAGGATTTGGAACGGCAGCTGCTGAAATCATCATCCTGACAAACCCCTCAACACAGGCAGCAGCCACCAAGCAAACACAGGCACTCTGCAACTCTGCACCTCCGAGGTCCAACATCCCAGCGGTGGCAGCTGCTGAGCCTCTCGCTGCCTCCACCACCTCCACCTCCTGAAAAGCACCGAGGTGTAAAGCACCTTTGGAGAGGGGAAGGTGGGAGACCATCCCTGGGAAGAAAATTAGGAAATTCTCCACTTGTCTAGAATGGGCTTATCATTTTCAGTACGCAGCTTGAGATGTATGAATGCATCTGAGGCTTCTGATTCAGATTCTGGAGAAAGTAAAAAACATAACACCTCAAAAAAAAAAAATCCCCAGTGCCATCCTTAGCAGCAGAGAAATCTACCTAGCTTTCCCCTTTCAAATAATTTATTGAAACTTCTTCAGCAGGCTGCAAAGCACAGAGGTAGTGGTGAGAGACAAAGTATACACAGCACCACTCCTTCCTCAGCATCAGTACTGCCAGAACCAGACACAGATCTTCAAAAGTCAACAGGCATCTTCCTCCCAACTACAAACATGCACTGCAGCACCTTCTAAAAAGGCAGCATTTAGCAAAAGAAGTTCACAACTAAGTCTTCAGAAGAAGGCAGAACTCTGAAAATATTTTATGTAGGTTGCTCTAAAAGAAAAAATAATATTTTCGAAAGTTTAACTAAGACTTGATACTGTGAACAGACGTGTATTTACCCGAACTGTTAACACAAACTGCTGTGTTATGTAAGGAAGGATCACCAAGTCATCTTGATGCTTTTTGGCAGCTCATTAATGGACTCAGGTAACATCTGTGGCACGTGGGCCACTCCTTCATCTATTCTTTAGGGTATCACCTGCACGCAGTAGAGCACTTCATTTTGAAATACCTTACACACGCTGCGTTAGAAAAACGGGATCAAAGCTGCTTCAGGTCTATGTTACAGAAAGATGAAACAGCACCCTTTGTGCTTAAGAGCAGTGTTACAGTCTGCCTTGGTTCTTAGCTCCTGTGGAAATCCATGAAAAGTTCCATCTGCACAGAGCAGCCTGACGTTTCAGCCAAAGGTACCGCTCGCTCAGGAGCTCCGTCAGCAGAACTCACGTGAGACACTTGAAAACATGTCTTGTAGGGACTTTTAACCAGTCGAGATGAGCAACAGCAATGGGGAGCACAGAGCTGGGACTTGCAGCCAGTGCTTTCAGGTCTCCAGTTCTGCACAGATCTCAAATGCTGCAGAGGGAATCAACAGGAGGAGGGAATATTTGCTTTAATTCAATGCCTTTAATGAAAGTAAGAAGGGAACATTCCTACTGGCTTTCAGTTTTTAGGAAAATGTTCTTAACTGAAAGCAGTGTCTCAAACCACAAATAAGGAGCCTGAACCATAATCCACATAATAAAGGGCTTCTTTCTTTGAAGCATATCATAATCACTTAAGTTGCCACAAGTTTATATAGGATTAATACCTCTTATTATATCTGATAGTTTTGAAACAGTCTAGATTTAAATGGTTTAGGCAGTAAGGCTTCTCTGACTACACTATTTCACTACTGTATCACTTCCCATGAATTCAGCTTGTAGCACATTACTAAAGTACCTAAAACTGTGAGTGAACATTTCCATAGATAATTTTATTTTACAAAGACCTGATTATGTCCAAAACCACAGAGAATTTCACTAAAACACAGCTTAGCCTCTTTGTGCTACTGCAGCCTAATTCTCTCCTGATCTTTTTAAGTTTTGAAAAATACAACAAACAGTCCTACGTACAAAATCAATCGAAAGACTTCATACGTGCTGCACAAGAGGCGTGACCTGGCCTCACACACACCATCAGCAGCTCCCTCGTGCACCAGCTGGACCTTCAGGCATCCCTCGAGGGTGGCTGGAAGAAGGGTGCATGGCAGCAGCGGCAGCCTCGGAGGCCAGCGCAGCTGGGCCAGACTGGCACTACACTCCAAAAATTTCCTCAGCCAGCCCAGCGTTGGTTAATTCATAAAACTGCCTGCCAGTCACTTGGGCCCACAGGACTGTACTCACAAAAGCAGATTTTGGTTAAAGCAGCGTTTGTAACAATAAACAAGAGCAGACAAGAACAGACTGGTCTGCGCTGATTTTTCCTGTTTTCAGTACAGATTAACATTCTCCCAGTTTGTTGTTTCATCTGTCTTAAAGTGGATTCGAGCAGTCAGCAAATGAATGAAAAGCCTGTCTAGATCTATAAGTTTTGGTGGAAGATGGTTACATTTTCCTCCTTTGTAAAGGAAGGAAGAAACCTTGAAAAATGTTGTCTTCTCACCCACAGAAAAAAACAACAACAAAAGTACACAACTCACAACAAACACCAACTGCCCTTCCTTACTCAGGCTCACCGATGACATAGTAAGCAGCGGCTCCTTCAGCGCTGAATCAAGAGGTCCTGAATTTGGAAGGGCAGGCAGAGCATGCAAAAACTCAAAAATGCATTATCAGCACCAAAATAACACGCATATATTCCGTATATTCTTATGGAGTATGAACTTGCTGCTCAAGTGAGCAGTTTAAAACGTAACAAGTAGGTAATTTAATAACCACGTAACTCCTCAACGATGACACAAAAGTGAGGAGTCACAAGAAGCACACAAATATCACCACCGATCAACAACGCATTTCGCAGTGGTGATGGTGTCGCGATAACCTGGTACTCAGTCAAGAAGTCACCTTTCCACCCTGATGTCAGCCTAAGCAACGTCGAGGAAACGAGGCAGTAAAGGCAAACGAACAAAACTGAGAACCCTGAGTTGAAATGAATAAATGAGAGAAGATTTCTCACAAAAAAAGTGGAGATTAAGGTCTCATCCTTGCTTCATTCACTTGATGACACAATATTTTTTAAAAAATAATTGCACTGGTTAAACAAAAGAATGCAATAAACTAATCAAATTTTGTAGATAGCACCTATCACACTGCAACAGTCCATAACGTGTTGGAGGTACGTTATCCCTGCAACTCCAATATCTCAGCACCTCAAAAATCAGGACAGCTTTTTTCCCCGCCAGGAGAGGATTCCTCTCATAGGCCTATCTGCAACTATCCCATAAAATACATAGAAAAAAATTCTGTTTAAAAAGCTGAAGTTCTTAACTTCTAACAGATGTTGGCGAGCCCAGTTCCACAACATACATAACAAAGCAAGCGACAAAGCCTACGGCCTTTTAACACCAGGACACAAAGAAACATTTTCTTGCACTCTTTGCAGCATAATCAGTACCATGCTTTTTCAGCTCACGGAAAAACGATCTGTGACTCAAGATAACGGGGGAGGGGAGCGGGTAAGTTAACTATGCAAATATGCCTGAAATATATTGGAAAAATCTGCATTATTTTAATGTCAAAAGACAAAGTTTGATATTTTCCTTTTTAAATTAAACTTCACTCACAGCAGCTTAACTCCAAATGCAAAAAGGAGCAGTTTATTTTTATTCAATCGGGCCACGATCTTCCTGCGGGTTGTTGAGAGCCCGGCATCGCTGAGAGGGACGTGTGATTACAAAGCAGGTGAACAAAACTCCGTCTGTAGGGACAGCTCAGTGTTTCGACGGACGTTACACGGAACCGGGTCCGGCAGAGCCGCCCCGTTCGACACAGGGGCTGTACTCACTGTGCACAAACTGATCCCTCAGCCTGAACCGAGCTCGCACGCTTGCATGTCGGGCACGTATCTCAGGAGTAAAAACGCAGAGTCTAAACACCGAGCTTAGCCCCACCGAGAAAGTCACGCCACCTAATCCCAGTGAGCAGTTTCTGCATGTGGACCAAAGAAATGCCAAGTCTAAGGCCAACACATCTCTCTCCCTTCCATTCAGAAAATCCTTCGCCAAGCCACTGGCACCGATTTTTGTAAAGAGAAATAAATACCTATCGCTACAACAACATTGGACAGAGAACCCTCTCCACCCCACACCACTGTGCTCCCAGTGATGCGGATGGAATTTCCCACTGACATCCACCGCTGCGCTGCGGGGAGCAGGCACAAACGCCGGAGCGCGTTCCCGCAGTCCCCCTGAACTCGCTGCTGGGGCTTCGCCTTCCTCCTGAGGAAGAAGACGGTGCAAAGCGAAGAAGTGAATTTCTCAGGAACGTCCATGAGAAGCAAACACACCTGCGGTAGGGGTGGGGGTGCAGAAGTTAAGAGGAACCGGGCACCCCGCCACCCCCCCCGCCCAGAACCGCCTCAAACGCCGCCGCACCTCGAGCAGACGGGCACAGGGGCGGCCGCTCGGCCGCCGGAGCGGGATCTCCCCTCCCGACAGAGGTGGGAAGCACCAGGTTGGCCAGGAAGGATAACGGGAGGGCGGGCGGGCGGCACCGGCCCCACCCAGCGCCCTGCCCGGCACAATGGGCGCCGCCGCCCCCGGCCGGGGCTGAGCGGGGCCCGGCTCCCCACACGGGCTGCAAACCGGCGGCGGGAGAGACGGCAGGAGGCAGCGCTCCCGCCCGCCACCCCCGCCCCGGGGAGGGGGACAGCCCCCCCCGCCGTTCGCCCCCTCCCCGCCCGCAGCGGCCCGCGACCCCGGCCCCCGCCAGCCCCGGCCCGCAGAGGCCCCTCACCGCCGGCCCCGGCCCAGCGCGGCGGGCCCGGCCGCGCCGCCGCCCCTCCTCCCGGCCGCCCCCGCTACCTGCTCATCGAAGCGGGTCACCACGGCCTGCACCCACTCCACCGGCTTGTGGGCCGCCATGTCCCCCCGCCTGCCCGGCCAGGGCCGGGGAGGATCCCCGCGGAGGGCGGCAGGAGAGGCGCCGGCGAGGGGGCGGGGGGGGTCTCTCCGTGTCCCAGGCGCGCTCCGCGGCCCTCAGCGCCCCGGGCCCGCCATGACACCACACCGGAAGCGGGCGCGCGAGCCGCCCCCGCCCGCCCGAGCAGCAGCGCCGCGGCCGCCGCGCCAGGGGGAGCGCCGAGACGCGGGCGGCGGCGCGCGGCGCCTGCGCGGTCGCGGGGACGCGCTGCGCATGCGCGCCGGTGGGGCGGGGCCGCGCCGCGCCTGCGCTCCCCCCGCCCCGCCCCGCCCCCGCGCCTGCGCCGCAGAGGGGCCGGGCGGGGCGCGGGAGGGGCTGTGCGCATGCGCCGTGCGCCGGGGCGGGGCTTTGCCAGCGCCGGCGGATCCGCCGCCCCGGGCGCGACCGGTAGCCGGTGCCGCCGGGCCCGGGGCTGCCCCGGCGGGCACGGGGCGCGGCGGGTACCGGGCAGGGCGGCGGGAGCGCGGCCGGGCCCCGCGGTTCTCCCCGAGCAGCCCCGCTCCCCGGCAGCGGCGAGGCCGAGCGCCGCTCGTGCTGTCGGTGCCCAGAACGGGCTGCGGGCCGTACTCTACGGCTGATCCTCCGGTTTCCCCGCGGGCGCTGCCCGACGGGCGGTTCGTTGTGCCCCGGCGGGGCGTGGAAGGGCCGCGCGGGGGATTCGGCTGCCCCCGCGGAATCGCGCCCAGGAGCGCTGGCACCGGGCAGCTGCCCCCGGCGCCACCGGAGGCGGAAGCACCCACCGCCGCTGAGCGGGGAGCGAGAGAGGCGAAACCCCCCCGAGTGCCGCGGTTTAACCCGTTAAAAACTACCGAAATGGTACGAACTACTCTTGGAAACAGGAGGGTTTAGTCCCTCGGGACGATTTGTTCCATCAGCTGCTGTAAACCCCGTCCCCACGCTTCGGCCGCGGGTGCTCGGGAGCGCTCCCCCCCCCAGGCTCCGGGCGGGCACGGCTCGGAGGTTCCGGAGGGATTTTACAGGATGCTTCACGCCGCCTCTGGGCAGAGACAAGACAGCTGGCAGGTGCGGACTTTATTCAAATTGCTATGGCCATTTCAAAGCCACGGACAGAGATTTATCCACAGTTTTGATGTTATACACAGACTGGAATGTATATCTGTATTTTACCTTTTAAATAAAAATGCTTATTCTTTAATAACTTAGTTTATTTCCATGTAACGGCTTCTGTCACATCTCCAGGCTTCCCTGCAGAACTCCAGCAATAACTAAAAACATGGAATGTAGCACACAAAAAATTCCTCCCCAGCCTGGTTATAGAGCACCCAGCCAATTGTTTACTCTTCGTGACTCAGAAAAGTAGGATACACGGATAACAAAAATAAACAGCCACTTCCAGTTTCCTTCTTGGGAATGTTAATTTGTTCTCGCTCTGGGCAGACAGAAGCACAAGACAAGTTAAAATTCTGACAATATAAACAAAGATGCAACTTGAGGTAAGACCTCTTGAACACAGGATTGAAAATTAACAAATGGGTACTGAAAAACTGGAGAATTAAATGGACTTTATTTGTTACTCCACCCAGCAGGGGCCTTGATTTGACTCAGAGACTCTTGCTATTATCATAGTACATATTAATTATTACTAGAAATAGCAATACGAAATATATTCTGACATGTATGTTCTTTCCCTGTAATTAACGAACAATGAAATCCCTGTAATTCGGATTTACAGTGTGAACAATTCCATTGCGTTCTAGCAACAAACTCAGGAACTTGGTTCACAGCAAATATTTGAAGAAGCAGATGTTTTATAAAAACATGAAAATCAGTTGCAAATATTTTATTAAAGAAAAAAGCAATCGGTTGAAGAATAAATAGCAGTTTTCTGTCTGTACAACGTGTGGTACCATCTTTCAGGAAATGCAAAATCATTCTGATTTATACAAACTGCAGAGTCTAATATTGGGCTGTTAAGTGCACTGAATTTTGTATTATTCATCTGCTGTGTACCATAAACTAGCTGTGGTGTAAAGGCCATCGATTCCTCTGCATTAGAGTGCATTAGAACGGGCAGCATTGATGTGTTTCAAGAAGATTTTAAGAACCAAATGTTGTCTTATGTTCTAGAAAAGTCTTCTAATATATTGGTTATATATTTCCATAACCAAACCAAACCTTCATGATATGTGTCTGTATTTGCTTAATTATCAAAACCTTAACAGAGTGGAATGAAGCTGGTCCCCAACTGTATTTGTGCATCTGAGCACAAAGAAAGGCTCAGTCGATAACCACATCAGCAAAAGAGCACTTTGCATCCCCGCACCATTTTATGAGCACTTGTTCCTCTCCCCAACATTCCCCTTGAAGAGGTAAATGGTTATTTCAGACTCTGGAACATAGGATGAGGCTAGGGGTCTGTTCTCCAAGACTTCCAGCTCCCACAGGCTTTCTTCCCCATGCAGGTGCACAGGGTACCCGGGAGCAGGGCCAGCACCGAGCTCCCCGAGATCACAGAGTCTGGTTCACTCCACTGCTCACCCAGAAGCTGTTTGGACCGACAGAAAAAGCTTTGTCACAAAAAATCATAAAAGCAGAAACGAACACAAAACATCCAATGCATTCAGAGGAGCAAAGATCTTACCTAGAATTGGTTATTAACTTATGATTAAAAAGACCTCTGAGGGCCAGGGCTTATCCTCCTCACACCCAGGAACTCCTCCAGCGGTCCCTTGGGCTGGCAGAGAAGCAGGAGCAGCAGCGTTTGGCAGACAGGCAGGAACAAACAGCTGAAAATTGTAGCACCTGCAACCAGCTCAGCTCCATCTGGGAAGGGTCCCCCTGTTGGAAACACCAGCCTTAAAACCAGTCTGAAACTGTGTGGAGTGAGGCCTCACTCGGGCTGCGGACATCCGCGCTCTGCCAGCGCTGTCCTGGCGGGAGATGGGATCGCTCGTCCCTGGCTGGCACCTGCCTCCGGGAGGGATCGCACCACCACTCCCAGAACTGCTGTCTGTTATTTTTCCCAGCAAGTCCATTGCTCCGCTTACAGACCGTGCCCGGGCAGCACAGCCGCGCAGGCAGAGCACTCCCTGGGCTGACATACCCTTCAAATTCCCAGCAGACAGCAGTTCTGGGATTCCTGGAGGCAGAACCGCTCCTCTGGGCCCTTCCTCCACGAATTTGTCAAATCTCCTTTTCAACTGTTTATATATTTGCTCTCTAAGTATCCCATAGCAATCAGGCAGGAATAATACCCACTTAAGGCAATACAGCCACAATATTCAGAGAGATCTCTGCATTCTGCCAAAATCTAACCAATAATAATTCATGGATGGGGTAGGAAAGGGCTCCAGCTTACGGATACGCTCATGAAGAACATGTCTCAAAAAGCAGCATCAAAAATATTTTCCTACTGTTCTGGAGTGAAGCTAAACAAACAAACTTAAGCAAATGAGGAAGGAAGGGAGGAAGGAAGAGATTTGCCAAGTTTTTGGTGAGAGGTGACTTAATCTCCCTAAGCTACACACCCCTTAAACAAGGGGTTTAATCTAAGAGCTGGCCGCCTCCCAGTGAAAGCTGGGCAGCCTCACTGGCAGTGCCAGAGCCCTTTCTCCTTTGAGATACGGGATTCTTTCCCCGCTATTTGCACTCCAAGAGGACATCGCTCCAACAGATCCGTCCATTAGAGGGCATTAGAGGCCACCACAATCCCTGAAGTTTGACCTGGACGAGAGGAAGATCATCCGTATTTCTTTTCGTTTGATAAATGAGTGGTGGGTTTGTATTCTTTCCACGGCGGGTACTTAATTGACTTATCTGACATGTGCTGGCTAAATTTCAAAATGTGAAGAAACTTCTTCTGAAAGATTAAGCCACGTTTTTTTTTTTGTGTGTGTTCTTTGCTTCCCAATTCCTCCCTGACTGCGGTAAGATCTGTTAAATACGAGCAAAGCAAGCAAATGATCTGACTAGATTAATAGTAATCACAGGACAATGGATTATACTTTAGAGAAGTGAGAGATTCTATACGAAATTCACATTGGAACTTTAATCCTAGAAAGTCTAATTAGCAAAGGATAATTAAAATTGTAGCACATTGTTTCACACAATCGATTTCTAAATGCAAATATTTCTGTTCCAGTAGAAATCTCATTTGGATGCAAAACGCCAGGAGTTTAATCCCTGATACTTGATCTCATACACGGAAACAGCCCCTTATCAAGACGTCACAACAGCTCAGATATTCTAAAGGAACTTATGGCACAGAATATTTTCTGAAACCAAGGCTCATGCGACGCGCCGGACATGGATCAAGACACACTAGGTCAGTGTCTGCCACTTCGCCGTAGGGGTATAACAAAGTTCTTTGTCAAATCCCAGCTGAAGTTTGTTTGATCACAGTCTCTCCTAAAAACCTCAGAGGAGTGAGATCATTTAGTGCATCTACTTTTTTCTTCCCCTAGCAAGCAATGCCTTTCCCAGATATTGCAGTCATTGGCAGAGGTCAAGTTACTCAAATATTATAAAGCAATATTTTAATTGTTCTGGATGACTAATCAGCTCAGCCTAGATTATCGTGCTGCCCCGAAGGATAATTAGAAGTTATCACTTCCTCTCCCTGAAATTCTGTTTCCTTACTCATTTATCATACAGCAGAAGTCAAAAAGAGATTTCACAGGAGAGGCAGACCAGGCAGACCTGGTGATTCCAGTACTGACTGAGATTTTCTGGCTTCTTTTCTGTGTGATCTCACAGAAAGGGCAGGAGCTTTAGTCCCGGAAAGCGAGGTGGGGGTCTGGGCTCTCCCTGGGAGAGATCAGGAGAGACCAAAATGTCCTAACAGCTGCAGACCAGTCATGAACTTCCTGTGCTCCTTCACTGTAAGGTGTTTTCACTGGATTTGGTATTCCAGGTGAAACGATTGTGCTTTACTTTCTAATGGCACTGAAACACTTCAGCATCGTTCTTCTCCTTCGTAACAATTCCCGAATATTGCAGGGATCGCAGCTCTGTTACTGGGAAGTGCAGATTAACTCCCCATTAACTCCCTACAGCGGATTCTACTACAAACAACACAAACTTTTACCTCCTTCTCTTGGCTGTGCTGTGATTGTTTTTTATGTTTTTAATCTTTGTGCCTCAGATGGCTGTGTGCTGCTGCGGTGTGGGACAGCTGCCTCCGGCCAGAGCTCTGGGTGGCTACAGCCATAAGCCATCTTCTGCTAAGGACCAACGACACTCATTAGCTTTGTTGTAACCGTGTCTGTAAAAGGCTTGGGACCTTCTAACTGCTTCCACAAACTGCTCCCCAGGGAAAGCAGTCTTGGTTTTCCAGCCTCTGAATTTCTATTTGGGGCCCTGACTGTTTCATTAGGAAACACTAAATGGTACCTGTTCCTTCATACCTGTTTTGTTCTTTTCCAGCAATCTTTTGTCTTTGCTGTTCACGGCTCTCTTGTTGTTTGGGAGTATTCCTAAGGACATCCTACGCTCCGTTCCCACTCAGCGCTGAATTCTCTGAATTCTGCAGCAATGCACTAATGCACTAGGTCTCATTACCTGAACGCAGATTGTAAGATATGGCAGACCTCACATAAAGGATTTTGCTAATCACTGCCTTTGCCAGAGCATCCAGCATCATTCCAACCCTTCCCAGAAACTGGATATTCCTACATGTTTAGTAAATTCGCCCACTGACTCATCCAAGGCATGTTCCTACTCTCAATCTTACATGTGTATCCATCTAAAAACATCCCTCTTAAACCTGTCAGCACTATTGTCTGATGCCTTTTAAGCAAAACCCATTAACATTTGCACACCTCTTCTCTCACCTGGCAGCAAAGCCAGCGAACCTGCTCCGGGTACATCCCCCTGGAGCACGGCCCACCTGGGAACACGTACGCTCTTCGTGTCTGGTTTTTGCTGGACCATACACATTCACTCTCCTCTCAGCTTGTTTTCAGCATCCACCTACTCTGCATTCTGCAGTGCGTAACCTGCACAGTGTTTCCACTCTCAGCAACACTCCTTCTGAGTAAGGCCTTATCCTTTGTCCTGCTTTCAGCTGGGACAGAGTCAGCTCTTCTTTTTAGCAGCCAGAAGAGCCCCGTGGTTTGGTTTTAGTCTGGGGCTCGTTGTGAGAAGGACGTTGATAACGCACTGACGTTTACAGTTGGCATTGAGGCCTCAGGGACTTCGCAGCTTCCCCTGGTTTTGCCCATGTGCAGGAGCACAACAGGCTGGGGGGCATGGCCGGGACAGAGGGTCCACAACTCCTTGTATGATTTGAATTTAGATATCATGCAGTGTCATGCCCAGTATAAAAATGAGGGTTGACTGGAGAAAAAGGGCTTTTGCTCTTCCAGGGCTCCCACTCTGGGACTCTTGGAGTACTCTTTCTCTCTCTCTCTCTTTTTGGGCCTCTCACTCTTGCAGGATTGTGATGTCAGGAGATAGCCGTTTCAGGATCGTTAGTCCGAGACAGGGTGGGTCACCAAGTGCTGAGCAATTACACTGTGCATCACTAGTTTGTATATATTATTATCATTATACATATATATATATTCATATATTATTAGTAGTAGTAAATTGTTCTTATCTCAGCCCACGGGTCTCTTTCCCTTTTCCCCTTTAATTCTCTTCCCCATCCCCTGGGGCTGGTGAGGGTGAGCAGGCAGCTGTGTGGCCTTTAGTTGCCGGCCGGGCTAAGCCACGACATCCTTACTTCACTGGGCAGGATTCTCGGTAAAATCATCCTATATTTGCTGGAGCGCTTGTCTTCCTAAAGCTTTCTAGTGCCTCGTGATCAGCTGTGTCAAAGGCTGCTCACACCCAAACAAACCTACCCAACAAGTCACAGATGAATGCTCATCACTCACATGAACTGTGAAATTAAACCAGTTTCAACTTGCTCAGGGACACAATAAAAGACTGGGCCTGATACTTTATTTTCCCTTGACACTATATAAAGCCCTGTATAACTTCCATTATTTCTTAATTCGATCAGCTGATTTTAGATTATCATCACACAGTCTCAGAGCCAGGATTTCGATTCAGTAACATCAGCACATCATAGAATCCTAGAATGGTTTGGGTTGGAAGGGACCTCAAAGATCATCCAGTTCCAACCCCCCTGCCATGGGCAGGGACACCCTCCACTACACCAGGTTGCCCAAAGCCTCATCCAACCTGGCCTGGAACACTTCCAGGGATGGGGCAGCCACAGCTTCTCAGGGCAACCTGTGCCAGTGCCTCACCACCTTCATTGTAAAAAATTTTTTCCTTATATCTAATCTAAATCTCCCCTCTTTCAGTTTAAAGCCATTGCCCCGTGTCCTGTCACTACACACCCTTGTCCAAAGCCCCTCTCCAGCTTTCCTGTAGCCCCTTTAGGCACTGGAAGGCTGCTGGAAGGTCTCTCCGGAGCCTTCTCTTCTCCAGGCTGAACAGCCCCAACTCTCCCAGCCTGTCTCCATAGCAGAGGTGCTCCAGCCCTCGGAAGCGTGTCTTTCGTTGGCGTGTCCAAGCTCTAAGCTCTGCTGACACAACAGTGTTCGTACCACACTCCTGCTCAATCCAGCAATGACCAAATGGCTGCTGTCAAAAACATGTGATTTACTTCCACAGTTATGAGCCAATGGTTTAGCAAAGATCTGCATAAAATCACAGCTGGTGGATCTGTATTGTTATTTTAACTCACTCTAAACACAGGTACTGGTGCAGCGTGCAGAAATGCCACAGGCCGTTCACCAAAGATCACCTTTTTATCCTCCTCTCTCCTCTCAAGTAACCAGGTGTAGGAGAGAGACTGAGGAGGGAAAGGAAAGTGTCTGATGGAAAGATAAGTCTTTAAGAACTGAGAGAATCTCAAGACCAGAATTTAGTTTTCTGCCTCTTTAACAACCTTTTTGTAACTCAGGTTAGCTTGTATGAATTTATGAATATAAAGACTCTTTGTTACTGCACAGTTTTTACCAAATGCTGCTCTATTTCCTTCCCATGAGTCATGCCATTAGCTTACGCTGCCCGATTTAATTTCAACCGCTGCTTAAGCCCTCACGAGCTTTTCTAAAATAACATTTTTAAAAAGCTTATTTGAAATAGATATCAAAGAGTTTGAACGGATCCACTGCCCTGTGGATCCAGTACATGCTGGTTTGCTGAGCTTCCAAATAATCCTCAACAGCGCCGAGTCCCCAGCTGCAGTGGTTTAGAGCTGCTGTAAAACGGAGCTAACAACTGAGAAGGAAGCTCACCTAGGACAGAAAGCAACACTACCACTACTGGAAAATCTCTGAGGAGAAACATAAGAAGGTAAATTTTAATCCCATCGAAATTAATTAGACTTGAGGGTCATCCTTTACCTGGTGATGGGAGAAAGAGAGAGATAAATGGGCATTTGCTAAATTTACAGTCACTTGCTAAGCAACCAGGGCTTCTATTTTTGCTGCTGTCTCTGAAGCACTGCTGCACTTGGCACTGCGCAGTGCTTTTATCAATGGCAAATCGTGAGCTGACTGGCACTAATGTCAAGACCTCAGTCTGAAATAATAATTAACTGCCGGCCTGCTACCTCATAGTAAAGTCTTATGTGAACTCTGGGAAGCAATGCAGAGGTCTATGGTATCACTTCCCACCATCTTTTCTTTCGTACAGATAAAGCCACAAAGAAAAAGGATAGTAGGAAGGATCTGCTGGACATGTTGAGGGGTGTTTCTTGTTTCTGAGAACAGTGGGCATCTAATTATTTTTAATCCTTAAAGCAACAGCATCCCTGGCACTGCGAAGGACCCCAGAACCATGGCCCGCTTGGGAACACATGTTTTCATTTGCACTTTCCTGGTAAGCTCTTGGTTGGTGGCCAAACCTAGGTCCAGTCTTTCTTTTTGTATCTTTTTTTTAATTATCTGGCCACATGGGCAATGAAAATGTTGGAGAATCAAACTGCTGGCCACCAGTGGCTATTGTTGCCCTAAACTTGAACCTGACCCTTTAAGGATCTGGGCACTCATTAAGTCATTTTGCAGGGCACTCATTAACCCACGTTGCATTTTTGTAATCTTTTTTTCATTACGGGTGTAATCTTGCAGTACTACAGGTCCACAGATTTCCTAAGTATCTTAGAAGCAGCAGCAAAACTAAGGCACCACCTCTGCCTTACTTGCAGTCATGGCAGGGATTGAGAAACAGGAAGAAAGTGTTCCAAAGCTGCAAAGGGCAGGGAAAAATGCCAAGCTCTTTGGAGAGTATGTAGTATGACAGGAAAAGGCGGCTCCAAAAGAAAGGAGAGAAGGCAAGAGGGAAAAATACTTCCTAGCTCAGTAAGGAAAAGGAAAAGACAAGATTACACCTGTGAAGCACACGAGCTTCCCCCAGCTTAATCCTGTCATGGAATTGCACATAAAATACGTTGCTGTATTAGACCGGCAGGATTGAAGTGGTCAATTCGTCTTTTCCTTCCATACAGAAACAGCCACACTGCTATAAAAGGCTATTTCTAGTCTGAAAAGCAAAAATATTGCGCAGTCCTGTGCACTTTTACAGCTGTGTAGCTATATCTTTATCAGAGCTTTCACTGGCACATTGATCTAAGTTTTTTAAAAAAAAATTACACTCTATCTTGACATAGTAATGGTAGTACAACCTTCAAATATAGTCCGAAAGGCATTGATTGAGCTGTCTTGAGACGGAAGGCTTTGTCACACTACCAGGGAAGACTCTAATTGCAGGTTAAAGATTAGAAGCTGCACAGACATAAATCGAGCGTGAGTAAGTGTGCCCAGCCTCCGCGCGGCGGCTTTCTGGCCCTTACAGCGCAGTTGTGTAACACAGCTCTTCACCACACAACGTGCTGCTTGCATTCCAGCAGCGTGTAAGGACTCACGCTGACTCCTAGAGCCCTGTGTATCAGGTGCTGTACAAACACAGATTAAAAAGAAATCCTTCCTTGTAACCCTAAAAGATGATCGAGGCAAAGCCAAGAGGGCAAACAGAAGCTCGGCAAGCTGGTACGGCTGACTCAGTGGTCACGCAGCCGGTTGGTAACGCAGCCATGAGCACAACGTCAGGCTCCTGGCTCCTGCCTTTCCTGCTAGAAAACTGTCTCTTCACCAGATCTTCAGAGAACAGTTGAATTATGTCCAGAAGAATATAGGCTTGGAGCTTAGCGGCATAAGTGAGGATGAACACTAATTCGTAGCTTCTAATTCGGACACTGTAGCAATAAAAAGTGAGTTTACCCATTTTTTATTTACTACTATAGCAACGGTAGGTATTACATCACTAAGATCTACATTGCCTCGTGTATTGCTACAAACACTGCTATCAGCCTTCTAATTGCACCGTAAACCGTGTTTGGTGGCACCGGATGTTCGTATTGCGTGACGTTGCATCGGTGCCCGACGAGGCACCGCCACATGATGCCACGGCATTACATCCGGCATCGGTCGGACCGCTCCAGCCGCGGGACCGACGGCTCGCCCCGAGCCCTGCTGTCTGTTTGCAGTGAAGCAGCAGCGTGTGACAGTCCCCTCCTCTTCCACGGGATGCTCTTCTGCAGTGTGTTCTCCTACAGCAGCGTGCCCCGCACGCGGATCCTGGCCTGACCTGAAGCAGCAGATGAGGACATCTACTGAGAGCACCCAGAGCCCCCGTAATTCAGCGCTCTGTGTGCCAAGCTCCCACCATCAGCCTCGGGAGGGATAAAGAGAGTCCATAGATAAAGAAGAGAGCTCTAAAGAAGAAAGCCATAGCTTTCTCTTCCGACTGCAAAGACACCGAGAGACTGCACTGCTGGACATTCCCGCTGCTGTAAAAATGAGCAGCCATCTCTTGCAAAAAGTTACAATGAGATACCAGGGTCATGTTTGGTAATAAACTCTCCCAAATCGTTGCCAGATTTTATACAAAATCTTGCCCAATTCCTCTTCCCCTCACCTGTTTTTCCTTCTCCTCCTCCTGTCATGCTTTGATTCAAGATTAGAAATGTCTATCAGTAATGTGAGTGCTGAGACTGTGATATAACTGAGAATACTCACTTTTACACAAATGTCACTAGTACCTTTACTAACTCCACCTGTATTTTATTCTGAACATGTCTACCTGGAGAAGTTCTGCCCTCTGAGCTTCAGATGTGTTTGTGGGAATTTTCCTAAAAGCAATGGGAAATTTACATGTTTCCTAATAAAGAAACTTTTGGTCTCAGGCCATGACTTTTGTTTGCCTTAATACCTGTCTTTACACTACTATTTATTCAAGTTCATATTCTAATATTTACTTTAAGACTCCTTTACACCACTCTTACTCTGTACACACTGGGCAAACAGGGACCCATTCACGGTGTAACATAAAAAGCTGCACTGCAAATAAGCAAGTTCCCATTTTCTCCCCCCACTCTTACACCTATTTCCAACATTTTTACAACTCATCAAAATGGGGGCTCGAAAAGATCTTAAGAAATTATCTTGCCCAACCTCCAGCTTCAAAGAACCTCCAATTCTTTCAAATTCTTCACCTTTTTGGCAGCCCTCTGCATATGTTCCCTGTAGCAACAGGCCTGAATACAAACCTCCCAAATATTTTCAAGTTCAGTTCCACATCAGCTCAGGCCCATCTCTGATCTGTAAGCAAACACTCATTATCTGTAAGGAACCTGCTCTTTCCCAAGTCAGCTGCAGCAGGAATGCAGCCTCGTCTGTCTCCAGGCAGAAGCTGTCAGACACAATCCTGTAATTCCCCAACATGCTGACTTTTTCTATTCTTATTATTTTATTCATCTGCTTTACAGAATGTTGGTAGTCTACCTCTTTAATTTTTCCTACCCAACTTGCTTTTCTATAAATTGAATTTATAGAAAATTTATTGAAATTTACAATGACACCCTTCATGCAACTGATTTTCCCTCTGTTCGCATAATCCTGCCAGTCCAAAGTCAAAACTCTGATTTCATAAAAAGCAAAAAATGTTCTTCCTATTGTAAACTTGTTCAGCAGTTTATTACTGACTGCATCTGAGGTTGGCATAGATCTCTGTACGTTTCTGCCTTGGCTCAGATATCTAAAAAGAAAAGAAGAAGAGGCTATTTCATATTTACACAAAAGTGTACGGGACTGGAAGGATTCAGAATATTCTCTGCTATCTTGTTACCTGTTAGAGTTGGCCGGGACATGGCCCGTACTCTGACTCGTTATGTGACTGCTTTGACACTCCTCTGGCCTCACGTCTTCTTCCCAGTCCCAGCCCCTTCCAGCTCCTGCACGATCCCACCAGGCAGAAGAGAGCACACATCTCCTCCTCAGAGCCCACCCCAAGGGCTGCAGGGACACTCTGCTTCCTCACCGCTCCGCTCGCCTGCCCGCCCAGGGCCTCTGCCCTGCTCTGCCCGGAATACTCAACCGTGCCGTACTTACCGGGAGCAGGGAATGAAAAGCAGGACAGAAGAATAAGCAGTCCAAGAAAGGCTATTTTAAATCTGGCAGACAGGGCTTGTGGCAGACCAGGACATCAGCCGGACAGATCCTTCGCCTCCGTATGGAAGTGAGATGAGTCTGTCCCATCGGACAGCACTGCTGTGCTGAGAGCTCCCTCCGTGCTGATCGGCGCTGCCCGCCAGTCCTGGGTGCCCTGAAAACGGAAGTCAAATTAGGAATCTGGCACCTTGGGGAAGGAAGGGAAGCAAGTTTGCAAAGTGAAAAAAAAACCAGAGGGGACTGAAGTACAGCTCAGCAGCCGAACAAGAGCTAAGCCACATCTGCCTGGAGCCTGCAGCTGCGCTGGCAAAGCCAAGGGGGCCAAGAGGGGCACCGTCTCTCCAGCAGCTCCCGGGCTGCCTGCCCATGCTGCTTGTGGCGGGAAGAGAGGGCAGGAGAGAAGAGGCCTGTGCTGAAGCTTCGAATTTCTTTTCCGTGCGTTCGACAGGAAGCTGGCCCGGACTAGACCTTTGCTCAAACCCCATCAAGCATTAGCAGGAATCTGTCGAGGAGCGTCTCCGTGTTCAGGCAAATGGCACACAGGGATTGCCGAAGGGCACTGCCCCTGTACCACTCACCCTGCACGAACTCCAGTATGCCACCAGGCCTGACTTTCTATTGTTTAACACCTCTGCCTTAGTTTATATCATTGCCTCACGGTACATTTTGCTTGGATGTAGGAGGCTTCTAAATCTACAGGGTAGAAGAGAAACTGCTCCACAAAACAATTAGTATTCAGTTACCGTATTTTGCAGTTCTCATAAGACTTAGCATCTCTGTCTCAGAGCACCGCGTTACCCTTCCTGAACCGAGCTGGTTATAATTAAGTTTGGTATAAGTCTGGGCTTAATGACTTGCCCAAATTCTCTGGGAAGTAGGTAGCAAAGTTAGGAAAAGCAGCTAGCTCTTCTGATCCCACACCCCGTGCTTTGGCCACGAGGCCCTGCATCCTCTCTGACTTTAACAAACCAGTTAGAACACTGTTTTTAACCCTGGTTATAATGAGAGACGTGGTGTTTCGCACCACTGTAAATGATCAGACATAATGGCAGAGGAGAGTGAGGGAACTGAAGCCAAAGGAACACAAAACAGCTCAGTAACATTTTTCCGGCGCAGTGGGAAAGAATGTCATTTCAAATCAGAGGGAAACACCGCAGCCCGAGTGCCCGCGCCTGCCAGGCACCACGCTGCTCCCGCGCGGAGCCGCGACGCCTTCGAACACGTTGAAGTTATGGGCAGCTGGGTTCAGAGGCAACACGGGCCGAAGAGGAACACATAAAACCAGTTTGGTTTAGTAAGGATCTCTGAAAGAAGTGAAATAGCTGCGTGGTGAGGGCAGGGATATTTGAGATTACGCTGACTTATATTTAGGGGTGGATCCGGTGAACTCGAGCGAGGCTGACGGGCTTTCGCTGTCATACAGGGACCCCTTTCTACTCTCCTTGTTTAGGACAGTTCAAGTTCAAAACTCAGCGTGACCTTCAGCCATCTGAGATAACAGCGCCGTAACTTCAGAGGGTAAATTTAGCACGGGTGTTTCTGAAAGCAGCTCCCTTACAAGCTGCAATACCACGGCCAGCTTGCAAAGAAGCAACGGGTTTGAACCTACAGGGAATCAACTCGAAACTCTCTCCCTTATTCCAGTGCAGCTGCTCGTCACACCAGCGCTGAATTCACCACCCACACTGAGCCATCGGCCCCATTTCTTACACCCAAAGATGTGGTCCAGAAGTTATAAAATCCCAAAGAGACCAAAAGAATGCAGAGAAAAATCATGTAGTCTCTCTCTGATATTCCATCTGTGCAACATCTCCACAGCATGCTCTTCCAGGACACCTCTACAGATTAACCCCTTAGGTACCAGATGTTCATCAATTTATGACCACCTACAGAACACTAATTCTAATTCTCAGGATAAGCAGTGACGAATAAGCTCCAGAGCAATGAGGGAGAAGGGGACAGAGAAACGACAGCTCAGAATTACGACAGGGGAGCTGGTCTCATCTAGTGCGTGAAGTGCCTGTGGGAAAATCATACGATGATGCTCCCGGCAGCGTCACAATGACCCTGAGAAAGTGGCCTCATCTCCCCGCTTCCCCTCCCAGCCACTGTTTGTCTTGTCTATTTAGACTGCGACCTTATCGGGGCCAGAAGCCCCAAACTAAGCAGCTAAACTGTGCCAATGTTACCTGTAGTCACCAGGCAAATAACAACATGTCCATGAAATGAAGTACCAGCTGAAACCGTACCCGTCACAGCAGCATTTCACAGCACGGAATACACCGGCACGGGTGGCGGGGAGAGACTGAGAGGGGCAAAGACTGCTTAGAGTTTTAAAAAAATGTTCCCAGTATACGAAATTGCAAAGCCTAGTACACAAGGTCTCACACAGTCTAAACAGCTTCTTGCAGGACTGGGGTGTTGCTTTATTTGTATGTCAAGTTTTTTTAATCCTTCAACTGGTGGAGCTGTCACTTGGACCACCTTCACTTTCTACTGAACTTCCACACTATTTGATCATTGCTTGGCAAGTCCAAGTATTTTGGCCTAAAGCTTTTCAAAGAGAAAAGGAATTTTTTCACTCAATTCCCACAGTAACTCAATAAGCACTTAGCACACGACTCTCAGTGCATTTAAAAATATCTTTTTGTTTGAGTTAGATCTTCTTCATTCAGTTTTTCCTTTTATCTTCTCTTGTGTCTCCACAAACTCATGCTGAACTTTCTCCATCCCAAGGAGTCGACTCAAAACAAACGGCACCTTGTGAATTATTAACAGCGTAGACTATAAATAGCGTAATTGTTAATGACAGCCAAACCACCAAGATGTGTGCGCTATTTATTGCTACTTTGGTCTTGGTGTGACTGGCCCTAGTTGTTCCCTTACCTATCATCTGTCAGGAATGCTTTATGGAACGACAGCTATGAGGAGGGAGGACATAACTTGTGGGCCCAAAAAGCACCATGGGCTTTTCTGGTGCTTTGCTATGTATTTTATGCTCACTGTGCTGACCTAACTTCCAGAAGTCCGTCTGTGCAACACAACCACCCACAACTAACAGAAACCGACAGCCTCAGTGGTCCCTGAACAGAACCACCTTGTCAGGATGGCTTGTGCAATCAGCAGAACTTGGACAGGAACCATGATCCAAGTTCACTGCTGATCTGCACTAGAATTCATAAACCAGAACGAACAGCCTTTCAGTGGTGGGAGCCTCCCAGCATGAGGCCACAAGCAATGGGAATGCGGCACAGCCAGCACACTGCTGAGAGTCTTGCAAGTAGCCGGGAGACAGGAAATGCATGAGGCAAACACCTAGGCTCATTTTCCAAACCCCAGATCATGTTACAAAGGGATACAAAGAGAAAACAGCTCCAAAACCAATTTCTGTAAAAGCTGCACAGTCCCTTATTTGGGATACACACTGATTCCAGATGGCCTTCCTAGCCCAGTCTAATGACTGACTGAGTCAAAAAGACTTCAACAAAGCTGATTGAGAAACATACAATCACAAATCAGTTTAAAAATCAGAAGACAAAAACCAGATGAAATGAGTATAACTAGATTCACCACATGAGAACACAAGAATGTGAAATAAGCAGATCCTGTCGCTTCCGCAGCCTGGGGAAAAGCTCCATAACCTGCATCTCGGAACGTATTTCCAAGACAGGCAGACAAGAGCCCTTTCATTTGTGAAAGCTTATTGCAGTGCGTAAAGTCTTGATGGAGAAAGATGGCATTGAGTTTATGAGCTTCCCAGCTGAACAGCACTGTGCAGGCTTGGCAGCTGCATCCATAAAGGAAAATAATGGAAAACACATAAATCAGCCTTGAGTCACTCGTGCAGCCTCGCGGGCCCTCGCAGCACGTGACGGTGTGGGGTATGCAGCCTGGTGCCACCCTTGATTCCACAGCTATGCCTCACCAGCAAAGCACAGCAAAAACGATCCGAAAAATCATCCAGTGTGCTTCCTGTACAACGCAAATAACCACGACAAGGGCGCTGAGAAAGGAAATGTGCATTCCTTTTCTTCTCAAGTTTTGACTGATTTTCAGAAACATGCGTTTTACCGACCAGAACGGTCGAGTTGGTAACTTGCAGACAGAAACCAGCTTTCCACCTCTTCTCCTCTGGCTTCAGACATGAGGCAACAGCCCTTCCAGCCAGGCATGAAAAGTGAAAGTGCTAGTAATGTCTCCAGGACAGCCTGTGACACCAAACAATTTATTATAAACTTGCAAAAACGTGGGAATTTATATCTAACAATTTGCTTTAGTGTCCATAACACACAAAACACAGACTGGAAAGTTCAAAGATTGGCATTTGGACTCCATTATTGTAAAGGCTGAACAACAGTGTAACTGCTGGAAATCTTCCCTGTTTGAAGGTGTGTTAAATCAGACTAAATTATATTCCTCTGTTACACAAAACCCAGACTAAATGAGCTAATCATCTCTCCTGGCCCTCCAATCTATTACATTAATGAACAGAAAGCACACTGAGAAAGAAACACCCACTACTAGAGCAGTACTTACAGAAATACAGAGACTTCAAGAATTAAAAAATTGCCAAACACTTTGCTGCTTTAAAAAAAGAAAACTATCAAGAAAGCCAGCAATGTGGTAACACTTCTACAGGCTGCCTAACTCAGCTGCTCTCCTTCCCTGGCTGTAACGGCCCCCCAAGGTAAGCAAACAGAACCCAGCCTTGTTCTGGCTGCGTGGGAGCTCAGACCCTCAGGAGAAATCCCACAAAGTGAGTCCTCTCAGCTGGGAGAGGCTGGTCAAACACTCGCAACTTATGAGTAAACCCAAAGCAGCATTTCACAATACTCCCTGGCTACAAATCTGACGTGTTATAAGACGTTGTTGAGGGATTAAGTGAAGATAGCTGCTTAGGGCTTTTCCATCTGCGGGCAGCAGAGGATTGATAGAGCAGGAAGAGGATTATGCTGCTAAAAAGCACTGTGTCAAATTATTGCTATGATGTGCTAAGAGAGTTTCTACAAACCAGCACCAATCCATGCTAATGTTTGAACCACCAAACATTCAAAACGTCCTTCTGCTCCTTTCTTTGATGTTGTCTCACTACGTGATTTCAAAAAACACTTCGCTGGCCTTGCTTACACGAGGGTAATTTCTGGATGTTGCTACAGCAGAATCGCTAATCCATACAGCTATTTCAGCATATTTCAGCGAGGCCACTACTTTGGAATGAAATAATAGTTATTATCTGCATTTAATTATCCTGCTGTGTGCTTTTCTGAAGTCCAAAGAGAGAGCAAAGATGAGTCACCTAGTATAGAAGAGGGGAAGAATACACGAAAGGAGAAATAGGAAAAGGAAGTGAAGGACACAGGGGAATACACAGATATTCATAAAAAATCATGCAGAGCATGAGGTGGCCTCAGGGTCTCTTTCTCCAAGTTGTTTATGGATAACTCCGTTAACTTTAACAGTAAATTCAAAACTTTTATCATAAACCAGATCTTGTGCTGGATTTAGATGCCGAGCTATACACGTTTAGACAGAAACATCAGAGAGTAGGAAAAACCCAAGAATTTTCCAGCCCCTTACTAGGGAAGATGAAATCAAGCGCACACATCGCTGTCCTACCCACATTCCACAACGCAGTCATAAGCTTTCGCATATTTTTTGGTTTACGTGCTGCCTTGCAGTTCCACGGTCAAACAGACATCAAGGATGTCACAACCCGGCTTAGAAGATAATGGAGACGGTCTCTATCTCCCTCACTGCGGCAGCAACGTCAGCTGCTGCTGGTCGGGCCCTTCAGCAACGTAAGAACATTTCTTATCCCTTTAGAGGACTCCGCAGTTTATCAACACAACCTCATTAGTACATCCCCACAACAGCGGCTATAAAAAGCTTTTAATTGTCATGTCGGGGGAGTCTCTACAGTTCTTCTCTGCAAACCCCCATGTTTTGAGGGAGCCAGGTCACTACAGATTTAACCCCCCAGTGTAATTAAAACGCGACTCATCTTTTGGCATCAATGGCATTGAAAGACGTTGCTAAACCGGGCTGTACCTGCAGCCCTTGCTGCCCAACTCTTCCTCCGGCGTTGCCGTGTCCCGTTTTCCCGCAGACACAGCAGGAACGGGGCGGGGGGTTCTACCAGCCCGCAGGTTTGGACCGTCTCTGGGAACCAGGGCGGGATACGGCAGCGGATGGAGCCACGCTCCGACGGGCAGGGAGAGCCGAAGCCATGCGGGAAGCCAGCGGGTGCTCGGCCAGCGCGGGCGGGCACGACGGGGCACCGGGGCCGCGCTGCCCGGTGCCGAGAGCCGCCCGGCCGCCGTTCGGTGCAGGGGCGGGATGAGACCAGCGCCGCGGGCGGAACGAAGGTCACGTTAACGGCGAGGGGGCAGGCGCGGAGCAACGGCAGGCTGAGCCCCCCGGCTCCCCGCGGGCGGAGCGAGGGGGGCGCGTCCTCCGGCAGCGCGGCGGGGCCGGGCCGCCGCCTCCCCGCCCCGCGCTACACCCCGCGCCGCGGCCGCCATTTTGTGCCAGTCCCCGCGTCCCCGGCGAACCGCGGTCGCTCCCGCTGCGTTGCAGGTGCCGAGCCGGTGCGAAGGGCGGCCCCGTCGATGGCCAGCTTTCCCCTGAGCGTCAACGAGAAGCTCATCGGTGAGGGGCGGGCGCGCCCGGGGCAGCGCGGCTGGCTCGGCTCGGGGCTCGGGCCGGCAGGGCGCGGGTGGGGTTAG